>NC_133531.1:127175695-127800695 GCF_048544455.1 Silene latifolia | reverse complement strand
ATGCTGTGGTGTATGTGATTGTGGTGGAGTCACTTGCGGGAGTGGCTTCACACCCTAGTTTGCCCTCCGTGGAACCCGTCACGGGAGGGGATGTGCACATTAAGGGACAGGGATAGTCGCTCGTTGATGAGCTGGACTTAGTGGGGATGGGCTGCGATCCCCCACCGGCGGAGTGGATTACCCGTTGCGATGGGTAATCCGGCAGGGCTACACAATTCGGTGTGTAGTCAGTTACTGTGGAGGATGATCATCCGGTTACATTATTTGTTTGTCTTATCTTGATTGAACGGTACTGACCCCGTGTTGTTGTTTGTAAAACCTGCGGTGATCCATTCGGGGATGGTGAGCAGATTATGACAGGTAATGCAGATGTTTAGCTATGGGACAGTCATGGGGAGTCATAACGTCAAGTCTAGCTTCCGCTGCTATGAGTTTAGATGTCTTAGATTTCATTTGTATTGAGACCTTGTACTTTTATTTTGAGTTGGTCTGAGATAATGTAATCGCTAACTCTTTATAATTTAATAGATGTGTTTGTGGATTGTTGCTTTTGATATATACTTACCTCGGGCAACCGAGATGGTAACAGCCTTTCATGCTAGGGTAGTCCTTGGTAAGGTACCTTGGTATGAGGGGGTGTTACAGTTATTATTGGCTTTACTAGGTAATATATTGTGGAGGTATGTGGCCATAGCAAGGGCATGATGCCACATAGACGGAGGCATGTGCGCGTGAATTAGAATAGTTCGCATAATGTTGTTAATTGTTCGGATTTTTCGTTCGGCTTTACCATTTTGAGGAGAGGTATGCGGGCACGAAAACCGAAATAACATACCGGTTGAGGCGAAAAATTTGTGAAGAGGGGAATTATCATATTCACGACCATTATCGCATTGTAATGTTTTAATAGGGGAAGAAAATTGTGTTTTAATCATGTTATAAAAGGTAGTGAAAATTTGACACACTTGAGATTTATTTGTGATGGGAAAAGTCCACAAAAAATTAGTGTGGTCGTCTAGGAACAGTAGATAATAACGATGGTTTTGAGTACTTAAAACAGGCGAGGTCCACAAGTCCGTATGCATAATATCAAAAGGAGCAACAGTTTGAGACAAAGAATTAGAAAAGGGTAACTTGATATGTTTTCCTAATTGACAAGAGTTGCAAACAGAAAATTTATTCAAGGGACGACATGGCAATGTTTTACGAGTACAAAGAGAATTAAAAATGATGGGACCGGGATGACCGAGTATGTCGTGCCAAATGATATACGGAACAGCAACAAATGCGTGTGGGTGAGGGGCGGAGGTAGGCTGGTTCGTGGTAGTTAGAGGGTAGAGGTCCCCCGTGCTATTGCTTCTCATAATCGGCATCCCCGTCTTGAGATCCTTCACAGTGAAACCAAAAGGGTCAAATTCGACAGAGACATGATTATAACAAGTAAATTTCCGAACCGACACCAAATTTTTAATTAGGTTGGGTACATGAAGCACATTTTTTAATAGGAGAGGTGGATGAGGGGAAGGGAGAGTTAAAGCACCGCAACCTCTAATTTGAATCATTTCACCATTTCCGACTACGATATGACGATAATTACTCAAAGAAGAATAAGACGAGAGGTTACCATTATTGGAAGTCAACCAAAACCTTAAGGTGATGGTTGAGGCCCAACTATTATAAATATTCCTATTACGCTCCCTCACTCAAATGCCCGTCAGGCTTGAAGAGTGGTTGGTTGTGCACCGGCTCCCCCGTACCGTGTGCTGGTTTCCACTTCGAGTTTTTGAGGTGTTTAGAGGTTGCCAGGATTTGAACCCGTGACCTTCGGTCACACTGGCTCTGATACCATGATAGATGAACCAACTCAACCAAAACCTTAAGGTGATGGTTGAGGCGCAACTATTATAAATATTCCTATTAGTGATGAATGACCGAATAGTGCAATTCACATGATGATATTGTTGGAATATGTGTCCTCCGACAATAATGCGATCACAACTGTCGATCATGATAATCACATGTTTAAATCTCATTTTAAGAATGCACGTGGGAAGTAATATTTTACAGTCAACTGGTCCACACATATCGGTAATGATTGGCTGACTAGAGTTTGACATTACTGTCGTGTGACGGTGGTGATCAGTTGATCCCCTTAGGTCATACCTATAGGGAAATACTCTTAATTGATTATCTAATTAATCGTATGCCGATACGAGTTAATTAAATTGCTTAAAATTGACGGATGATTTTGTGAGTAAAGTTAACGTATCTTATTGTAATTTGATTAAATGAGACACGGTCTAAGTAATCAAATTGTTTTATTACTTGGATAAAATTATTGTTTACGAAACAATTGATATTGAATTGAGATTGAATGAATGATTTATTATAAATACAAGATGTTGTGATTTATATTTGATAAACCATTTTGGTACAAGTAGTTACGAATTACTAGTCGATATTGTATATGACATACTTTATGAGTATGTTGATTTTTAATATGTTAAAAATACATTACAATTTCACATGTCAAGTAACATGTCACATTTGTCACAATTGACAAATGACAAAATAAAATGGACCTCCCATTTTATAGATATGTACCGAAATATTGGAGGGAGTTAGTGGAAAAATTGTGTTAATTATTTTAAGTGGAAAACACAATGATGAAAGCTAACTACTAGCCATGCAACCCTATAGCTTTTGAGAAGAGCAACTATTGCATGCATTGGGCTTAAAATCCCCCCCTTCCAACCGGTTTTCTCTAGTGAGGTCAAGAGGTTTTTCCTCTACAATTATTCATTCACTCTTATCATTTTTCTAGTGTAAGAAATTATCTTACTCTCTACAATTTGTGAAAATTCTAGAGAAATAAACTCACTAATCTCTTCTCTCTCAACCGAAAAACAAGAGAGAACAAAATATTTTGTGTCAAAATTTTAAGTAAGACTAATCCTAATACTAGATCATATTATTTTAGTCTTTAAGAGTATTCCTTGGGTATTCATCTTTGGGAGGGATTCTATCCTTGAATCCTTGTTCATCCATTATTGGAAAGCTCAAGAACTAACAAGAAGGAGATCTTGTTGGTGCCCATAAAACCGAAATTATCATTGTAAGGGTTGATGATTTCTTCTCTTTTAATTTAAGTTTGCATGCATAAGATTTGCAATTTATTTTATGACTAAATAACTTCTCACATATATGAATATGTAAATTAATGAGATTAATGGATTTCTAACAAGCGGTATCATGAGCCTTAGGTTGTTTGCATGCAAATCGGTTATTGTTTTTCCGAGTTATACGATTAACAAACAAAACTTATAAATTTGTGTTTATCATGATATATCACGAAATTTATTGTGCATGTTAAAGTTTATGGTCCTAAAATGTTTTTAGGATATTTTGGTTTATTTATGGATTTTATTGTTCATTTTATATAATATTGGCATTAAAATGTGATTTTTATGATAAAAATGTCATTTTTGGACTAAAAACAGCTAAACTTCGATTTTTCCAGTGATTTTTGGATATGTTTTCACATATATTATCTACTGATGGCCTGTAAATTTTCATGATAAAATGAGTTGTTATGCTCGAAATATGGATTTTTCAAGTTAAAATCGTATTTAAATGGAAAAATAGGTTAATATGAGTTATATTTCGAATCTGGTCATAGAAATTTAGTATGTTGTCACATGAAATTGTACAATATGTGTGTAAAATATTTGGCTATAATGAAGTCTTTATGCATGATTTATGAGTTTTTGATGGAAAAATCCCATAAATAGTGACTTTAATTAGTAAAAATTGCTAAAACATACTTCATGACTAAGGAAAAACGTCGCATATTGCATTTTATCATTTATTTCAGATCTAAAAGTGAAAAGTTAATGAAAATAATTTTTCTCATATTTTTATGGTTATAATTGTTAAATCCGATAAACCGCAACATTGTTTTTCTCGATAAATTTCGAAATTTTTAACCTAAGTTTTTTTAACATTATGAGTGTCATGGTATTTTTCTAGAAAGTTCATGAGTTTAAAATTTCAAATTTCAAATTTATTTGAAATTTTTATGATTTATTTGAAGTTTATGGCATTATATTGTAATTTTAAGTCTTTTTATGAACAATATTAAGAAATATAAGTTAATTATTGTCAATATGTTAGTGGAGACTAATTTTGAGTCCTAAGATGGTTAGGGTAATTAACTAGTACATAAATATGACTTTATGTAATTATTGTGATTTTTAAAAGGTTAAATCACGCAAATCCGTAAAAACCGATTAATATACGATATTGGCTCCTTAAAGGCAATTTAGCATAAAATTGGGCATGTTCATACATATTATAATGCTGTATTTTATTTATGATTGTCATAATTTTATTTTATGTAATTTTTTAATTATGTAATTTTACTTAGTATGGCCTTAGTTTTAATTGATATTACCCGAAATGTATGGGAATATCGATTCGGTTGTAATTTATTGTGATCTCGTATCACCGTTTTGTAATTTAATAGATTTATTTTATTTTAATTACAAATGTATAATAGGAAATTATGTAATTTGTTATGTAATTTATTTATTCCGGAGATCCTTGAAGACGGTGCCACTCGAGAAGGCGACCCATTAAAGACGGCGTTACCTCGAAATGCGTGCCAAGACCGAAGTTCGAGGGACCAAAGGAGTTGGTTTTCGAATTTGTAATAGTTAAATTAGATTTTTTTTTTTTTAGGAAGGCCATACTAGGATTTATTTTTATGCTTTGCATTTTATTTATATGTTGCATGAATCGCTAAATCACCATAACTAAAACATGCATTATCATTTTATCGAGTTTATCGACCGTGTCAATTACAATTATCGTAGTTCACCGCTTTAGTTCACTTAAAACGTGATAGATAATAAATTGACATGACCTCTCGCTAAAATAAATAATTGAGACTTAGCTTTACCAAAAAGTAGAAACCATGAAAACCTATTTCGCGAGGGAGTGCACTCGGCCACCCCGGGGTACAAACCTTGTTACGTAGGGGAAGTGGGTGATAAATGTCTATCCACTGAATTCATGTTGATGAGGGATGAATCGGCTACCCCGTGCCCAAGTTAATGTGAATTTGGATCATGGACACATTTATTTGAAATTTGGATTGAGCTCAACGGAAGTATTCGTGACCGTAGTCGCATGTGTTTCGGGCTATAGATAAATATTAGAGTAATTTTATCGACCGAGAGTTCTAAAAGTAGAATCGATTAAAGAGTTAATCCACCGAGTTATATTGATGAGGGATGAATCGGCTACCTCGTGCCCAAGTTAATATGAATTTGGATCTCAGAATCATTTATCATAGTTGGGTAGAGGTCACTATGTAAATGCTTTACTTGTTATTTACAAGTATTATTATAACGATAAATGTTTTGTTTTCATTATTCCGTTATCATTATGTTCTATTTCTTTACCACAATTCATATACGATATCATTTCGATTTTTAATTCGAATCTCCATTAAAACATTGTAACTAAAGACAAATATGAATTTGCTTCTAAAACCTCATATGGACCATTGCTAAAGATCTCTTTGTGAAAAGTGTAGATAGAAGTTATTCATTATCAAAAAGGCTTTTGATTATTGACTAACATGTCTAATTACAATGGATAGTTATTCATATACTTAATTGAATTAAGTACTTTGAAACGTTAAATTGTTTTGGTAATTAGATTTGTGAGAAATCGTAATTGACCAAAATAACGCAACCACTTCAATGAAAGTTTTAAGACTAAACAAATAAATTGAAGAGTAGTCTTCATAAGATTCAACTTTGCTTCTCTAAGTAAAGATTCATTGAAATGAGTGGGATCATTCTCTTAAACCATTAAGAAAAGGACGAGGTTCAAGAAGTAAAGATTAGAATGGAATTGACAAGACAAAGGTAAAAGTAAAGACTAAACCTATCAATTCCAACCGATAAAATTTCCATTGTCTTAATTGTTGGACGCTAGAAAGGAAACTACCCCAAATTATTGAAGAATCAACAAGTTAGTTGTGGGACATCTAATGGGACCTTCTTCTTTAAATGTTTATTTGATTGACATAAAATTTTGCTAGTACTACCTCGTCAATATTAGAAACCAATGGTGGTTTTCATCATTGTATTTGATACATAGGATGATTAGAATATGACGACTAGCAACAATGATGTTGAGAGATAGAGTCATTGTGTACTCAATCTAGTTTTTGGGTTTAGAGTTGTACTTAATTGTGACTATTAAGTACATAAACTCTAAATAAGAATATAAACTTGTTAAGATACAAAAGAGGTTTCACTTTTGTGACCCTATACACCATGATTTGATGTATGGCTAGCCCATTATCAAGGTGATTATATTCTAAACCAAACTAGAATGATATATCATGAAGATGATGCAAGACTCAAATTGGTAACCCAAAGATTAAACCTTAGATTCTGGAATGATGAACGCAAAGAGTTATCGAGTACTCTTGAAACCATGAGATCTTATGGTATATGCGTATCTTGTATTCAAAGCAAGATGTCTCGTGCCTTTTGGTTTAAAAGGAGATCGAGGTTGTAAATCATTGATCCAGAATAGGTTGATCATTTTCTTTTACTAACGATTTAAGTTGACACTAATGTGTTCACTTAATAAGGTAAATAGAGAAATCTTTGAAGAAGTTCAAAGAGTTCCATAAATCACGATCTAGTCATGATGGGATTATCAAAGTAAAGACTTTGATATAAGCCAAATTAAATGTGATATAGTATCAAAAGTTAATCTCTCTTAGCACACATTATGGGATAATGTGTGGTTGGATAAAGAAATCAAACCCTATTCGATATAGTTTGAACTTTAATCAAGTTACTTTGAGTTACTTGATCCTTTTGGGGATTTTATCATTTTTGTCTAAATTATTTTTCCACTAAATCTAAAACGAATCATATGAGATATGAAATGGTAGGGTACCATGTTTGTAAGTTTTCAAAAGAAACAAATGCTCATTTTTCCTTACTATAATCACGAGTACAACGGGTTTGTGGCTCGTGAAGCTGTCTTTCTAGAACACAAGTTTATTTCTAGAAGACAGAGTGGGAGAAATTATTCAAGAGCCACAAAGAATGTTATGTCGCAAGAAACTGGTCTTTCTTGGCTACATGAGACGTTTTGTGTAAAGACGTTGTTTCTTCAAAACCTAGGAGGTTAAAGCCATCACTTGTTGAAGATGATGAATTAGTGTTACTTTTAAGAAAAGTAAAGAGCTTAAAGTAAAGAGCTTACAACTTACAATGAAATTGTTTGATTCAAGTTACTTCTGGAAAGTAATGAATAGATGACTTACATGAGAGTGTTTAAGTCACAACTCAATACAAGGCTTAGTGCCATGAAAATCCGAAATAAATTCCGAGTGGAATTGTTGGATATCAAAGAGAGATATCACAGCTTGATTAGTTGCAAAGTGTTTTGCACTATTCGGATCTTCTTAGGGATTGTATTTCATTATGATGATATACGTATTGTAATACTACGGTTTTCTATGTCTATGGGTACTCTATCGAGTTGGGCTTACTCTGTCGAGTAAGTAGTTTTTGACGCAAAACAGTAGTTTGCCTGTAGGGTACTCGATCGAGTAGGTTGGGTACTCGATCGAGTAGGGGGCACTCGATCGAGTACGTTAGTTACTCGATCGAGTAAGTGTGTTTTACGGGGTTGTTTACGGGTTTTGATAATAACGCGAGTTTAATATAAAAGGTTTCCGTCAGTTTATTTCATCACTTTTTAACCTTTCTAAACCTTTCAAAAGAAAGAGGAGTTACGTAGTTCTCTCTCGTCGCGTTGTTGGCAAATCCCTAAGGCTAGGAGTGTCGGATCATCTTGTTCTTTGCATCATAGTGTTCCTTGCGTCAAGGGTAAGATCTGCATACCAATTTTATAGTATTTAGTTGACTTTGTTTAAACCCTAATTTTGGGAATTGGGGGTTTTTATGATTTTTTGATGTTAGATTGTGATTATATGATTATGTGATAGGAGGAGGATTCGTAGAGGAGAGGTTTTGAGACAGCTGTTGAGATCGTCTGCTTGTGTTTGCATTTCAGGTAGGGTTTTCCCTACTCAGTATTAGTCCCATAATGTGTTGGTGGTGATTTGTGATTGTTAATTGTTATCATACGAGTATTGTGACGGTTGTTGGTTTGATTGTTGTTTAATAGTTGTGATTGTTTGTATATGTCTGTGTTCTTCGGGCGCGCGTCCCTGGCTGAGTGGAGTCACTTGCGGGAGTGGATTCACGCCCATTATTCGCCTTCTGTGGAACCCACCACAGAAGGGATGTGCACATTAATGGATTTGGGTTTATCGCTCGACGGAGATGAGCGGGGATTAGGTGGGAACGGCTGCGGTCCCCCACGCGGCGTGGCGTGACTCATTTGCGATGGGCACTCAGCGGGCTACACACTTTAGTGTGTAGTCAGTATTGTGGAGTTGGTGATGGAGTTCGGAGTATATCTGTGACGATTGAGCTGTGTTGTTTGTTGTGTTGTTGGATTATATAAATTGTGTGATTAGTACTGACCCCGTTTAAATGTTTAAAAAAACTATGGTGATCCATTCGTGGGTGGTGAGCAGTTATTGAGCAGGTATAATATGACGCGTATGGGATAGCTGGGATGAGTCATCACATGGCAGTTAGAAGTCTTCCGCTGTGTCAGACGATGTTTTATAGCTTTGATAGTTTTAGCAGTAGACCGTCTGAGAATGTTGTATTTCTTTTTATTAGTTTTGGTTTTGGAACATGTAATCACTTAAACTATATTTACCTTTAAAGTACGTTTCTTTATTGTCTTTTGATTATCATTGCCTCGGAAAACCGAAATGGTAGCACTTCCATGCCTTAAGTGGTCCTGGTAAGGCACTTGGAGTATGGGGGTGTTACAAATGGTATCAGAGCGACGATCCTGAAACCTGTAACCAATGAATCTAATGAACCTAGGGAGTCTAATTAAAATGAACCCAGGGTAAAAGTTGTAGGAGCTAATGCAAAGGCTTGGGAGACGTCCTAAAGTCGCGAACTCGCCCTACAATTTTGAACCGGTCACATGGGATATGAGTCGGGATCGCTATGTGGTTACCTTGTGTGTTGTGTATCTATATAGTAAGGTGTTGTATGAATCGATGGATGCATGCATGTGGAGGATATGAGATGTGTAGTGAAGGATGATGATGATATGATTATATTTGTCGTTGATTGAATACATGAATTGCATGATAGTTGGTTTACAATGTTGTTTTGAATTGTTGGAAAAGTACATGAGAATGATGAATGATGTGGTAGAAAAAGGGAGTAGTTCATATATGATAATATGTGATGAATAATGATGTTGCAGGATGGATGATTTACAATGGGGATATACTAGTAACATGTGATTAGGGGGTGTGATATGATTTTACGTAATTTTGTTTGCATAAAGCTATATAATAAGTTCATATAATTGTCTACTGTTGTATCATATGCACTTGTTAGATGAAGAATGTGATTGAACTAGATGAATTGATTGGAAAAGATGAAGTGGCAATTGCATGAGAATATGAATTTCGTGATTATGAATATGTTTAGGTGACGAAATGGATTTGTAATATTGTTGTATTAGTAACATGGAAATAGGATTTGTAATTGTATGAGTATGTTTTGTTTTACGAAAAGTTATAAAGTTAAAGTATGCGGTAGTACATGGGTGATAAGTTGAATGTTATATGTGCATGATGGAAGTTGTTGTTTGGCTTTTGTAAATAGTAACATGTGGTTAGGGATACTGGTTTTATGAGCATCGAGTTGTTTTTGTTTACCTTGTTGTCGTTTAAGTTGTTTGGAAGTAAAATCAAGTAGTTGTGTTTTTTATTATAGGGAGATTGTCTTTAAACTGTTATAACTTGAGATGCATAAATGATTTTAATGTGATTCCAATTGGAGGTTATAGCTTGTTCTTTTACTATTCTAACGATAGGTCACACGCCCAAAACGACCAAGAATTGAGTGAGTTATGACCGTTTTACGAAAACTGGACAGTGCTGAGAAATGCAGATACTCGATCGAGTGGCCCACACTCGATCGAGTGCACCTTGGTACTCGATCGAGTACCCCTTACTCGATCGAGTAGCCCCGGGTAATTTGTTATACGTGTCTCTGACTTTCACCTACTCGATCGAGTAAGTCATTTACTCGATCGAGTGGCATGTACTCGATCTAGTGACCCCTGTTTTGGGTCATATGCTTAGCTTTTGACTTCGTTGCATATCATGTTTAATTCAAAGGTGTTATATTATTTCTTTATGCATTGTTTTACGTATGTATTGGTCCTGATACGTAAGTTACCCAATCTTAAGATGTAAGGAGTGGCACCTGTGGTGAGTATGAGTTTGGTGGGAGGACATGAGTTATATATGGTTGTGATAGATAGTGGAAAAAGAAAAGGAAGATCGTTATGGCTTAATTGAGACATAGAGCATGTTTTCTGAGATGAGATGAGATGAGTGATATGATTGTGTGTTGAGTAACGTAAAAGTAAGTGAATATGGGCAAGGGGTGATGTGAGTCTAAGGAACGTGAGAAGGAAAGGATTGAGAGTAAGGATGTGGATAGTGGCAACTTGAGATGTGTAAAGAATTATGGAGGGAGATGGTTAGGAGTCGTGTGGATTAAGAATATATATATAATGAAAGGTCGTTTTAGAGGGATTGAGAAGAGTGGTATATATAGTGAACTTAATGGAGACATGTCGCGACGTGGATTCGCAGATAGTGACTGAGTTTGGGAATTTGTGTTATTAAGAGGTGAAACTAACGTGTGATTTCCTTGGGCAATTAACGGTATAAAAAGAATTTTGATTTCTAGAGATGTAAAAAGGGAGATGCAATTGTTTGAACAAGTAAACGTTGATTCTATGGATGAATTAGTGGCAAGGGTGAGTGATCGCATAATAAGAGAATGTCTATGGTAAGAAAGAGTGAGATGATATCGACATGAAATAATGAGATGTGAGTTTTGGAGCAATGAGAAGGTAACCGGAGCACTAAAGAGTTAGGTAGAAGTAATAAGGAGTTGAATGGTTAATTGCTTTTGTCGAGTGTAAAAAGAAAAGAATGAGGGGAGTAAAACTAGGAGAATGTTCACCGGAGTTATGTGATATAAAAGTAAGGAATCGTCGAGATGTATGATACTATCATGAAGATTTGAGTTAACAGTTATGTAGGAGTTCCAGGACGACATGAGAATCATGAGTTTCGAGGAATTAAGTAAAGTAAAAGTTAGGTAAAGAATTTGCACAATATGAGATTTTGGTGGAGAGTTAGATGATGATACAATTAAGAATAGTATCGAGAAGAATGTTGAGGTAATTTTGTTGATGGATTTGATGTTCGTTATTTGGGATGTTAACCAAAGATAGGAAAGAAATCGTGATGTTTAGAGATGAGTGTAAGAGGTTTGATGTCCGGACAGTGGTAGTGTTATGGTTTGTGACTAGTGGTTAAGGGTGATGGTATATTAGAATGGTAGCAATTCTAAAGAGGTTGATTTTGTAGAGACCAGATTGATAGGTATAGTTGTGAGGAAGTATAAGATATGGCTATAGGAGGCGGTTGCTAGTAGTTGAGTAGTAATGGTATGGTTATACTTGGCATTAGGTGATGGTTATGCGAATGGGGAAATATGTTATGAGGGGCATATGAGTTAAACTCGGACGACATGTAACCTTTATCGAGTGGTAACTTACGTGATCAGGATTGACTAGTTGGATGTGATTATGAGTCTATGATGTGCATAATGTTGGTGTGAGGTTCTGACCTCACGATAAGTGGTATGGTGTGATAGTCATAAAGCTGTTAAACTGAGGAAGATTAACAACCTATAAACATTTCAGTAAGCGATTTTAGACATGGAAAGAGAGACTCCTTCTTCTCCAAGTAAACTCTGAAAAATCCAAAAAACACGTTAATTTCTTTCTGTTTTTTCAACTTGCCCATGGCTAAAACGCGAGGTCGTAATAAGCAATCGGTTACTAATGTTACTGTGGTAAATTCAACATCCACTACTAGGGGTTCTGAAGACGTTTCCATTGAGAATTGTGACGCTGTGATCGTAGAGGATATTACAGAGGCGGAGGCGGCTGCGGATGATCAGGAGGGTTATATCTCTGATGAACCTTCAGGTACTCCATCTGTTACTGTTGGTCAATTACTGGATCTTACTGGACAATTGGAAAAACCAGTTTCAACTCCAACTCCTGTAATTGAGGAGCCAATTGCACCTTCAGTTACTGAGTTAGGAATTGGAATGGCAAAAACATGGAGTTCTGTTGCTAAACCCTCCCCTGGTTTACGCCTCCATTATTGTTCTCAAAGTGCTGATTCGCGGGTGGTTGATGTGCTTGAGGATGATGTCTCTGAGGGAATTAGGTTTTGGAACACTACTCTTATGGGGAATTTTTTAGGTTCGAAGCCAAAACTCCCACAGGTTGATGAATTTGTTAAGAAAAACTGGAAGAATGTAACTACGCCTATTGTTCAATACTATAAGAAAGGATGGTATAGTTTCAGGTTTCTTTCTGAGGAAGACATGAATGAAGTTTTGAAAGGTGGACCATGGACAATGGGATCTGGTAATTTGATACTTAAGAAATGGTCACCCAATTTCTCTAAAGAAATGGATTCTGTCTCAATAGTTCCAGTTTGGGTCCTCTTCCCAGATTTGGACCCCTTCATGTGGTCTGAACCAGTATTGAGTAAGATGGCTAGTACAGTGGGTAAACCGCTCTTTGCTGATTTGCCAACTACTTTCAAATCTAAACTCCTATTTGCTCGTGTTTTAGTGGAAGTGGATGTTTCTGGTGACCTTCCCACAACTGTTACTGTCAATTCTCCTTATCATGGGAGAACTGACCAGAGAATTATATATGAATGGTTACCATTCTATTGTCAGTGCTGTAAGAAACTAGGAGATACGAAAGAGCACTTTAAATTCACAAAAATCAACCAGAAATTGGATGAGAAGAGAAAAGCAAAGGGGGTGCAAGAGTACAGACCTGTTGCTAATCCTTCTCCCAGTATTGTAGCACCTGCCTCAGACTGCCAAGTGCTAGGCTCTAACCCTCCTAAGCATGATGTTGGTACAACTGTTGGCTTAGAGGAAAAAATTTCAGACTGTCAGATGGGCTCACCCTCTTCTCTGAAGCCTAATGAGGAGGATGCAGGTTGCATAGTGCTAAAACAGCAAGCTCCAGTTGATCAGGGGTATGGTATGGTGATTGAGAATACTGAATACTGTGTGGAAGTGTCAAATGGTTTTACTCTATTGCAGACGGAAGGGACATCAGGGGCAGATGATTTGATGGTGGCTACTCTGGAAGAGGAACCACCTGATACAAGAGTATGATTATCTCTTCTTGGAACATTAGGGGGTTTAATGACCCAATAAAACAGCAGGAAGTTAGGGGTTATCTCTATAAGAATAAAATTGAGGTGTTAGGACTTCTCGAAACTAGGGTTAAAATAAATAATTCTGCTGATATTACTAGAACTTTCCCTACTTATTGCATCTTAAATAATTACACTCATCACTATAATGGTAGGATATGGGTGTTTCTTGATACTAGGAAGGTTACTTTGATTGCCTCTCATACTCATGATCAATTTGTTCATCTTGATCTCCTTCATAATATTACTAATAAAGTGGCTCATATTACTTTCATCTATGGTAGTAATGATGCTGCTGATAGGGAGAGGCTATGGAATGAGTTAAGAGGATTGGCTGTTAAGGTTAATAATTGGATTCTGCTAGGGGATTTTAACATTGTTAGGGCTGTTGAAGAGAGAATTGGTCCTAATCCTCCTTCTATTACTGATATATTGGCTTTTAATCAATGCTTACTTGATTGTGCTTTGGATGATATGCATAGTTTTGGTTGTGAGCACACTTGGACAAATAAACAAGATGCTGAAACTAGAGTTTGGTCTAGATTAGATAGGGTGGTCATCAACCCTTCCTGGTTAGTACAATATCCTTGTACCCAGGTGAATATATTACCTAGGTTGCACGGACACGCCATTTGTTTTGCCTCCGCGTGTCCGATACGTGTCGGACACGGACACGCATAGGACACGGCTCCAAACGTGTCGGACACTCCAAAAACCGTGTCGTCGGTTTTATTTTAAATGAAGACGTGTCGGACACGGTCCAAGACAGGTGGACACGGTCCGTATTTGGGGGACACGACACTTATGCCTTTTCAATACAACAAATCCCAATTTCATTTCACGATATTTGAATATTACCAATTCCATTTCAAAACATCACCCTCCATCTTACAACCACCAACAGCCTCCCCTCGCCGCCGACACAGGAGCTCCTTACCGTCGCCGTCGGTCTGTTGTCGTCGTCCGTCAACGCCGCAATCAGGTTAATAATTTTCCCCTAATTTATTATTTCTTATTCAAAATCAATTTCCCCTAATTTCTTAATTTAGGGTTTTGCTATACATGATTATTGTGCCGGCCTGTGTCGAGTGTCGTCGACCTCCTTGCATATTCACAGTTATTGAATATTGATTACATTATCCTCAATGATATCCCTTCAATTCATGTTCTTTGTTCAATTGGACAGTATAATGATTGAGTTGAGCATACTTAGAAATTGGGTGTGTTGTGTGAATCACTCAATCCTTACACATGTTTAGTTTCATTTCCATTGAAGTCAAAGTTTTGTCTATTTAGCTTTCAGAATATGGTGTGCAGGAGTAATATTGTTGTTTTTGTGTCGGTCTCACTGTCTGTTTTAGAGACAGAGTGCAGTCAGTATAATTTCAATGATGAATTGATGTTATACCATTTTGAAAACGTGTCTTGGCAGTGGTATAACCAGTGGCTTTGTAGCATTGATTTGTTTGCCCTTTTCATTAGAGTGAGGCAGTGAGTATTGTCATTGTTATACTTATATTCTGCCTTATATACTTGTTATTGCTATTCTTGCTTGGATTGATATTTTGCAGACATTGAAACTATGGATTCAAGTGGGGGTAGTGTTAGTGCTCAAAGTGAGGAGATTGAGGATAATCCTTTGTGGAAATTTGTTGATAAAGGGGAAAAAATATCACAAGGTGGAGGCAATGCCAATTTCAGATGTCACTTTTGCAACATTGTTAAGGGTGGCACTTATACTAGAGTGAGGGCTCACTTGTTGAAAATTCCGGGGAAGGGAGCTAGTGCTTGTGAAAAAGTGTCAAATGATGATTTAGCTAAATTGAGAAAA
Source organism: Silene latifolia (assembly GCF_048544455.1). Lineage (NCBI taxonomy): Eukaryota > Viridiplantae > Streptophyta > Magnoliopsida > Caryophyllales > Caryophyllaceae > Silene > Silene latifolia. The sequence goes on along the minus strand of NC_133531.1, from coordinate 127,785,378 downwards.
TTAGATGATGCGGCGGAGGCTAAAAAAGAAGCTCTAAAACCAAAAGTTCCTCTTTTTGCTAATGAATTCTCTTCTTCATCTGACGTTAGCTCTAGACAACCACATATCCAAATTGGTAAGAAAAGAAAATCCGCCAATACCATTGCTATGACGTTTAATGTTCAAAGTCGTAACCATTTGGATGCCGAAATTGCTAGAATGTTTTACACGGGAGGGTTGCCTTTTAATCTAGCAAGGAATCCTTATTATGTGAGGTCTTACTCTTTTGCCGCTTCTAACCAAATTCCGGGCTATGTTCCTCCGGGATATAATAAGTTAAGAACAACCTTGCTTCAACAAGAAAAGGAAAATGTTAATAGGTTGCTAGAGCCTATTAAGAGTACTTGGAAAGAGAAAGGAGTTAGTGTAGTAAGTGATGGTTGGAGTGACTCACAAAGAAGACCTTTGATCAATGTCATGGTTGCTTGTGAAAGTGGTCCTATGTTCATGAAAGCGGTTGATTGCTCGGGTGAGGTGAAGGACAAAGAGTATATAGCCGCTTTGCTAAGTGAGGTAATAGATGAGGTTGGTGATCAAAATGTTGTGCAAGTGTTAACGGATAATGCAAGTAATTGTAAAGGTGCGGGGGAGCTAATTGAGGGAAGATATTCACATATATATTGGACGCCATGTGTTGTCCACACACTTAATCTTGCTTTGAAAAACATTTGTGCGGCTAAAAACACTTCTAATAATGAAGAAACTTATAATGAGTGTCATTGGATAACGGAGATTCATGTAGATGCTTTATTTATAAAGAACTACATAATGACACATTCGATGAGGTTAGCAATTTTCAATAAGTTTTCTCCTTTGAAATTGCTTTCCGTTGCCGACACAAGATTTGCTTCTATTGTTGTGATGCTTAAGAGAATGAAACTTCTCAAAACCTCCTTGCAATCAATGGTAGTTAGTGAGGCATGGACTACCTATCGTGAGGATCATCGTGGGCAAGCTGTACTTGTGAGGGAAAGGATCTTAGATGATGGTTGGTGGGACAAAGTTGATTATATCCTTGAGTTCACACGTCCTATTTATAACATGATAAGAGATTGTGACACCGATAGGTCTTCACTTCATTTGGTATATGAGAGGTGGGAGGTTATGTCATTCAAGGTCAAAGAGGCTATTTACAAGCATGAGCATAGGTGTGCAAGTGAAGAGTCCACTTTTTTCAAAGTGGTGGAAAGCATTCTTACAAGTCGTTGGAGTAAAACTAGCACTCCTCTACATAGCTTGGCACATTCTTTGGTTCCAAGGTAACTATACTAACTTATTTTACCATTACTTTTTCAATATTTTTTCCATACATAGTTGCTATACTCCTGCTGAATAGTTGATGTACTCCTCACCCTCTCTTCAGCTTGATCACCTGAACTGCTGGTGGCAGGGTTACTGTATAGGAGATGGACTGGGGTTAAATTAAGTAGACATCGTCTACTGCATTCTGATTGTAGACTTTCGGAAAATTAAGATATTGACCATAGCCTCCAATATGCACCTATTTCTAATCCATAATGCTTGTTTTTTTTTTTCTCTAAGGTTCTACACTCAAAAGTGGCTTGATGAAATTCCCGGCCGAGTTGCTCCACATGTTGATAATGAAGTCTCTTCTTCAAGATTGTCTTGTTTTAGGAGACTTTTCCCTTGTGCGGATGATAGAAGAAAAGCCAACACCGAGTATGCCATCTTTTCGAGAAGAGATAATGATATCTTTAAAGATTTGGAATGTGTAGAAGACATGTCCCTTATGGAAGCAAAGCATTGGTGGGCTACTTATGGTTCCATTGCTCCTCTTCTTCAAGGTTTGGCATTCAAGTTGTTAGGCCAACCTTCTTCTTCTTCTTGTAGTGAAAGAAATTGGAGTATCTACAAGTTTATTCACTCTTGTGCTAGAAACAAGCTTACTCCAAAACGAGCCGAAGACTTGGTAAGAATTCATAATAATTTGCGCTTACTTTCTAGAAATAGTGAAGAGTATTTAAAGGGAAGAACCAAGATGTGGGATGTTGGTGGAGATGAGCATGATAATCTTGATGATGTTGGTTGTCTTGCTCTTGATGTGGCTAACCTCTCCCTTGATGAGCCCGACATGGAAATGATGCTCTTTGGTGATGATGGTGACCTTGGTGACTTTGAAGATGGTGCATCGGGTAATGATGCTTGATGGGGTTTCTAATTTGAAATCTTTCATGCTTTTTATTTAATTTGCAAGACTTTAAAGTTTATTTAAATTTGGCTTTGTAATTTGGAACTTTGTTGTTTGTAAGAATTTGATTTTCATGTATAAGACATTAGTATTGGTTGTTTTACGACTTTTTGAGCTTTAAATGACAAAAGTTTAGATGTTTGTTGTAATGGGATTTAAATTCCCTTTCTTTTAATATGTATATTGGTTTTTTTTTTGCCGTGTCCCGTGTCCTAAAAAATCGGAGTGCCGTGTCCCGTGTCCGTGTCGTGTCCCGTGTCCGTGTCCGTGTCCGTTTTCGTGCAACCTAGTGTATTACCATCTGGCATATCTGACAATTCTCCTCTATTGGTTACTATTCTGGATCCTCATGGATTTAAAAAGCACTTCAGCTATCTCAACTGTTGGGAGGAGCATCCTAGTTATTGTGAGGTGGTTCAGGATGCTTGGGATTTACCTGTTAGAGGCAGTGCTATGTTCAGGATGTTTGCCAAACTTAAAAATGTTAGGCTAAAATTGATTCAGCTCCATAAGAGGAATTATACTGAGATTTCCAAGAGAGTTTCTGAAGCCCAAAATGCTTTGGAAAATTGTCAGCATCAGCTTCAACTCAATCCTCTTGACCCAATTCTTTTTGCTCAGGAGAAAGTGTTATTGCAGGATTACATTCTGCTCAGGAAATCTGAAAGAAGCTCTCTTATCCAAAGAGCTAAAATCCAGAACATCAAGTATAATGATGCTCCCACCAGCTATTATTTCTCCAAAATTGCAGCTAGGAATCATCAAAGTCTTGTTGGAAAAATTAAGGATCGTTTAGGGAATATTAAATAAGGTCTCCCCCAGGTTAATCATGCTTTTACTGACTATTATACCTGGTTATTGGGTCAGAAAGTGCATATTGATACTTCTGAGATGGACAATCTAAAGGGCCCTACTATACTGGAATCTGATTGGGATGGTCTCTGTAAAATGGTAGAGGATGCTGAAATAAAGAATGCTTTGTTCTCTATTGGATTCAATAAGAGCCCAGGGCAGGATGGTTTCTCTGCTCAATTTTTTAAAAAATCTTGGGATATCATTAAGCATGACTTCTGTAATGCTATAAAGGCTTTCTTCAGGTCTGGTTCTCTATCTAAGCAAGCTAATACCACATTGCTTGCCCTCATTCCTAAGAAAAATGTTGTGGATACTGTGATGGATTACAGGCCTATAGCATGTTGCACGGTTTTTTATAAGACTATTAGAAAAATCCTTTGTTCTAGATTGCAACCCCTACTACCTGGCATTGTAGGTAAAGAACAAGGTGCTTTTGTGACTGGGCGTAGCATTTTTGAGAATATTATGCTCACCCAATCTTTGATTAAAGGGTATGGACAGAAGGGTATCTCTCCAAGGTGCCTCATTAAGGTTGACATAAAGAAGGCCTTTGACTCCCTTCAGTGGGATTTCATTAGGAAAATGTTACAAATCTTCAATTTTCCTTTACAATTTCAAACTTGGATCATGGGCTGCATTACTTCTACATGGTTTAGTTTGAAGCTTAATGGTGATCATGTGGGATTTTTTAAAGGAGAAAGTGGTCTTAGGCAAGGGGACCCCCTTTCTCCTTTTCTATTTGTTATGAGCATGGAGGTTTTGTCACGCATCTTAAGAGTCATTCACCAGAAGCACCAGGTTACTTACCATCCAAAGTGTGGCAAATTGGGTTTGAATCATTTGATTTTTGCAGATGACCTAATGTTGTTTGTTAGAGGGGATCTACCTTCTGTTCTTGCTGTAACTGAGTCTTTGAACTCTTTTGCACAAATGTCTGGTTTACATGCTAATCCTGAGAAAACCAGCATCTATATGGGAGGGATTAATCCTGGTATTAAGCAAGCTATACTTAATAGTACTGGATACACTGAAGGAGATTTCCCCTTTAGATATTTGGGTGTCCCATTAAATGAAGGCAAGCTCAACAAAGCAATGTTTGCTGATCTCCTCACCAAAGTTCAGAAGGCCTTGCATCATTGGTCTAACTATAAACTGTCCTATGCTGGAAAGATAAGCCTACTCAATTCTGTTATCCTTGGGCTTGAACAATTCTGGTGCTCTACTCTTTTGATTCCTAAAGGAGTGATCAAACTCATTACTACTTATTGCAGAAATTTCCTATGGAATGCTGAAGAGGGGCATAGGAAACTTATTCTTAAAAGTTGGACGTCTTGCTGCAACCCTTACCAGGAAGGAGGATTTAATATCAAAGAAGTTTTAGCTTGGAATAAATGTCTTATTTGTAAATGGATTTGGCATATTGTGCAGCATTATGACAGTTCTTGGGTTACCTGGAATTTCACTTATAATATAAAATCTGGGGATTTTTGGACTATGGAACCTAAGAGCTACCATTCAAAAAGTTGGCGTTGCATTCTTAAAGTTAGAAATGATTTATTGGAAATTGCATGAGGGATTCCAGAGGCTATTGCTGTCCTTAAAGATTGTATGCAGCAGAATAAGCTCAAACTCCATCTGTTGTATGACAAATTCAGATGCAAAGGGAGGATTGTTAGCTGGGCAAGGATAATCTGGACTCGTGTTGTACTCCCTAAACATAGTGTTTTTACTATGCTTGCTATGCAGCAGAGACTTGCTACTGTGGATCAGCTTCAGAGGAGACATATAATGCTTGTGAACCGCTGTGTGTTATGCAAGAAACAGTGTGAGACTCATCAGCATTTGTTCTTCAAATGCAGATTTTCTGCCTCAGTTTGGCAAGGTATACTAGCTTGGATGAATGTAACAGATAGAACAATGAATCTCAAAAAGGAATTGCATTGGATTGTTGCTAGGAGGCACAGTAGGCATTGGAAGGCTAAATGGTTCGTCAGCTGCCTCAGTGCTGTGGTTTACAGCCTATGGGAAGAAAGAAATTTGCGAATTTTCCAGGGGTTGGAGCATGATAGTGCCTATATTATTAGAAAAGTTCAGTATGTCGTAAACATCAGGCTATTGTTTGTCATTCATTCATCATTGGATGATGGCATAATTGAGTCTATAAATGTATGAGTCGTCTAAGTTTATTGGTTATCCTTTTGTAAGATTTGCCTTTTATTCCCTATATGGATGAATATACGGCTTGCTTTCTTGCAAAAAAAAAAAAAAGTTGTTATCTGAATGTTCTGTAATATATGTTGGGTACGGTAGACTAAAGGAATGAGGATCAAAAGGTAATAATTTGATTGATCTGGCATGGATAGTTAAAATCGTATGTGTATTGATGATACATGTTTATTCCGTGAAAAGGTATGGATGATGTTCATGAGATTCTTGTATGTTTATTCCGTATAATATGTTGTGTTATAATCTAGTAAAACGGTTTTGAGTGAGTTTTCTTGTTCGAAATGTCATACTGAGTCAGTGTTTATGGGAATTATATGTGATTGTGATGTTTATCGATGTGGTTGTTGTGCCTCGAGTGGTGATCCGGGCATGGTACTTCATGTTGTGATGCGGGCATTTTCGCATCATGGTGCGGTGCGTTGTTGGTGGCGGTGTTGCGATGCCGTCACCGGTTGTGGTAGAGTAGGCGGGATGATTATGATTCGAGTTTCGACAGTACATACCAGTTATACATAGATTGTTGTTTTGTTTAATGTTGCTCCCTGCGAGTTTCAGTTTGTGCAGATAGACAGTTGTCTTGTTTATTGATGTTTTCTTTACCAGGTTAAGTTTGGGAATGAGGGTAGAGTATGATATGAAATAGAGTTGTATATGTTTTCGTTGTTGTCATGGTATAGTGATATTCTGTTGATGGGACACGGTTGTGAGAGGTTGTTACAGTAATTTTGATCTTGTTCTAGATAAGGCTTTAGTAGACATGGTAATGGCAAGTGATTCGTAAAACATGTGTGGTAATGACCTGAAAGATGCAGGTGGTTCATAATCCTTTGTTGAGACAGTGAGTGTAGGGTGTTGGGGAATTAGTGTCATGTTAAGTTATGTATGAGTTTTGCGGTAATGAAGGAAAGAACTTGAGGATCTAGTGTGAGTGTACGTAACGAGTGTGGATCGTGAGTTATGCTTTTGGGAGATAGGTGCTTTACATAGAGAGGTATGTTGTTTTGCAGTAATAATGGAGAGTTAGTATGGTGATTTTGCTACGAGTTTTATGGTATAGGTTAGGTGGTGTGCCGAATGAGTTGAGGTATGAGAATTGTTTAAGTAAGAGAGCCTTAGATATATGCATGGCGAGTGTTTAGAGTATAGGTGGTTATCTTTGACATGCGGTGGTGATGAGAATAATGAGAAGATATAGCTAGGATCTAGTATTAGTGAGTTACGAAGACGTAACATTTATCTTAAGAGGAGTAGGATGCGACAAGGAGAGTTTAATGGTTGTACAGGTCGTAGTAGATTTGGAAGTTTGAGTCTTGATGTAGAATAAAAGATTGATTCGTGTTGTGGTTGATTTTGTTAAAGGTCATGACCGTGCTTGTAGTAGTGTAATGTTTAGGAATGGGAGAATATTTCAATAGTGTTGACAGTTGGATGATGATATTATGAGTGTGAGTAAACTTCGAGGACGAAGTTCCTTTTAAGGGTGGTAGAATGTAACATTCCGTTTGATGTCTATGATTGTCTTGATATTGGATTTGCTAGTGGATGATATATTACGGAGCTAGCAGCGTTTGTGGACGGTAGTTGGTAGTGTATGGGGTTAGTGTCAAGAGATATATAATGGAGTTGGTACGATATCGTGAGCCATGTTGTGGAGGTAGGAATAGTTGGTGGAGTTGGTGTTACGAGTTCATGTTTGGTCGGTTGGGGTTTTGTTTTGAGTTCTTAGTTGCGTTGTTGTGTCTTGATCGAGTTAGTATGTTTGTTTTTGAGTATGGGTTGAACTTCGGGGACGAAGTTCTTTTTAAGGAGGGAAGACTGTAATACTACGGTTTTCTATGTCTATGGGTACTCTATCGAGTTGGGCTTACTCTGTCGAGTAAGTAGTTTTTGACGCAAAACAGTAGTCTGCCTGTAGGGTACTCGATCGAGTAGGTTGGGTACTCGATCGAGTAGGGGGCACTCGATCGAGTACGTTAGTTACTCGATCGAGTAAGTGTGTTTTACGGGGTTGTTTTGACGGGTTTTGATAATAACGCGAGTTTAATATAAAAGGTTTCCGTCAGTTTATTTCATCACTTTTTAACCTTTCTAAACCTTTCAAAAGAAAGAGGAGTTACGTAGTTCTCTCTCGTCGCGTTGTTGGCAAATCCCTAAGGCTAGGAGTGTCGGATCATCTTGTTCTTTGCATCATAGTGTTCCTTGCGTCAAGGGTAAGATCTACATACCAATTTTATAGTATTTAGTTGACTTTGTTTAAACCCTAATTTTGGGAATTGAGGGTTTTTATGATTTGTTGATGTTAGATTGTGATTATATGATTATGTGATAGGAGGAGGATTCGTAGAGGAGAGGTTTTGAGACAGCTGTTGAGATCGTCTGCTTGTGTTTGCATTTCAGGTAGGGTTTTCCCTACTCAGTATTAGTCTCATAATGTGTTGGTGGTGATTTGTGATTGTTAATTGTTATCATACGAGTATTGTGACGGTTGTTGGTTTGATTGTTTTTTAATAGTTGTGATTGTTTGTATCTGTCTGTGTTCTTCGGGGCGCGTCCCTGGCTGAGTGGAGTCACTTGCGGGAGTGGCTTCACGCCCATTATTCGCCTTCTGTGGAACCCGCCACATAAGGGATGTGCACATTAATGGATTTGGGTTTATCGCTCGACGGAGATGAGCGGGGATTAGGTGGGAACGGCTGCGGTCCCCCACTGGCGGCGTGGAGTGACCTCGGCATGCGATGGGCACTCGCAAGGCTACACACTTTAGTGTGTAGTCGGTATTGTGGAGTTGGTGATGGAGTTCAGAGTATATCTGTGACGATTGAGCTGTGTTGTTTGTTGTGTTGTTGGATTATATAAATTGTGTGATTAGTACTGACCCCGTTTAAATGTTTAAAAAAACCGTGGTGATCCATTCGGGGGTGGTGAGCAGTTATTGAGCAGGTATAATATGACGCGTATGGGATAGCTGGGATGAGTCATCACATGGCAGTTAGAAGTCTTCCGCTGTGTCAGACGATGTTTTATAGCTTTGATAGTTTTAGCAGTAGACCGTCTGAGAATGTTGTATTTCTTTTTATCAGTTTTGGTTTTGGAACATGTAATCACTTAAACTATATTTACCTTTAAAGTACGTTTTTTTATTGTCTTTTGATTATCATTGCCTCGGGAAACCGAGATGGTAGCATTCCATGCCTTAAGTGGTCCTGGTAAGGCACTTGGAGTATGGGGGTGTTACACGTATAACGAGTGAATCTAAAACCCACTTCTTCAATTAGAAGGAATGTATTCAATACATGTCATGAGTTTTGTAGATTCTTGCAATCCTAAGATAATGTGAAACTTAAGAGAGGGTCTTAAGTAGGACATCAATGAGTTGGAATCAATGTTTTTGATCATGTTATAAAAATTTTCTCGATAGGTTGAGAAGTTGTGTTTATACATGAAGTTTAGTGGGAGTTACGGTAATTTTAATTAGTCTTATATGTGGATGACATATTGATCATTGCGAACGATTTAAGACTTTTGGAGAAATATAGTACATCTTTAATATCCGGATTTATGGAGATAAATCTACATGATATTAATAAAGAGTCTTATGTTGATAAGATTCATGACTAGTTCAATCGAGTTGAACATATTTGATTGATTTCATTTGCTTCCGCTGCCGAATCAATTAAATAGGAAATGATGTATAACACTTCATATACTTTGAGTATGATGAATTGTTTCAAAATCGAATTTAAGTAATAGTTACCAACTAAGCCATAAGGATTACTCTCAAGTGCTTGAAGAAGCAGTAAGGGTGTAAAATCAAAGTGTTTTTGATGCAATTTTGTGTAAGGGTGTTACACAAATGACAATTGACAATTGAGATTGCGCATGGTTTCTGACAAAACCATAATCAAAACACATCAGGATGGTTAAGATACCATTATGGCTATGTTATTTAAGAAATAGATTTTCTAGAATCGTTCTAGGCAATAAAGAACAATGAGAGATACTTACAATGGAAATTGAGTACACTTGCAATCATGAGATGTGCGAGAGGGATAGGTCCCGCACACTGTGAAAACAGTGGGAGCTATTCTAAGGCTTGAGAGCTTATGTCTAGATTGGATCTAGACACGTACTCAGAAAGCTTTGTAATGCAAATGTATACATTACAAAGGAAAACTAGTATGTAGTAAGGTACAAGAAGTTGATAAAACCTACTAACCAAAGCCTTCTCATGGGCTTAACATGATGAGTCATGTCATATGTCATTTCAATTGAATTGAGATGAACAACTACATATAAGATGAAAATGGATTATAAAAATATGAAGTATTAATCAGGTATTGACTATTCATATGAGATAATCACATTTGTCGTTCGAGTTTTTAAATCTGAAAACTCCTTTTATACCTTGTTACATCCAAACGGGTTGTAGAGACAATTGAACCTCGTTAAAGTGAACTCGGATTAACATAGTATTCGCCCATAGTCACTTGTATGAGGTGACGTCTCGAAGTGACTAGAGTGTGATGCGATTGATGGCAAGTTCAGTGCCATACAGTCATGCGAGATGACTAGTCGATCACATAGGCAGACTGTTAGGAACACTTTGTCGGGCCTTATGACCGCTTATAGAGTTCTGGCAAATTTATATAGCCTGGTCGTGGCGAGAGCTACTATAGTATTCAAATGAGTCGATTCTTTTGACTAAAGACTGTTCGCCTAAGATGGCACAGTTTCAGATTAACTTTGATTTATGTTACTACGACCTTCGTAAATGGGGTCAAATGGTCGTATTTTGGGTTATGACGGCTGTGGCTAGTCGAAGGGAATGAGTGCGATAGGAATTGTCCACCCCATGTCAGGGTTATAACAATATCTCAGGTCCACTCGAGGAGTAATGAACTAGAAATGCGTGGCCACGCTCGGAAGGTATCTATGCTAGATAATTCCGGTCAATCAGTTATTCTCCAGATCGAGGAAACCACTCTAGATATGATCACTTGCAAGTACGACCTGAAAGACACCTTGCATTGAGTGGGAGATAGTAATAGGACAAGAGAATCGGTGACGCACACTTGTCGAGGACAAGTGGGAGATTGTTGGAATATGTGTCCTCCGACAATAATGCGATCACAACTGTCGATCATGATAATCACATGTTTAAATCTCATTTTAAGAATGCACGTGGGAAGTAATATTTTACAGTCAACTGGTCCACACATATCGGTAATGATTGGCTGACTAGAGTTTGACATTACTGTCGTGCGACGGTGGTGATCATTTGATCCCCTTAGGTCATACCTATAGGGAAATACTCTTAATTGATTATCTAATTAATCGTATGCCGATACGAGTTAATTAAATTGCTTAAAATTGACGGATGATTTTGTGAGTAAAGTTAACGTATCTTATTGTAATTTGATTAAATGAGACACGGTCTAAGTAATCAAATTGTTTTATTACTTGGATAAAATTATTGTTTACGAAACAATTGATATTGAATTGAGATTGAATGAATGATTTATTATAAATACAAGATGTTGTGATTTATATTTGATAAACCATTTTGGTACAAGTAGTTACGAATTACTAGTCGATATTGTATATGACATACTTTATGAGTATGTTGATTTTTAATATGTTAATAATACATTACAATTTCACATGTCAAGTAACATGTCACATTTGTCACAATTGACAAATGACAAAATAAAATGGACCTCCCATTTTATAGATATGTACCGAAATATTGGAGGGAGTTAGTGGAAAAATTGTGTTAATTGTTTTAAGTGGGAAACACAATGATGAAAGCTAACTACTAGCCATGCAACCCTATAGCTTTTGAGAAGAGCAACTATTGCATGCATTGGGCTTAAAATCCCCCCCCCTCCAACCGGTTTTCTCTAGTGAGGCCAAGAGGTTTTTCCTCTACAATTATTCATTCACTCTTATCATTTTTCTAGTGTAAGAAATTATCTTACTCTCTACAATTTGTGAAAATTCTAGAGAAATAAACTCACTAATCTCTTCTCTCTCAACCGAAAAACAAGAGAGAACAAAATATTTTGTGTCAAAATTTTAAGTAAGACTAATCCTAATACTAGATCATATTATTTTAATCTTTAAGAGTATTCCTTGGGTATTCATCTTTGGGAGGGATTCTATCCTTGAATCCTTGTTCATCCATTATTGGAAAGCTCAAGAACTAACAAGAAGGAGATCTTGTTGGTGCCCATAAAATCGAAATTATCATTGTAAGGGTTGATGATTTCTTCTCTTTTAATTTAAGTTTGCATGCATAAGATTTGCAATTTATTTTATGACTAAATAATTTCTCACATATATGAATATGTAAATTAATGAGATTAATGGATTTCTAACAGATATTAAGTGTTTGCAATAAATTTAGAGTGATTTCTTATAGTAGTCTTGTAATACATAAATATTCTCTATTTGGTATTCACTTAAAAATAATTCCAAATTCTAGTATCCATGTAGGTTCGGGGGATCCTAACCTATAATTTTTCTTTTTTAATGTGGTTAACTATAATTTTACATGAAATAAAATGAAGCAAAGAAAGACACAAATTATACAGTGACATTTTATTTTGGTTGAAAAGTATAGACGGACACAAATTATACACTCGATCGTTTTTCCTATGGAACAACTACCACTTAAGGTGCATGATATCCTTCTAACAATTATACCAATATGAAGGTAAATATCAATAATCAAGGCTTAATGAAAGCACTACGTTTTCTGATGCAAAATGTAAGGAAGTTAAAAAATAAATTCAAAAGTAATTTTTCTTCAAAAATTATCCAATACATCTATTTTAAACTAACAGAAATCGCTAAAGCAAAGTAATTTAATTGTTAAAAATTACATCAGCTAAGCTAGAGGGCTTGTTGACAAAAAAAAATCAAGAAAAAAAAAATCTTGTACGCTGCATCAATAGAGTTCCAAGACGTAATAGAGGAGTCAGAATGGCCCTTATTATGCATCCATGGAAAATCCCGCTAACATGACTATTCGGTGGTTGTACGTGACCTTAAAGCACATGTTTTTCTATTATGTCCTATGTTTCGACATATACTACATGTTACTTTACCGCGAACTGTGTCATCCATCTCATTTTTCAATCGTTTAGAACGTGGTCGTCCTCGCCCTCTTCTTTGACCCTCGTCAACAATTATTGTCGGGCCATTGTATGGTGCCCAATTATCTTCGTCAGGGATTGGATGAAACCTTGCGCTATATGAGTTCAAGTACTCTTCGGAAGAAAAAAATGAATCCACAAATTGACTCCAGGACAAACTGTAAGCTCGACAAACAGACAAGATATGAGAACATGGATACTTGTATATCTGAAGCTTTTTGCATGTACATGTTCGTTGGCTAAAATTTACCGTCTGTGTATGAGAGCCCTTTCCTTGCCCTCTATCACCCTTCCCAGTTCTTACTTGGTATACTCCATCTTCATGGTGAAATATTGTTACCTTGTGATGAACCGATTTCTCAATATTCCGATCCAAAATTTTAGTTATCCTTTCAGCATATGAATGACCTTCTTGTTGTCTTTTACGTGCCCAACCGCGTCTTTCCACAAAATATGCATTAACGCGATAGAAAGACAGCTTTACAAGGGCGGTAATTGGTAGAAAACGAGCACCCTTCATCACATTATTGAACACTTCAGCCAGATTGGTTGTTTTTATACCATACCGTAACCCGCCATCATGACATATCGACCATTTGCACTGTGGAATCTCACTCAAATATCGTCGTGCTTCTATATTGATCTCCCCGATTTTATTAAAACCTCTAATGAACTTCTTATCTTGGTGTTGTTCAGCTGTCCAACCGCATTGATTTTTCAATTCCTTGCTCTTGAACTGAGTATTTACGTTGGAGACTAAATGACGGATACATAATCTATGGTAGGCATATGGTTCTTCCCATCCACTGTTGGGTTCACTCATAGCTTTCATTATACCTGGATGTCGATCTGAAATTACGCAAATGCCCATTCTCTGTGTCACAAACCTCCTGATACATGCCATAAACCAAGACCAACTACTACCATTTTCACCTTCAACAATAGCGAAAGCAAGTGGGAACAACTGATTGTTAGCATCTGTACCCATACCAATTAACAACGTACCCTTGTACTTACCGTACAAATGAGTACCATCAATTGTAATAATTGGTCGACAATGATTAAATCCAACAATAGATGGTCCAAATGCCCAAAATACACGTTGAAAAATCTCTACCCCAGCTGTAGTCGTCTTTTGGTTAGTGAAGTGAACAATTGTTCCGGGATTTGCTTCTTTAAGTGCTTGCATAAATTTTGGAAGAAGCTGGAATGACTCTTCCCAATCGCCAAAAATTTCGGCAATCGCCCTTTGTTTTGCCATCCATGCTTTCTTATATGAGATTGTGTAATTGAATTGTTGTAATATAACCTCAATTATGCCTTGAACACGAATAGATGAATCAGCCTCCACAAGATTTCTTATATGTCGGCTAACAATTTTTGAATGCAAGTTCACGTGATCCTTTGGAATGATGTCACTTAAACATGTGTTTGAATGAGGACCTTTATATGTGACAATTGTAAAGACATCCGCGTGTGTACTTTTTTTACTTGCTCTAAGATGCCAAGTACACCCCACCGGTTTTCTCCCACACTTGAATGTTACTGTGTGTGGTCTTGAGTCGGCTACTTTATATTGATGATTCCTTTGTATCGAGTAACTAGCAATTGCATCCGTCAATGTCATCTTTGTAGAGAATTCCTGACCAACTAAGAATTCATCTCCGGGTTTGTAAGATAACATAGTCGTCCAAGTCCTCCAATTATCTATTTGAGAATCATCTAATTCACCTATGTGAGTAAAATTTGTAACTGGAGCACCCTGTTCAACATCCTCATCACTATTATCATCATCATAATTTATTGCATCCAAGTCTTCATTAGCATCCTCCGCCTCCTTATCTGTTTCCTCCTCGTCAAGATAATTACCACCACCGATAGATACAAATTGATCATCTTTCTCAACATTACCAAAAGAATTATGAGCACTAGGTCCAATTTGATCACAAAAATAATCATCATCCATTAACATTCTTGTAAACAATCCATTGTATTTGTCCATAACTTGTGCATTGTAGCATAGAAACTATATTATCTTTTTATTGAAAAAACCATTAGCAATATACTCATGGACACCCTATTAAGAAGATTTCATCATCCAATTGTCTACTTCTTTGCGACAACTTGCTAAAATCATTGATCATATGAAAACAATCAATCATGATTAATTTGTTTGATATGCACAAATTTTTTTTTTGTTAAGTAGCAATGTAAAACAACAAATCAGAATATTAAGATTAAAGAGTACAAAAAATGAGACTATAATAGATAGATTAAAGAACAATTCAATTCAATTTTTAATTCTTACCTAGTAATGCTGGGTGTGTAGCAACTCTAGCAAGTTACAATTAATGGGCGGCGTTAAGAATGAAGCAGCAGCACTGATAAGAAAATAAGTCGTATTCTTTGCTTTTCTTCTTTTATTCCTTTTTTACTAATATTAAATTAAATTAAATAATCTCCAAGCTAATAAAAGTTAGGTTATGAGTTTCCAAGCCTACATGAATACTAGAATTTGGAATTATTTTTAGGTGAATACCAAATAGAGAATATTTATGTATTACACGACTACTATAGGAAATCACTCATAAATTTAGCCAAAGCCATTCGACCGTAGTGCCACATATAAGCAGTGTATATACAGTGTACTTATTTACAATAATTCACATTTACTCTATATTGTAATGGTGCATTAATGAAACTGTATATAAATACGGAGTATTTGATAATGCAAGTCGAAACATTTTGTACAAAGAAAAATCGTTCCTCGCAACTTTCTACCGTCTCTATTTTGACGAAGACCAAACCAAGAGATTTGACTTTCATATACTCCATAAAGACGAAGAACAAACCAAAAGATCAGCAAGTCTCATTATAGATGGGGGATATCCGTCTATAATGAGAGACGGGTCGGATCCCTCTTATAAGGGAAGTGGGAGGCCAAATGGTAACCCACTTGGTTTTCCACTTGCCCTCCCACTTGCCTCTTTGTGAGAAGGATCCGACCCGTCTCTTATTATAGACGGATATCTCCGTCTATAATGAGAATTTGTGCCAAAAGATTTTGACGTTGTTCATGTACATTATGTGTTCATCACTACAAAGGTGATTGGAAGACCGGACCTAAAACTTTCGGTCTTGGACCGGACCAAACCCGAAATATTTGGTCCGGTCCGGTCTTAGATCGAAATAGACCTAAATTAGTTTTTTTACTATTTCGTATAGGATAATTACATTTTAATTCCGCTAAATAAAATGCATTTAAATAATTAGACAACTCTTTTTATGAAAATCATTGACAATACTAATTTATAATGTCTTTTGAAGATAAAATATTAATTTGATTCATAATACTTTAATGTTAGATCATTAAAAACATGGAATAATTAGACAACTCTTTTTATGAAAATCATTGACAATACTAATTTATAATGTCTTTTGAAGATAAAATATTAATTTTATTCATAATATTTTAATGTTAGATCATTAAAAACATGGAATAATTAGACAACTCTTTTTATGAAAATCATTGACAATACTAATTTATAATGTCTTTTAAAGATAAAATATTAATTTGATTCATAATATTTTAATGTTAGATCATTAAAAACATGGAATTTGGTCCATTCGGTCTGGACCTAAATTAACCGGTCTTGGACCGGACCGGACCAAAGATCAAACCTTGAAAAAATGAGGACCAAGGACCGGATCAAAATAATTCGGTCCAGGTTTGGTCAAGACAAAATGGTCCGATCCGGTCCTTTTTTTCTCGGTCCGAACCTAAATTTGCTCACCCCTAACTGTATTCCCTTGGTCCCTCCTATCCAATTCAATGCACCCATTACCCACTTTTTGTGAGGAAAAATTGAAAAGGGGTTCATGGGTACATTAGATTGGATAAGAAGTATTATTTTTCATTTATTCAATTTCGTATTTTTTCAAAAAAATCTCACTTTAAACAAACATTATCCGTCTAAAGTTGTTGACATATCAAATATGTGACCAATTACATAATAAGCCAAATAACAAGTGAGATGGTGAGGTTACTATTCGTGCAAAAATGAAATTATTTGACATGTCTACATCTTTAGACGAATATATACCCGTCTATCATGAAACTAATTGTATTTTTTTTTGTACAAAAAGCATGGGAGAAGATTGAAAAAACAGCGCACAAAGAGTGGATGATATTTAGAACACAAATTTTCATTATAGGCGGAAGATATCTGTTTATATAGACGGACTAAATATTCATCATTTTTAAGTATAAGACAAACAAAAAATTATATGGTGGAGTCCATAAATATGACCATTTTAAATATATTTGACCTATCTTTTATTTTAAACGGATATATCCGTTTATAGTGAGACTAATTGTATTTACAAAGGAGTAAATGAGTTCCGGGATTACAACCTACTCACTCCTGTACCACAAGTTTCTAGTCCACACGTTACAACAACTTACATGCTCTAGTTTAAATATAGGTAACGTCGCCCAATTAATCAAAACAACAATCATATTCCTAAGTGCATTACAAAAACATGTCTCCTCAAGACAGCAAGCCATTGCACATAGCAATGTACCCTTGGTTTGCTATTGGCCACTTCAATTCATACCTCCACTTAGCCAACAAATTAGCCCAAAGAGGTCACATTATCTCATTTCTTCTCCCTACTAAAACCCAACAAAAATTAGCCTCTATTAATCCATACCCTAACCTTGTTACATTCTTTCCCATTACTGTACCACCCGTTGACGGCCTACCAGCTGGTGCAGAATCTACTAATGATGTCCACCCAAAGGACCGCTCTAAAATTATGGCCGCCCGGGATTTAACTCAAGACCAACTTGACTCTTATCTGGCTCAACTCAAACCCGACTTTTTATTTTTTGACTCCCCTGAGTGGGTCCCCCAAGTAGCCCGAAAACACGGGGTCAAACCCGTTTACTATGCTGTTTTTTACGTATCAATGTTTGCTTATTGCAACTTACAAGCGAGGAACTTACCCTTGAACCACCGTCTTACGGAGGGTGACCTTATCGAACCACCCCCGGGGTTCCCGAGCTCGATAAAGTTCCGCCCCTCCGAGGCGCGGACCACCGCGAGGGTGTTTTCGAGTGATTTCGGGAATGGAATGACGTTCTTAGAAAAGCAAGACTTGGGGATTCAAGAGAGTGTTGCCATAGGGTTTAGAAGTTGTAGGGAGACGGAGGGAGCTTATGCTGACTTTCTTGAGAAACAACTTGGTAAACCCGTTTTACTAGCGGGTTTTTTGTTTCCGGATCCTCCGACGTCTAAACTAGATGAATTTTTTGATAATTGGTTAAACGGGTTCGGTCATGGCACCGTAATTTATTGTGCACTTGGAAGTGAAGCGTCCATTGAAAAGGACCAGTTTGATGAACTTGTCCTTGGACTCGAGCTCACAGGTATGACTTCTATGACATTAATTAAAAAAAAAAAAAAAAAGTCGATCAAAAATGTGGGGTTACAAATTATGAGTATATCGATTAGTACAAGATGGGTTTAGTTAGCCGAGGGTTTAGTTAGGCGAGTGAAAAAGTGGTGGAAATGTGGAACGTTTGTGTCTCCTCAATTGATTACAAATTGATTTTTGTTTTCTTTGTTAGTTTGGTTTAATTTATTTAATTAATTAAGGTGAGTATGATAATAATTAATAAAATAAAAAATTGTTATGGAGAGTATGGTCGGTTGTACTTAGACCTGGTAAACGGATCAATCGAGTCGAGTTCAGGCGGTTCAATTCGGGCCATATCAAGTCGGGTCAACTTGCCTTCTAGTCATTTTCGGATCACCTTTCATTAAGTTATTTAGGTATAATAATCAATTATCAAAAATAAATATTTGTGTCGGGTTATATCGGATCGGGTAAATTCGGGTTCGTGTCAAGCTCGGATCTTGAGTTCGGTGTCGGGTCAGGTACGAGTCAGGTCATCGGATCATTCGAGTCGGGTTAATTTTGTGGTCTAGTTGTAATACGGAGTATTATAGAAGATGTTCTAACATTTAGATATTTTCCGTAGGAGTTATTTCTTAATCTATTTGGCATTTAGGGAGTACTTTGTAAAATTGATTGAGCAATAATGTATCATTTTTTTATTGGACAGGTATGCCTTTTCTAGCGGCCATAAAGCCGCCAGCGGGCTATGAAACAATAGAGTCCGCCTTACCTGAAGGTTTCATAGAGAGGACAAAAGGAAGAGGAATGGTGCGCGGGGATTGGGTCCCACAACCGCAAATCGTGCAACATCCTTCAGTAGGATGCTTTGTGAGCCATTGTGGGACTGGTTCTCTATCGGAAGCATTGATGGGAGGGTGTCAACTAGTACTGATTCCTCTAAACCTAGATCAATACATAAATGCGAGACTAATGAGCGTTGATATGAGGGTTGCAGTCGAGGTTGAGAAGGGGGAGAATGATGACTTCTTCTATAAAGAAGCCCTTCAAAAGGCGGTCGAATTGGTGATGGATTTAGAAGGCCAAGTTGGGAAAGAACTCAAGGCTAACAATGCTAAATGGAGGGAATTGTTGTTCAAAGAAGGAATTGAGGAGTCTTACATTAACAGCTTTGTTAAGAGTCTTAGAGAATTGCTTTGATGATATCATGTACAATGATAGGGCGCCACCGGGTGGCGTCGAGTATGGGTGTCACCCTCTCATAAGCATTTTTTATTAAAGGGATTTCCACTTGATGCATGTGAGAGGGTGGCGCTAAGATTGGTTGTCATCTGGTGCGCCAACTCATTTTCCCTTTGTTTTTGTGTGGTTTATTTGATTTCTTAATAAGTAGTGTCATCAGTTGATTCTATTGTTTAGGTCATATTCTGGTGACACTCCGTTAGAGTTTAAGCTTGTAAGGGTAAGTTGTTTTTCTATTTTGTGTTTTCTTGTTAAGTACCATGCTCTTTGAGATCACTACACTATTTTCTACTCCCTCCTATTCATTCATTTTGTCCCTCTTTCCTTATCGAAGCTAGTCGGATTTTTGTCCCTCTTTCCTCTTTTAGTAACTTTTGTGTGGTCTAAATTTAATTACATGTGGGGTAGAGTGGAATAGAGTGTTTTGTGTGGTCCAAAATCATTTTTTTAATTCTTGTGCAAAATAAAAGAGGGACAAAATGAATGAATAGGAGGGAGTATATGATTTTGTTAAAATGTGACTAAGCAATCATTCAATACTTGTTCCCCCAACTATGTCTTAACTTGTTTGATCTTCACATACGTCATTGCGAAACGCTCGTTATACACTTGCTTGGAGCTGCCACGTGAAGCTAAGTACCAATATTTGTCTATCAAACATGGGTGGAGTGATCGCTTTGCTGGCGGAGCAGTTCTTGGTGAGGGTGATAATAATGATACTAACGGTCGTTAATACTAGTAATATACTCTATCAAACATGCACTTAATTAAACTAAAAAAAAGTAGTAAAATAGAAGTATAGAGCCGAACGACCCAAGAGGACTAAACTAAGCTAAAACAAGTTCGACAAGACTAATTACTAATTAACACACTAACTAGTAAAATTAATCTAGACTAATTAAATTAATATAAATACACAAGCAAGGGTATTAACAATGGTAAACAAGGTAAGAAACATAGATATTTTTTTTTTTTTTTTTTGAGGGGGAACAACAAGGATAGATTTGGTCTTGTAGACAAATCAACAAACACCTTCTAAATTCAAACTGTGTAATACTCCGTATGAGAAAACTTGGTGTAATTATACTTTTAATGCAACAAGCAATTAAGATTAATCACCCTTCATCAATTTATTAACCTAATACACATTTAATCTCATATAAGTAGTGAAGATTATTTAAAGCAATAATCACCTTTCCTAGACTTTATGACCATCATTTAAACCAACAACAATTATAAAGAATAGATCTTTAAGAACAACAACTAAAATTAAAGGCTAGGTAGTCTCCTACTAATTATCTAAGCCAATTAGTAGTTGGATTACTAACATTCATCTACTCATAGATGCATAAATTAAATTAAATTAAACCATCTTCACAAATTATGAACTTCTTGTTGGGAAATTAGCGCCAATCTCCAACGCGCAACGGAAGCAACCAATCGATAATTAAACCGTAAAAGTAAATAAATGTAAGCAATATTAAGATGAGACGATATTTTAGAGTCAAACCCAAGGCAAAACCTTCCAAACCGGAAGTAAAACCCACTAGCCAAATCGACTAGAATCCACTATAATAATATAGTACCAGTACAACGTAACCGTCCCGAATTAATACCAATTCGAAACCCACAATAATATAAGATAACAACCTCTAGCTCTCCAGTAATATTAGTTAATGCCACTAATATCACCCCTAGATTAACCTCCTAAATTATTGTATAAAAACACCTGTTGTACTGCCTCTCACCCTCAAACCCGACTTGCTATTTTCTACCAAACTAAGTCACCTTGTTTGATATTTGTTGTCAGATACTTTTACCAAAGGATTTGTCATCCTTTATATAGCCATGTGAAATTGACGTTACATTTACAACCATAACCAAAATCACTTCATGTTACCAACACATGAATTAAAACAAATTCATATGTTTTTCCACTTCCATTACGTAATGTTAAACAAATGAATTAATATTCATTTAACATCACACAATGTTACATGTACTAAATTAATACATGTAACACTTCTCATTAAGCTTTGTGTTGGATGTTACCCCTCCAACACAAGAGATCACCACCGAGGAATCAACCATTAGCCTTTTAAAATCACCACCGCACACCCGAGTTAGTATCCCATTCCTCACCCTAACTCACTATCACGGCCAATGCACCATGTACGGCCTAAACCTAGTCAATGGCGTTACTTGACTCCGAGAGAAACCTCTTACTCTCCACCTTTCCACCAAAGAGAATTTTACCTTTGCGCCCGTCTCAGAACCTCGAAAACAATCTACCTTCGTCGCCTCTTCCGCGAATGAAACACGTGCACGACTTTTCCGTTTCCAAATATCCCGTGAGGTTTTTATTACATATGCATCCAGACGGTATAAACCACGACGTAGCTCCCCCTTCATGAGGACCATAGAACCCTTAGTAACTTTCATTACTCCCCCATGAGTTTTACACCCATAACCTTCGGAGTCTAGTTAACTTAGTGAGATTAGATTCCACCGCAACTTTGGAACATAAGCAACCTTGTCCAAAGTGTGCACCACCCCATTTGACAATTTGATTTTTACCACCCCAACACCCATGACATTAATCGTTGAGTTATTAGCCAAACTCAACTTCCTAGCCACGCCTTCTTGGAGTTCATCAAAATTATCTTTCCGGGTTCAAACATGGTTGATACAACCAGAATCTAATATCCATTCTTCCTTGGAAGACACGTCGTTCACATCCGTGACTGCAAATATGTCACTATCATCGGTAAGGAAACAACCACTACTTCCTTCACCGGCAACCAAGTTGGTGTCACCCTTGTTTTCTTCATTCCCGCATTTCTTAGGACAGAACCGCCTAATATGCCCAAGGTCATCACACTTGAAACACTTCACATCATTATTCCTAGAAGCGTTCCTGGATCGAGACCTGCCATGCTTCGATCCATCCTCCCTATTAAACGAACGACCTCTCTCATCCCTAGCAATTACAACTGTACCCGTACTGTCGTTCCGTATCCCAGCCTTGTCCTTCTTCCTCGCATTAAAGGACAATAAAGCTGTCTGTGCTTGCTCCATCATGATGGTGTCTTTCCCGCACAGAATAGTATCCACATAAGTCTCATATGTGTCCGGGAGAGATTTGAGGAGTAGTAATGCCTTATCTTCCTCCTCAAGCTTCACTTCGATCTTCTTCAACTCGTCTAACAGCTCATTGAACAAATTCACATGTCCAATTAAATTTTTATCCTCGTCCATCCTCAACCGATATAACCGCCGCTTCAAAAGCAACTTGTTGGTCAAACTCTTCGCCCTGTAGAGTTTCTCCAACTTTTCTCATACCACTGATGGAGAGTCGTCATCAAGAACACAATTGATGACAGAATCCGAGATGCACAACTTAATAGTACTTGCACACTTAGTGCAAACCTCTTTCCAGTCGGTATCACTCATCTTCTCTGGCTTACCGTCAACTCCTTTCAAGGCTCTAACAAAGCCAAGATGAACCAGGAGATCCTTCATCCTTCTTTGCCAAAGGGTGAAACTAATTTTACCATTAAATTTTGGTACTGCAAATTGAGACCCCAAATTTGACATCCTTGCCAATTATAAATCAGCCACCAGATCGAGCCTAGTGGCTCTGATACCACTGTTGGGAAATTGCGCCAATCTCCCACGCGCAACGAAAGCAACCAATCGATAATTAAACCGTAAAAGTAAATAAATGTAAGCAATATTAAGATGAGACGATATTTTAGAGTCAAACCCAAGGCAAAACCTTCCAAACCGGAAGTAAAACCCACTAGCCAAATCGACTAGAATCCACTATAATAATATAGTACCAGTACAACGTAACCGTCCCGAATTAATACCAATTCGAAACCCACAATAATATAAGATAACAACCTCTAGCTCTCCAGTAATATTAGTTAATGCCACTAATATCACCCCTAGATTAACCTCCTAAATTATTGTATAAAAACACCTGTTGTACTGCCTCTCACCCTCAAACCCGACTTGCTATTTTCTACCAAACTAAGTCACCTTGTTTGATATTTGTTGTCAGATACTTTTACCAAAGGATTTGTCATCCTTTATATAGCCATGTGAAATTGACGTTACAGTTTACAACCATAAATCACTTCATGTTACCAACACATGAATTAAAACAAATTCATATGTTTTCCCACTTCCATTACGTAATGTTAAACAAATGAATTAATATTCATTTAACATCACACAATGTTACGTGTACTAAATTAATACATGTAACACTTCTCATTAAGCTTTGTGTTGGATGTTACCCCTCCAACACAAGAGATCACCACCGAGGAATCAACCATTAGCCTTTTAAAATCACCAGCTGCACACCCGAGTTAGTATCCGGTCCTCACCCTAACTCACTATCACGGCCAATGCACCATGTACAGCCTAAACCTAGTCAATGGCGTTACTTGACTCCGGAGAGAAACCTCTTACTCTCCACCTTTCCACCAGCAGGAATTTTACCTTTGCGCCCGTCTGTAACCTGAAAACAATCTACCTTCGTCGCCTCTTCCGCGAATGAAACACGTGCACGACTTTTCCGTTTCCAGCTATCCTGTGAGGTTTTTATTACATATGCATCCAGACGGTATAAACCACGACGTAGCTCCCCCTTCATGAGGACCATAGAACCCTTAGTAACTTTCATTACTCCCCCATGAGTTTTACACCCATAACCTTCGGAGTCTAGTTAACTTAGTGAGATTAGATTCCACCGCAACTTTGGAACATAAGCAACCTTGTCCAAAGTGTGCACCACCCCATTTGACAATTTGATTTTTACCACCCCAACACCCATGACATTAACTGTTGAGTTATTAGCCAAACTCAACTTCCTAGCCACGCCTTCTTGGAGTTCATCAAAATTATCTTTCCGGGTTCAAACATGGTTGATACAACCAGAATCTAATATCCATTCTTCCTTGGAAGACACGTCGTTCACATCCGTGACTGCAAATATGTCACTATCATCGGTAAGGAAACAACCACTACTTCCTTCACCGGCAACCAAGTTGGTGTCACCCTTGTTTTCTTCATTCCCGCATTTCTTAGGACAGAACCGCCTAATATGCCCAAGGTCATCACACTTGAAACACTTCACATCATTATTCCTAGAAGCGTTCCTGGATCGAGACCTGCCATGCTTCGATCCATCCTCCCTATTAAACGAACGACCTCTCTCATCCCTAGCAATTACAACTGTACCCGTCGCATTGTCGTTCCGTATCCCAGCCTTGTCCTTCTTCCTCGCATTAAAGGACAATAAAGCTGTCTGTGCTTGCTCCATCATGATGGTGTCTTTCCCGCACAGAATAGTATCCACATAAGTCTCATATGTGTCCGGGAGAGATTTGAGGAGTAGTAATGCCTTATCTTCCTCCTCAAGCTTCACTTCGATCTTCTTCAACTCGTCTAACAGCTCATTGAACAAATTCACATGTCCAATTAAATTTTTATCCTCGTCCATCCTCAACCGATATAACCGCCGCTTCAAAAGCAACTTGTTGGTCAAACTCTTCGCCCGTAGAGTTTCTCCAACTTTTCTCATACCATCGATGGAGAGTCGTCATCAAGAACACAATTGATGACAGAATCCGAGATGCACAACTTAATAGTACTTGCACACTTAGTGCAAACCTCTTTCCAGTCGGTATCACTCATCTTCTCTGGCTTACCGTCAACTCCTTTCAAGGCTCTAACAAAGCCAAGATGAACCAGGAGATCCTTCATCCTTCTTTGCCAAAGGGTGAAACTAATTTTACCATTAAATTTTGGTACTGCAAATTGAGACCCCAAATTTGACATCCTTGCCAATTATAAATCAGCCACGGATCGAGCCTAGTGGCTCTGATACCACTGTTGGGAAATTGCGCCAATCTCCCACGCGCAACGAAAGCAACCAATCGATAATTAAACCGTAAAAGTAAATAAATGTAAGCAATATTAAGATGAGACGATATTTTAGAGTCAAACCCAAGGCAAAACCTTCCAAACCGGAAGTAAAACCCACTAGCCAAATCGACTAGAATCCACTATAATAATATAGTACCAGTACAACGTAACCGTCCCGAATTAATACCAATTCGAAACCCACAATAATATAAGATAACAACCTCTAGCTCTCCAGTAATATTAGTTAATGCCACTAATATCACCCCTAGATTAACCTCCTAAATTATTGTATAAAAACACCAGTTGTACTGCCTCTCACCCTCAAACCCGACTTGCTATTTTCTACCAAACTAAGTCACCTTGTTTGATATTTGTTGTCAGATACTTTTACCAAAGGATTTGTCATCCTTTATATAGCCATGTGAAATTGACGTTACAGTTTACAACCATAAATCACTTCATGTTACCAACACATGAATTAAAACAAATTCATATGTTTTCCCACTTCCATTACGTAATGTTAAACAAATGAATTAATATTCATTTAACATCACACAATGTTACGTGTACTAAATTAATACATGTAACACTTCTCATTAAGCTTTGTGTTGGATGTTACCCCTCCAACACAAGAGATCACCACCGAGGAATCAACCATTAGCCTTTTAAAATCACCACCGCACACCCGAGTTAGTATCCGGTCCTCACCCTAACTCACTATCACGGCCAATGCACCATGTACAAACCTAAACCTAGTCAATGGCGTTACTTGACTCCGGAGAGAAACCTCTTACTCTCCACCTTTCCACCAGCAGGAATTTTACCTTTGCGCCCGTCTGTAACCTGAAAACAATCTACCTTCGTCGCCTCTTCCGCGAATGAAACACGTGCACGACTTTTCCGTTTCCAGCTATCCTGTGAGGTTTTTATTACATATGCATCCAGACGGTATAAACCACGACGTAGCTCCCCCTTCATGAGGACCATAGAACCCTTAGTAACTTTCATTACTCCCCCATGAGTTTTACACCCATAACCTTCGGAGTCTAGTTAACTTAGTGAGATTAGATTCCACCGCAACTTTGGAACATAAGCAACCTTGTCCAAAGTGTGCACCACCCCATTTGACAATTTGATTTTTACCACCCCAACACCCATGACATTAACTGTTGAGTTATTAGCCAAACTCAACTTCCTAGCCACGCCTTCTTGGAGTTCATCAAAATTATCTTTCCGGGTTCAAACATGGTTGATACAACTTAAATCTAATATCCATTCTTCCTTGGAAGACACGTCGTTCACATCCGTGACTGCAAATATGTCACTATCATCGGTAAGGAAACAACCACTACTTCCTTCACCGGCAACCAAGTTGGTGTCACCCTTGTTTTCTTCATTCCCGCATTTCTTAGGACAGAACCGCCTAATATGCCCAAGGTCACCACACTTGAAACACTTCACATCATTATTCCTAGAAGCGTTCCTGGATCGAGACCTGCCATGCTTCGATCCATCCTCCCTATTAAACGAACGACCTCTCTCATCCCTAGCAATTACAACTGTACCCGTACTGTCGTTCCGTATCCCAGCCTTGTCCTTCTTCCTCGCATTAAAGGACAATAAAGCTGTCTGTGCTTGCTCCATCATGATGGTGTCTTTCCCGCACAGAATAGTATCCACATAAGTCTCATATGTGTCCGGGAGAGATTTGAGGAGTAGTAATGCCTTATCTTCCTCCTCAAGCTTCACTTCGATCTTCTTCAACTCGTCTAACAGCTCATTGAACAAATTCACATGTCCAATTAAATTTTTATCCTCGTCCATCCTCAACCGATATAACCGCCGCTTCAAAAGCAACTTGTTGGTCAAACTCTTCGCCCTGTAGAGTTTCTCCAACTTTTCTCATACCACTGATGGAGAGTCGTCATCAAGAACACAATTGATGACAGAATCCGAGATGCACAACTTAATAGTACTTGCACACTTAGTGCAAACCTCTTTCCAGTCGGTATCACTCATCTTCGCTGGCTTACCGTCAACTCCTTTCAAGGCTCTAACAAAGCCAAGATGAACTAGGAGATCCTTCATCCTTCTTTGCCAAAGGGTGAAACTACTTTTACCATTAAATTTTGGTACTGCAAATTGAGACCCCAAATTTGACATCCTTGCCAATTATAAATCAGCCACCAGATCGAGCCTAGTGGCTCTGATACCACTGTTGGGAAATTGCGCCAATCTCCCACGCGCAACGGAAGCAACCAATCGATAATTAAACCGTAAAAGTAAATAAATGTAAGCAATATTAAGATGAGACAATATTTTAGAGTCAAACCCAGGGCAAAATATTCCAAACCGGAAGTAAAACCCACTAGCCAAATCGACTAGAATCCTCTATAATAATATAATACCAGTACAACGTAACCGTCCCGAATTAATATCAATTCGAAACCCATAATAATATAAGATAACAACCTCTAACTCTCCAGTAATATTAGTCAATGCCACTAATATCACCCCTAGATTAACCTCCTAAATTATTGTATAAAAACACCTATTGTACTGCCTCTCACCCTCAAACCCGACTTGCTATTTTCTATCAAGCTAAGTCACCTTATTTGATATTTGTTGTCAGATACTTTTACCAAAGGATTTGTCATCCTTTATATAGCCATGTGAAATTGACGTTACAGTTTACAACCATAAATCACTTCACGTTACCAACACATGCATTAAAACAAATTCATATGTTTTTCCACTTCCATTACGTAATGTTAAACAAATGAATTAATATTCATTTAACATCACACAATGTTACGTGTACTAAATTAATACATGTAACACTTCTCATTAAGCTTTGTGTTGGATGTTACTCAACACTTGCTACAAGATGTATTGTATATATTAGAATATGTCAATATTCTCTTGTATATTTGGTAAATATCTTTTATTTGGTAAATATTTGTTTCCTATAATTATGTAAAATAGTTGTAAATTTATTTGGTAAAATATACAAGAGAATATTGGCATATTCTAATAGTATAGATTAAACCATTTCTACAATATTAGCAGTTTGAGTACCAGTAATAGGTTCATTTTATATATACTTTTCACCCTATATTTAGCTCGGTTTTATATTAATTATCCGCTCTTAGGAGCGATTTATGAGCTAATGTTGCCTTTGGTAGTATTCGTTAACTTTATTGTCTTATGTAGGAATTGGAGCGGTTTTCCGTCATTTTCTTATACTTTGACAAATCCCGAGTAAGGCGGAGCTAAATGGCAAGAATTTGAGCTTAAGTTAATGTGCCATGCTTATTTACAAATCCCGACTCAAAGGGAGCAAATTACAAATGAATACGAGCCCACATGAAGACAAGTTTACGTGCAACGTAATACAAGTTACATGTTGAAGTTGCGACGGTCTTTGTGTTCATATAAAGACGGCATTCATGCAATTGCAAGCTAAAGACAAGGTTTTCATGCCCATATCTATGCTATTACGAAGGGTCATATACACATGCTAGCAATAAGACGGGGTTTATATTACAATGAACCTCACGGACTCAAGCCCATGGAACCTCCAACGGCTCTCCAACGGCTCTCTCTTTCCCTTATGGCAACAATCTCTTTTTGCCTCAATTAGTTGATATTGTGAATATTACCTTACCTTGTTTATAGCTTGTTCTCACATATAAATACTTGCCTATGTAATTAGAATAAACACATGAACATATACAATTGCACTTTCATATATACAATCATACGTTTATAATATGATATGGTATCAGCCAAGTTCCTCGAAACCTAAAATCGCCGTCTTCTTCGTTTTGTTCTCGATCCCCGAACTCGATTTTAACCTTGACGAATCCTGACGACAATCAAATTATTAATTGTACCTCGAAATCTCAATCCTATACCTTCGTTCCTGTTGAAAATCCCAGCACTAACATCACACAAATACCGTTCACAGGAACCAATTTCGACGAATGGTCCCATGGGCTTACCCTTGCTCTTCTCGCCAAAGGAAAACAGGGGTATGTCGATGGCACCATCAAGAAACCCGCTGTTACTGCCTCCGATTTTCCTTCCTGGTTGTCTCAAAACGCGCTTGTCACCGCATGGATCTACAATTCTCTCGATCCGACCATTCGACGAACGATTTGATATCGCCCTGAAGCAAAACAAATATGGGACGATATCCGAAATCGCTTCTGCCAGAATAATGATGCACGAATTTTTCGGTTGCAGGGCGAGTTGAGTTCGTGTCGCCAGGGTCCAACAGAGTCTCTTATTGATTACTATGGCCGCCTCACAAAACTATAGGATGATATTCAAGCAGCAGATCCCATTCCACCTTGTGCGTGTGACCCGTGCACCTGTAATCTGGTAAGCATTCTCGATACTCGTCATGATAAGAAACGTGTTCGTGATTTTCTTATGGGATTGGACGACCGATATGACACTGCTCGTTCTCAATTAATTGGTATTTCTCCCTTACCTACACTTGATTTTGCCTATAATCGACTCCTCCAAGAGGAGGGAATGCAACAATTTTCCGTCAATAAAATTGACTCAAAACCTGAAACCATGGCTTTTGCTACTCGGACCAATGCTAACCCGCGGCCTGCTGGTGGGGGAGGAGATCGTTCTCGGTCAACTGACCCCAATAGACCATATTGTATCGCTTGTCGACGGTCAGGCCACTTGTATCCCGTCTGCTATCGTGTTACAAGAGAGTTTCCAGATTGGTGGGGAGACCGTCCTAGAGATCGTATCTATATAAATGAAGTTGATATGAGTCATACTGTAGTTCCCAATGTTCAAGGTAGAGCCAATTATGACCGTATTAAAAAGGCTGCTTCGAATGGCCCACGAGCTCATGCATCTCGTCACCACCCCCACACCCTCTGCCCACGGTGCTACTGTCCACCCGACTGCCCCCGGTGCTCCTGTTAGTGGGGAGTCAGCTCGGGCTCATGTTATCTCGGTATCACCTCCATCTGTTTCGGTACTCCCTTCATCTGCTGGGTTCGAAAATTTTGATTTTAATAAACTTACTCTGACACAACTCGAGGAAGTTCACAAAATATGGCAGGCACGACAGCCGGGACCGTCCTCATCGACTCGTCTAAGCGGTAAACCCTTATCTTTCTCTTGGATTATCGACATGGGAGCATCCCGACATATGTCGGGTTGCCTATCCCATTTTACTAATATTCGAAAAATTAGCCCTTTATCTGTTGGGCTCCCTGAATGGCGAATTCACACGCCACTCAATGTGGCGATATTTATTTATCAACTCGATTTATTTTACATAATGTTTTATATTCCGACAAATTAAATTGCAATCTCATTTCCGTTTCTTCCCTTTTGCTTGATTCATCGTTAACTATCCAATTTTCTCATCTTTTATGTTTTATTCAGGACATTTGAAGATGAGTTGTGCGCTGGTTTTATGATGGGTTCATGCCCGAAAGATGTTAACTATGAACCATGAAGGGTCTGCCCTTAAGCACAAGCAGATAGCAGCCATGGCCTGGCCGTTAGAGTAGCTTACGTGCCATATTGAAGACGGGTTATAAACTCGAGTAGGATGGACTCGTACATGCTTCCATGCTCACTTGAACTCGTGTACTAGCTGTGAGGGAGTCGGAGTCCAACCCAAGCACTGCTAGCCTCTGCCCGTCGGTGATGGTGGGAGCATGGTGGCGGCAAGGCCGGCCTTAAGGGTAGTTTGGGTTGGCAAATGACAAGGGCCCAATATTGAAAGACGCCCAATATGGAAAAAAAAAAAAAAAAAAAATTAGGAAATGTCAACCTAACTAACTAACTGGAAGCCTAAAAACATGGAAAACTTCTTTCCTGTGTTTCTTACGTCTCGAGTTGCGTGAAGAATGCAGCGAAAACAGAGCATGTCATGACTTCCCCGATCGGGGTTGTATTCCCTGCCCACCGGGGACACTTGCAGCAACCAAATTCGTCTCCCAAGCCACTTAGCCACGTCCCCGATCGGGGACATCTCCCCTACCCCCCCGGGGAGGCAGCCATCAAGCCAAAACAGCCGTCGTTTCAGCTCCCTGCTTCGTGGTTATATATAGCGCTGCATATTTGCGTGTATCCTATCTTAGATGCTTCTGCCGTCATTTTCCTCTACCATTAGGTTTAGTTTACAAAAACTACATTAGTTTATTAGTTTAATAATTCCGTACATACTACATTTTAATTATTTACATTTTCGATTCAGGTTTAATTCTTGCATCTCGTTCTTCCAATTCCTTGCAATTTTCTCATTTTCTAATTTATAATTATGCAATTGTTTAGATTTCTATTTGTCATTTATTTATATTATTTCTGTTAGAACACACTTGGTTGATGATGCCAAGTTTCATTGTTATTTAATTGTTTGCTTCTTAGTTATAAAATGTTTAGCATTTGAAGCACTCAATGAATTTCCAAAGATGATTCAAGAATGATCAAGAAAAAGTTATGATAAGAAATCCCTTAGCCTTAGTCAAATGTTGTAAACGATTACAAATGCTTAGTGATTGAAGCAATCAAATGGACTCTCAAAGACGGCTTAACATGATCAAGATGAAGTCAACAAGAAGTCAAGACAATGATATGATCCTAGCATTAGTCGAAAAATGTAAGAGTAAGTGTAACATTCTCATTTACGTCAAGTGGTCCGCAAAACCATGCAACGATTAATCGCATCTTGTGGTTTCGATACTACCGTATGGAGAGACTTTTATTCGAAATGTTTAAGTGTCAAAATCTTTACAAATTTCATATTCTCAAAGATTTTACATTTGAATTATCCCAGTTTGAAAACAAATCTGAAAAAATCAATTTGCAAAACTCACATGTGACTCCTCTAAAGTTGTGCATCTACTTTTACATAAATGGAAAGTTGATTTAGTCAAGTACTAAAGCACTCTTCCATTTGTGGTAAGTTGTCACTTGTCAAATGTGTTGAAGTTTTAAATCTGAAATATTAAGTCATAAATCCACATTGATTAATCCTCTAGATTTATGCATTTACCTTTTACTAAAATGGTAAGTTGAACTTGTCAAAGTTTTAAAGCTAGAAATGCTTTTTGCCATTTTGGTAAAATGTCACATGTTGAGTGTTTTGGGAAGAGTTTTCTGATTTTGATCAATAACTTGTCCTCCAAGCCTATAGCCTAACACTTACCATCACTCAAAGGCTATCTATTTAATATTGGATTTAATTAACCTAAGTTGTACTACTTAGATGATCAAATCCACTATAAATAGAGTGCCTTTGCATCATTTATTACCTAAGACTTTTATGAGCATTAATTGTTAAAACACTTTGCAAAACATCAGCTCTTGTTCTTCAACTTATTTGCAAAATTGTTTTCTATTTTAAAAATCTTCAAACGTTTTTTCAAAAGGGCTGTAAATCTCCATGTATCAGTTCGCTGCATTGTGACATATGAGCTTGTTCCATGATTCTCGTGTTTAGGTCTTAATTGTGATCTCCATGTTCATTAAGTGAACGATTGAGATTCAAAGACTCTGTAAACCTGTGAGATAGAACTTAAGTCTTGAAGCGGAGTAGCTTTAAGCGAGTGAAAGTCTTGAAGCGCAGTAGCTTCAAGCAAATGCAACCGGAGTAGGTTGGCGAGTTATTTTCATTGTAAGGGGTTTAGTTGTTTGAGTAAATTTCTAAACAAGCAATAAAATAACGGTTGGACGTAGGCCTCGGAGTAGAGGCTGAACCAATTTTTTAAACATCGTCTTGTTTGTTCATTTACTTTTACGTTTGTTCTCCTTATTTATATATTGTTTATCTCGCAATCATATGCGTGTCACGTTGTTCAATACTGTGTCTCAGACCTGCTGATTGATTCAATCTTGTGAACTTAAAACGATTAAGTATCTCAAGTTTTCAACTTAAAAGAGATTCACTTAAGATTTTCATTTCTAAGAGTATTCAACTTAAAAAGTACTCACTTAATATCTTCATTGTTAAGTTGAAGAAAAAATACTCTTTCATTCATACTTTTCTCGTCTCAGGCAATGCGATCGACTTTTCTTGTGACATATACTTGAGTTTGAATTCGTGTGTATATACTTCTAACTCAAATAGTTCTAAGTATAAACACCTCTATCATTTAAAGTATTGTCCATATCAGTTTAGTCTATTGTTCTAGATTTCAAAGAAGCTTAATTCAAGCTTAAAAATTTTAATTGGACACCTAATTCACCCCCTTCCCCTCTTAGGTGTTCTCGTCCTTGACTCTTCAATTGGTATCAGAGCCTCGTGCTCTTGATATTGGTTAATTACCAAAGAGTTGATCCTATAGTCATGGACGGAAAACATACTAAGCATCCTATCTTCATTGGGGATAACTACTCATGGTGGAAAAATCGCATGGAACACTATGTTAAGAGTACAGATTACGAGTATTGGTTGATAATCCAAAAAGGGCCCCTTGTTATCACGGTTACTAGTGGTAATGGTACTAGTGCCCCAAAAAGTGAGGATAAGTATGTCGAGGCTGATTATAGAAAGGTCGAGAAAAACTCAAAAGCTATGTCCATTCTTCAATATGGCATTGGTGAGCAAGAAGTAAACCGGATTTCCGGATGTACCTCGGCCAAAGAAATTTGGGACACCTTAAGCCTTGCTTATGAGGGACGTCTCAAGTGAAAAAGCATCGTATCGACCTTCTCATGCAACAATATGAGATGTTCAATATGATGAAAGATGAGTCAATTAATAGTCTTTCTTCTCGCTTTTCTAGTATTGTTAATGACCTTAAGAGTCTTGGTAGAAATTTTGAATCCGAGGATATGGTCCGTAAAATCCTTCGAAGTTTAACAGAAACATGGCAACCGAAGGTTACGGCTATTGAGGAGGGCAAAGACTTATCCACTTTAACCCTCAATGAACTAATGGGCTCACTTATGGCTCATGAGCTAACTCTCATGAAGCGTTTTGGTGAAAGCTCTAAAGTAAGAGGGCTTGCTTTCAAATCAACCTCAATTAATGAGGAAGATGATGGAAACGATAAGTTTGCAATGTTCACTAGAAATATAGCGGATATTGTTAATGGTCATAATCCTAAGAGGTTTAACAACAATTCTAGTAAGAAATATTTTTCAAAGAAGAGATCTACTTCCATTGTTGGTTGCATTAAATGTGACGAAAAAGGTCACCAAATGAATGAATGTCCAAAGTGGGGTAACATCAAATCTAAAGAAAAATGTGACTTGGCTAAGAAGGAATAC
The DNA here is from genome assembly GCF_048544455.1 of Silene latifolia. Taxonomy (NCBI): domain Eukaryota; kingdom Viridiplantae; phylum Streptophyta; class Magnoliopsida; order Caryophyllales; family Caryophyllaceae; genus Silene; species Silene latifolia. Next base: position 127,751,031 of record NC_133531.1, on the reverse strand, counting down.
AAGAATAAAGTAATGTGTGCTGTTTGGGGAATGTCCGATTCCGATGAGGACGAGATCCTTGAGGAAGAATTGGATGCCAAGTTGTGTCTTACTACTCGTCTTAATAATGATGCCCTTAGGTCTCCAAAAAGAGAAACATTCAAATGTCTTATGGCTCATCCCGATGATTCTGATTCTAACTTCGAAGATGAGGTAAATCATCTCAAGACAAAGGTTCGATCCTTCTCCAAAAGCAAAGTATGTTTACTCTTAGATAAATTCATTGATAAATGTCGTGTCCAAAACAATAAACTTGAAGCTATGCAAATTGAAATTGAAAACATAGCCGAGGAAAATGTTGGTCTAAGAGAGTGTCTAAATGAGCTTGAACAAAATAACATTTCACCTTGTCTTGAGAAATAAGTAAGGAAACTGAAAAGCCAAAATCTGATTCTTGTAAATAAGGTCAAACTGCTGAATGTCACAGAGACACCCACTGTGACATATGATGCTGAAAAGGAAAACGAGTCTTTAACCAAACATTTTTCTATGTTAACACAAGAACGAGACTCACTTTTAATTGACCTAACCTCTTGTAAAAGTCATCTTAAGGAACTTGAAAAATTAACAGAAATGCTACAAAATGAAACAAGTCATGCTAAGAGCGCCTTTGAAAATGTGCAAATATTAAATCTTGACTATCTTGCCAAAATTGAGATTTTAAACAAAGAGTTAAATGATGCAAAAGAGTTTTACAAGAAAAAGGAAGGAAGTCAAACTGTTTTAAAGTTTTCTACGAGTCAGTCACAACAAAGTGAAAAGAATGTTGGACTCGTTTTCAAATGCAACAGTAACGTGCACTGTTGCATTCGAAACCAAGAACCAAGCAAAACCGATTTCCGAAGAAGAAAACATGCTGGATTTCCTGAATATGTTATTTGCAATTATTGTGGCAAGACTGGTCATGTATTTAATGGTTGTACAAAGAGAATGAATGACATTAAAAGAAACATTAAGGTTGTCAAGCAAGTGTGGATCCGAAAAGACTTGGTAAAGGACATGATTCACAAGAAGGGACCCAAATTAATTTGGGTTCCTAAACTAAATGTTTGATTTGTTAAAGGCATTAGTGAGAGGCAGCAGCAATTGGTACTTTGATTGTGGACGGAAGTGAAAGCCAATCTCTCTCACTAGAAGCCTACAAAGGTGGCACCATGACGTTTGACCACAGCAAAAGAGGTGAAATTGTTGGTATTGAAAAGTTGGTAAGTCATCGTCACAACGTGTCGACAAAGTGTTGCTTGTCAAAGGTTTGAAGCACAATCTTCTTAGTGTCTCTTATTTGAGTGATCATGATAATATTGTTGAATTTCTTGTTAGTGAATGTAGAATTCTTGATGCAAAAACAAGGGAACTTGTTCTTGAAGGAAAACATGCTAATGATGTTTACTTGACTAATTTTTGTTCATTGTCCGGTCCAATCATGTTTTGTATGTGTGTCGTAAAGAATGACTCGTGGCTTTGACATAAATAAATTAGGTCATGTAAATGTTAGAACATTGAACACCCTTAGAAAGCTTGACTTTATTGATGACATTCCTAACATTAAAATTCAGTTTTAAAGAGATGTATGATGATTGTGCTAGAGTAAAACAAGTAAGATGCTCCTTAAATCCAAAAATTATTTTTCTTGTACTTCTAAAACCTCTAAAACTCTTTTGTATAGACTTGTGTGGAGCAATGTATATTAAAAGTAGAGGTAGAAGTCGGTTCTTGTGCATGTGTGTTGATGAATTTTTATGATATGTTTGGCTACTCACTTAATCCTTAAAGATGGAATATTTGATGAATTTCTTATTTGGTTGAAAAGTGTGTAAAATAAATTTGATTTTTTTTACCCGACCATGGAACGAAGTTTAAGAATTCATCATTTGAAACCCATTGTGATGAACATGGTGTTAGTCATAACTTTTCCAACGTAAAACACCTCAACAAAATGAGTTTGTTAAACGTATGAACCGTATCTTGAGAATATGGTTAGGACCATGCTTCTAAGTAGTAAGTTGCCAAAGAAGTTATTTTTTAGCCATCAACACTTTTATGCTTAATTTATAACCATGTTATGATACGTAAAATTCTTAATAAAACTCCCTACGATTTGTTGAAAAGAAGAAATCTCAATATTCCCTCTTAAGATGTTTTGGCTGCAAATACTTTGTTCAAAAATTGGGAAAGACAACTTGGATAAGTTCGATGTTCATAGTGACGAGGTCGTCTTTATTGGATATTCGGATCATAACATGGCCTATAAAGTGCACAATAAAAGAACCATTAAAATGGAAGAAAGCATTCATTTCATATTTGATGAAGCTAGTCCTTTTTGTGTCTAATGAACAGGTTGAAGAAGATTAGGATGTTGATTTCGAGATTGGGATGATTTGTTAAGATATGGATCAAGTGGTGGAAGAGGCTGAGCAACAGTTGGAGCTACTGTTGCCTGAGGATGATATCCAAAATTCAGGGGGAACTAATCGTCCTCCAACACAAGAAGATGCTAGCTCATCCAGGGGGAATGTGGATGGTGAAGAACAGCCCAACCAAATAATGAACGAATCACAATCATCCTCTTCAAATAATCCCCATGCAACAGTCCCCTCGACTGTTACACAAGAACAAACCGATTTCTCAAACCCACTTATTCCAAAAAGGAAAAATGGAAACACCAAAGCTCACCCTCTCTCAAATCTAACCAGTAATCTAAATTTTGGAATGAAAACCAAATCCTCACTCCAAAACTTTTGTGCCTTCAATGCATTCCTCTCTCAAAATGAACTTGTCAATGTCACAGTAGCACTCACTGTTACATACTGGGTGACAACCATGAAAGAGGAATTAAATCAATTCGAAAGGAATGAGGTATGACATCTTACCCTAGGCCAATGTACTGTAATTGGTACAACATTGGTCTTTCGCAATAAACTTGATGATTTTAGCGAAATCGTAAGGAACAAAGCTAAACTAGTGGTGCAAAGTTTTAACCAATAAGAGGTATTCGATTATGATAAGACCTTTGCACCGGTAGCTTGGCTTGAAGTCATACGTATGCTTATAGCTTTTGCATCTCATGTTGACAAAAACTTTTTCAAATGAATGTAAAAACTGCTTTCCTAAATGGATATCTTGAAGAAGAGGTTTTTGTCGAACAATCACCGGGCTTTATAAATAATGAGTTCCCTAACCACGTTTTAAAACTTAATAAAACACTTTATGGTTTAAAACAGGCTCATGAGCCTGATATGATAAGCTTTCAAAGTTTCTATTGGGAAAATGTTGTTTACGTGGTTTGGTTGATAAAACATTATTTATCAAGTCACAGTGCGAGGAACTGTTGCTTGTGCAAGGATATGTCAATGACATTATTTTTAGTGCAACAAATGGCGTCCTTTTTAAATACTTTTTTGGATCTAATAACTTCTGATTTTGATGACCATGATGAGAGAACTTGGATTTTTCCTTGGTCTTCAAATCAAACAAAGTGAGAAAGGTACAATGATTCATCAACAAAAGTGTTTGAAGGAAATGCTAAGTATGTTTGGGTTGACTAATGTTAAACCTCTTGCTACACCAATGATTTCTAACATCAATCCTGACAAAGACGAAAATGGTTTTTGCGGGTAGCACGGTGAATACAAAGAACACATTGAGTATTGACACTTTCTTGGGTCCTTGCCTCATTTCATGGGCCTTCAAGAAGCAAGAAGTTGTTGCACTATACATGGCTGAAAATGAATACAACAGTGCAGTACTGTGTGGCGGACAGATTCTTTGGGTATGACAACAACTGCATAACTATGGTATTATCTTCGACACAACTTCTATCTTTTGTGATAATACTAGTGCAATTAACACCTCAAATAATCCAATACAACATTCTAACACTTAACATATCGACATAAGACATGATGTTTACGTGATCAAGTTGTAAAAATGAATATTTGTCTTAGTTTTTTGTAGAACGGAAAATCAATTAGCGGACATTTTTACAAAACCGTTTGAAAGAGAACAATTCGTAAAATTTCGGTTGGAAATTGGTTTATTGGGTGATATGTGATTCATATTATTTTATTTTCCTTAATGATTGACTAAAGATGAGGACATACATGTGATGACCCTAATTGTTAATTAGTTTACTTCATGCAAAAATATGGTTCGAAAAATATGAATAATTATGCTTGTATTTGAATTGTTGTTGCATTGAGCCACTCAACCCACATTCAAAAATCAAACCTTTCCACCCTCCGCATGTCACTAAAACCATCCGAATCAACACTTCAAAAAATGCCTCCAAAACCCTCATACGACCGAGACTTCAAAATTTTCAAGATTCTTATGACCCAAAGAAAAGAGAAAATTCAAAGAAACAAATGACTTCTCCCATTAAATCCGCTGCCACAAATGAAATGTTGAGAAGCTCATATGTCGAATTACCCATTTCCTCTAAGAAATCCAAGGTTATTTCTCCTCCCAAAGCTGATGCCACAGCATGTGTCACTGTGACACGAAAGAAAACCACAACTCTAATTGAGGAAGATGACCAGAATATTGGGGTTGAAAATGAAGATGAAATTTATGAAGATGTTGGTAATTTGAATGAAAATGGTATGTTTAATAATAGTCTTGACCCATTGCCCTTACCACATGCTACAAATGAGAAAATCATTGAAATCCTTAACGATGACTTAGAAGAAAACTAACATGATAAGCTCATTGTCACCAAGCGTTTTCCAAACAAAAGAAAAAGGGGTTCAAGTTCAAAAATTCAAAAAAAAAAAAAAAAATGGAAGAAGAAGATTTATGCCACAGTCAAGGTGAATGTTGCATCTGGTACCCAATCCGTAATCATTAATCACCAACTCTTTTCCTAATTCTTGAAACTTGGGTAAGATTCTTGTAGCCATTACTCAATTGGTTAGTGAGAAAATTCGAACTTGAAATGAAGAATTTTTGGAACTTATGCAAATTTTGAGGGGGAAAGCTTCAAGAAAATTGATGATGCCTTGATTAACCCCATTTCTAGCCCGTTATCCATTACCATAACCCATTTTGGCTTAATGTTTTCCAAATTCTTTTGCAAACCGTACTTATTTTATTTGTTGAACCTTGCCTTGTTTGTTGTTAAATTATGTCAAACTGTGTTCGTCACTATGTTTTGCCCTCCCTTGATGATGTCAAGAGGGGGAAGTAGTTTAATTATGTCTTATGTGTGACCCCTTAACTCTTAGGCTTGCGTTCACCGTAATATGTCTTGCGACCTTGGTTAGATGTTCTACTTAGACTAAGTATATTGACTCTTTCATGCCTTGATCATGTCTTGTATGTTTTATGTTGAATGCTTAAAGACCGGCTAACCATAGGTTAAGGGGGAACTTCACACATTATTAAAACTTGCCATCATCAAAGGGGGAATTTGTTAGAACACACTTGGTTGATGATGCCAAGTTTCATTGTTATTTAATTGTTTGCTTCTTAGTTATAATGTTTAGCATTTGAAGCACTCAATGAATTTCCAAAGATGATTCAAGAATGATCAAGATAAAGTTATGATAAGAAATCCCTTAGCCTTAGTCAAATGTTGTAAACGATTACAAATGCTTAGTGATTGAAGCAATCAAATGGACTCTCAAAGACGGCTTAACATGATCAAGATGAAGTCAACAAGAAGTCAAGACAACGATATGATCCTAGCATTAGTCGAAAAATGTAAGAGTAAGTGTAACATTCTCATTTACGTCAAGTGGCTGCAAAACCATGCAACAGTGCACTGCACTGTGGTTTCTGATACTACCGTATGGAGAGACTTTTATTCGAAATGTTTAAGTGTCAAAATCTTTACAAATTTCATATTCTCAAAGATTTTACATTTGAATTATCCCAGTTTGAAAACAAATCTGAAAAAATCAATTTGCAAAACTCACATGTGACTCCTCTAAAGTTGTGCATCTACTTTTACATAAATGGAAAGTTGATTTAGTCAAGTACTAAAGCACTCTTCCATTTGTGGTAAGTTGTCACTTGTCAAATGTGTTGAAGTTTTAAATCTGAAATTTTAAGTCATAAATCCACATTGATTAATCCTCTAGATTTATGCATTTACCTTTTATTAAAATGGTAAGTTGAACTTGTCAAAGTTTTAAAGCTAGAAATGCTTTTTGCCATTTTGGTAAAATGTCACATGTTGAGTGTTTTGGGAAGAGTTTTATGATTTTGATCAATAACTTGTGCTCCAAGCCTATAGCCTAACACTTACCATCACTCAAAGGCTATCTATTTAATATTGGATTTAATTAACCTAAGTTGTACTACTTAGATGATCAAATCCACTATAAATAGAGTGCCTTTGCATCATTTATTACCTAAGACTTTTATGAGCATTAATTGTTAAAACACTTTGCAAAACATCAGCTCTTGTTCTTCAACTTATTTGCAAAATTGTTTTCTATTTTAAAAGTCTTCAAACGTTTTTTCAAAAGGGCTGTAAATCTCCATGTATCAGTTCGCTGCACTGTGGCATATGAGCTTGTTCCATGATTCTCGTGTTTAGGTCTTAATTGTGATCTCCATGTTCATTAAGTGAACGATTGAGATTCAAAGACTCTGTAAACCTGTGAGATAGAACTTAAGTCTTGAAGCGGAGTAGCTTTAAGCGAGTGAAAGTCTTGAAGCGGAGTAGCTTCAAGTAAATGCAACCGGAGTAGGTTGGCGAGTTATTTTCATTGTAAGGGGTTTAGTTGTTTGAGTAAATTTCTAAACAAGCAATAAAATAACGGTTGGACGTAGGCCTCGGAGTAGAGGCTGAACCAATTTTTTAAACATCGTCTTGTTTGTTCATTTACTTTTACGTTTGTTCTCCTTATTTATATATTGTTTATCTCGCAACTGTCCGTGTCACGTGTTCAATCTTGTGTCTCGGACACTATTGATTGATTCAATCTTGTGAACTTAAAACGATTAAGTATCTCAAGTTTTCAACTTAAAAGAGATTCACTTAAGATTTTCATTTCTAAGAGTATTCAACTTAAAAAGTACTCACTTAATATCTTCATTGTTAAGTTGAAGAAAAAATACTCTTTCATTCATACTTTTCTGTGCTCAGGATCGACTTTCTTGTGACATATACTTGAAATTTGATTCGTGTGTATATACTTCTAACTCAAATAGTTCTAAGTATAAACACCTCTATCATTTAAAGTATTGTCCATATCAGTTTAGTCTATTGTCCTAGATTTCAAAGAAGCTTAATTCAAGCTTAAAAATTTTAATTGGACACCTAATTCACCCCCTCCCCCTCTTAGGTGTTCTCGTCCTTGACTCTTCAATTTCATTATGTGTGAGTAGCTTAATTAATCTAGGGCAGGGGGATTAACATGTATAATTAGTATTATAATTGTTTGAATCGGATTTGTATGTCATCGCTATTATCTCTATTTCTTTGCATGATTTAATTGTTAAACTTTGATTAGTGGCCATAATCATTTGTTTATACTTGTTAATTTCCGATCTAAAATCGAAAACCGGGTAGGAAATTAGACAAAACACGAGTAGTAAGACGACCTAGTAAGATTGGAAGTCTCTAGGACCCGTTTTATAGTCGGCAATAAACCCAAAAGGCATCTGCCATGGACTTAGACAATATCGACATCACAATATCCGTATTTGACAATATCGTTATACTAGTTTACATGTGAAACCCGTACCATAAATTCCTTCTTAATATTGTTTTTAACCCTCTTGTTTATTTGCAAACCAACCTTCAAACCAATCAATCGTTTTGACCTTGATAAAATTCGACCCATGAGAACTTATTTAGCAACTCTCATCTCCTTGATATCGACCCCTACGCTACTTCTCTAACTTAATTCATTTGTTGTTAGCCTAAAATAGGGTAAAAATATTATCTTTGATTTGGGGGGCCGACAACCCTATCAACAGGTTTGGATTTGGTAGCGCGCGGGATCATGGGCCGAGCATGGACCTTGGAGTCGAGTCGAGTTTCGTGAGATAGTAGATGAAGATTTCTTTAAAAGATTGTAGTAGTCATGACTTGTATTTATTCATTTAATTGTTATGTAGTTCACTAAACTTATATTTTTATAAAATGTTATTTAAATGTAGTTCTGATTTACTGTCTTGGGAAACCGAGATGGTGACATCTCCCGATTACCTTGGCCGGGTAAGAAGGGGGTGTTACAACTGTGATTATATAATCGACGGTTAATTACATTTCGAGACCAATACTTGTCAAAATGGTAACCGAAAATGTCTTAGCTTAATGGTTAAGATGGAGGTACAATGAACATTAGATCCCAGATTCGAATCACCCGGACCCCTTCTATTGTAATGTCCATGTATGTTATAACTTATTTGACACGAAAAAAGAAAAGAGATCAAGATGGTAAGAAATAGTATCCCTCATTTCATTGAAGATAATCTGTACGATATGTTACTAATAACATCAAATTATTTGTCTACTCAAGTCTAGATTACTATAAATGGGTAAATCTTAAATAATCGAATAAATATAGAATGTTAGGAAACAAATGTAGAGCCTAATCCTAAACATACTCCCATAGTCCTATATATTGAGCGTATTTAATCAAAAAGAAGAACATAAAATACAACTAATTACCATACTTTAGTCAATAAAAGAAATCAAAATGTCACACCACAATGCTACACAATTGCACATAGCAATGTACCCTTGGTTAGCCATGGGCCATATTACTTCTTTTCTTCGCATTGGCAACAAATTAGCCGAAAGGGGTCACAAAATCACGTTATTTCTCCCACCCAAGACACAACTAAGGTTCGCCTCTCAAAACCATCACCCTGAACTCATTACATTCGTTACCGTCGCTCTCCCTCCAGTCGACGGGCTTCCGTCCTGGGCAGAGACAACAAACGACGTGCCGGCCGAGTCACGACCCCTTCTTATGACAGCCATGGACCTGACCCGAGACACAATTGAAGCCCATTTAATAAATCTCAAGCCCAATTTTGTTTTCTATGACTTCACCTATTGGATTCCTGGGCTGGCCCATAAGCATGGGATTAAGTCCATATACTATTTTTCAGCCCTTTTGGTGAGAGTTGCTTACCAATTCCACCTAGCAATGGACTTCTTTACGGGTCAACAGATATCAAAGGCCCATTTAATGAGCCCAGTAAGTTCATTTCCTAACCCGCTTATTAAAATGCAGGCCCACGAGGCCCAATCATTGGCTAATGTCCTTATGGTTGACTTTGGTGGAGGCATGACTTTTCTTGAAAGGATGGGAAGATCTCTAAGAGAATGTGATGCCATAGGTATCAAGACCACTACAGAGATGGAAGGAGTTTATTGCCAATACATAGAGGAAGAGTTTGGTAAGCCTGTTCTTACGGCCGGGCCGGTGCTCCTTGATCCTCCGGCTAATCGTCTTGATGATTGGGTTGAACAATGGTTGGCTGGCTATGATTCGGGTGAAGTGGTGTATTGTGCATTTGGGAGCGAATGTACCCTTGATATGCCTCAGTTTCAAGAGCTGGTCCTCGGCCTCGAGTTAACAGGTTTGTTTAGATACGTATTTTAAAAACCATACTATCTTTGTCAAATAGTCTTTCTATCACAGTCATTTGTTTACGTTTGTTTTTGGCATATAAATAACAAAAAGAGAAGAGAAACCCATTTGTGATGGTTGTTAATGGATAACAAATGGACAGTATTGGATGTAGAGCCTAAAATTCTCCATTAAAAGATTTCTAATGTGAAAATATAAACAACTGAATGAGACGCCTAAAAATAACATAGGTATTTCCCTCAAAAATGGTATAGTCTATGAACTGGTTTATATTCCCGGCTCCAACAGTGACCACGTAAATTCCTCAGGTAAACCGTTTTTGGCGGCATTGAAGCCACCACGAGGTTACGAAACAATAGAATCAGCCTTGCCACAAGGGTTTACAGAGCGAACCAAAGGAAGAGGAATAGTGTACGGAGGTTGGGTACAACAACAACTAATCTTGCAACATGCCTCTGTGGGATGCTTTATAACCCATTGTGGGGCCGGGTCATTATCCGAAGCCATGGTGAATAAATGTCAACTAGTGATGATACCAAATGCAGTTGATCAATTCGTCAATGCAAGGATGATGAGTTGCGAGCTTAGAGTTGGTGTTGAGGTTGAGAAAGGAGAGGAAGACGGTTTCTTCACTAGCGAGACTGTGAGCAAGGCGGTCGTAACCGTGATGGATGAGGAGAGTCAAGTTGGGAGAGAGGTGAGGACTAACCATACTAAATGGAGAGAATTCATACTGAAGGAAGGTGTTGAAGACTCCTACATTAATAGCTTTATCTTGAGTTTGCAACATTTGCTTGGATAATTTAATTTGTGATAATAATGGGTCTTAATAAGTTCAAGTTTATTTGGGAAATTAAAGGTTATTGTGTATGACAAGATCTTATGATTAGTTTCTCATAATACCAATTACACATAATATGGGCAATACATTTTTGTTCCAGCTTATTGGGTTTTGTTGTATGTTTCTGGTTTTAATTATATGAAATTAGTATTGGTGTCCCGACCCTGTTAACGCTACCTCTATTTATAACTAAATTTTATTTTATATGAAATAAAACTAAGTTTGACTTGTCTAACTAATACATTTACCACTCGTAATAAAATTTCTATAACTTATCTCTAATTATGATGTAATGTAAAATTTATCAACAATTATAAGATACATTTACTATTCTCGCGATTAATATTATGGGAAATTCTCTCTTCTACCTTTTAGGTTTTCACTTTTCTAAGTTGTACCCCTACTTTTCACTAAATATCAGTTATACCCTTAAACTCTATTAGTTATTCCCAAACGTAACCAAACCCAATAAAAACGTCTATTAACTCCGTTAAGTGCTTACTTGACATAATTAAGTGTGATGACATAGATTTTCCCTTTTTTACTGCAATTATAACTGGTGAAACACATTGTTAGGAATTTATTCCCTCCATTATGGAGATTATGTTTCATAAGAAACATGCGTGAATGCATTTCTAACTCGATGAAAGTTGCTTCATTGATCACTAACATAAATAAGAGGAGTTTCAAGCACTTATTTAGTCTAGGAGTTATAGCTTATTATTAGCTATAAAAGAAGATGCAAGCTACGTAGTTTTATCATCCTCATTCCTCATTGTATATCTACTGAGTGATCAATAAAATTCCTAGTGCGACTATAGTGAGGACGTAGCCAATTTGGTGAACCTCATAAATATTGTGTCCTTGTTATTTTTCGATTCTTATATTTATTACTGTGTGTGTGGTCATACTAAAAATCCCTACAAACTGGTATCAGAGCCCGGTTAGGTGGGTGAGGGAAGAGTGATCCACTAAAATTCACAATAATAGAAGGAGGTAACATTTTGTTCGATAAATTCGATGGGAAAGATTTTGCTTTCTGGAAAATGCAAATAACGGATTATTTGTATTCAATGAATCTACATCTTCCTTTGGAAGGCACTAAGCCGGATTCCATGGAAAAGGATGAGTGGGAAAAATTGGACAGACAAGTGCTAGGTGTGGTGAGATTAACGCTAGCATGAAATGTTGCATTCAATGTGATGAGTGCAAAGACGACATTGGACCTGATGAATGTCCTAGAAAATATGTATAAGAAACTGTCAGCCACAAATAAGGTTTTCCTTATGCGTAGGTTGTTTGGTTTAGAAATGCAAGAAGGCACCACAATGGCGGATCATATTAATAATTTTAATGTGATCACAAGACAACTTAGCTCCGTAAAAATTGATTTTGATGATGAGATAAAAGCATTAATATTATTATCCTCGTTACCTAGTAGTTGGGATATTACAGTGACTGCAATTAGTAGTTCGCAAGGACAAGAGAAGCTCAAGTTTAAAAATGTACGTGATATAATTCTAAGCGAGAGCATTTGCAAAAATGAATTAGGTGAGACGTCGGGAATCAATGGGAGCGGATTAATTGCTGATAGTAGAGGAAATAAAAACTATAGAGGTGGTAATCGCGGGAAATCAAAGTCAACAACTAGAGGAGGTGCTACATGCTGGAATTGTGGCGAGAGTGAACATGTAAAATGGAATTGTCCAAATCCTAAGAAAAATGGACAACAGCGTAATAATGAGGATGGAAATGCGGCGATAGCTGTGGAGGATGAAGGTGATCTTTTGGCAGTGAGTGTCGAAGATCCAATTGAGTCTTGGGTATTGGACTCTGGTGTATCTTTTCATGCTTCTCCAGATAAAAATTCCTTTCATAAATTTATTAGTGGAAGGTGTGGTACTGCTTACTTGGCAAATGGTAAAGCGATGTCGATTATGGAAAAAGGTGATGTTGAGATACGTACCCCAACTGGTGGTAGGTGGGAAGTAACAAATGTCATGTTCATCCCGAACTTGAAAAAGAAATTGATATCTGTTGGAAGGCTCGATGAAGCAGGCTACAAGGTTGTCTTTGAGAAAAGTTCCTGGATAATAGTTGATAAGTGCATTTTCTATACATTTTAACCCGTTGTATTAGTTTGATTTTACATATCATTTAGCACTTATCAAAGTGTTTTTAAGCTAATATTGTGTTTCTAGAGCAATTGTGTGTTCAAGTGTGTTTTGTAGGAAAATGAGCTAAATGAGCTAAAGTACTATAAAATGTGTTAACACTAGAAGCAAGGCTACGTATTAGAGCAAGATTGGACTTAGTGTTGGAAGTGCATGGATTTTTGCATGAAGAAAGTGTTGGATCAAAATGAAAATGCAAGCAAAGTCAATGTGCAAGTCAAAGCCCAACAATTCAAGTCCAAATTATGGTGAAAAATATTGGATGCTAAGAAGCTTTGGATGCTAATATCACATTTAACCATGTGATTAAAGTGACATTAATAATTTGCATGAGATTCCTTTAATTACTCAAGAATTGAAGGAAAATTAAGAGTGTGCTTAGGATGCCATTTTGGGATTCCTCTACAAAGTTTACTCTCTTAAGTCCTATATAAGGGGTGCTAATCACACACCTTTATACACCACCATTCACACATATTTTTCCATCTAAATTCTCTCTAAATTTTAGTAGTTAGTTTAGGTTAGCTTAGTTTAGTTTAGTTTGTTTACATTTCATTTTAGCAATTACATTACAATTCCATTTCAAGTTTAATTTTAAGTTACATTTCAAGTTTGTTCTAGTTTCATTGTTCTTCTATTTCCATTTCCATTTTCATTCAAGGTAATTTCTTATTCACATTTTCATTATGTTTGCCATTTCATTTATCATTAGTATAGTTTACATTTCCACCATGTTAGAGTAGTTTCTTTTGTCTAGGGAATTAAGGGAGCCATGCATAAAAAGTATTTGTAAAATGTTAAATTAGGTTGATATAATATTGTCTAATTGTTTCTAACACATGTTTGCACCTTAATGTTTAATCTTTGTTTAAAGGCCTTATTCAATTGATTAAGTTTGTTCATTCATTCTAAAATCGAAGGCACGGAATTGAATTTGACTAAGCATGTGTAGTAGGACGACCTACTCATGGACGAGAGTTTCTCTAGGACCTGGTCTATTGTTGAGACTAATGCCGTAAAGTAGGTTTCTCTAAGCCTAAACAATTAACGATTTATCAAGTCCTATGTTTAATTTGAGCATTTACATAATTTGCATGTGTGACGCGACCTTCCTAGACATTTTCTTTATTATTGTTTTATCATTACATCAAACCTACCCAATCAAACAAGCGTTAACCGACCTCGAGGTAAAATTCACTCCATAACAACTAAAATTACTAAATTATAAACTCCCGTCTCTCTGTGGTTAGATCCCTATGTACTACATTCATTTGTTGTCTAGGAAGTTATGATTTTACCTCATGTGACTAAGAGTGGAACTTTGTACACCACTGCAGGGTGTAGTGACATGAGTAGTGTAACTGCTGGAGGGATGAAGAATAAAGTTGTTTCAATAGATTTGTTGCGGGATCCGAAAACTATGCCTAGTGGGCCTTACACTAAGTACCGTGGAAGTAAAGTCGGTGGCTTGAAGGCGGAAGGTGGTCCGAAAATGCACAAGGTGAAATTGGCACGCTCAAATGTGTGCGGAAATTCAAGTAGTTCTAATAAGGCAAGAAAGGGTGTCTCGTTTAGGTGGGAGTGCACGCCCCGGAAAACGATGAGTGAAGCCCGACAAGTATGGTTGCCTTTGGGAACAAAGTTTAATGGTAAATGGTCAAGGATGGGTAGTACCTTGGCTGGGCTCTTGCATTTAGCATGAGCAAAGACATGGTCGCATTAGGTGGAGAAGTAAAGTTTGTGTTGCCTCCATAATTGTCGGGAGGTGGGAGATTGTTAGGAATTTATTCCCTCCATTATGGAGATTATGTTTCATAAGAAACATGCGTGAATGCATTTCTAACTCAATGAAACTTGCTTCATTGATCACTAACATAAATGAGAAGAGTTTCAAGTACTTATTTAGTCTAGGAGTTACAGCTTATTATTAGCTATAAAAGAAGATGCAAGCTACGTAGTTTTATCATCCTCATTCCTCATTGTATATCTATTGAGTGATCAATAAAATTCCTAGTGCGACTATAGTGAGGACGTAGCCAATTTGGTGAACCTCGTAAATATTGTGTCCTTGTTATTTTTCGATTCTTATATTTATTACTGTGTGTGTGGTCATACTAAAAATCCCTACACACATATTTCCTTTTTTTTTTCAATTTCTCCTCCTATTCGATCCCTCCATTTTTTTCTCTTACTTTCCCTTTTCTTCACAAACCATTTTCTTTCTTTCCTTTTAACATGACGTTTTCATCTAACAATTGGAGAAAGAACAACTCCATTGAAGGACTTGAATTTCAAAATCAAACTTGCTACGTATGTGGTAGAAGTGCGGTCTTGAAGACATGGAGTCTATGTGACATTTACATATACAATTGATACGTGCATAATATATAGTCTTTTTAGCCTATTTCAGCACGTATTTCTATGCATTTTTATACTGTTTTTATAGTATTTTGCCCCGAATTGGCTACTTTGGTTCGTTTTGTCCATTTTGTAGAAATGAACGCGAAAGTAGTGGAATCGCACTCTTTTTCGTCCTTTTTGCATGCATTTAGAGGAGACGGGATTGTTCCAGAGTGAGATACTGCATTTGGAAGCGTCATGGCACGGATTACGAGGCATTTAGGCGCGGACTTGAGCTGAAATGAAGATAAAGAACTCGATCGAGCAGTTTAACCACTCGATCGAGTGGTTTCTACGTCCCAGATTGGTCGATCGAGTGGTTTCCACTCGATCCTTAGCTCGAAAAGACCGCCACTCGATCGAGTAACTTTCTACTCGATCGAGTAGATTTGCTGAGGTGTTTGCTCGATCGAGTGGTTTTAATCCACTCAATCGAGTGGTTTCGCTGATTATGAGCTTCAATTAGCCCGTGTTATTGTTTATTTCGCAAAACTTATTTCTTTTCCTATTTAAACCTACATTAGTGAGGTTATTAGTATCAGATTTATTCATTACTTAGTCTCTATCAAATTTTTACTGCGTACTTCATTCTTCTCTACTGTAACTTTATTTCGGGATTGCTTTCGCTTGGATTTTGTGTTCTTTACGCCGGATTCGCAT
Source organism: Silene latifolia (assembly GCF_048544455.1). NCBI lineage: Eukaryota > Viridiplantae > Streptophyta > Magnoliopsida > Caryophyllales > Caryophyllaceae > Silene > Silene latifolia. Next base: position 127,735,360 of record NC_133531.1, on the reverse strand, counting down.
CGATTGTAATTCTTTCTCTTCTCTTATTAATAATTAATCTTTTGTTTGCTTTAATCTCTTGTTTCGTTATATTAATTCCTTTGCCCTAATTTCTCTTTATGCAATTTATCGTTTATTTCATTATGTTTACTGCTGGAAATCTATCTGTTGTTAGTTTAATTAGTGACATGAGTAGCTAAACCCCTTTCATGTTGGGATTAGGGGATCTGCGGTAGGAAAGTGACGATGTAGTAGATGGAACAGATGAATTAATTACAAGACTCTGTCACCATAGCAATTTAATTGTATTTATTCGACTTAGTTGAGTGCACACTTCTAAGTTAACCTTTAATATGGCTAAAATTAATCCTAAAATCGAAAGATTGGACTAAATAGGCCTGTTATGAACAGTAGACTACCCTGACGAGAATGAAAGTTAAGTTAGCGGTATTTTAGGATAGAAAGTGGACCGAGAGGACCTTTCAACAGCCGTCTTACATTAATTCGTCTGAGTCATTTACAGCTGAGTCACTGGACTACCGTAGTGAACCGAAATCCTGACATGTCTCTCTCTATCTGATAGTTTTTATCCTTTTCCTCTGCTTTATTGCTCTTGCCCTTTATTTCTCTTTCCTTTAAAACTCGTAGTTTAGATAACAAATCAAACAACCCCCCATTTGTGACCAAATAGACGGACTTCTACAAATATCTTGCCTCCCTGTGGAGATCGACCTGACTTCCCTAACTATATAGTTAGTTGAGTTAGTTTATTTTTGACAGGTATACGACAGACGTGTCAACAATCCTTGAAATTTTCCTTTCACACCTTAACTTTTGCAATTAAGGTTTAGGATTGTGAAAATCCATGTCATAAAGATCATTACCTTGGTTGAAAAACTTGGGGCTTTATCATTCTCCATTTCTTTGAGTATATTACATTTGATTGTGGTAGATAATTCTTCAAGACCGCACTCCTACCATAAAAAATATAAGTTTGGTTTCGAAATTTAAGTCCTTTAATGGAGTTATGCTTCTTCCAATCACTAGATGAAGAAGACGTGTTAAAGGGAGATAGAGAAAATGGTATGTGAAGAAAAGGGAAAGTAAGAAGAAGAAAAAATGAAGGGAATGTGGGAAATAATGAATAAAAAAAGAAGAAAGGTGTATTTTATTAGTAATTGCAATAAAAGGAAGAAAAAATCATGTTTTCATACTTAATTGTGCCATATAGGCACTTAACGGAGCTAATAGATGTTTTTAGTGAGTTTGATCACGTTTCGGAATAACTAATGGAGTTTATGGGTATAACTGATATTCAGTGAAAAGTAGGGGTACAACTTAGAAAAGTGAAAACTTAACGGGTACAAGAGAGAATTTCCCTAATATTATTGACTTGTTATTACAATTATGAAACACCTTCACATACCTTATTCGGATCCATCCAAATGGCGCAACATCCTATGATAAAGTCTACTCTATCTCGCAGACCCAACTCCATCCGCACACTCTCCATCCACTCTTATGCACACTCATACAAACCCCGACCGAGTCACAGACATTCGTCCCTAACCTAACCATATAGAGGAGATAGTCCAGTTTATAATTAAGTCCAAGGAGATTTCATATCAAAACAATTCATAATGGGTGAAGTATCTCCTTAGTTTATAAACTAGACAACTTTCTTATCTTCTTCCAATATGAGACTCACATGTGATAATTATGGGTGAGCCCTTTATATTTACAAATTCTTAACACCATCGGCCACCGTGCGCCCTCCACTACCAACCACACCATACTCCTGCAACCAATCCACCATTAAGCCTATTATTTGCGGCTAGTAATTGTGGACGTTGGTGGAGGTTTCCGGGAATGGGTTAAGAGTTCCATTTGCTAAAAATATTTGTGAGATAGGTTAGCACTTATCATGTATCCCGTGGACACATGTTAGAACATTGATAACGGATAATTTTTATGGTACCTCTAAAATTTGCACTTTTTCTCAAGTACTCCTACTTAATAGAATATAGATAACGGATCAAAAGAACGCTTAATATATCGCCATTATTAGATTTCATTATACCTGGCAAACGAATCAGGTCGTGTCGTGTTCGTGTTCTTATAACCCAACCCCACCTGTTAAACCCATTTATCTTTAAGCAGGTCGTTTTTAGCCCACTTAACCCCTTTAACCCAATAAACTAATGCTATAAACTACGCTTTATAACCTTATTATCCCAAAAATGATGAATTAAAATGCTAATTTCTAAGTTGTTTTGTTGAATTATTGACTCAAACCAAATATATTATGACAATTTTAAATAAATAGATTATTTGTGTCGGGTTCGTGTCAAGAGACACCAACCCTAACCCGACCCATGTAAGTTTCGTGTCATGTCGTGTCAACACAATTACTTAAATGGGTCACAACATCTTTATCCTAACCCGCCAACTTCGTGTCGGGTTCGTATTGTGTTTTTGGGTCGTGTCAGTGATTGTCGCTTCTAGATTTCATTATAGCAAATCAGACAATTCATTATTCATATTTCAGGCCGGTTCTCATATTGTATATCTCTTATTGTATGTCGATAAAATTATTCTCGCCACCTCATCTGACCTCTTATGCAAAAATATTATTGACAAGCTCCGAACAGAATTTCGAATGACTGACCTCAGCATATTGAATTATTTCCTCGCGTGTAGCTGCAATTTGACACAAAGACGGGTTGTTTCTTCATCAAAAGAAATATGCAAATGAAATTATTGCCCGAGCTAACATGTCGACTTGCAAACCTGCTCAGACCCTCGTTGATACAAAGTCCAAACTTAGCGTTGCCTTCGACAAACCTGTCGCTGATCCTTGACTTTTACCCGACCCGATATCTCGTACAGTTCAACAAATCTTCCTCTATATGCATGATCCTCGAGAAGCCCATTTTAGCGCATTAAATCGGATAATCCGCTACATTCAAGGGACTTCTGGCCATGTCCTTCACCTAACAATCTAACATCCTTTTCGACAAGTAAATACTCCCTCCAATCCAATCCAAACTACCCACTTCTTTTTGGAGGTCAAACTTTGAAAAGTTTGACCGTTAATCTACAAAAAAAAATACTCCCTCCGTACCAGAACAAAGGTAACACTTACTATAAACGGACGTACCACACCAATGGTAACATTCCTTATTTGGTCCACAACATTACCAAGTTATCCTTATACCTATTTGATATTTACACAAAATGTCATTACATACCCCACCTATCAACCCACAATTAAACCCACAATTACATACCCCACCTATTTTTTCCCTCTTTACCCTTACTTTTTCCACATTTTCTTAAATACTCCACTTTTCCCTACGTTACCTTTGGTGTGGTACGGAGGGAGTATAAAACTTTGAACGATAAAATTTAAATATTTAGTTGCATTATGAAAATATCTTACTCCCTCCTATTCTATATATTCTTCCCTATTTCCTAAAACGGATTATTCAGGTTTTCTTCCCCTTTCTTATTTTGGAAACTTTTACTCTTATTTTATTCATTTTTCTCTCCTATCACCAAATTCCACACAACACTTTTACTCATATTTTATTACTTTTCTTAAAGTTTTGGCCCCACCATTCCTTATTTAACTCATAATTATTCATCCCTCTCTCCAACCACCAAATCCCACCCAATTTTTTACTCTTATTTTATTACTCTCCTTAATTCCCATGCCCATAAACAAGGAGAAGAATACATAGAATTGGAGGGAGTATTATTTGATGTTAACATAATGAATGAGTAACATAGCCGATATGAGACAATTAGCGGGTCTCACTCCGCCCCTTCAACTCACAACAAGACAACCATGAGGCATGATGCCTTCTTGCAAGGCAAGGTGGGGCTTGCCAAAATGGTGACACATCCAAACATTAAGCACTCAAAAACAAATAATGGATGCATCTACAAAAGAATAGCCACTTTCCTCATCTAAGTGGCGGAAATTATCTACAAGGGAAGCAATTCAAGGGTACACAATCTTTCATAGATGCAATTTGTTCAAACTACTAAGCCTAGAAGGATACCAATAAATCACCTCCAATTTGTGTCAAGCTAGGGTACCTTTGTCCTCAATCGTTAAATTCTTTTGTCAAGAATAGACTCCCTATGGTGTTAGAAACACTGGAGGATCGCGGAATTCCCCCTCTTACCTAGACAAGAAGAAGGGTCGTCCCCTCTCTACCATGCACAAGAATGGATATGATGGATAAAGAGATTAATAGATATTTGAGTTTCACTTTGGGAGTTTGCTTTTGTTTTTGTTTTCCCCCCAATTTATTGTGGCATATGACATTTGAGAACACTTTCTTGCCATTTCTTTTTGATTTTTGGCATTTCAACACTTGACAACTTTCAACTTTTCTTTGCATTTCTTTTGAACATTTTCAAAGTCACCCCATATGTAGTGAGGGTGGCTTATATTTGAAGCTTTAGGAGTTCTATTTTTACTCCTCTTTTCATTAGATGCATTTTTGCAAACTTTCTTTCACTTTTCATTTCATTGAACTCAAATCGATTTCTTTTTGTGCCCATTCCCTTTGATGACAAAATGTGGTAGAACATGGATGAATGATGGTTGCATGGTTTCAAGGGTCACCTTGGAATAAACGGTAGCCAAGGAGTTATCACACCACAAGGTACTCTTGACTAGGCCTTAATCCATGGGTTAAAGGATACTAGCATGACACATCCTCGGGTGTTTTACAAGTATTCTAACAAGCAAAGTCTTAAGAAGAAAAAGCATCTACTAGGGCCTATATACACTTGTCAAGCTTCCCAAATAGACGGTTTCGCAAAATTTTTCTAACATGCAACTACATGCCATGATGCAACTAACATATATACATCCTAATGCATATGATTATACCAACTAATATGACATATAAACTAAATGCAAGTCCTAAATTCACATTATTATACCGCATCAATCAAAATAAAGCCACATAGTCATTAACATAAAGAGGAAAAAGGAGATTGGAAAGATCATACCATGCGGTCTTCAATATCCTCATGTCTCGGATGTGGCGTAGTCAATAAATGTGAACAAGGATGAACAAACATAATATATACAACAATATATACATGACTACACTACAAAGGAAATGAACATGTTTTTGGATTTTTCAATTTTTCAAATTTTTATGGGTTTTGTTTTTATGAAATTAAAAGACATATTTTTGTGATTTTTCGAAATTTTTCAACTTTTATGAACTTTGGAATATAAATTCTCATCCCCCACTTTATTTTGGACATTGTCCTCAATGTACATGTAGGAGTAGGAATAAAAAGAAAAACATGTTTTTGGATTTTTGATTTTTTTGAAATAAAGTACAAATACAATGATATGGTATGAATGAATGCATGTTCTAGCTAAATGCAATTCTATATGACATATATAACAAATGAATGCAATCTACATTACACTAAATGATGCATGATTTCTAGTAAACTATGGTCACCTATGATCAAACCTCCCCAAACCGATTTAAACAATATTTCTAGTGTAGAAATGAATAGGTTTGGCCATTAGTGACTATGCATGAATTCTAATCTATATGCAATTATCTACATGAATCATGTGAGATATATTACAATGCAACTATATTATATGAACTAGCTAGTATGAATGTAATATAATACAAATGCAAGCTAAAAGTATATGTATATAACTAAATGCAAGTGTAAATGTAATGCAAAGTCAAATAAAAGGGTATCTTACAAATGGTGGTTTGAGGTAGGACTCCACCAAACTATGGCAAATTTCTTTATCCATGGAGCTTAATGCCCTTAAAAGTTGGTCAAAAGCTTGTGAATGGTCCTCAAGTAAGCATGAATAAGTCTTGAACCATTGCAAAATAGAGTAGGGCCAATCCATGAGGGACCTCCCTTTGAACTCCTTCCCCTTCTCTTTTGCTTTGTGATGATGGCCTTCCCGGCTCTTAAAACTAGCAAACTTGAGATTCTTTCCATGGGGGCTTTTCCGGTTGCTCCTATTTATTCCAAAGTTGATGACGAAAATACTTGGACTAGATGATCTTCCAAGAATAGAAGGTGAAATTTCATGGTCTTGATGATGGGTTGTCTTAGGAGTTGGGATAGTGGATGCCAAATTTCCACATATAGACTCCTTCTTAACCTTTTCTTTGAGCTTCCTCACTAAGTAATTCTTGTATGACGATTTGACTTTCGTGAGAAGGTCCATAATGTCATCTCCAACTATCATGGGCTCCATAGTGGGTGCGAAAAGATTCTCATGAAGGCATTCCTCCTCTTCATCGAAGCAATCTTCAAACTTCTCAAGGATGGGTTCCTCAAGAAAGCCAATCCCATAACTCCATTCATCATTTGAGTCCATATTTCACTCATCATCTTCTTCCATAGATGCATCATCATCGCTTTCTCCATATGAATCATAAATAGAGGCTTCACTCCTCTTTATTAACTCTTTCTCCAACACCTCAATGTTCACATCAAATGTCACACCCTCATACTCACAAAGGCTAAGAGTATTTGGCCTACTCAACCTCATGTCTTCATCATCAAATACCACACTTTCATACTCACAAGAGCTCAAGGAGATTGGCTCTTCCCACTTCACATCTTCTTCATCAAAGGTCATTGCCTCAAATTCACATTCATGTTCAATGCTCAAGGATTGGTGGGGAGTGTTTGTTTGGGTTGCTTTCATTTGGACAATTCGAATTGCCAACTCCTCACCATGGATAATAATGCTTTGGAGAACATTGTTCCTATTTTGGCTCCCCTCTAGAATTTGTGTGAAGAAATTTTGTTGGTCTCCCATCATTTGGAGAACCATATCTTGGATGTCAAAGTTAGGCTCATCTTTTTGTTGTGGGTGGGTGTGAAAGTGCTCATATTGTGGCATTTGGAATTGGTTGCAAAGTGAGTTTTGGGTGGGTGTTTGTTGTTGATATTGGATGTGGTGATTTTGATGGGAAAAGTTGGGGTAGTAGTTAGGATTTTCATTGTACAAATAGTAAGGTAGGTTTGTGTTGACTTGCTCCTCAAACTCCCCATACCCATAGTCATACTCAAAGAATCCACCACATACTCCATATGTCAAGTCTTGAGCCATCATAGCTAAGACAAGGAAACAACTACAAGCATGGAAACTACACAAAACGGTAAGAACAATCCTTAAGGAACAAGTTCCTCAAGGTGAAAGCAAAATCAAAATAGACAAACAAGTAAGAACTTAATCACATAGCACCATCCCCGGCAACGGCGCCATTTTTTATCGTGGCCGTGTCGTTGTACGCCCAATCAAAACACATTTATAATACTCAACAAACTACTAGTTAGCGGTAAGTCGAGGTCGATTCCATGGGACGGTGTGCTTTGGGTTCTAAGTCTATCTATCTCAATTTATGCTAGTGTCACAATTTGTTTGGATTTGTAGTTGTGTTCTAGACTAATGCAAATAATATAGTAAAACAAGCAATAAAAGAAGGATGTAGACAAATGATTAAAAATGCTAGGATATCATGGGGTCATAGGGGATTCATGGTGTTGATCATACAAACATGTTTACAATTATAAGCAAGCAATTAATGTTGTGGAGGAACCGAGTTGGGTTATGTCTTACGGTTCATAGGAAGAGTTGGGTCCCGGAGCCGAATCGATTAGATTGTACGACACCTACAAGTCGACTTACTTTCCTCCTATTCAACTTCTATGCATGGTCTAACAAGACTCGAGTTGGTTTATATCTTACAAGTCAAGTTGAGTAGATAAGAGATGGTTGTAAATGCAAGGATTCATAGGCTTAGCATTTCATCAAACATAACATGTGCATAAAGTTGACATCACAACAAGCAAGCAATTTGATCATGTGAACATATTAGATTAAGCATGAATCAATCCCATGTTGTTTTTCCCTAATTACCCATTAATCCTAGCTAAGAGACTACTCATTCATTATGTCACATAGCACCATTTTTTATGTGAACATTATTTGCGCACATTTAGTCCCCTAATTGAACCTATTTTGCATAATTTTATAACGTTTCATGACCATTTTATCCGTCAAATGCTTTCTATTTTGCTTTCCTAGTGCATTTTACATGTTTTGTAGGAAAGAAGATAATAAGGCGGAAATTCCCGTCTTTCACGCATATTTGGAAGCTTATTGACGATATTTGATGGACTAAGTATGAAGAGGAGGCAAGAATGATGACCAAGGAAGAAGAAATAAAGAATATATAGAGGCATCTTAGGCTTAGAAGCAAAAAGAAAGGGAATAGCAGCTCAACCCGCGGGTCAAGCCTATCTCGGAGCGGATACTTGATGAACCCGCTCGGGTCAGTTTCAACCCGCTCGGGTTGAGGCTCAGGACGCCCATATTTCTCTCGGGACGGGCGTATTCCTGGACAGGAAACTTTTCCTTGCTACGTGAACTACAATCCGCCCGTCTTCACCCTTGGACGCCCGGATTCCAGCCCAGCAAGATTTTGTTTCTTCAAGCTTCAAAGAAAGAAGCCCTTCCCTCGAAAAATACCGGCGTCTCCCTGCTCAAATCTCAAAAGTGTAATTACTAGTTTAGCCCTTAGTTAACCCTAATGCATCCACCTAATTTCCACTATAAATACCTCATTTGTAATAATCAAACCATCAAGTTTTCATTAGGTTAAATCAATCCTTCCTTAGATTAAATTAGTAGTAGATTAGAATAGATTATCATTTAATCTTTCCACAAATTACACATTAATCTTTCCTTTAATCATTGTTCAAGTTTATTATTGAGTAATTCAAGTTTATTATTGGGTAATTAGAAGATTATTGGGTTTATTGGGAGATTGACAACCTTCCATCAATCATCAAGTTCTTCTATTATTCTTTGCATTATTATTTTGGAATCTCCATAGGTATAATTCTCTTAATCCTTGTTTTAATTATTGTTAATCTTTCTTACTTGTTCATCATGTTTGGCTTTGTTAGTATGATTGACAACCTTATTAACATGTTAAACTTGATCATGAGTGAGTAGTTACTTAGCTAGGATTAATGGGTAATTAGGGAAACCAACATGGGGAATGATTCATGCTTAAATTAATATGCTTTCATGGTTTATTTGCTTGCTTGTTTTGATCTCAACTCATGCACATGTTATGTTTGATGAAATGTGAGCCTATGAATCCTTGTATTTTTTACCCATCACCTATCTTTTCAATGAGACTTGTGAGACATAAACCAACTCGAGTCTCATTAGACCATGCATGTTGTTGAGTAGGGAAGATTAAGTCGACTTGTAGGTGTTGTACAATCTAATCGATTCGGCTCCGGAACCCAAACTTTCCTAGGATTGTAAGATATAACATGTCCCTTGGGATCCGACCTTTACTTGCCTCTTTACTAATTGTAGAGTTGTTTGTGAAGTTATAAATTGTGTTTTGATTCGGACGTGACCCAACGACCACATCTATTTAATTGTGAACACGAAACGGACCGATCAAAAATGGCGCCGTTGTCGGGGACGGTGTTAGCTTGATTTAGATTTTCTTACATTGTTATTAGTTGTGTCTTTCTTTGCCTTGGGGAAGTAAAACTCCTCAAGGTTTGTTCTAATTGTTTTCAAGTTGTTTGATATTTTGTATGTCTAGAAGGTCACAAGGTGATTTGTTACCTTTTGATCGTGAAATTGAAAGAACTTTGACAACCAATAGGAGACTTGCTAGGAGGAATTTGAGAGGTATTAGTGAGGTTGTAGATATTCAACTAACTATTGAGTTCATCAACCCTTTTGCAAGAGAAGGTGAGGAGAACCCAACACAAGATACCCCACAAAATCAACCTACAATGCCTAAGTTTTCATCACATTCCGTACCCACCGAGGAGAACCTACCCAATGGTACTCCCACACCACAACATCTAACCGGAAATTTTATTGCCAAATCCGCCTTTATCCAATTAGTCGAAAGGAGCCAATTTGGGGGTATGCCTAGTGAAGACCCTCATTCTCATATGAAAACCTTTTGTGACTATTGTGATGCGATTTCTCAAACCGGTGTAACTCAAGACCAAATTCGATGGGTCTTATTTCTTTTTTCTCTAATTGGCACCGCGAAACAATGGTTGAAGGGCCTTGATAAGGCCACTCTCGGAATTGATTCTTGGAAGAAGTTAGCTCTAACTTTCTACAAAAAATTCTACCCACCGGAAAAGACTAACATGCTAAGAGCTCAAATTACGGGTTTTAAGCAAAGGGATGAAGAATCTTTGTATGAAGCTTGGGAGCAGTTCAAGGGAATTTGTCGCTCATGTCCTCACCATGGACTTAGCGAGTGGTTCTTGGTACAACAATTTTGGAACGGTTTATATGAAGATTCAAGGAACATTCTCAACATAGGATCAAATGGAATGTTCACCGAAGTTGATGACAATCAAACATGGAACAAAATTGAGGAAATGGCGGTCCATAACTCACAGTATAGTAGACCTCGCAAGGCTACTAGAGGAGGAAAGCATGAAGTGGACTCCGTTACTCAATTGGGTGCTTAACTTAGTGCTCACATTGACACAATCAATTTGAAGTTTGAAAAAGCTATGGCTAGACTTGAAGAAGCCTCAAAATCACCAAAGCATCATGTTAATGCCATGACGGCATCTTCATCAATCCCAAGTGGGATATGTGAGAATTGTGGAACTTTGGGACATGACCAAAGTGAATGTAGGGGAACAAATGAACAAGTAAATGCTTTCCAAGCATACAAGAGTGGTACCCCTTATTCCAACTATTACAATGAAAACACCAAATTTCATCCAAATCTCTCATAAAAAAGCCAAAATGTTCAAAACCCTCAAACAACATATACCCCACCTCCCATGAGAAACCAAAATCAAAGACCCTTTTACAATCAAAACCAAGGTTACCAAAATCAAAATCCATACAATCGCCAAAATAAACAAGGTTTTGATGTTCAAAAAGTGGTCCTCCAAATGCAAAAGAATCAACAAGAATTTTTCACTCAAATGAAAAAAGATAGTCAAGCAAAGGAAACCACCATCAACAACATCCTAGCTCACACCAAGATGTTGGAAACCCAATTGACTCAGCTAGCATCTTCAAGCTCACAAAGACAAAAGGGGCAATTACCACCTCAAAGTAATCCCCCAAGACATGAAACGGTTAGTGCCATTCACTTGAGAAGTGGTACAAGGTATGAAGCACCGAATAAGCAAGTTGAGGATGAAGTTGTGGAAGCTAGTGATAAGGAATAAATTGTGCAAAACTCCAAAGATGGAGAATCATCAAAAGAAGAAATTTCAAAGAAAAGTGAAGACAAGGTCAAGGAGAAGGAGCCCATTGTGATTAGACTTCCTTTTCCAAGTCGTCAAGCCAAGCCCAAATTTGATGACCAACTTGGAAAGTTTATGGAAATTGTGAAGAATTTGGAAGTCTCGATTCCTTTCACGGAATTAATCAATCACGTGCCGGCCTATGCGAAATACATGAAAGACAACCTCACAAAGAAGAAGTCGATCCGGAAACTTGAGACTATCGCCTTCACTAAGGTGAGTAGTGCAATACTTCAAGGGAGTTCACCTCCAAAACTAAAGGATCCGGGAAGCTTTTCAATACCGTGTACCATTGGCGACACCACGATCAACAAAGTCTTATGTGATCTAGGGGCTAGTGTGAGTGTTATGCCGTACTCGGTGAGTAAAAGGTTGGGGATGGGAGAGCTTAAATGCACCAATATCACACTCCAAATGGCCGATAGATCGACGAAGACACCATTAGGGATATGGGAAGATGTTCTCGTATGAATTGGGAAGTTTTTCATCCCGGTGGACTTTGTCATTGTTGATATGGAGGAAGATTCCAACATTCCAATCATTCTAGGAAGACATTTCCTACACACCGCAGGTGCGGTGATTGATGTGAAACATGGTGAGCCCACTCTAAAAGTGGGAGATGAAAGTATAACTTTTAATCTTGACAAGACTATGAGAGCTCCTCGTTTGCATGAACCGTGTATCATGATTGATCATTATAGTTGGAAGAATGATAGGAAGAAGTCGGAACTCCAATGGAAGAAGAAAATTGAAGATGCTCCATTCAAAGAGCAAGTTAATTGTGACAAGGAGAGCTTGCAAAGCTCATCAAAATCAAGCAAAGAAGAAGAGGATAGCCTCATTGGCCAAGAGAAGAAATTGGGAGAGTTGTCTCCATCAAATCAAAAGATTTTCAATGATCAACTTAATGAAATTTGTGGTCTTTGGGACGACGAATTTGAAGGGATTTTTAATCCCTACATTGGTAATGCCATCGATCAAGACCGACAACAAGGGCCAAGGTCTATTGAAGAGCTTTATAACGATAATGAACAAGCTTTTGATTATTTCTTCAAGGTGTTGAGCAACATCAACAACACCTTGAACATGGCCCCTTGACATCTCATCAAGAATGAGAGTTTGGTGGAGTCCTCCCTAAACCACCATTTGTAAATATTTCTAACTCCCTAACTCGCATTTCAATTCTTGTATTGCATTTTTGTCATCTTTGGATTTTTATTTACTTTGATCAAAATAATTGTCATGTTTGAGAGAAGTGAGGGAGGGACTAATGATTTCAATTGATGTGTAGTGCTTTAGCTTAGTGTGGGGATGACAATTGCCTAGGCTATCCATGCCTTAGTAATGCACCCACAATGAAGAACACGAGATATGAAGAAGAATGGAAGAATGACAAGGAATATGCATTGTACACGGATGGAACTGAATCTGGGTACAAAGGAGTCGAATCCGAGCGGATTCAGGAGAATCCGCCCGTCTTTAGACAATCCGGGCGTATTGGGTATAAGGCGCACTTCCCTCTGAGCTGAACTTTTGAAATATTTTTGACTGTAAGCGAATCCGGGCGTCCTACATCAAAATCCGCCCGTCTTTGAAAATCCGCCCGTCTTGAAGGGAAGACGCCCATCTTCTTGGCTGAGGAAAACAAGAAAAATCCATGTAAAGGAATCCGCCCGTCTTCTGTATAATCCGCCCGTCCCGTGTCTGCGAATCCGAGCGTCTTCACTAAAAGACACCCGTCTTTAGGCGAGTTTTTCCCAACCCAGAAAAGGCAGAATCCGCCCGTCCCGAGCAGAAACCGCACGGATTGCCCCTGCAGTTCGAATTTTTCGGGCTTTATAAAACCCCTCCCACCTTCATTTCTTCATTCCTTCTTTCATAACACTACTCAAAAACCTCAAAACCCTCATCCTCTCCATCAGAAAAACAAAATTCCTCAACTACATTCACCAAAATCAAATCAAAACATCCTTTTAACAACAAATCAATCACTCCTTTTTCAATAAAAATCAAAATCAAGCACAAAATCTTCAACCTTTGAGTCGATTTTCGAATTCATAAAGGCAAAGTCTTTCACCTTTAAATCGATTTGGGTACACTACAAATTGAAGATTTTTCATTCTTTTCTTGGTTAATTCATCAATGGCAAGGACTAAGGGGGCAACAAAGGCACCAAAGCCAAAGACACTTTCATCAAGGCAAAAGGCTCTTCAAGCAAAGAAAGCATTCGCTATGGTGGTAGCAAACCCAAACTTGGAAGTGCAACAACAACAATAACCTTCTATGGGAGCAACAACATCTACTACTCCGGAAATTGATCAACTTTTGCACTATCCGGAGCAATGCACAAGCAAGCCTTTGAGGATCGGAATAATGCTTACCTGGCTCAACATCCACCCCTCCTACACTTAGCTAGGCAAGGACTACTTGATCCATCATTTCCTTTGCCTAGTTGGGCGGATAGAGAAGTCCTATTTTCAAGTGCATCTAGGGTCGTTCCGGGTGACAATGAGGTTGTCGGTAATGAAGAGGTTGATGATAACATTGATGAGGAAGCAAGTGAAGAAGGAGAAGAAGATGATGAACAAGATTATGAGCAAGGTGAAGAAGAAAGTGAAGAAGCAAATGAAGAGGGAAGTGGCAATGAGACCACTTCTAATGAGGAAAGTGATGATATTGATGATATGATGGAAGATTAGCAAGCTTTAGAGGCTCCTACCCTCTCAAGGTCTGTCTATTTCTCTCTTTGTTTTTATTATTTTCTTGATCATTGTTGGAGTAGTCCTAGCACCATAGAGGACTCACACCTCGGTACTTTTGAGGTGTTCTCATTTTATTGTTCCCACTTTCAAAATCCAAAATGACAAATTAGTCTCATGCATTGCATAGTGTGTGCATGAACTATACCCATCCTTAGGACATTAGCAATAGTGTCTTACTCGGTTTGGGGAAGTTAATGCATACACAACGGGAGGTAATCTAAATTATCCTCTCCGTCATAAACAAAAATCATGCATCATGTAGTGTAGACTAGTGTAGCTTGCATTTAGTGTAGAAATCATGCATCATCTTTGCATAATTTCCCATCATTTTGGCCATTGAGGACAATGCCCATATTAGTGTGGGGATGGGGAATTCTAACTTAACTTTTATTTAAAAATTCAAAAAAAAAAATTTGAAAAATTTCGAAACTCCATAAAAATTTGAAAAATTGAAAACCCCAAAAACAAGTTCATTTCCTTTGTAGCGTAGTCTTGCATATATTGCTTGTATATATTATGTTTGTCTATCCTTATTCACATTGATCGACTACGCCACATCCGAGACATGAGGATATTGAAGACCGCATGGTATGATCTTTCCAATCTTCTTTTTCCTCTTTATGTTAATGACTATGTGGCTTTCTTTTGATTGATGCGGTAAAACAATGTGAATTTAGGACTTGCATTTAGTGTATATGTCATATTAGTTGGTAGAATCATTTGCATTAGGATGTATATATGTTAGTTGCATCATGGCATGTAGTTGCATGTTAGAAAATTTTGTAAAACCGTCTATTTTGGAAGCTTGACAAGTGTATATAGGCCCTAGTAGATGCTTTTTCTTCTTAAGACTTTGTTTGTTAGAATACTTGTAAAACACCCTAGGATGTGTCATGCTAGTATCCTTTGACCCATGGATTAAGGCCTAGTCAAGAGTACCTTGTGGTGTGATAACTCCTTGGCTACCGTTTATTCCAAGGTGACCCTTGAAACCATGCAACCATCATTTATCCATGTTCTACCACATTTTGTCATCAAAGGGAATGGGCATAAAAAGAAATCGATTTGAGTTCAATGAAATGAAAAGTGAAAGAAAGTTTGCAAAAATGCATCTAATGAAAAGAGGAGCAAAAATAGAACTCCTAAAGCTTCAAATATAAGCCACCCTCACTACATATGGAGTGACTTCGAAAATGTTCAAAAGAAATGTAAAGAAAAGTTGAAAGTTGTCAAGTGTTGAAATGCCAAAAATCAAAAAGAAATGGCAAGAAAGTGTTCTCAAATGTCATATGCCACAAGAAATTGGGGGGAAAACAAAAACAAAAGCAAACTCCCAAAGTGAAACTCAAATATCTATTGATCCCTTTATCCATCATATCCATTCTTGTGCATGGTAGAGAGGGGACGACCCTTCTTCTTGTCTAGGCAAGAGGGGGAATTCCACGATCCTCCAGTGTTTCTAACACCAAGGGAGTCTATTCTTGACAAAAGCATTTAACGATTGAGGACAAAGGTACCCTAACTTGACACAACTTGGAGGTGATTTATTGGTATCCTTCTAGGCTTAGTAGTTTGAACAAATTGCATCTATGAAGGATTGTGTACCCTTGAATTGCTTCCCTTGTAGATAATTTCCGCCACTTAGATGAGGAAAGTGGCTATTCTTTTGTAGATGCATCCATTATTTGTTTTTGAGTGCTTAATGTTTGGATGTGTCACAATTTTGGCAAGCCCCACCTTGCCTTGCAAGAAGGCATCCTACCTCATGGTTGTCTTGTTGTGAGTTGAAGGGGCGGAGTGAGACCCGTTAATTGTCTCATATCGGCTATGTTATTAGGTTAGTTTAAATAATGGTCCTAGTCTTTGTCACCTCTTTACTCGGGACGAGCAAAGGTTCGGTTTGGGGATATTTGTTGTGACCATAATTAGCGCATATTTAGCCCCCGAATTAGCCTTGTTCCCATGCTTTTTAGTGCATATTTGGGTCATTTATTATCTTTAGTTCTTTGTTTTGCATATTCTTTGAGATTTTGATCCCTTGGTAGGAAAGGAGTAAGAATCTTGCATTTTCATGGCAAAACGAGACTAAATTGATCGAATCCAATGACCAAGCATCAAGGAGAGACAAGATTAGAAGGCCTTTGTACATATTATAGTAGATGAGCAATATTGAGAAAGGATTCTTGACTCCCCAAGGAAATCCCCAAGGATTTTATGAAGAAAAGGGAAGAAAAGAAGAAGAAATGTTGCTGAGGCACAATCCGTGCGGTTCCGCCACAATCCGCCCGTCCTCCAGAAGCACAATCCGTGCATTTTCATCCCAAGACGCTCGGGTTTGCAGCCACCAGAATCCGCCCGGATTCCCCTGCAGACGCCCGTGTTCCACCGCCACAATCCGCCCGTCCCGACTCCAAAACGCACGGATTCCTGTACAACGCAATTTCCTCTTCTTCAAGCTACAAAGAAAGAATCCCTTCTTTCGAAAAATACCGGCTCCTCCCTGCTCAATCTAAAAAGTGTAATTACTAGTTTAGCCCTTAGTTAACCCTAATACATCCACCTAATTTCCACTATAAATACCCCATTTGTAATAATCAAATTAGGAAGTTTGAGGAGGGGATCTCATCAAGTTTTTAGAGTAGAAAATCCTTCTTTAGATTAGATTAGAATAGATTACTCTTTAATCTTTCCACAAATTACACATTAATCTTTCCATAATTATTGTTCAAGTTTATTATTCAAGTTTATTATTGGGTAATTGAAGATTATTGGGTTATTATTGGGAGATTGACAACCTTCCATCAGCAATTAAGTTTCTTCTATTATTCTTTGCATTATTATTTTGGGATCTCCATAGGTATAACTCTCTTAATCCTTGTTTTAATTATTGTTAATCCTTCTTACTTGTTCATCATGTTTTGCCTTGTTAATATGATTGACAACCTTATTAACATGTTAAACTTGATAATGAATGAGTAGTCTCTTAGCTAGGATTAATGGGTGATTAGGGAAAAGCAACATGGGATTGATTCATGCTTAATCTAATATGTTCACATGATCAAATTGCTTGCTTGTTGTGATGTCAACTTTATGCACATGTTATGTTTGATGAAATGTTAAGCCTATGAATCCTTGCATTTACAACCATCTCTTATCTACTCAACTTGACTTGTAAGATATAAACCAACTCGAGTCTTGTTAGACCATGCATAGAAGTTGAATAGGAGGAAAGTAAGTCGACTTGTAGGTGCCGTACAATCTAATTGATTCGGCTCCGGGACCCAACTCTTCCTATGAACCCAACTCGGTTCCTCCACAACATTAATTGCTTGCTTATAATTGTAAACATGTTTGTATGATCAACACCATGAATCCCCTATGACCCCATGATATCCTAGCATTTTTAATCATTTGTCTACATCCTTCTTTTATTGCTTGTTTTACTATATTATTTGCATTAGTCTAGAACACAACTACAAACCCAAACAAATTGTGACAGTAGCATAAATTGAGATAGATAGACTTAGAACCCAAAGCACACCGTCCCATGGAATCGACCTCGACTTACCGCTAACTAGTAGTTTGTTGGGTATTATAAATGTGTTTTGATTGGGCGTACAACGACACGGCCACGTCAAAAATGGCTAAAACTAAGGCTGTTTCTTGGGATCCGACCTTTATTATACTCCCTCTTATTCACTGTTTTCTTCTCTATTTCCTAAAACTAAGGTTGTTCACCGGTCCAGAACCGGACCGACCCAGACCGGACCACCATTGACCGGAACCCGGCTAGCTAAAAAAACTAGAACCGACGACCGGACCTGCCCCTCCAAGACCGGACCTGGACCGACCCGGGTCTACCGGTCTGAAAACCGGACCGGAGTCTTAGGACCGGATTTAAATAAAAAACAATTTTGTAAATAGTTCTAGCGATATCATGGATTCATGGGAGTTTCTGCATATTGTTTTTGCCAAAATCAATTGATATACTGTATCAATTAGTTTGTCCTTCCGTTGTGTATTTAGATGTAGCTTTTAGTTCTTATTAATCTGGAATTGAAATTAATAGGGAATAAAAGCACTTCAATCAAATTAAAACTAATTTATGGTTCCAATTTCATTCATGTTTTCCAAATCTTTTCCTCCAAACTGCCCATCCTAGGTAAAATTAGTAGAATTTCTCGTTATTTATTCTCCGAGATTATTCACTTCTCCGATCGCAAAGTCGGAGTCCTTCAACAATTTTCTCCGATAATTGTTATTTTCTCACACTCTACATAAAAAAAAAAAAAAAAAACAAAGATCAATAAAATAAACCAAAAAAAAAACTAAGAAAAAAATGAAATTATTGCGATAAAGTTGATAACAATCACGAATAATCATATTGCGAGATGGAATTTGGAAGTTAGGACAAATGATAGGCATAAAATCTAATGACATCTCATCGGCCCAAATCATTTGAGCAAACAATAGGTCTTGATATAGACGAGTAGGGCGAACAAACGGGTAAAGACATCTAATAAAATGGGTAAGGAGACAAGGTGAGACACTCCCAAATGCTTTCCACTTCATGGCAAATGAGTATTTTGTGAGGGAAAATGGTATCCGTCTATACGTATAGACGGATAGTGTCCGTCTACAATGAGAATTTGCGTTGAGCAAAACCATCCCTAACTTTCGTTAGATTCAATGCTTCTGTTTACATCCAAAAATAATAAACACTTAAACAAATTCAAAAGGACAGTGAAAATATTTAAATAAAACAAATAAAATTATGGACAAAGGCTAGCCTAGAGGGACAAGAGGGTAAAAAAAGAGTTCAAAAAGTGAGGAGTAGGCGAGTATACTAGTATGAAAAGTGAAGAAAAGTTGGGTATAAATAGCCTAAAGACAGTCAAAAGGTCAAAAACCTTATTTTTAAGTTGACAGCTGTACTTCAATTGTAGAGACTAGAGAGTTCTACCCATTTCCTAGGTTAGGTTTAAAATTTACGCCGCCAGTCAATATGTAAAGTACTCCTATAACGTGGATTTTATTCTACATCCGGTCCACCGGTTTTGAACCGGTTTTCTCCGGTTTTGGACCGGGTAAGACCGGAGACCGGATTTGGCAAAAGGCAAGACCGAGGACTGACCCGGCTGACATCCGGTCCGGTTCGGGTCAGACCGGCCGGTCCGGTCCGATTTACCGGGTCGACTCTATTTATGAACAGCCCTACCTAAAACGGATTATTCAGTTTTTCTTTCCCTTTTGTTATTTTGGAAACTTTTACCCTTATTTTATTTTATTCATCCATCTCTCCTATCACCAAACCCCACCCAACTCTTTTACCCATATTTTAATATTTTTCTTAATGTTTTGACCCCACAATTCCTTATTTAACTCTTAATTATTCATTCATCTCTCCTATCACAACCCCAACCCCACCCAACTCTTTTACTTTTATTTTATTCCTCGCCTTAATTCCCGTGCCAACAAACAAAGGAAAGAAAACCCTAAATAGGAGGGAGTATTTTTTGCAAAAAAAAAAAAAAATTATATACAAAGTAAGAAAAACGTGGTCAAAGTATCGCCTTGAAGACCAGCCAAAAGCAAGTGGGTAGTTTGTATTGAATTGGAGGGAATATTTGTTATCAATTAGCATGATACTCTCCTAATTTAGCTACCTTTGTATCTTCCTGTAGAGGTTTTTTCTTACTTGAAGGGAACCTTTCTCTTGACTCTTGTGTCATTGTTTAGTTATTATAATATAAAAAATCGTTTAATTATTATTATATTGCAGCATGATTATAAATGTGGGGTCTGTTTGAGGAGGAGGAAACCTCTTAGTTGTAGGATGAAATAAAAAAACCCTGAGATCATTGAGGTGGAAAAATAGAAGACAGGTGTATGTAGTACAAGAAAAGAGAGAAAAGGTAAAGGGAAAAACAAACCCTCTTCATTGTTCGTGCTCTAGACTAGGTTAACTGATTGTAGTCTCCATGTATGAATGCAATTAGGATTCTCTTTATTTACTTTCTCTCCATTTCTCTCACAAACTCATTTAATAATATTATCTTTTTTATATTCTATTAACCTTATATTTTTATGCATAAATCGTGAACCGTTCGATGCTGATAGAATACAATCTCGTCCGTCGAAAGGAAATGGCCTCTCAATTTCTTTTGAGGAAATGAAGAGGATTTTAACTCGTATGAATGTATGAAGAGAAGGAAGAAATAATCAAGCAATATAATTTTTTCGTTTAGTTTTAAAGTGAGTTAATGCATAGTTTGGAATTTGGATTAATATTGAAAGGGTATACATAATATAATTTATTGCCATTAATTAATCCTAAATAAAAATATAGTGCAAAGAAAGCAGCAAAAAGTATTATTCACCTTTTTTTTTTTTTCTTGATATGGGTCAACTTTCACGTCATCAAATCACCCTTTTTTTTCTTGATATGAGTCAGCTTTCAGGTCATCAATTATATAATGATCATTAACTTTTTATTTCATCTAAAAGATTCTTACACAATTAATTAACAATATTTGTGGAAGGCAGACTTATAAAAATTACTTATATGATAAAACGAATCTTTTTGATAACTACTTTTACTCAATAATGTTGTCATGCCTAGAGGTGGCCATCGGCTCATTCGGGTCTGTTAGCAGTCGGGTCGAAACGGGTCATATCGGGTTCGGGTTGTGCCGGATTAGCAATGGGTCGGGTCGGTTGCGGTTCATGTCGGGTCATCTTCGGATTGTAAGTCGGGTCGGGTCAGTATCGGGTCACATTATAAGCATATATTTTCTCTTATGTATTTAGTATTAGATGGATAATTTTATGTTTAAACAATGTGTAGGAGTATTAATTGTAATTTTAAGTAAATAATTAAGATTAATGTCAATTTGTTCTTATTGACACCATTATTAAGCTAATTCATTATCGAGTCATCTATCGGGTTGAGTCAATATCGGGTCACGGGTTGGGTCGGGTCGGTTCAGGTCGGGTTCGGGTTAAAAAAATAAGGATGTTATCGGTTATCGGGTCGGTTCGGTTTCGGGTCACCCAATTTTCGGGTTATATCGGGTCGAGTTCCGATCGGGTCGGGTTTCTCCGATCGGGTCATTTTTGCCAGCTTTTATGCCTCATCCATTTTACACTACTGTTCCGGGTGTAATTCCGGAGCAGGATTGTGACCACTTAAGCTTGTAGAATGATGTCATTGCTTGTCTCTTCCTTTCACTCTCTTCCTGTAAAGATGAACAAACTGAGGGCTCGGCTTGGGACCGAACGTACTCACTCCGACGCTCAAGTCAGTAAACTTAGAGGGATAAGTTGTGTGTTAACTTGGCAAAATATATTGTAGAGAGATAAGGGAGTTTATACCAGATGTTTTCCAGTTAGTTGTTTGGATCGTTTTCTCAATGAGAGATGATGAGTATTTATAGACTTTCACCTTTTGTCACGTAGTGGCCAAGTGGCCAAGTGGTCGTAGCAGGTGAAAAGACTGTCTTACCCTCGGCCGAGGGACCCGTGGCAGGCCGGCAGGCCTGGTTGACTCCATGCCGAGGGGACCGGATGTGAGTACGCGGATATGCCTCTCGGTCGGCTAGTTGCCGAGCCGAGACCCAAGTGACAGGCCGACAAGCTGCGTCGGTTAGGCTGTTCTTCTGTTGACATGTTGTCTTTTAACTTTGACCTTGGTCAATATGTTGACTCGATCAGCAGGTGCAGAATATGCTCCATCAACTACATTTACGTAAAATTGTCCTAACAAGACTTGTTATTAGATTGTATGAAGTCATTTTTTTTGTAATGATCATATATAGTATAAAGTCGTGAGTGATTGCAACATCGACAGACTACTGAATTCCGTTTTTATCGGTTTATCACAAAATCTCAGTTAATTTAAGACGAACAGTATCCGTCTTAAGTTTAAGATGGGTAAAATACATTTCAAATCATATGCCATATTATCTAGAAAAATGCCAAAATTTTATCTTTATTACCACTATATGGTAATATTTAACCCGTTTTAAAATTTAAAACGTATAATCCATCTTAAGCAAGATTTACTGTTATTTATATACTCAGTAGCATTTTCTGGATCATGAATCATGACGACTTTTATTTCATTTATTGCTCTAAAGTTATCAAGATAATATTCATTATTCATATGGCCCGCTTTTGTCACCTCCTACCTCACCTAATTCAACACTTTCCAATTAGAGGAAAATACACTTAATAATGACATTACTCCGTATTATTTAAGGAAGAAGGCCACATGCAACCATGCACTTTGTAATTTTGTATTTAATCGATCACCACAAACACACAACAAAAATCAATCAACAAATTTAGAATTCTTAGAAATCAAAAATGACACAAAACAATGATACACAATTACACATAGCTATGTACCCTTGGTTGGCCATGGGCCATATTACTTCTTTTCTTCGCATCGGTAACAAATTAGCCGAACGTGGTCACAAAATCACGTTATTCCTCCCACCAAAAACACAGCTAAGGTTCGTCTCTCAAAATCATCATCCCGAACTCATTACATTTGTTACCGTCCCTCTCCCGCCTGTCGATGGATTTCCATCGGGGGCGGAGACGACTAATGATATCCCGGCCGAGTTACGGCCTCTACTTATGACGGCTATGGACTTGACCCAAAACACAATTGAGGCCCATTTAGTCAATCTCAAGCCCAACATCGTTTTCTATGATTTCACGTGTTGGTTACCTGAACTGGCCCGTAAACACGGGATCAAGTCCGTTTACTATTACTCAGCCCTTCTGGTGAGCGCTGCTCTCGCTTTCCAGTACATTCACTTGTTTTCAAATACCAAGATAACGAGTCCATTACCGCCATTTCCGTCTCCGTATATTAAACTGTACGCGTACGAGCAACGAACTAACGATGGTCAGAGTTCCGATGACTTTGTTGAGAGGTTTTTCAAGTCGCTAAGAGAATGTGATGCCATAGGAGTCAAGACTTGTAAAGAGATGGACGGAATGTTTTGTGATTATATAGAGAATCATGGTAAGCGTGTTCTTACAGCCGGACCAGTCCGTCCTGACCCTCAGACCAATAGGCTTGATGAGCGGTTTGATCAATGGTTAGCGGGTTTCGAGCCGGGTGAAGTTGTGTATTGTGCATTTGGGAGTGAATGTATCCTTGATAAAGTCCACTTTCAAGAGCTCGTCCTTGGACTCGATCTCACAGGTATTGGCCTTATTAATTACTCCCTCCATCACAATCATTTGTTTACCTTCTTTTAATTAAAAAATAACCCTACAAAAATGGAAAAGGGAAACAAATTAGTGGAACCGGGGCGGAGCCAGTAATGAAATCTATCTAGGACTAGATTTATAGACTATTGAAATGTACTCCCTTCATTCAACTCCACAAGGCCATTATACTTTATCACGTTTGTCAACGCGGCTTTTACTCGACAAATATCTTTAATTACGTATTTGCAAAAATTATAAAAGTTAGATATTTTTAATGTACTCTTAAAGACGAATCAAATATGATCTCACATGAATATATTTTCACCTATGTATCGAGAGAAAATTGAAGTTGAATATCCGTTTGTGAATAGTGTGCAAAAGAGATAATGGCCTTGTGGAGTTGAATGGAGGGAGTATTGGTTAAAAAAAAATTCATACCGTGCATATCCATGCATGAGTTTTCGGGTTTTGGGACACTCGTAAAGTGAGTTTTGTGTGGTATTTTGTCCAATTTTTAGACTAAATAAAAATCACCTTATTAATTCATCTAGGGCTCTAGCCTCTAGCCTAATAAAAATAGGCTAATTTCGCCCCCGAGTAGGACAAAGGGAGTAGGTAATAACAAAAACCAATAAGCTACTAACATATTTCATCTTCTACTTTGTGGTACAGCTAACCACAGGCCCGGTTTGGACTGGGCTGGGGTTACCCCACTGAGCCTTTACTCGGCATGTGAATGGGGCGGGCTGCATGGGTATGTTAATCGGACATACCTGTGCTGAGTTTTAGGCAGGCCGGGCTAGCGGGCCTTGTTAAAAATATGACTATTTTATGTTATGTATTTTTTTTTTTTGAGACTTGTCCAATATTTTGTCACCCTCGTAGGTCGACCGTTTTTAGCGGCCTTAAAACCACCAAAAGGCTATGAAACAATAGAATCAGCGTTGCCAGACGGCTTTACGGAGCGAACGGAAGGAAGAGGTATAGTATACGGAGGTTGGGTGCAACAACAACTAATCTTACAACATCCTTCAGTAGGATGTTTTATAACCCATTGTGGGGCCGGGTCATTGTCGGAAGCCATGGTGAATAAATGTCAATTAGTGATGATACCTGATTCAGGTGACCAATTCATCAATGCAAGGATGATGAGTGGCGAACTTAGAGTTGGTGTCGAGGTCGAGAAAAGAGAGGAAGACGGTTTCTTATCGAGAGAGGCCGTGTGCAAAGCAGTTGCAACCGTGATGGATGACGAGAGTCAAGTTGGAAGAGAGGTAAGAGCTAACCACACCAAATGGAGGGAATTCATATTGCAGGAAGGAGTTGAAGAATCCTATATCAGTAGCTTTATCAAGGATTTGCAGCAATTAGTGTAGGGATAAGTATAAATTTCTACGTCCTCGTGACGTAAGTGTGTCTTGTTGCAGGTACCTCTCTGAAACTTAGTTAAAAAAGAGGAGAAAAGTATTGCTAGCTCAATTGGCCAGCTCTGATCGCCCATTGAAGAAGCATGCTTTGTTTGTCAACCCCATCTTTAGTTTAATTGGAACTAAATTTTGTCAACCCCATCTTTAGTTTAATGAAAGAATGGAATACATGAGATGAATTGGAACCAAACCAGCTTTTAAGGTTCATGAATCCATTGCGCAGATCTTCACTCATATCATGACCAGACCTAACCCGACTCGTTTGACAAGTCTATCAATGACTATGCCAAGTATATGAATCATAGTCTATTGCCCAACAAGTACAAATTATTTATACAAGACCGTCCGACAAAAAAATATTGTTAAAAATTTAAAAACAACCTAATTACTGTCCATTTCATCAGGCCTGATTGTATGAAATATAAATGTGTATGTGATGGTCTAACAAATACTAATTGACAAACCAATAACAGCAACAACATTACTTTTGTGGCTTAAAAGGCTCCCATTCATGGCGAAGTAAGGGATTTCGTATTTACGTGTCCTTGACCTATATGCCGCGTCAGACACAGAGATTATTTTGAGGATGACCCATAACGGAAGTCGTGAATTAGATAACCTGAGTGCTACTTGACAGAACCAGAAGCATGAATAGTGCTTTGTGATTAATTTTGCTTTATTCATCATCACTCTTAAAAGCCAAAAAATGAGTGGTTGAAGAAATTGAAATCAAAAGACCTAGTCCCAATAAAAGAGAGATTAGAACTCTACTACAAGAATGAAAGATACTGTCAGATAATGAGTATTTACCTTTCTGGGTTAACTGATGGGGACAAACACAACTTTCCCTCCATCTGTGGATTACAAGCTGGGCATATATAGTTCACACAATCAAAATGATACCACTCGTCACACTGGCCTGGTCACAAGCAATCATTGGCCTCTGATCGTATGGCTTCCGACAAATGCACTTCTATCACGCAACAGCTGAAAATTTGAACTTATTAGGACACTTGCTAAAATCAGGGGGAAAAAAAGGAGCACACGTTCTCATATGAGATAATCCAGTGAGGAGAGATTATCGAGAGACTAACCATATCACCCGTTTCCGTTTCTTTATTTCACTTTTTTCATTTTTTGTGGTTAATGGAAGGAACTAGGAAGGTATGGGTTGGGGTTTTAGTTAAATGGGTTAGCTTCACATTATATGACTATGAGAACATTTCTCGAAAGACAATGGAGAAAAAGGTAAGAAACTATTGTACCTTAAGCTCCTTTTCAAAGTGGATAGGCAACCTCTCACCCTCACTAATGAGATCGAAAACTTTACACAACTCTTCATCCCCACTATCACCAGCAACCTGCATGTGTTGAAGTGTCAATTATGGATGCATTTTTGGAGAACGGAACGAGAACAAAATATACACTCCCTCTGTCCTCTGAACTTAACTTAGCTTCCCATTTGACTATATACACTAGTATAGTGCAAAGAAAGGAGCAAAAAGTATTATTCACCTTTTTTTTTTTTTCTTGATATATGGGTCAACTTTCACGTCATCAAATCACCTTTTTTTCTTCTTGATATGGGTCAGCTTTCAGGTCATCAATTATATAATGATTGAACTTTTTATTTCATCTAAAAGATACTTTTACAATTAATTAACAATATTTATATAAGACAGACTTATAAAAATTACTCATATTGTATGAAGTCATTTTTTGTTTGTAATGATTCTATGGAGTATAAAGTCGTGAGTGATTGCAACGTCGACAGACTACTGAATTCCGTTTTTATTGGTTTATCACAAATTCTCATTTAATTTAAAATGGACAATATCCGTCTTAAGTTTAAAATGGGTCAAATACATTTCAAATTATATGACATGTTGTTTAGAAAAATGCCAAAAAAATTTCTTTATTACCACTATATGGTACTCCGTAATATTTAACTCGTTTTAAATTTTAAAACGGATAATCCGTTTTAAGCAAGATTTACTGTTATTTCATATACTCAGTAGCAAATAGTGTCCCTCTTACAAAATGCAAAAGGATAGTGCAAGTGAGGGGGAATGGATACCCCACTTGCCCACCCACTTGCATTTTGTGAGATGATCATTATCCATTTTTAGCTTGTGACGGATAGTGGTCGTCTTCAATAAGAGACGGACTGTTTCTAGATCATGAATAATGATGACTTTTATTTCATTTATTGCTCTAAAGTTTATCAAGATAATATTCATTATTCAGATGGCCCGCTTTTGTCACCTGCTACCTCACCTAATTCAACATTTTCCCTTAGAGGAAAATACACTTAATAATGACATTATTTAGAGAAGAAGGCCCCATGTAACCACACACTTGTCTTTAATCGATCACCAGAAACATCACTACAAAAGTCAATCAACAAATTTAGAATTCTTAGAAATAAAAAAATGACACAAAACAATGTTACACAATTACACATAGCTATGTACCCTTGGTTAGCCATGGGCCATATTACTTCTTTTCTTCGCATCGGTAACAAATTAGCCGAAAGAGGTCACAAAATCACGTTATTCCTCCCACCAAAAACACAACTAAGGTTCGTCTCTCAAAACCATTATCCTGAATTAATTACATTTGTTACCGTCCCTCTCCCGCCTGTCGATGGATTTCCACGGGGAGCGGAGACGACTAATGATATCCCGGCCGAGTTACGGCCTCTCCTTATGACGGCTATGGACTTGACCCAAGACACAATTGAGGCCCATTTAGTCAATCTCAAGCCCAACATCGTTTTCTATGATTTCACTTGTTGGTTACCCGAACTGGCCCGTAAACACGGAATCAAATCCGTTTACTATTTCTCAGCCCTTGTAGTGAGGGTTGCTCTCGCTTTCCAGTACATACACTTGTTTTCAAATACCAAGATTACGACTCCATTACCGCCATTTCCGTCTCCGTATATTAAAACGTATGCGTACGAGCAACGACGTAACGATGGTCTGAGTTCCGATGACTTTGGTGGAGGTATGACTCTTGTTGAGAGGTTTTTCAAGTCACTAAGAGAATGTGATGCTATTGGAGTCAAGACTTGTAAAGAGATGGAAGGAATGTTTTGTGAATATATAGAGAATCATGGTAAGCTTGTTCTTACAGCCGGACCGGTCCGTCCTGACCCTCAGACCAATAAGCTTGATGAGCGGTTTGATCAATGGTTAGCGGGTTTCGAGCCGGGTGAAGTTGTGTATTGTGCATTTGGGAGTGAATGTACCCTTGATAAAGTCCACTTTCAAGAGCTCGTCCTTGGACTCGAGCTCACAGGTATTGATTGGCCTTATTAATTACTCGCTCCCTCTATCACAATCGTTTGTTTACCTGTCTTTAATTAAAAAATAACCCTAAAAAAATAAAAAAAGGAAAACAAATTAGTGGGACGAAGGGAGTAGGTAATGTTACAAAAACATCTTCTACTCGGTGGTGGAGCAAACTACCGGCCGGGTTTGGACTGGGCCGGGCTTACCCCACTGAGCCCTTACCCGGTCCATGAATGGGGCGGGCTGCATGCCTATGCTAATCCGACCGACTTGTGCTGAGTCTTAGGCGGGCCCAGCTAGTGGGCCTTCTTAAAATATCTCGTGACTATATTTATTTAGAAAAATTCTTGGGTCATCCCGGGGGACAATTAATGCGTCCTCCTTAATCAATAAGAGGCTTTATTTGCATTAAAAAAATATAAATGTAAAGGTGAATATAGGAAATACTAAAAATGCAAGCTTCTAGGTAAATAGGCTAAGGAGGACGCATTTATTGTCCTCCTGGAGGACCCAGGAATTTTTCTTCTATTTATGTTATGTATTGGAAATTATTTTAAAAGTTTTTTTTATGAATAGTGTCCAAAAAACAAATGATAACAATTGACAGAAACCGATTATAAAAATACACAAATTGCCAATTCGTCTATAATGAACGCTACTTGTATTGACTTGTCCAATATATTGTCCCCCTCGTAGGAAGACCGTTTTTAGCGGCCTTAAAACCACCAAAAGGCTATGAAACAATAGAATCAGCCTTACCAGACGGCTTTACGGAGCGAACGGAAGGAAGAGGTATAGTATACGGAGGTTGGGTGCAACAACAACTAATCTTACAACATCCTTCAGTAGGATGCTTTATAACCCATTGTGGGGCCGGGTCATTGTCCGAAGCCATGGTGAATAAATGCCAATTAGTGATGATACCAAATTCAGGTGACCAATTCATCAATGCAAGGATGATGAGTTTCGAGCTTAAAGTTGGTGTCGAGGTCGAGAAAAGAGAAAAGGACGGTTTCTTGTCGAGGGAGGCCGTGTGCAAAGCAGTAACAACCGTGATGGACGAGGAAAACCAAGTCGGAAAAGAAGTGAGGGCTAACCATACTAAATGGAGAGAATTCATATTGAAGGAAGGTGTTGAAGAGTCCTATATTACAAGCTTTATCAAGGGTTTACAACAATTGCTTGTATAAGCCTGCGACGGATATACCCGTCATTAGGGAGACTTATTTGATATTCTTAATGTGTTCACAAAGACGAATTAAACAGGATCTCACATGATTATATTTTCTTTTATAGATTATCGAGAATATATGTGAATCGTGTCCAAAAGCAAATGTAAAAAATCTATTGAGTACACGCAGAGGATCTTATTTAATACTCCGTATTCTCCTTGCCCACGAGGGACATGCTCATGAGTCACGAGTGTAGTGCTCTGAAACTTTGAACTTCGCATTTAATCACCACAAACTCACAAAAAAAAAATCATCAAATTTAGAGTTCTTTGGCATCAAAACAATGACACAAAACAATGATACAAAATTGCACATAGCAATGTACCCTTGGTTAGCCATGGGACATATTACATCTTTTCTTCGCATTGGTAACAAATTAGCTGAACGAGGTCACAAAATCACGTTATTCCTCCCACCAAAAACGCAATTAAGGTTCGCGTCTCAAAACCATCATCCCGAACTCATTACATTCGTTACTGTCCCTCTTCCGCCTGTCGATGGATTTCCATCGGAGGCGGAAACGACCAACGATATTCCCGAAAATTCAAGGCATCTCCTTATGACGGCCATGGACTTGACCCAAGACACAATTGAGGCCCATTTAGTCAATCTCAAGCCCAACATTGTTTTCTATGATTTCACTTGTTGGTTACCCGTATTAGCCCGTAAACACGGAATCAAGTCCGTAATTTACTTGTCAGGCCTTCTAGTAAGGGTTGCTCATTCATTCCAGTTCCTACACCTCTTTATGCCCCAATCGATTTCAAATTCCCAAATTACGAGCCCGTTACCGCCATTTCCGTCTCCGTATATTAAAATGCACGCGTACGAAAAACAATCTACCGATGGACTCAGTTCCGGTAACTTTGGTGGAGGTATGAGTCTTGTTGAGAGGTTCTTCAAGTCTCTAACAGAATGTGATGCTATCGGAGTTAAGACTTGTAAAGAGATGGAAGGAATTTTTTGTGATTATATAGAGAAGTATCATGGTAAGCGTGTTCTTACAGCCGGTCCGGTCCGTCCTGACCCTCAGACCGATAGCCTTGAAGAGCGATTCGCTCATTGGTTGGCGGGTTTTAAGCCGGGTGAAGTGGTTTATTGTGCATTTGGGAGTGAATGTATTCTTGATAAGGTTCAGTTTCAAGAGCTCGTTCTCGGGCTCGAGCTCACAGGTAGACCGTTTTTAGCGGCCTTAAAGCCACCAACGGGTTATGAGACAATAGAATCAGCCCTGCCAGACGGCTTTACGGAACGAACAGAAGGAAGAGGAATAGTGTACGGAGGTTGGGTGCAACAACAACTAATTTTACAACATCCGTCTGTAGGTTGCTTTATAACCCATTGTGGGGCCGGGTCATTATCCGAAGCCATGGTGAATAAATGCCAATTAGTGATGATACCAAATGCAGTTGATCAGTTCATCAATGCAAGGATGATGAGTGGCGAACTTAGAGTTGGTGTCGAGGTCGAGAAAAGGGAGGAAGATGGGTTTTTATCGAGAGAGGCCGTGTGCAAAGCAGTCGCAACCGTGATGGATGACGAGAGTCAAGTTGGAAGAGAGGTAAGAGCTAACCACACCAAATGGAGGGAATTCATATTGCAGGAAGGAGTTGAAGAATCCTATATCAGTAGCTTTATCAAGGATTTGCAGCAATTAGTGCATGGATACGTATAAATTTCTACGTCCTCATGGCGTAAGTGTGTCTTGTTGTCAGTACCCCCTCCGAAGCTCAGTTCATAAAGAAGAGAAAAGTATTGCTAGCTCAATTGGCCAGCTCTGATCGCCCATTGAAGAAGCCTGCTTTGTTTGTCAACC
Organism: Silene latifolia; assembly: GCF_048544455.1. Classification (NCBI taxonomy): domain Eukaryota; kingdom Viridiplantae; phylum Streptophyta; class Magnoliopsida; order Caryophyllales; family Caryophyllaceae; genus Silene; species Silene latifolia. The sequence continues at coordinate 127,704,262 of NC_133531.1, read as the reverse complement.
CCATCTTTAGTTTAATTTCTCTCTAATAATGTAATAATAAAAATCGACTCTGAGGGTCCGGTTAGTACTGTGTAAGCTACATTATCTTTACTGCTGCCAAATAAAAAAGATGATAATTGAAAAAAAAAATGTTTTTTATTAATTACTAAACAGCGTGCAAATTACTGCACAACTGGTGATGAAAAAAATGAAAGAATGGAATACATGAGATGAATTGGAACTGCCCTACACTATTGATGTTAGAGAGAATGGGGAGAGACTCTTGAACTCTACCCTTTTCTTGGCTATTCTTCTACCTGCCTTCCTATTCTTCCATACTAACCTATCAAATATGTCGGACGAAGACGGACTCCTATTAATATCAGCGGTAACAGGTGCCTTTCGCTTCTTCCACGGTTTTCCCTTCCGTGGTCTCCAACGCGACTCAGCATGCCGAGGAGACGGTGTTTGTGGTTCACTATCCTTGGCTGTTTGAGATCTGTTGAAATGAATGGCCAAAGAAATAGGATTCAAAAAATCATGCCAAAAACTGACCCAACCGAACCAGCGGTTAAGGGTCATGAATCTGTTGAGTAGGTCTTCACTCATAACATGAAACGACCAGGACTCCGACCCGCATGGACCTGATATGACCAGACCTAAACTCGACCCGTTTGATAAGTCTATCAACGACTATGACAAGTGAGTACAAATTATTTATATAAGACCGTCCGACAAAAAAAAATTGTTAAAACAACCTAATTACTTGTACATTTCATCGAGCCTGATTGTATAAATGTAAATGTGTTGGTTTAACAAATACTTGTTGACAAACCGTCTTCCAGAAGACCCAGCCCAATAATAGCAACAACATTACTTTTGCGCCTTAAAAGGCTGACGTCCATGGCAAAGTATGTTACAGGACTGTGCCATTGCAAGGTATGGGACATGAGTCCCACATCGATCAAATGGGGGGATTGATGTGGGATTTATATAGGACAAGGGCTCTACCACCCTTTGAGCTAGCTTTTGGGGTGGGTTCTCCTTTGTCCTATATCAGTAGTATCAGAGCCGACCTCGGAGTGGGTGGCCTACGGAGTGGGTGGCCTGGAAAAGCCAGCCGTGACCCAACGTAGCCGTGACCCAACGAGGACATTGGTCCTGAAGAAGGGACGAATGTTACAGGACTGTGCCATTGCATGGTATGGGACATGAGTCCCACATCGATCAAATGGGGGGGTTGATGTGGGATTTATATAGGACAAGGGCTCTACCACCCTTTGAGCTAGCTTTTGGGGTGGGTTCTCCTTTGTCCTATATCAAAGTACGGGAGTTTGTATTTACATGTGCTTACCCTATGCCGTGTCAGACAGAGGTTATTTTGAGGATGACCCATAACGAAAATCGTGTCGTGAATTAGATAACCTAGCTGTTGCTTCACAAACCAGAAGCGTGAATAGTGCTTTGTGATTATTTTGGCTTTTATTCATCACATTTAAAAGCCAAAAAATAACGAGTGGTTGAAATAGAAATGGAAATCAAAAGACCTAGTCCCAATAAAAGAGAAAAATACAACTACTACAAGAATAAAAGATAATGTCAGATAGTGAGTATTACCTTTCGGGGTTAAGTGATGGGGACAAACACAATTTTCCTTCCATCTGTGGTTTACAAGCAGGGCATATATAGATCTCTGGAGGCGATACCAAGTTCACACAATCAAAATGATACCACTCGTCACATTGATCACAAGCAATCATTGGCTTCTGATCGTATGGCTTCCGACAAATGCAGTAAAGCACACTTCTATCACGCAGCAGCTGAAAATTGGAACTTATTAGGACACTTACTAAAATCAGGGGGGAAAAAAGGAGCACAAGTTCTCATATGAGATAATCCAGTGAGAAATTATCGAGAGACTAACCATATCACCAGTTTCCGTTTCTTTATTTCACTTTTTTCATTTTTTGTGGTTAATGGAAGGAAGGTATGAGTTGGGGTTTTAGTTAAATGGGTTAGCTTCACATTATATGACTATGAGAACATTTCTCGAAAGACAATGGAGAAAAAGGTAAGAAACTATTGTACCTTAAGCTCCTTTTCAAAGTGGATAGGCAACCTCTCACCCTCACTAATGAGATCGAAAACTTTACACAACTCTTGATCCCCACTATCACCAGCAACCTGCATGTGTTGAAGTGTCAATTATGGATGCATTTTTGGAGAACGGAACGAGAACAAAATATATACTCCCTCTGTCCTCTGAACTTAACTTAGCTTCCCATTTGACTATATACAATAACCAAGTCGTAAGACGAGAAATGACCATATTTTATACTGTAGAAAGTATGTGTTACTTTTTTAATTGAAAATTTAATTTGTGAAAGATTTTTTTATAATTAAATTAAATTTAGTACACTTTTCATTTTTTATATATATTTTTTTAACATATTTATGAAGTTCGGTAACGTTTAACCCGAAAAGTCAAATGGGGAGATAACTTAGATTCAGAGGGAAGATAAAGGCGGACCTTCTTGGCTATTTCTGCCCATCGTGCACCAGCTTCCTTCATTTCTACAAGCTTCTGTTTAAAGTGATCTTCAGGAGGGACACTTATGGTTACACCCTGAAACATCAAATTCAGAGAAATCTCTGTTAATTTAATAATCCAAAATACAATATTATTTGAAGTTCAGCAGTCTAAGCCCAGTTCTACAAGCTTCTCTCCTTGAGACATATCTGAAATATGTCGCTGGTATTGATTCAACAGTCTAAGCCCAGTGCAACACAATGGCATCCATGGTTACTGGAATACTTTGAATACTGCAACCTACCTCTTTCAAGTGGCGCTGAACCTGTTGCATCACAGGCTTCTGTGGGCCCTCAATCAACTTAGTAGCTCGAATCCTCCAAGAATTTCTAGCTAGCGCTTGGTCAAACTTACGTCTTGCTATTGGATCACACACCCCAGCCACATCCAGAGCCTGCATGCAATAATAAAAGTAAACCAGTTGCTTTATTATTTGATATATATCTGAGGGAGATCATTTAGGCCTTGTTTGGATAGGAAAAAAGGAGGGAAAGGAAGGGGAGGGGGAAGGAGGGAAGAGAAAAGAAGAGAAGGGGAAGGAAGGGAGAATGGAGGAGATGATTTTCCCTCCAAATCTTGCCTATGTTGGTGGGGAAATAATTTGCCTTGTAGGAGTAAAATGGAGGGATCCATTTTCCCTCCCCTCCAAATCCCTCTACCTTCATTTTGCTAACCAAACAATGGATTTCTCATCCTTCCAATTCCCTCTCCTCCCTCCCCTCCAAATCCCTCTACCTTCATTTTGCTAACCAAACAATGGATTTCTCATCCTTCCAATTCCCTCTCCTCCCTTTCCTTCCAAATCCCTCAATCCAAACACACCCTTAAATTGAGAGTAGCAACGCCAGATGGCCTACGAGAATTATTTATATTATTTCAAACGGTGTCAAATTTGACTGCTACTTCACAATATCACATAGTTGTTTGATCGACCAAAGATGACAAATTCTACATTATATCTCTACTTACATTTTAATAAATTAATGCTCCAAACGAAGCCAGATGTGACAGAAAAATACAGGATGGAGGTTTTATGTTCCAGAATCATCAACAATAAGTACCTTTCAAAGACTATAACCTTATGACAAGTCAGCCAGGCAAAAATTACCTTCAAAGCAATTGTTAATTTCCTGGAGATGGCTGAGATATCCATCTCAAAGAAAGATAAGGAAGAATTCACTACTTCTGACAAGCAGACTCTGCATGCAAGAGCTTGATCAACAATCTCTAACAATATGTCTTCTTCTTCCAGCCTGTGAAGAGCAGTCATAATTATTCAATTGAGCAGAACTACATATACACACATACTGAAGAAAGAGTCTTGCAAACATCCAACCAAACATACTAAAGAAAGTGAGGAGACTGGAAAAAATTCAGAGTTGGTCAATAACCATTAATCTTTACATATCAAACTACGGTATAACAAAATTAAAAGGAACTGAAGTTTCGATGACCCATTCAGCCATGAGAAATATGTTTTGAGATCTCATGCGTTTCTCCTTACTCACACTCAATTTCCCTTCAAAGTTGCCAAACTCAACCTAGGTGCCAACAACATCATTCAAAAATTAAAACCCCGTTACATTCAATCTTTCATGAGGGTCATTTTGCTCAGGCCATCACTCATAGTCATACGTGCCCTTTTAACAAAAACCAAAAAAAAATGCAATACTTCAACTGGCACAAATAACAATGTTTTAGTAACAACAATCCCCCCAAGATCTATCTGACAAAGACAGTCGAATAGTTACAGCTTAGCCCTGAGAAATTAAATGGAAAATGGGAACATTTAAAAGGGTTCCAATACCAGAAGAATAGTTCTTACCTCACTGTGAACTTCTTAGCATCAGAAGACAGTTGGACAAGACTCTCCAGTTCTGGACGCTTACCTTTATATTTCTGAATCATTAACAGGCAAGTCAATCAAATACTGAACCACATAGCTAAATGTATGCTGGACGAACGTAAATGCTCACCAAGGGACTGTCTTTACTTCGGCAAATCGAACCGCTGTCAACTAATACACAGTAGGGACATATGTAATCTTTCTCTATGCCAGAACCAACTGATTTTGGCACCAAGCATCTAAGGTGGTAGCTGGCCATCAAAAAAAAATATCTCCTCTAAGTTAGTTAGATATTACACGCACAGGAAAATCGACACTAGCACCACCAAAGTTGTTCTTGTTGATGCAGAGGAAAATAAATTTTTAAAGGTTCGTGCAAAAAGGCTAGCTTACAACACGCGTGTAGAGACGCAGATGTATTGGAAAGCATGAACTAAACACAACAAAAACATTATCACATTGCCCCCAAAGCCTCCTGGCAATGGCAGGGTAGGGGGATCAGATGTACATAGTATCACCTCAGTGTCTATAACAGAAAGAGACTATTTCTAGAAGAACAATAATGAAAACTACATCGATTCAAAAGTTCTCTACACTGCATCAATCATTTGACTCACGTATATCAAAAGAAGTATCTTACCAGTCCTTACATGTTGAACAGCCGATGAACTCTTGATCATCGGAATTACTTGAGCATCCGGTACAAAAGTAACTCACTTTGGAGCATTTTGACTTCTCGTATATAAACAATGATCTATATAATGACTGCTTGATCTGAAAAGATGAACATTAAATACCAAATTTAGAAGTGGTACTCTACACCAACCCCCGCCTGCGTTAATGATGGGATATAAATGGAATTCTCTAAAAACCTTCAATAGGGAACTCGTCAATGACCCTGGCAAACATCCAAATACTTCCCCTCCTTTTTGCTGCCACGTCTGCACAGTTTCAAACTCAGAAATGACCATGTCTAACTCAGGACAGTTAAATGCATCCTTCCCAAGTTCCTGAAATAAAATCAAAGAGGCTGAGAGTATAAGTACACCAGAAGTAACACGCACTTCCCGAAAAATAAATAAAAAGGTACTTCTGAAAGGCAAATGAAGTTACCTTTCCCTTCATACAAAAAAAAAACCCCCGCCTCCCATTTTCCTTCCCCCAGAAGAATTCGTTTATCCATAGTGAAGTGTGAAGCAAAGGGCAAACGTACGAACGTAAGTAAAATGAAATATATAGTATCGGAACCGTAATCACCTTAAGTTGTAATAACATTGACCAGGACCGTTCACCAGAATCAACACTGAAGAAAGAGCGTGCTTTATCTTGCCAAGACCTACACTCAAGAATGCCAATCATTATTCATTACGAAAGAAGAACAGCAAGGCAGAAAGTATAAATTATAACCAAAAGAAAGTAGCAGAAAGGTAATGGAGCAATCAAAGATAAAGGTGAGGAAAAAGCACTAAACAAGAGATGATGTGTTTAGTAGAGACAAGAGAGGTTTTATAACAAACAGCTTTTAATGCGTTTAGTAGGTAAACATTTTAGACAGTCTGACAGCAGGCCATTAATAGATATCACAAATTAAAATCAATGGCTGGAAACTGAAGCTCCACCAAAAACACAAGAGCCATAAATGCCCATAATACGAGTTTCTTTTCACAGCACCAATTATCCCACCCCTGCAATTGGAGTTGACAAAGTTTAGCTTCCGAAATAAGATTGTAAACACTAGTCGTACCAATGGGAGGAGGCACAGTTTTTGTTTGTCCAGAATAAAACCAATTGTTCACAGAAACAAGTATTTACAGATAGCCAAAACCTCCTCACAAAATGCAGCACCTCTACACCAAAAATGTTACTCTCAAGATCCACCAGAGGATGTTATACTTCTCAAGTAACTTTGCATGCAAGGATATTATACTTAACCTCCCTTCTAGGTAGCCTTACAAGCTTTGAAGTATAAGATTTCCAAATCATAATTGAGCATAAGACAACTTCTATTTTGGGGAACTTCAAATTAACTTTCCAAAAGAAAAGAGCAGTGACAAGAATGTTAAGTTGTTAACAAAGAAATTCTAATACCACAATGCAAACCTTTCATCTTTCCTTCAGAAAATAAGAATATTAGTTCGGAAATACAATGTCCACACAAGTCTAAAAAAAAAGATAGATAAACAGATCTATGAAAAACTGGGTGAAAACAAGTAAACTCACTTGTGTTTTTCAACTGCGTCTTTGAGTTGTCCAACTATTGATGGGAAGGAGATCAACATATCCTGATGATAAGAATTATATCGTGTTCAGAGGTCCCAGGCATTCCAAAACTTAAAAGAACAAGACGCATACACAGGTTAAACTGGTACAAAGTTTCAACAAGTACAATAAATGTATAACCAATGGATCACCTGAGATTCCGTGAGAATATTCTCAGCATCAGATAAAAGAAATCTTCTATATCCTCTTTTACTACATGACACTAATAGGACTTCTGAGGCCCTCTTCTGCCAGGAAGCAGATTCAGTCAATGAGGCATAGAGAAAGGATCCCTCATACACGGCCGGAAGGACTTTCCTTTCTTCCATCAATTGCTCAATCTCCTGCGGATTGCACTTATGAATAGGTATGAGAGGAACACTTAAAAGAAGTATGTCAACAAAAAAAAAAAAAAAAAAAAAAAAAAACACACACACACACACAAGGACGTAGCTCATATAGAAATACAGCTATCATCCGAAAATACTTTGTCCCTATTTGACTTTGGTGATCAGCCAATGCCAACTTTGACCACTAACTTCAGTGACACTGTAAAATTTATCAATCCAATCAACCAATCAATCAATAATCAATACTATATATTAATTCCAGAAACCAAGGGACTTCAATGTAATTAAATAAATCTATACAAATTAATTATACTATATAGTTTTAAATCAATATCACTGTGCAATGGACCTGATCAAGGAATGTAAATATAATATAGTTTTGGTTGAAGTATAAATTTAGAGAACACCGGAATATGGTGATTTTCCTTAAATAAGCATGCCCCACTTATGGTATTAATTGGTATAAATATGTTAATTATTTTAACATAAACAAATATAATATAAGTATATTATATTTTGGAAACTGCTAAAATGTAAATAAATCAAGCTAGATTTCCAAAAAATATAAAATTCCATAATTATTTCGATTTGATTAATTTAACGCATACATGTAATATATTTAATGCATATATGTAATATATTTATTAAAGTAATAGAAGTAACATTGGATATAGTAATATGATAGTAATCACTCATTGGATGCTTAAATAGTAAAAGTAATTATGTTAGTAGGGAAAAGAATTGTAGTAACATTAGATATAGTCAAAGTAACAATATTAGCAGCAAGAGCGAGAGCGAGTACTGAAAGTACCAGCGTGAGTAGTGAAATTATCAATATTTATGTACAAGTAGTGAAAGTAACGATAATTACGGCAGGAGTAGTGAAAGCAAAAGTAGTAATAACGAATGTAATAAAAGTAACAATACTAAGAACAAAAGAAAGTATATATGAACAATTAGCTAACCAATCGATTTAAGTAAAATATTAATAGCGGGACTCTAGAGGCGGCAAACAATGACACGACACGAAAACACGACACGAACCCGACACGAAGTTAATGGGTTTGGGTTGAGCCTTAATGACCCATTTATGTAAGTGGGTCGACACGAACACGACACGAGATTTAATTGGGTCGGGTTTGGGGTAAGCTCTCTAAACACGAACCCGACACGAATAACCTATTTACTAAATTAATCCTAATTTTTCCCGATTTACCATCGCATAAATATACTTACACTTTCCAAATATAGACAAAACACGAAAACCCGACACGAAATTAACGGGTTAGGGTTGAGGCTTGATGACCCATTTATGTAAGTGGGTCGACACGAACACGACACAAAATTTAATTGGGTCGGGTTTGGGTTGAAAGGTTCGTGACCCGTTTACATGTGACACGAACACGAACTCGACACGACCTGATCTGTTTGTCAGGTTTAAGCGGGAGTAGTGAATGTGTCTCATAATTTATTTCATTGTAATTTTAAGATATACTCCGTATCATAGAAAAATATATTAATGATAAATTTATGAGTTACGCAATTTTAAAGTAGTTTTAGTTAATTGAAAATAAATTTTAATGCTAAATAAAGGTAGCCCGGGCGAAGCCGGGCACCCATACTAGTTGAGTTTTACTTATCAAACGAGACTATTTTCATATTCAATGTTTCAGAAACTGTAATTACTGAAAACTCGAAAAGAAAAAGAATGTTTTTATCGCTTGACCACCAAAGTCAAAGGAACCATATAAACAGGAGGGGGTAATATGCTGCACACAAACAAACATAAGCAGGGATCCCGTGACTACCTCAAGTGAAGGAATTTCTTTGGAGAGCAAGAAGACCCTAGAGCACCATTGCAAGGTTGAAGCAGCACTCCGCAGAATGGAAAACTCAGAAAAGTCAAACCCTAGAGAAAGGCCAGCAGCTACAACAGTTTCAACCTCAGATCTTAGCTTATCAATGTCTGAAGTTACATCTGAGCACTGTTTTACTAAATAATCTTTCCTATTCAAAAGCTTCTCTACATCCTTAAGAGAGGAATAAGCAGAGCATCTCCATTCCTCGCAATTCCTCAGAACATTTTCAAGCAACGCTTTCTCAGCAAATGCTACTCTCAAAAGCTTTGACTTAGAAACTTGTTCCTGGCAATGGTATTCAAAAATAAGATCAGGCTGCATAAAGCTCTATTAATATGACTCTGCTACAACAACTAAATGCAACACGGTGTTCTAATTACAATATCGTGTCAAAATGTCGAAGGATCGGACACAATACATCACCTGCAGCCTAAATGGAGAACAGATACTCACCTTTAATTCGTCGAATGCCAACAGGGAAGTTGAAGCAGATGATGTTACACTAGAAGACTGTAGAAAGGACTTTGAACTCTCTAGCCAGGCCTCTGCAGCTGACATAGCATCCTTGAGGGCAGGACGAGAGGGTAGGATGATATTTATATCCTCAGATGTCCTAATGCATAAACAAATTTGAACTCATTACACAAAATGTTCAGCTAAGATTGTTTTATTAAACTCTTCACAAGTTCACCTTAGTATAGCAACAACATTACCCCCAATGCCTCAAAAAAAACTGAACACCCCAGTACCTTAAAGCATTCCTTAAGTCTTCTAATTCCGAGTCAGATGCCAGTAAATGCTTAGCTCTTTTCTCCCAAGAAATCGCTGTAGTAAGGATTTCGGAAAGCGAAATAAAGAGTTCTTCCAGTTCAATCTGTAATCTGGCAGAAATCAAGATAGTATATGTCATTGAGGGCAAATCACGCAAAACCGATACACGTAATAACTAAAGAAATTACAAATAACTACCTATGAAAATTGACCATACCCAAAATCCCAAATAACTTCCTTTTATATTCTTCTCCCCAATAACAAAATATTATGACCTGCTTGCATAAAAATAGATACCGGTTCACGTATTCATCTGAGCCAATTGAATTTTTCTCCAGCCAAAAGTTGCTTTTTCCCTCCATTTTGAGCCAAGTATGTGACTTTATTCCAAATATCCCTTTTCCTCTATTCCTACCCCTTTAAACTCGTTCATTTCCTACCCCGGAAAAATTACTACCTACATTCTTCTACATTTTAGCACTTGCCATTATTGTCCTTCCGTTTTTGCCAAAAAAAAATCATTTTTGCAAATGTTACCTACATTTCAATCCTCTGTCTCTCCACTTCTCATTTTCTCTCAAAAAATCATTTTTGCAAATGTTACCTACATTTCAATCCTCTGTCTCTCCACTTCCCATTTTCTCTCACTCTCCCCATTTCAGCATTTTTTCAAGATTTGAAGAACCCTAGATTTCCATCTCATAGCCCCAAATTGAACAAAGTTATTTTGCAGCAAATTAAATCAATGATTAACAATCTCAAAACAATTCATCAATGACAAGCACTGAACAACAGCAAAAACATCACAAGTAACACCAACCCCACTACAATTAAAAGAAACAATAACATCAAATAATAGTGTGTAGCTTTAAATAAATATCAAAGCTTATCCTAATTCATTAGGTATTAGGGTTTCAGCGAAAACTATAAAAAAATTATGATGAAGCTTAAATATTCTACTTCCTCCATTCAACTCCACTTTACATGTTTGCTTTATCACGTTTGTCAACACGACTTTTACGCGGTAAATATCTTTAACTACGTATTTGCAAAAATTATAAAAGTTAAATATTTTTAATGTGCTCTTAAAGACGAATCAAATAAGATCCCACATGAATATATTTTAACTTATGTATCGAGAGAAAATTGAAGTTGAATATCCGCTTGTGAATAGTGTGCAAAAGAGAAACATGCAAAGTGGAGTTGAATGGAGGGAGTATTATTTTGCATTACCCAGAAATTTAGAAGAATATGAAGGGAGAGGGAGGGAATGGAAATGTTTGACTGAGTGAATGATACTCCCTTTATTTTCCTTTTTTCTTCTCATTTGCTTTTTGGGGGCAAAGCATAAAACTTTGACCGTAAATATATTGGAGAACAAATATTATTAAAACCTAAAACTAAAATATTCACATTTATTATCAAACCATCTTTCACAAAATATTATTTTCGACAAAGAAAGTAACACTTACATGTTGAAAATTACGGTCAAAGTTCCGTCTTGGAGACTCTGATAAAGCAAATACTCCTATTCATGTAGGGTTATGCTCATTCATGGACATGATTTACTCAATCATGGACATGAATGACCATTATACCCTTGTCATTTCTACACTCTCATTTTCCATCTTATTTCAATTCAATAAATCTCTCAATCTCTCACACCAACCACCCAACCAAACTAGCCACCGCACTACCGAATCACCACATCTCCTCTTCCATACCGCCGGTCAACCCCTTAAACCACCTGCGCCACCAGCCCCACCCATCTTCAAGCTTAGTGACAAAATTTGGGATCAATCTACCAGTAGACCCATTCATATTCAAGTGTAATTACTTAGAAAGTTAGAAGTAATCAGATTATTCCAAGGGCACTGAACAAATAAAGGAGCTAATGAAGAAGGTGCATATCAAACTCTACAATTTAATCCCATTGTTTCAAAATCTAAAAGAGCCAGTCAACGAATTACTCCAAAAAAAAGAAAGAAAGTGTACTACATAAAAAACAAGAGTATGATGATGTAATGACTGATGATGGAATCAACAAGAGTATCAAATTACATGTCGTCTGCAATAATTTTTGTAAACCCTAATTTTTATAAAATCCTAATTTTATCTAACCCTACTTTAATTACTACAGAATTTATTTATCTAATTTGATACACATAATGAATTATTAAAGTGATAGTGAAATAAGAATCGTTATTTGATTATGAAAAATGAGATTAATAATGGAGTAATTTGATGATAATTTGGTTAGTTTTAAGAGGTAGAAAAAGGGAGAATTTTTTTGTTCATTAGAGTAAAAGGGTAAGATATGGAAAAATTATGCAAAAAGTCCATAAAAGAGTAAAACTAGTACATGAATGAGCAACTACGTTCATGTAGATGTTTACGCTTTCCTTTTTCGGCATGTTCAACTAGTTGTTTACGTTTCCTATTTAGAAAACTTTTAACGTATACACTTGCTAACTTGCCCTTCTTTCACGGCCTTTTCAATCATCCTTCTCAACTCTCAACACCCTTATCAAGCCCAACAGCCACTAACCACACTTATTCTTCTCACCCACCACCCCCGCCCAGGCACCCACCACTTACCGCCCTATACTTCATCATCAATGACACCCAACTCGTCAGAGTTTCTTCCCAGCTGCCGAATACAACCTTCCAACTCGCCGGAATCACACTCACATGCCGGAAAACACGTACTCCCTCTCCGAAAGCCAAAACCCACCCTTGAAAATTCCAATCTCTAGTTCTCTACTCTGCAAAACCCAGATCTAGGGTACGAATGCGGTGTTTTTCGAGGGATTGAGTTTTTCGCTGGTGGAGTGTTTTTCGAGAGTTTTGTCTTTTAGTGTTTTCAGGGTTGGAAGTCTAACTCTGGCAGTGTGTGGTGGTTGAGCAGTAGGTGGTAGGTGCCAGGTGGTGAGGGAGCTTGGTTAATGAGGTGAGGTTATTGAAAACTGGGGAAGTGTGAGGGTGATGAATAAGGGGCATATGGGTAAAAACATCTCTTACATAAAAAAATAGATCCAAACTCCAAATTCAAATGTAAACATCTACATGAATAGGAGGGAGTAGGAAGGAAATAGAGAAATGGAGGGAGTACTAGTTGGAGGCTTAGAGCGCGGGAGGATGCAGTAAATTAAGGGTAGAATGGTCAGTGCACAATAAAATGATGAACTCAGGTAAAGTACTGAAGTGGTATCTATTTGAATGCATAAATGTCATAATTGGTATACAATTTGGAAGACGAAAAAAACTATAACAGGGAGTTATTTAGAAAAAGTTGACTATCATAGGTCATTTACTCCTAATTTTTCCTGATAACATAAACAATAAAGAATAGAATTTTAAACAAGAAAGTGCAATCATATCCAAAAGAGCGTCGAGAGAACCATACATAGAAGCTTCAGATAACACTTGCTGGACAAATTCTAGAGACACTTTGGTCCGGCGAACCTGTGGATAAACCATTTAACCAGAGTTAACACTCATACTGACTGACATAATTACCTCATCTAAAAATATCATTACCTACGATAGGACCACTTCCGCCTAGAGGTAAACAGGCCAATCTTTTTGGTAACACGATAAAAATATTTCTCCTTCATCTTAAGGTGATGAACCTTTTTCATTTTACTTCTCTCTCCTCAAGTTCCAACCCACCACCACTCACCCCACTCTTTAACAACCTGCCACCACCACCAACAAATCCAACCACAGCCCTCTGACCACCCTTACCCACCAACAGAATTACCCACTGCCAGCGACTGTACCTGGTATCGTGGGAAAGAACCTCCCTATCTCACACGCGGGAACTACTATTTAACCAAAAAATGGGGTTTTAGAGTACAATTTCCCTGACACCGTTGGATCCCAAACCAATTGACACGCTAATGGGCTTGGGGAATGATTTAAGTGAGGTGGTCACGTGATGGTGTGATAAGTAGCCGGTCTGGCTAGCCAGGATATGCGTTTCCCGGTGACGATGGTGGCTAGAGTGCGGCGGATTTGCCAGAGAATGAAGTACATCTGGGGTTTTTCCTTTTTCATTTTTACTAATTTAGATTATGGTCTTATACCCGAAAAAAAAAAAAAAATACCATAGATATTAGATAAGTGTAACAAAGGAATAAATATGTTGTACTCCGTATAAAAGAAATGATTTAAGTATCACTACACATATTTTAGCGTCAAGCTTTGATAGACTCACTTACCCTTAATGCCTTTTCTCTGCAGCTTGCTTTCTTAAGCTCATTGTCAACAAGAGCCAACTCATCAACTTCAAAGAGAAGAATCAAAAGTTATAACTACGTTGACCTTGAGACTTCTATGTTCTAATTTTACCACAAAAGAAGCCCCATCAAATATAACTGAAAAGTAATTTTCCACAATAAAAGCCTTCATGTCAAAGTAACTACCTTGAACTCTCAGCTTTAAGCCATCTTTCTGAATGCATCTTAAATCTTCTAGAACACTTTCCTGATCCTCCGTTGCATGGCCATTCAACAAGACATGCTTAAGCCGTGAAATCCAAGAAACAGTATCACTGTGATACTGACATAGTAACTTCAGCTCTGGAATATCGACTACAATCGTAGCAAACTCGTCCACAAGCAACTCAAGGTCCTGCAAGAGTACACAACGGAAGCACTAAAACATTGAACTCTATGACTCTATCCACAATTAACTTCCATAGTTGTGTGCGCTGCTTGTCGACCAGACAAATAATCTTTTTTCAAAGACACACCTAAAGCCCTAATAGAGTCTCGGCTCAACAAAAATTTTGAAACAAACCTCCAAGGTGATTGGTCCTTTTAGCATTTCATTGCAGCGAGCCTGACAAATATTGGCTTGCGCAATCAGCTCCAAAAGCTTTTCTTTTTCAGGAAAATGTACTTGAAGCTCCAGCATCTAAGAAAGAAAGAAAGAAATGAGAAAAAACAAATGAAACATTTATCAAGGAAGCATTAAGGAGGGTAGGTTCATCTTTCTAACCTCTGATTCCAAATCCTCGAGATATTTGATATCAACTGAAGCAGGGCGTTTTTCTAAAATACATTTTCTTGCATTTTCAAGCCACGCCTGAACATAATCACACATAAATAAATACAATTGGGTAAAAAGAACCAAATAGCAAAACTCAAAAATTTAAAATAAAATCGTAAAATTTCACTCTCCTGTGAAACATATTCTTGTCCACAGATAAGAGCTCACAGAGATGCCACTAGCAAATATTAGAAAGGCACCCAAGATACCAATCATGTCAAGGATCGTCTGGGAGAAATATTAGATAGCCAAGAGTTCGAGTAGATACCCTACTCAAATATTCAGTCTACGTTGCAAATCCAGCCTCCTCAAAAGGTAGGATCCAGACAAAATTTGCTGCTTGCATTATAAAGGAAATAACAATATTCCAGCAGAAAGCAAAAAATTAAAGATTTTCTCGTAAAAGAACATATGTGGCACACGCCTCATTGGGAAAGCAATTAGCCACAAAAAAAAGGTATCATAATGAAATTAAACTCGCCCTTCAAAATGCAAAAAAGTACTGACATTAAACAATTCTATTTTAAAGGGTTCAAATCCCAAAAAAAAAGGCCCAAAATATTGTATATTTTAGCAGACAAACTAGAACGAGAAAATTGTACCTTCAGAGCGAAAATCTTTTCCCCAAACTTTTCACTTTCTCGGATATAGACTGGGAAATGGGAAACTCGGCCATTCAGATCTTCCAAATCAGTCATCTAAATAAAAAAAAGACAGAAAGAACATAAATCTAAATAATAGACAAACTTAAACGCAAATCAATCCGTGAACCAAACGTGGAACCAAATCATTTGCTAAATTAAGAGCCATGAGCAGAGAATTACAGAAATTGTAGATTCTGAGAGAGCAATATTAATTTCCTGAATTAAAGACTGTGCTTCTTCAGAATAGTCCTGAAAAGAAACTTGACACTCATAAGGATCCACAAGGACTGGTATGAGGTACAGAGTCGGCAATAAACAGGGTAAATAATGAACCTTCAATTTTACATGTTCTGGTTCATTACAAGGAAAAGGAACACGAGTTAGCAAACTGTTGATCTGTTCAAAGTGAACTTTCTCCATAACACTGCAACCATCCTTTGACCAGCTTTGGATCCCTGAAAGACACTTCCTTATGCCCTCAGCCCAATCCTTTGCTTGAGTTAAATTATTAACCATATCCCGCACCTAAACAAGACATGTATTGAAACAATAATATTCACTTGTTAGAGTTGCAGAAAACAGATGTTTTCCATTACCAATGGAGTAATCGACTCACAAGTCACAATTATTCATCTTTGCAATATGATGGAATCAAGTAAGTGACTCACTACTGCCATTCTTTACTGTAAATTTAGGTGACGCAACAAAACATGTTTCCATTTTCAACGAACCCAAATACTTGTTCTTTGATAGGAATAGGCAAGCTAGCTCAACTTATCGTAAAGCAACAGTCATTCGATGCAATTCTCAATGCATTTCCTCCCCTTTTATTTCCCTCCTACCCTATATGTCATCCAAATTACAAACAAGGTTGACGGTGAACTCAAACTCCGCCTTGATCAACTAAATTTTGTTTGCCTCTAGATGTGAAGCCAACATAACATAAACAAATGAAAACATTAACCTCACCGGATCCATTTCCGGACCAGCCCAAAGGAATTGTTGTGCTTTCTTCAAGGCATTGGTATAAGCATTTGGGGAAAAGGGAAGCTGAAATATCTCGCATGAGCTCAGAAGCCACTCTTCAGCGAGTTGAGCAAGAGTTACTTGTTTACCCTTAACCTAGAAGAACAGAGCTAAGTTAGTAAAGACGGAACATTAAACCAGTTTTGGAAACAAAGTGACATAGAACTGCTTATTTTCTATCATCCTTTATCCTCATGATATATGAGTACTGATACAATCTGTAATCGAACTGATTATAGTAAGTCATCAAGTGAAGTGTACATTATTTCAAGCACCTGTGAAGATACAGAATAACATTAAAGCACCAAAATTGTAAAAAAATAACCAAACAACCTCAGTCTAACGTAAAAGCGATCAGCTGTATTTCCAAGACAGCTTTATGTGTCCCAAGCAAAAAAAATAAAAAAATAATTAGTTTTCCAAAACTCCATCCACATGAGCATATCATACATGCCATACTACAAGCTGGTAAAAACAACTCCCATATTATTTCTACTGTCAACATTTCGAGTCTGGTCAAAAAAAAAAAAAAGAAAAAGAAAAAAAGAAAAAAACGTGGTACATGACAATGGAGCTACGACCAACTACAAGTTTGATAAATTTAAAACTATTATATTGGCTTTCACATCAGATGTGCACGCCTCTTGTGCACAGATATACTCGAATCCGTTTCATCAATAAACATGTTCCAAGCTTCTAGCTACTTTCCTCAAGAAATACATGCAATCAAAAACATTGAACAGAGTGCAGGCAACAACAACCAACTACACTAAATTAGTAAATTCTAACAGAATTCTGAATAGCTAATAGAATAAACAAAACACCAATTAAATCACGGAATAGCTCTGGGTCCGGCAGAAGAAAAAATAGACGTAAAGAAAGAACTTCAGAGGATGCTACATCACAGGCCATAAATGAAGATCTAGTCTGCCCAAAGCCTTGCGTATGACTTTACGAATCACAGTAGAAAGGTAATACCGTACTAACATATACAGAAGAAAGAGATAGAAAAGGGACAACGTTGAATAGGAAAATTGTAAAAATAACCTTTTTTGATAAAGAGCCGGAGTCAGTGGAGCACTTGAACTGCCTTGGTAGATTACTCAATTGTGGATTGTCGCTACAACAAGAAATAGCCGACTCTGTCAATGAAAGTAGCTTACTCAATTCAGCAAGAGAATGTCGGTATAGGAGACGTCTTTTCCTTGGATTACATTCACAGAGGGGTTCCCAGTGCTGCAATGAAACATAGACTTGCTCAGTGAACCCAACAAAATAAAAACACAATAAGAAATGCATCCACCCTGCTGGACTAGCTATGTCCCTTTTGGCATGAGAACAGAAAACTATACCACCGTTACCAAGATAACCCCACAGGCCACACCACCTCAATATATGTGTGAAGATGAAAAAGAACAATATGTAAATGACGTCCGCAGTACAACAAATGCAACAACTTCAGACAACTACATCATGTGAAAGAGATGACTAGTTTGCTATCAGATTCACTCACTAGCAATTCAAATCAACAAACCTCATATGTATGGGTAGGAGAAATAAATAACTCATATACCTCCAAACACACAAAAGTCAGCGGTCGGCAGCGGCAAATAACAGCTGAAAGATAAAGATACTGCTGGCAGATTATGCAAGTAGGATCCTGCAACAACAGAAATTAAATTAAGCATCCTACTAAACAGGATTAGAAAACATATCAAGTTCTGAACTCAATATAGATGGCTGATCCAACTAACAACAAATACCTCCACAATCCCAACATAATCAGGCTGCTTCCGAGGAGACATTACGAATGTTTTCACAAGACCCTTTCTCCAAAGCCGTTCTCTCCACATCTTCTCCTTACTAATTACTCTCACCAATTCTTTAATCACAAAAGGTGCAACCTTGGCATCACAACCAATCTGCATGTCACCAGAATCTAATCACTGGTTGCCCACATTGATATAATCCAAACGAGATAAAGAACAGGGGAAAAAAGAAAGCACCAGGCATACGTAAGCCAAACTATCTCGGTTTATGCAACCCTCAATTTTTAAATGGGCGGCACCCTTTAGCTTGTTCTAATAATTTAGTTTATTACTGTATTACATTTCAACTTAGAGTACAATTAATTACAGAATCTTCATGCCAATAGCCAAACCATAACATTCTGGCTTTGACTATAATATAATACCAAGAGTTTGCAACACGATTTATTAATCATTCCATTTTCCTCTAAAAGTATATCAGCTAGTCCTGGTACTTTCATTTTTTTTCTGATTGGTAATATAGGAATCAACTTAAAGATACCCAAGGGTGATGCTCATGAACAAAAAGACGTTAAAGAGGTGATGCCCGACGTCCATATGCCATATACAGGAGGAGAGCAAGAAGCAAGCTCTTAAGCTATCAAGAGTAATAAATGTAAACATCCATTTCTACGCAGTCAGTCCGAGTATTGAACCTTAGCTACCACAAAAAGCAGTTCTTCATGAGAAAGAACAGCAGGCTTATGAAATCGCTGATAGAGCTCTGATCCAAACCCTCCGTATGGCAACCAGTCAGCAGGGGCAAAATTGACAGCCTCGGCACAGTTTAATCCTAAATTATCATAGATAATGGAGAATGTTAAAGCTCACATCAACATGAAACAAACGTTAACAAGATAAAGAAGTACTCTTGGCAGACGAAACAAATATCTTAAAGTTGCTTACCGAAGTTGAAACCGCCATGATAAGATCTAGGAAAAGTGATAACAAAGTTTCCTGGCTCCTTCAGAGGTGAAGCACCAAAAGATGAACAAGGCCATTTCGAAAGCACAAGCAAACCAACAACGAGAAATCATAAGCTACTAATGAAAGCAATACAGAACTCAAAGTGATGTACAATAATCAATCAAAAGAACCAAAGGAAGCTAGCCATGTCAGAAACGAACCCAAAAGAACCACCTTATTGGAGTCTCTACACTTGCCTAGTTACTTGATTGAAATAGTAAATCGCATCAAATAACAGCAATCTATTGAGTTGAAAATTGTAAGCACATTGAGGACCTACACTTGCAACGTCCATCATTGCAAATTTGCAGCCTAATGAAAAAACGAAAGGACTAAATTTTTCATGCTTGCCACTACACTAACAGATGAACCAGATGCACTAGCTGACGCTGAACAAGAGGAATACATATTCAAACACCATAAGCACAAGAATGCTCATTCAGCCAAACAGTGGTATAAATACCATTATCTCGTGAACAAAGAACAGTTAGAATATTACGCGCAAAAGAAGTTTACTAAATAGTTAACACACGTAACAGCACACCTGGAGAACGCTATAAACTGGAACACCACTTTCTTGTAAGACAGAGGGATTCAACATAGTGACAAGTTGGAAGAGTAAATCAGGTTGGGCATCGAAAAGATCAGGCAGGCAGCTGCGCATAACCTGCCAACAGTAAAAACCACTGGTTATCGCCTTTTCCAATGCTAATACGGCTGTTATAAGGTTAATTAAGAAAACATGGATGTGTTTCAAAAAGGAAGAGGAAAAAATAAAAGTAGTTTAGCCATTAATTTTATCTTTTCAGGGAAATGGGGAATAGTTAAAAATATCCTAGTTACGAATAGACCAGTTAGTTGGCATAAATACAAGAAATTTTCAGCCTTGATATTAATTAAATAGAACCATTTTCAGCACAGAATCCTGTATATATATTACTTCGTACTACATTTTGACAAGACCTAAACTAGACAAAATTTTAGCTCAAATATGACTTTTCACAACAAGGTCATTGTATTATCATTCATATTATTAAAATAAGACATGTATATTTAATCGAAGAAAAAACTTAGATCATGAATTGTAGTAAGACAATTGGAAAATATCATCACCAATGCCCATTTTTTTTGTGAACGTGTATTAATAGTTTACATTATTATGCACCAATCATATAGAGTCAACATTGGAGAGAGCCAACTCGAGAGTTATACTATTTTGATTGTGAACAGTTCATAATTTCATATTATTCATGCCAACTTTCCTATTAAAACAAGTCAACCATAAAGTTATACTGCCTCAGTATTTACTGCCATGCTCTCCCAGATAAAAAAAAACGATAAAAAGTTGGGAAATATTACTAATAACTACATCCTCACCACTTTGTTCTTCCCAATTCACTTTTAAGTTGTCTCCTAGGAAATACTTGTGACCGTGTTTTATTACACGTGCAAAATAACATTTTTTTCTGAAAATTTAATTTTATAAGATTTATCGATAACAAATGTAACTACGTAAAAATCATGTTATAAAATTTCATATTTTTTCGTACATTTATGGTCAAAGTTTGAACTCTAAAAAGTAAATGGGAAGAAAAAAAGTGGAGGGAGGTAGTATTACTTACTCAAAAAGAAATGATTACAAACTAACCTTCTCGAATGCCGGAGCTTCACAGCCAGGAACGCTGTACCAACATTTAGGTTCTCCCCTGAAGCAGGTTACAATATTAATGATCTCTACAAATTAAGAATTTGTAGCTGAAGAAGAATCTACTTTTGAGACACATTCTACAGGGTACGCATAAAAACGGTAGCGACAACTAACAGCATGAATCCTAACTCACAGCCAATAACTGAAAGAGGAAAGACCAATACGGGGAAAAAAAAAAGAAAAAAGAAAACAAATGTTTCAGTCGTTCAAGTGGACCATCTATCTACGACTCCATGTGTCACTAGCAAGTGGCAAGATTGTCTGCAGTTTGCTTTCGGTCTCAGTAAACAAGAGCAGGTAGGTTAGGGAATCCCACACTCATTCTCCACCATATAAAACATGTCTAAAAGAAATATGAATTATTGGTTAGGTCCGACCAAAATGGAGTCCGTAAACTACCGGTAGGGATAGAATTACAAAACAACCATCAAACCCTACACTTCCGCCAAATCAAACCTAGTCCCACAATCCTTTGAGGAGAGAGTTGACTTGAGGTTTTGACAATTCAAAATGAACTAACCTCATCGACAAATTTTAGCTTCAAAAATACGGATTGCACAAATCAGGCTTGCATACACTACTTTGACTGGTGACCGGTTAATCATGAAGTAAAAACTCAAGTTTCAATCCCTTCCCCCAGCCGCTGTATTAGACATAGTACATTGAAAAAACCACAAAGTGACACTCCGTGCCCCAATGCCTGATGTTAAGATTTCTCTAGTCTATCTTGCTTAATTTTTTATTGTAATTTCCTTTAACTCTTAGTATCATTGGCAATTCTAGGGGAGTGCATGGGTGCACCTGAACCCCCGGAACTTAGAAATATAGCCAGTTTTGTTGTAGAAAATATCAGCTTACTTGTCCTGGCAAAGTGGTTGCAGTGTTACTGTCCAAGTCAGAATACCTGGGTTCGATTCTTTTTGGGTAGTTTTACTTGAGCTTTTTTTTTTTCTCTTCTCTCATAAACACTTATCTCACGTCTGTCATTTATATTTTATACACAACACCTACTAATATATTGTCTCATAAATGCCAACTATGTTTAGTTCTCAGAGAATTAAGTATTTTTTTTCTAAGTCATAATTTAAATTTAAAAATTATCATTTTGTCAAAATATTACACTTGTATTTTACATACAAATAAATATTATCCACTTGGCATTTTTCTAGGGATGAAGTTGAGGTGACATTTAATCATTAACAAAAGACCGTCTCACATGAAAGTAACTAAGGAAAATATTTCTTTTAGTTATTACACTTTTACCCTAAATATTCGTTACATCTAAT
The DNA here is from genome assembly GCF_048544455.1 of Silene latifolia. NCBI lineage: Eukaryota > Viridiplantae > Streptophyta > Magnoliopsida > Caryophyllales > Caryophyllaceae > Silene > Silene latifolia. The sequence goes on along the minus strand of NC_133531.1, from coordinate 127,682,115 downwards.
TCGAGCCAGATTGACGCAATCGTAGTTCTCACTATTAACTTGATGTTTTCTGATTTTAAAAAATTTACGCACCCCCTTGGTCAAGATCCTGGAATCGCCCTGCTTAGTACTTAATTCGTTCACCATGGATTTCCATGAAAACTAAATCCCATGTGAGTTTATACTCGCTCCAATTCTTAAAAAGGGTTCCACATTTCCTTTTTAAGCAGATTCACTGGAAGCTTCTACTTTGTAGCTAACCAATTTTAATGTAAATGACTATCCTACCCTCATTCCCACAAGAGAATACCACCCACCTCTCACCCCCATTGCACCACCACACCCCCCACGCACTTAACCACCAGATTTCACCACCCTCCCTACAGCCCTGCCACATCCATAACCTAACCGGCGACCAACAGACCTCAGTCGATCCAGCCGCCCCTTTTCACACTCTCTCCACCAGATCCATGACCCCACGAACCCTTGTCGATCCAACCTCCCACTACCCTCAATAACTCCATCCTAACCGGCTCGATGCACCCTCAGTTCAACACAGCAATGCAGCAGACGACTCCAGCACCCTCGATCCACTCCCCTTCAAACCCACCACACCTACGACTCATCACCATAATCGACCCACTAGACCCTTGACCTAAAACCACTTTCAAACCAAACATCACAATAGATCCCCAAAAGATCTCAAGAACACCAAACACAAAAGCCACCATATACCCAACCAAGTGTCTTAAACCATACAACGGCAACAAAGTGGAAGTGAGGCATGAGGAAGTAGGGTAGGTCGAACCAGGTGGAGCTTGGGTCTTGGGGATGGTGGGTGGCTGGGGCAACGAGGAGGATGTGAGAATATGGTTGGGTGTAGAAGAAAGAAACAATGTGAAGGTAAAATTGTCTTTCTTTAGCTCCCTCTTAAATCTAGTCCATTGTAAAGTGAGACCTTATAAAGATTTGGAGGGACTATAAAATTTGTTTGGGTGTCAGAATTCATACTCATAGGAGAATTGCAATTCATGTAGGAACTCTCACATAGGGAGGAGGGGTTTGGTAAGTAACCCAATGCTGTTGTTGTATATGGCTCATAATTAAACTCGATCTAGTATATACCTTCTTACTATCTAGTAAGAAACATATTTCTAGCTGCTAATCCTACATTGGATCATCTCATAGAATTTTCAGAGAAGGTGAGGGGAAGTGGCAAAGTAAGATCCTCTGACAACATTGGGTTTATCGAATTGCTTTTAAACATCGCATTGAATATAGAAAATTCACAAAATCACATATTGAGACTGAATCACGTACCAGTGATGATAATTCATTGAATAGAAGCAGTGATCTTCAAAATGCCAGCAGAATGCAGAAAAGAGCATGCCAATATACAGCCAGGGAACCATAACACCGGCAATATTATGATGTACAGCTCGAAGCATTGAACCCTTGAGCTTTGGCAAGTTATTGAGATTCCAAGGACTGTTGCAATACTGATCCCAAACTTCAGCGTCAACTGATTCAGGTCGATGATCATTCGAACGAGGAAACCCACTTCCATAAACAGATGTATCCAAATCACTACCATACATGACTTCAACCTCGCCCAATGAACCCTCTACGATTTCCCAAAACTTTTTCTCTAGCTGCATTCGTGTACAAGATGCAGACCCAAACCATTTTTTCTTGGTCCTGTCAGCAATCTTCCTAAAAGCTTCCAAAGTGTAACATTTTCCAGGAACGAACCCAAAACTGTCTTTATCTGAATTCAGACAATCTAGACAATACCAATTGCCTGGCGGAATGGCATCCAATGGCGGGGAGAGGCAATAAATATGCCATCCCTTATTACATCTATCACATAGAAGCATAACCTCACCATGCAAACCACTTTCACATTGTTCACAGATCTGATCATGCACCTCTTCTTTCTGTGGGGCAGTCACTTTGACACCCTCCCCACTGTTTTCCTTACGTCTCTTCTTAGAGCTAGTAGAATCTAATTTCTGATCATCTTTCATATCACTCTCTGCCCTTCTTTTACACCCATAGGGCTTCCCATTATTCAACTTATTATAATACTCCTCATAATCACACAAATGCTCCAAGTACAACTGCCCTAACACATGCTTCGCACACTCTGATATCTTACACCCGAGCCTCACAAACCTAAAAACCTCCCCCCATTTCTTCTCCTTAGCAACCTTATCATACCCACCGAACCGCTTAACCGCATTAAACAACTTACATAAATCCAACTCCTCCCCTTCAAAAATAACCTTCCTCCTCAACTTCTTCCCCCCACAATGCTCTTCCAAAAACCTATTATACTCCAACTCAAAGGTCTTGGAATCACACGAGGCCGGCCGCGCTTGCAGCTGATGAATGGCCTGGGTCTTAGTAGGGAAAGTGAACTTATTCAAGTCTAATGCAAAAGGCGGTTTCCAAGTCTTAGGCGGGACGATCTTACAAATCCCATACGGCTCAGCTTGTTCCCTAATCTTGTAAATATATTCCAAGGGTTCCTTAAATTCCTCCTCACTAGGGTAATATACAGGTGCTAAGGGGATATTCATTGACCCATTATTACGATTACTATTATCATTATTCGAAGACGAAGATGCTAACAATGATCCTCCAATCCCACCTCCTTTCTCTACTGCCCTTGGTCTACCTTTCCCCATTATTACTCTTCTTCATCAAATCACAATCATCATAATAACAATAATATCACAACAACAACAACAATAACAATGCAATCAATTTAATCAATTCAATCAAACAGATACAACATTACATTACAAATTCAACCTAAATATTGAAATTTCTAGGGTTTGAGCATACCTTAAAAACCAATTAAATTAAAAATAGAAAATGTAAATAATAATCAAAAAAGAAAAAAGTATGATCCGAAGGTTAAGAAAGGATTAAAAGAGAGGGAGTGTTTTTCGTGGGAGATTTGGTTAAGTTTGTTAAAGAAAAAAAGAGAGAGAATACAAAAGTTTAAAAAGAAATAAATATATATTTAATTTTAGGGTTTATGATATTTGGAATTTGATTAATTTTTTCCCCAAATCGATTGAATTCTGTGTGCTGTTTGTTTTTCGGGTCTAATTCTAAGTACTCGGTCAGACCGGGCGGTTCGGGCGAGGAGAAGAATTGAAGCGTTAACTTAAGCGTGTAATGAACCCGCGTATATGAATGGGTTTAGATGAGGGTGTGAGTTTTTTTGAACGGTGTAGATTTGAGCGTGAGTTGTAAGGTTTTGGATGAGAGTGGGATTGATAAAAGCGGTTGGGTTATGGAGTTGCTCGTAGGTTTTTGCAAGGGACATGATGAGGCAGTGAGGCTGATGACATGGGTTGTGTTGCGTGAGTGGTTGATTTTTGGATAGACGGTGGAGATTACATAGACCTTGATAATTTGTTTTAACCGCTTGTTTTATTTTAGAGTAATTTAATAACTAGTATAGAACCCGTGCAATACATGCACGGTATTTATAGAGTTTTATTTTTTAATATACTATTTATAGATTGTAAATTGACAATTTATTAATTTTTATAATACGACTTATCTTACAAAGTTAACGAAATTTTTATTGCAAAAAACTTCGAGACAAATTTTATGCACCTCAAATAGGAAAGTATATAGGGGATTATATCAGAATAAGAAAGTATATAGGGAATTATCTAAATAGGGAATGTGTTTTAGGCGGGAAAAATTTGAGCTTTTCTTATTCTTTTAGTATATAGAGATTACGCCCTTTTATAAACCACTTTTCTAAAATTACTCTCTTATGAAAACTTTTTAATAATTTACTCCCATAAAATGTTCTCAGGTCAAAAATTGCACCCAAATGGACTTTCCGGTGACTTATTCCGTCACTTTTCAAATTTTCAGTTTTAGCGCCTAAATTTATGACCAAAATACCCCTATTACCCTTTTACATCTCCTCGGCAGACCTCCAACATCCGCCGCCCTCATCGCTCGATCCGACCACAACCAACAGCCAGCCAACCTACCACATCTCACTGCCATGCCGCCGCCGTCCCCGACCACCACCACCTCGCTCTTTAACAAATCCAATACCCAACAAACCCTTTCCCCATCTCCCTGCCTCCATCTCCATCTACCTTCATCAACAACCCAAACCCGACCAACATACCCTCTGCCTCACCTCCGACAACCACCTCTCACACCCGGACCCACAACCCCATCCCCATTGACAACCACCCTTCCACCTCAGAAGCTAACGATATTACCCCAATTACCCAGAAATTTGGGACGATGAAGAGCCTTGTTGCTGCGTTTTTGAGAGCTCCGTTTGAAGAAAATAAAAGAAGAAAGGAAAAGGCAGGGGCAAAACGGTCATAAAATATGACTTTTCACCGGAAAGTCCATTTGGGTGCAATTTTTAACCTGAGAACATTTTATGGGAGTAAATTATTAAAAGTTTTCATAAGGGAGTAATTTTAGAAAAGTGGTTTATAAAAGGGTGTAATTATTAAATTACTCTTTATTTTATTTTCAGCTAGTTTTGTTATATCTGTCTATAGCTAAAAACGAGTCAAATAGCTTGAAAGTAATGATATTTTTTGCCCCTACCACCCCATTTGATGCTTGTCCTATTAAAAATGTGGTATTATATTTAACCCGTCTTTAGTTATAGACGTATAATGAGATTTTGTGTTTTACTTTTGGGTTTTTTTTCGTAATACCCTCATTTTTTTTTTTAAAATTTGTACGTGGTGCCTTCCAATTTTAAAAATATCACAATACCCCTAAATCTTACTATAAAATTATCCATAAGAGTGAGAGATTGAGAGTAAAATGTTGTGTGTTTTTTCATTCAACGGATATAATATTTATACAACATAATATAATGTGTATATACTTTAAATGTACTAAAGGCAGTTGTCATATTTACTACTAGACTTTGGGAAGGACGGTGGAGTGAATCCCGAAGATGAAATTTTCATCTTGAGGGCTTGCTTGGATTGAGAGAAAAAAGAGAGGAATAAATATGAGAGTAATAGGTAAAGTGCATTTTTCATGTTTGGCATGAGAGTAATTATTCACCTTCTTAATCTATTACCCTCATGAAAGGGTAGTACATTACAGCAGTACCCACCCTCCCCCATGGTTAATGATTAAGGGAGTAAAACATCTACTTAGTAATCATTACCCTTATGTCAAACATATCATCAATGAACTCATTACCCAAGTAATTAACTTCCCCTATAATTATCACCCAATTAAAATTTATCCCCGAACTATTACATGGATTTCAGACAAGTCCGTACTCTTGTGTTTACAACACTCCCTCTTGAAAATTTCACCTTATAATTATGGGATATTTATCATGGTACCTCTAAAATTTGCATTTTTTTCCCCAAATATCCCTACTTTACAGAAAAATTACATTAACTGCTCATATACCTCAGTCACGATTTCGTAAAGCCGTGATTCTTTCTCTAAAATTATAGATCTCGGAAAGAATTATTTTGAAAAAAAAAAAAAACTTCATTTTCTACTTATATGATCGAAAATTGACAAGTCGTAACTCCGTTCTAAGATGTCAGAAAAACAAGATTTTTTTTTCAAATTGAAGGGATCTCGAAAAAAGACGATCTATTTAGGAAAAAAATTGCGGCTTTTCAATCTCGTTGCTAAGATATATGACTAGTCAAACGTTTTTTTGACAAACGTTTAGGGTACTTGGGGAAAAAGTGCAAATTTCATGGGTACCATGGGAGTTATCCGTTTGTTTTAACCCGTTTGATATTGTTATATTTTTGGGATTTTCTACACAGTACCTTTGTGTTTATTTTATTTTTACATGGTATCCCTCGATTTTAAGAATATCACAGGTACCCCTAGAACTTATAAATAGTCCATAAAATACCCAAACTGATAAAATTTGAGTATTCTAATAGTTAAATTTAATAAAGAAAATATATTTAAGATTGAGAAAACGGAATTTTTTAAGAACATATGGAATGGAACAAAGCATCTCCCTCTTTTCTCTAAAATTTTAAAGGGATAAAAAGCCTTCTAAAAACCCCAAAATCTCTAGAAATTAAAATGAATCTGCTTTCATTTTCTTTCTTCCCTAGCTTTTGTTCCTCTTTTCTCTTTAAAAAGGGTTTTCCAGTTCATTTACTTGTTTTACTTTTTACCTTCTATAAGATTGACTGATTCTACTCTCCATCTTTAGCACTGGAGAGTTAATTTAAGTCTTATATCTTTAGTTTTAAGCTTTAAACTAGGTTTGTGACTCGTGAGATTCACGAGTTTATCTGTTTTAGTTTTATTATTTTTATCGTATTGTTTATATTTGTCTGAGCAATTAGTTGATCCATTTAAAAAATATAGTTTTGAAATACATAAAAGTTAGTTGGTTAATGCCTTATTTTTTTGACAATTTTGGTTTATTTTCAAAACTATATATTGTATTTTAGTTGTTATTTTGATTAATATACTAAAAACATGTGGTTTTAAAAAAAAATTATCTTTCAATGAGTCCAGTAATTCATGACACCATGTAAAAAAAATTAAATGTTTAAGGTTGCTTTTTGATTAGATTGTATAGATTTTGTACTTAATTTTCTATTTAAAAGTTTGAACATCGTTTGTCTTCCGGCAAATAAAGTTAGTAAGTAAAGACGAAAAGGCAAATTAATGCGTAATGTTGAATTATTTTTCTTTTTTTTTCCTTCTTTTTTTGAGAATAATAAATCTCACAATGTAAGGAGATTAAAACATATAGAATTATAAGGTTTTTTTATCTTCTCAATATTTTAATTGTCATAAATCATATAGTAGCATAGTTATGAACTTTAATAAATGTTAATCTTACTATATCATCTATACCATTGTCAAAAATTCTAAATTTTATATTTTTGCATAAATGATAAAATGAATTAAATAATAGTCTACTACAAATCTCATTGTAATCTCTTATGTGTTATAAGACATATGCATCAGATAATATGACAAGTACGCATAAATATTAGATAATAATTTACATTTAGCCATTATCTATGTCAATAGAATTTTTTTGTCCAACTTGTTAATAAGATTGAGGCCCTCGCAACTCCAATTTCATTCTATGAGAGCTATTTTTCATAGGAAAAACGATGAATAAAAAAGAAACGCATGCCCAAATAAAACATACATTTGAAAGTTTTTGAAATACTAAATTTTATTTATGAACCTAAAAACAATTAGTCATTCATATTCATGTAGTCAATTTTGTAGTTAGTTTATAACATAGTATTGGGTGGAATGGAAGGAATATTTGTTTAAGCACTTCTAGTATTTCTCTTTTTTCAGATAGTCTTCTTTCTCCAATGAACTATCCCTAAAAAAAATCCACTGAGTGATTAATAAACAAAATGGTGGAATTTGATTTATGTAATATTAACCTTATCGTTAGTAATTTAAGTTTTCCCTTAAATAGTGTAAGAAATAAGGTATTGAATCATAAAGATGTAAGTATATGTACCTATGAATAACACAACTCCACAAATATTGATAGCCCCTAAATGAGAACAAAACAACATATATGTGAAGGTTAAAAATGTGAAGATTACTTCATAACTAATGGAACTTAAAAATTCAATGAATTCAATGATAAAGATTTGCATCAATTTCTATAAAAAATTATACACCGAAGAACAAATTTATGAAACAGAGGACCTTCTTCCGTGGAATTTGTTTCAAGAATTCAATGATAAAGATCGAGAATGGCTAAATAGACCATTCAACATTGCCGAAATTGAACAAGTTGTCCACCATATGGGAGCTCTCAAAGCGCCGGGTCCGGATGGGTTTCAAGCTCTCTTTTATCAGAAGAATTGGCACCTTATTCAAGCTTCATTGTGCGATATGGTGATCAAAGCTTTGGAGGGAAAGGGACTGCCCGAGGGGCTTAATGATACGCATCTGGTACTTATTCCCAAGGTTAATACTCCTGAAACTATTACTCAATTCCGTCCTATCAGCTTATGTAATGTCGCTTATAAGATTATCAGCATGACCCTCGCTAATAGAATCAAAAGAGTCTTGCCACACGTTATTTCTGAGACACAGAGTGGGTTTGTCCCGGGACGTCAAATAACTCATAATATCGTTATCTTTCAAGAAGCCATCCATTCGATGAGGAAAAAGAAAGGTAATAAAGGGTTTATGGCAATCAAAATTGATCTGGAGAAAGCTTATGATCGACTTCGTTGGAGCTTTATTCAAGACACTCTCAAAGATATGTGCTTCCCTAATCTCCTAATTGAAGTGGTTATGGAATGTGTATCGTCAACTAGGATGCAAATTCTATGGAACGGAGAGCCCACCGAACAATTCACTCCATCTAGAGGGGTCCGTCAAGGAGATCCCATATCCTCATATTTATTTGTCATGTGCTTAGAGAAGCTGCAACAGGCTATCGATCTTGAGGTCCGTAACAAAAATTGGAGACCATTCAAAATCTCACGTAATTGCCCTGGCATCACGAACCTATTTTTCGCGGATGACATGGTTCTATTTGCTGAAGCTACTGAAGACCAAGCCCTTGTTATTCGGTATGTCCTAGACAATTTCTGTAAAGCTTCAGGAGAGAAAGTTAGTGAGGCTAAGTCACAAGTTTTTTTCTCCGGTAATACGAATCAAGATGCAAGGGATACGATCTCGAGAGCTCTGAATTTCGAGGAAACAGACGACCTAGGTATTTATTTGGGGATGCCAACTATTAATGGGAGAGTGACTCGTCACACTTTCGCTCACCTAGAGGAGAAGATAAATAAAAGATTAGCCGGATGGTCCACTAAGCGTTTATCACTGGCAGGCCGTACTACCCTGGTTCAATCAACGTTGAGTACGATCGCAAACTACAGTATGCAAACTGCAAAAATCCCACGGACTGTATGCGATACAATTGATCGAAAATCGCGCAGGTTTTTGTGGGGTGGAAATGATAATAAGAAATCAATTCATCTCATTTCATGGGAGAATATTCAAAAACCAAAGTCGATGGGAGGATTGGGCATTACATCAGCGAGACAAGCTAATGCGGCTTTCCTTACTAAGCTAGGGTGGAGAGTCCTTGCGGAGCCAACAAGACTATGGTCACGGATTTTACGGGCAAAGTACTGCAATAACAGGTGTAATATCGACATATTTCAACCAAAAGCTAACATGTCTAATGTGTGGGCCGGAATTACGGAGCAATCTAAAATGATAATCAGAGGCGCAGCATCCGCGATGGGTAACGGTAGACGAACCTCCTTCTGGGAACACGCGTGGGTTGACGGCTTGCGTCTGGCCGAGCACACTCTATCACCAATTCCAGATGAAGTTAAAGATGTGACAGTGGGGGAAATGTGGTGTGAAAGCGCAGGGTGGAAGTGGGATAACTTTGCTAATTTCTTGCCGCAAAACATTCTACAGCGTATAGCTTCTATCTACCTGGTTCACGACCCCGACCTCGAAGATACGCTTTATTGGCAAGGTTTGTCCTCTGGTAAGTTCTCTTTAAAATCTGCCTTGGGTTTTTTAAGAAGTTTTGATGCCGCTACTTTACCCGAACCACCCGTTTGGAGAACAATATGGCGCCTACCAGTCCAACAACGAATTCGAATGTTTTTATGGCTAGCAGCTCATGGACGGTTAATGGTAAATGTTAATCGGGTCGTGAGAAATATGGGGGATAATCCCATGTGTCCTAGGTGCGATGAGGCTGAGGAGACCACCGAGCATTTACTTAGATCGTGTCCCATATCCCAACAAATTTGGAGCTTGGTTGGTATTCAAGCTTCACATACCCACTTTTATTCTATGCCTTTTACGAGTTGGTTGTCGAAAAATGCGGGGAATGAGGACATAATCTCAGTAGCAGAGTGGCCAATGCAATTTGCAATTACATGTTGGTGGATTTGGAGATGGAGAAACAACATGGTTTTTGGACGAGACAGTGAAAATCCGGTTGAGCCCCAAGCTTTCCTTTTCCAACAGTTTGCAAATTCGAAAAAAGCATTCGATATGTATGACATATTCACACCCCAGCCAAGAAATTCCAATGAGGAAATATTTGTCCGTTGGCTCCCTCCCCCACACGGATGGACTCAATTAAATACTGACGGGGCCTCTAAAGAGAATCCGGGACCAACCGGTGGAGGTGGAGTATTAAGGGACGAGACAGGTGATTTCATCACTGCCTTTTATTTCTCTTGTGGCATTTGCTCATCAATGAAGGCGGAGCTATTAGCCTTACTCGTTGGGTTGGAAAGAGCAAAGTCCATTCATATTCCGAAGCTACTAGTTCATATGGACAACGCACAAGGTGTTAAAATTATCCTCGAAGACGGACTTGTTAGTAATAATCTCAAGTTCATAGTCCAAAGGTGTAAGCAGCTGATAAAGGAACCCCATTGGTTGGTTAGAATCGAACACACATATCGGGAGGCTAATAGAGCGACAGACCTACTAGCAAACCGAGGAGTCCATTCCAGCACTCTAGTTCAGCATATTGACCAACCGTATGAAGAACTCCGTACAATTCTCAGAGAGGACATTTTTGGGGTAGTCATTCCCCGTGTAATAGCAATTAATTAAGTTATGGGGCTTTGCCCCTCCCATGTACCAAAAAAAAAATTGGAACTTAAAAATAAATAAATAAATTATTAATTTAAAACCTGAGTACATTTACCTTGATGTTGATACAATGATAAGAATGATTATTGACACATATATATAATTCTTTTGGCAATGGGGGTAAAAAAATATTCGCTTGAATTTCGGCTCACAAATGTTGCCTTCCATCAAACATTTATAGCCAAATGAGGATGTGTTTTATGATTTTTGTTTATTTTTTATTATTACCAAATTTAATATATACATAAATATGTATAAATGTTTTATGACTTTTGGCCATTCATGTTCATTATTAGCAAATTTAATATAGACATAAATATAGAGTAATGAGAATTGAAATATAAAAGGTTTACTTTTTTTTTTTTTTTTTTTTTTTTTTTTTTTTTTTTTTTTTTTTTTACAAAATCCACATTGCATGAGAATTGTTTAGGGAGTTATCTTACGAACTAAAAAATGGTAGATATTTTGTCTTCCCTTTTATTTATAAATCATATTTATAGATTTACATATGTATTCAATTTAATGAAATTGAGCAAGTTTATTGCAATAATATTTAAGGAGTTGCACATATAAATAATTTAAAATTAGAGTGATGTAATTTTTTATTTTTCTTTTAACCAATTGTACTTTTAAAAATTAAATGTCAATGCTTAATGTTAAGTATGTTATTACTTGCCCTTAATATTTACAAATTCTTTATTATTTTATAAACGGCGTAAAATTAGAATTATGTGATACTCCCTCCATTATACTTCCTATATATGACGTTTTAGCCAAAAGCACACTTATTAAGAAAAACTATACTCATCACAATGACATTAAATAGAGAGTAATTCATAGCTTTGGAAATAGTACTCCCTACTACACTATTTACGGGTAGGGCTTTAAATTGGAGTACTTTAGTGAAAAAGTGAAGGCAAGGTACATAGTACGGTTGTCAAATTGATTATGGAAACTATCAATTGAAAAGTCATTGCTTTGAAAATAGAAAAACGTCATATAAAAAGCAAAAAATACAAATGCCTTAAATGACATATATTGAATTATGGAGGGAGTATATATTTGTTATTTAAAATATTATAAGAATAAACCTACAAATTTAAAATTTAGTATGAATTTTGATTTTTAATTGTTTTTAAATTTATCTAGAAGTTAAAAAGGCCAAACTTTAATGTTTTTGTATGCTAATTTATTTTTTATGTAAATATTTTTTAATTCGTGTATCGTTTTAAATGGATCATTATACGAATATGAATTACCCTCTTAATTAAACACGTCATACTACATGGAGGATTGATGACGTGGAATTTTGGTAATGTAAGGTGGCATTTAGTAATACGAGGTGGCATTGTCTACGTGGCTTTTAAGGTTTACCCTTTTAATAATATTTATAGATTAAACAGAAATTTAAATAGAAATTTATGAGGTTTACTCTTTTGAGTTGATTTTAGCAAAATTCGATTCAAAATTGTGTTGAGAGTTTTTGGTTTTTGGAGTTTTTTCTCCATTTTCAGGTTTGATTCGGAATGAAAATCTAAATCTTTAAACTTTTTTTAATGATTATCCAACGGTTTTGAATGGTTTGTTTGTTGAAGCATGGTGTTTATGGAGTTTTGGTTTAATTCGACTCTCCCTTTTCCTGCATATCTAATGATATTATTTTTTCCAGGTTTTCAAAGTTTCACAGTAATTTCTTTGAAAGTATTATTTGCCCCCTTTGTTTCCCTTTGTTATGTTCTTTGGGTAATTTGATTGGCTTTCGATTACTGATTTCATCCGTGAGGATGTTATAAGTCGATTACGATTGGCCTAGTTTTTTTCTTTATAATAAAAAGAAAAAAAAAAGGAATTTTTGATAAAAAGTTTGACAAATTATCGCCAAAAATTTAATAAAAAATTCGTAAACTAAACATTTAAAAACGACGGATTGGAGCTTTTTGGGCATTTTAAGAAGTTTTCATTAAGCTTTTTAGGGTACCAACAATGTTTTCAAAAGATGAGGGCTACCACGTAGAAATCGAAAAAATACGAGGGTATCACATAAAATAATCCTATATTTTTTAGGGTTATTTAATGTGAATACTCCAAACTGATAGGGTGCTTTTCAGAATACTTCAAACTAGAATTTAACTACCAATATACCCAACTATTACACTCATTCTCTTTTAACAGAATTGACCCCTAATTAACTTGTCGTAGCAAGTAAAGTCAGCATGGGTCCCACTTTTTATAAGATCTTAAGAAAAAAGAAACATACTCAAATTTTATTTGTTTTTGAATATATATGTATTTTTTTTCGAGCTTATTAACTCAAATTTTATTCGAGCTTATTAACTCAAACTTTATTCGTTTTTGAGTATATATGTGTTTTTTCTGAGCTTATTAAAGTTTATAAGTTAAATTTTAATTTTGTTTTTCCGTCAAAACTCGAATTTAACTAAGTTTATATGTAATGTTTTTAAGTTTTATTCTAAATTTTTGAGATTAATATTTAAGTTAAAAAACTCATAATTTTGAAAACAAAATTCAAAAACTCTAATAATAATGCTCAAAAACTATACAACTGGTGGTAATATATCAAATGTATAATCTACTTACCATAAGATCTTCATCTTCCTCCTCTTCCTTTTAATGACAACCTGCAACTTAAAAAAAAAGGATGAAATTATCATTTCCTCTAATCCTCTCCTCCAACATAAGCTAATAAACTTCTACCTTTTTCTAATTCCTCAAACTCTTCTTAATCACTGTTTTTAAACATAACTAATTTTAAAACCTTAAATACTCCATTTTCCCCAAAACTCATCGGAAATGTCACGATAGATGACAAATATTATTATTATAATTATAACAACATCCACCGCCCACTCAACAGTACTACTACCATCACTGTAACTTAGACGTTATCTTAACCACAAGTCACTAATATACGACCGCTTATTCGATGTCAGCACCAACATTCCCTCATGGACCACCATCATCTACGTTGCACCTAACATGCAAGATAGGAGTAATTAAGTATTTTTGCTATTAAATTAGGGTGTTGCTAAATCCAACACAAGATTTTACTCTTTCAACACATTTATCCGCCTTATACTGATTCTACCCCTCTCACACCCCCTCCCCCAAACTGAGAGCAAGAACAACCCAAAAACACGAAGAAGAAAAAACCACCATCCCAAATTCGCTCCACCATCTACGCCGACGTTCGTTGCAATGACACCATCCGATCCGACACCTTTAGCGACGACGATGGAGAATCGACGGTGACAGAGGGTGTTGTTTATCAAAAATCAATCGAAAAATCCCTAAAAAAACCACAACAATAGCGAGACTGACCGACGACGGGTGGAGGAGAAGGGGATTGAGTATTTAGGTTGTCGGCGACGAAGGGTCGACGGTGATGAGGGTCAACGACGACGAATGGTTGACTACGTTTGTGGTGGTTGATGAAGGTAGAAGGGGGAAAAGGATCAGGTTGGATCCACGACAAGGCTAGGGAAAGGACAGTTCAACGGTGAAGGATGGTCGTTGTGGCTGGGGATGGGTGTTGGTGCTGGTGGATGGGTGGTTAGGGATGGTGCGAGGGTGGTTATGGATGGTGAGAGGGAGGGTACCGAAGGGTATTTATGGAAAACAAAGCCAAAATTTGTATGATCTAGTAAAATTGTGTGCGGGATTTAGCAATTACTTACCACCCTACACCATCCCTAACCACCCATCCACCAGCACCAACACCATCCTCAGCCACAACGACCACTCTTCACCGTCGATCACCCCTCGACTCCGTTGAACCGTCCCTTCCCTAGCCTTGATGTGGATCCAACCTGGTCCTTTTCCCCCTTCTGCCTTCATCAACCACCACAAACGTCGTCAACCGTTCGTCGTCGTTGACCCTCATCACCGTCGACCCTTCGTCGCCGACAACCTAAATACTCAATCCCCTTCTCCTCCCTCCGCCGTCGGTCAGTCTCGCTATTGCTGTGTTTTTTTTGGGGATTTTTCGATTGATTTTTGATAAACAACACCCTTTGTCACCGTCGATTCTCCATGGTCGTCGCTGAAGGTGCCGAAGCAACGAACGTTGGCGTAGATGGCAGAGCGAATTTGGGATGGTGGTTTTTTCTTCTTCGTGTTTTTGGGCTGTTGTTGCTCTCAGTTTGGGGGCAAAAGTGAGAGGGGTAGAATCGGTATAAGGCGGATAAATGTGTTGAAAAGAGTAAAATCTTGTGTTGGATTTAACAACACCCAATTATTATTATATGAGTTATGAGAAACAAAACCATAATTCTGACTAGGCAAACAAAATTAATAGTACCCAAAAACATAATTAACAAGAATGATCCACAAACATAATTAATAAAGGGAAAAATAATTAAAATGTAAAAAGATGAAATCTTTGAATAAGAAACTTTTTGAGTTGGTCCGAGAATAGGAGGAGGAAGAGAAGGTAAATATTATTAAAAAAAATGGTTTAACCGGTATCCTTTCTACTTAATTTAGTAAGAGGGAAGGTGTATAATAATTGGGTATATTGGTAGCTAAATTACACTTTAGATTGTTTTGAGGCACTCTCATTAAATAACCTATTTTTAAAGGGGAAAAAGGATTATACTATTGGTTGAATAAGAGTATTGTATGTACATTTAGAGAGAGACATAACAATAGAAAATAGAAATTAAATAACTACCTCGTAAGAGGTCTCTCAATAACGATATTGAGACATCCTATCTCTATAGTTTTTGTGTTGTATAATTACTAGTATAGTTCCCGTGCAAATGCACGGTTTTTATAGGTAAGGATGTTTGAGTTTGTAACATTTAAAATACGATAATTTAACCCCTTAAATTTAATGATAAAATATTCTATTGGTGGTGTTTCATATCAAAAACTGGAAAATACAACGAATAAGAACTGGAAAATACAATAGGAAGAATCGTAAGGAGATGATTTTAGACAAATTAATAGACAATAAATTTATTTTAAACAAATAAATTTCAAAGTGAGAATTTAAAGAGACTACTTATTAGTAAATAAAATCTTAAGAAGATGATTTTATTTATTTATGGCATATATATAAATAAAAAGAGATGATGAAATCAATTAATGTTCAGTGTGGGCCACTATTAGATGATGAATATTTAGGGGGGAAATTTGAGCGGGAAAATTTATAGTTTTGTTAATCTTTTAGTATATTTATAGTTTTGTTAATCTTTTAGTATATAGGGGATGTTAAATTTAAGCGTAAATTGATGAAAACACCCAAAAAAAATTAATAATGTGTCACAAAAAAACTATAATAAAATACGAGATGGGACATAAAATAAGTGAATGAGAAGTGGGTGAAGTGACCCAATAAAATTAGGCCCAAACCACCATCGTCGTCACCATCTAAAACCCTTGTATCCCCAAATCAAAAATCAAAGAAAACCCCAGGAGAAGCAATGGAAGCTCTGAAACTCTGAACCACTTTGGCACTAACTTCCATCTCCATCCCCTTCTTCGTTTTTAAGCTTTGAATCCCTTGAACAACATTGACAAAACGAAATGTCCCTCATTTCTCGTCTAAGTTCGCATCCCTTGAAACCTAGGGTTTATGCTGGGTTTTACAATCGATCAGCTATCAATCTAACCAAACACTTTTGTTCTTCTGCAAACTCCATTGATGATGACCCATCTACTGATTCGATCTCCAGAAACGAACAAATCCCAGAAAACAAATCTGAACAACAACAACAACAGAGGCATACTACACGAGGAGGTAGGCGTCGTAACCCTGAAAAGGTAGAGGATATTATTTGTAGAATGATGGCAAATAGAGCATGGACTACTCGTTTACAGAATTCTATACGTAATTTAGTGCCTAATTTTGATGAATTTCTTGTGTTGGATGTTTTGGATAAGGCCCGAAATGCTGAGCACGCGTTACAGTTCTTTAGGTGGGTTGAAAGGTCTAGTTTATTTAAGCATACTAGAGACACCCATATGAAGATTATTGAGATATTAGGCCGCGCTTCGAAACTTAATCATGCTAGGTGCATTTTGATGGATATGCCTGCTAAAGGTGTGCCATGGGATGAGGATATGTTTGTTGTTTTGATTAATAGTTATGGTAACAATGGTATTGTTCAGGAATCTGTTAAGATTTTTCAAGAAATGGCCGAGTTGGGTGTTAAGAGGAGTGTTGATTCTTATGATGCTTTGTTTAAGGTGATTTTACGTCGTGGGAGGTATATGATGGCCAAGAGGTATTATAATAAGATGATTGAGGCAGGGATTGTTCCTACTAAGCATACGTTTAATGTGCTTTTGTGGGGTTTCTTTCTTTGTAAGAAGGAGGAGACTGCCAATAGGTTTTATGAGGATATGAAGAGTCGAGGGATTATGCCTGATGTCGTTACTTATAATACGTTGATTAATGGGTTTCATCGTTTGAACAAGATTGAAGAAGCTGAGAAGTTGTTTGTGGAGATGAAGGGTAAAAACATTGCTCCTACTGTTATTAGTTATACGACTATGATTAAGGGTTATGTTTCATCGGGGAAGGTAGAGGAAGCGTTTATGTTGTTTGAAGAGATGAAAGGTTTTGGTATTAATCCTAATGCTGTCACATACACGACACTGTTACCTGGTCTTTGTGATGCTATGAAGATGTCTGAGGCTCAGATGGTCTTGAAGGAGATGGTGGAGAGGCATACTTCTCCAAAGGACAACTCCATTTTCATCAAACTGTTAGATTGTCAATGCAAGTTAGGCAACTTAGATGCAGCGTACGATGTGTTAAAGGCAATGATAAGGTTGAGTATTCCGACTGAAGCTGGACATTATGGGATATTGATTGAAAACTTTTGCAAGACTGAGGCCTATGATCGGGCTGTCAAGTTGTTGGATAAATTGATGGAAAAAGAAATAATATTGAGGCCGCAAAGTACCCTAGATATGGAACCCCCTTCGTATAATGCCATCATTGAATATCTGTGTAATAATGGGAAGACTGAAAAGGCGGAAACTCTTTTGCGACAGCTTATGAAAAAAGGTGTCCAGGATCCGATTGCATTTAACAATCTAATTCGCGGGCATTCAAAGGAAGGGAACCCAGAAGCAGCCTTTGACATACAGAAGATAATGATTAAAAGAGGGGTATTATCTGAAGCAGATTCTTACAGACTACTTGTCAGTAGTTTCCTGGAGAAAGGTGAACCTGCTGATGCCAAAATGGTGCTGGATAGCATGATTGAGAATGGTCACTATCCCGATTCGGCTTTGTTTAGAATGGTCATGGAGGGTCTCTTTAAAGATGAACGGGTTCAGACAGCTAGTCGGGTGATGAAGACTATGTTGGAGAAGGGAGTGAAGGATAACATGGACTTGGCAGCAAACATTCTGGAAGCACTATTCATGAGAGGTCATGTTGAGGAGGCGCTTGGAAGAATCGAGTTACTAATGCAAAGTGGATGTGGTGTGGACGTTGACCATCTTTTATCAGTTTTGAGTCAAAAAGGGAAGACCATAGCTGCTCTTAAACTTTTGGACTTTTCTTTGGAGAGGGATTTCACCTTGGACTTCTCGAGCTACGACAAGGTGTTGGATTCTCTGTTAGCTGCTGGAAAGACACTCAATGCTTACTCCATTTTGTGCAAAATCTCGAGTAAAGGAGGTTCTACTGAGCAGAAGAAGAACATTGAGAGTCTAATCAAGACCCTCAATGAAGAGGGGAACACTAAACAAGCTGATATCCTGGGGAGGTTGATGACGGGCGAAAAAGTGATCAGCCCCAGAAAAGGGAAGAAGCAACCCAAGCAAGAGCTTGTAGTGTAGCGTCACGAGTGAGTTTTCTTTTTAAAGTTCCTGTTCGCCATTTCATACTCGTGTTTCTTTTATTGGCAAATAACCCTAGCAGAAGATACTTCGACTATTTCCATTCTTGAGCCTTATGATTGCTTAGACATTAATGGAACTGTTTTTGCTCCTGTATTTTAGCTCATCATTACTTTAAGATATGTTTTTTTTCCCCTTAAAAGTCGATCAGTTATTAGTCTCTTTGGTGACTGGTGGTACCATACAGGTTTCCCATTTCGTTTTTAGAGTATCGCTTTTGTCCACATGACCTTTGTTGGACTGTTGAATGTGTTTATCAAAATCTGTGAAGATTTGAGGGTACAAGATTCAGAGAGGCTCTTGTGCAGTTTCTTCTGTGAGCTGATACATTTGCCGGAAAATGGCTCTATTTTGCCAAACACGTCTTCTAGTATGAAGTTGAGAAATGTTCATATATAAGGCCTATTTCTGAAGAACTCAATACGAAATATAGATAAAAATAAGCGAGGACAGTATGATTTGTAATGGACAAAGGTTTAACTGGTCTTCATATTGTACTTTAGCTCTGTGTCAGATTGTCAGGTTAGTCTTATACGAGTATTTATTAATCATCAAATACTTTATTGTAAAAAAAAAAAAAGGAGAGGAAGAGGATGTAAATATTGGAAAATGAAGTGGATAAAAAGTAAATGGAATATCAAAAAAATAGAAGGGAAAAATAAAAATAAGAGGACGAAAACCTTCTCTCTATTACACTTACTAACATTAGTACAGTCCGTCTCATTGAAGACGGCCACTATCCGTCACAAGCTGAAGATGGATAGTGGTCCTCTCACAAAATGCAAGTGGGGTATCCATTTTCCTCCACTTGCACTATCCATTTGCATTTTGTGAGAGGGACACTATCCGTCTTCAGCTTGTGACGGATAGTCTCCGTCTTCAATAAGAATTTGTGACATTAGTAACATACCCAGTGTTAGGGCCCAGAGGTTGCAATGATGACTTTTATCCATCATTTGTTCTTTAATAATCACTTTGTTTGCATTTCAATTATTGACTTTATGATCAATAGGTTGATTAAGCAACAGTGATGATATCCAAAATATCAGTCAGTCTTGTTACTCTCGGCCTCCGTAAACCGTCCACTCTACAAAATTGGAAGAATTCTAGCACATCGGACATACGCCGTGGTTTATTAGCTCGTCCATCCATTCAAGCCGATTGGCCGAGGATGTTCGTGACAGGTCTGAAGAGCACAATGTTGTTGATGTCTCATATTTTTTGGTTAGTTCCGAGGATGTCTCATATTTGTTGCGAGTAGCCCCAATTAATTAATCAACTACGAATCTACGACCATCAAATATTTACAGAGTACTTATTAAATACTTAAATTTCACTAATTATTTCCTGAGATTCACATTCTTAGCAACAAAATAAAGCTTTGTTATTCACCTTCCAGTCACAAATCCATTAGAATACAATTTGACCCGCCTTAAGGTTTAAGGCGGATACCCATGTCTTATGCAAGACTTACCGAGTAGCACAAAGGAAGTTAGGAAGGAAATTCTAGTAAAAGAAACTTATAAATTGAACAGAATTCACATACACATACACATGGTAATTATAAGGTAATTCCAATGTGGACCACCTGTCTATTTTCCTAACCTTTTTGTCATACATTTACACAGAAAGGAAAATAAACCAATATCCTTTACCAACATATAGAAACAGGTACACATGCTGTACATTTTGAGACTGCTACCAGAAAATATCATCCACTCCTGGCGGGGCCGAATACCGATTCTCGTCAACTTCTTCCTCCATCTCTAACTCAAGTTCACCAGACTGAAACTCAGGTGACTCCACTGCTGCTAGATTCTTCAGATCAACAACTGTCAGCTCATCAAGATGCCGGACAACCAGGTCTGCTGCTCCCAGCTCATATACAGGATGCTTACTAGCCACAGCCACACACTTCATCCGGGCATCATGCGCCGCTTCCACGGTTTGGTTTGAGTTTCCAAACACAATGCATCTCTCAGGAATGAAACTTAGAAGTTGAGATGCATATACAAACATCTCGGGATCAGGTTTACCCCTGTAAACATCCTCGGCAGCCACAATCACGCTAAAAACTCCTTCAATCCCAATTGTCCCAATCGCGGCCTCCAATATTTTCCTTGGCCGGGTGGAAACCAATGCCATAGGGATTTCATACGATATAAGAACATCCACAAACTCCCGAGACCCGGATCTCAACCGGTAGATACCACCTTGAAGTCTTTGATATATCTCCTCTTTTCTAGTAGCCAATCTTCTTATCTCACCCTGATCTCTAGACCAACAAAGAACTTCCGAGATTGCCTGCTCATTTTTCATCCCCTCTACCCTTTTCAAGACAAAAGCAGGAGGCGGTGATTTCCCTTCCTCTTCCGAAAGAGCTAACCATGCTTGCTTCTCAAGATCAGGATTATCCTCAATTATCACCCCTTCCCACTCAAATATAGCACCTAGCCACCCACAACCCAACCTTTCTTGTCTAAGCAACGGGTTATGCAAAGACGGGCTATCAGCCTTGTTATCCGGTGGCCACACCCCCGGTTTCCTATCACTATCGGTCTCAATGTAGTAATTCCAAGCTCGGGGTATTCGCTCTTTTTCCTTATACGAATAAGCAGCCTCCTTTGTTAACTCCCTTGCAAGTGCTTTAATTGATCCCATTGACACACAATCCCTCTCAACTCTCTTCCTTGTTATGCTACTTTCCATTTTAATCCCCCTACCTATAAACCCCGTCACCGGAAACCGGCAAAACCCACCAAAACTCTTCCCTTTACCAACATCCCTCAAACCCTGGCCGCCATATGGCGGCCTATGAGCTATAAGAGATGTAGTTGCAACAGTTTCAGCCATTTTAACCAATTCCAAATTCACTACTTGGTAAACTAGTAAACCCCAATTATTAAGATCAATCTAATTCCCAAATTTTAAGCAAAACCCTAACTTTTATTAGCTTCAAAATTTATTGCATTTCCAATAAATTAAGACCCTAATCAAAGAAATTACCAAAGACCCAGAAAACCCTTTAACCAGATTAATCAATCTAAATCACTTTGAATCAAATTAGGGTCAGCTCAATTTCTTGAATTCAATAAGCAAAACCAACAATAATTACACCAAGTCCAACCACATACATATAATATAATTATTATTTATCCAAAACCTATATAATAATAACGGTTTTTATAACGTATGTCCTTGAAAAATCCGTAATAATAATTATAGAAGCAAAGTTTATGCAAAATATGATTAATAAAAATATTTACAAATAGATAAAGAGTAAGAAAGAGAGAGAGAACCTGAGAAAAAGGAGCCCCCTTTTTGGTGCCAATTAAAGAGGAAGATTATAGAGTTTTTGAGAAAGAGGAAGACAGATACTTTGGCAAGTATATAAAGGAAGTGTATTTTTTTTATTTAATTATTCAATTAATTATTGGATTACGGGAAGTTGTGGATTTTTTTGGAAAATAGTTGCATGAATATTATTTTTTGTGGTTTATAATATACTCCGTAGTTGGATTTAATAATCACGTCATTGATTTTTAGGCGGTTGGACCGGCAATTATAGGCCGGTTATTTATGAACGTGTCTTTGTTCAGAACTTGAGATAGAATCATCGCTAGGTGTCCGAATTTGAAAGAGTAATTTTCCAACTTCTTTTCAAGTTTCCTTTAAACCATCACCATTTCGTCGGCTGAATTCAAATCTTAGCCCCCTTCACTTATAATAGTTACTCCTTCCATTTTGATTAATTGTTATTGTAATACTACGGTTTTATGAGTCTACTCTATCGAGTGGGGCTTACTCTGTCGAGTAAGTATGTTTTTATACGAAACAGTAGTCTGTCTGATGGGTACTCGATCGAGTAAGGGGCACTCTATCGAGTAAGTTACTTACTCGATCGAGTAAGTTACTTTTACGGGTTGTTTTTGACGGGATTTGTTAATAACGCATGATTCATATTTAAATGTTTCTGTCACTTTATTCATCACTTTTACTTTTTCTAAAAACCCTTCAAAGAGAAAAGAAGTTACGTTGTCTCCGTCATCGCGTTACTATCAAATCCCAAGGGCTAAGGTTGTCGGATCGTCACGTCCTTTACACCATTGAGTTCGTCGTGTCGAGGGTAAGATCCTTGTATAGTTTTTATGTTGTTTCTTTGAGTTCGGTTAAAACCCTAATTGGGTAAATTGGGGGTTTTGGGGGTATTGTGCTTATTAGATGGTGATTGTATGTTTGATAGGAGGTGATTTCATTGAATAACGACTTTGATTAGCCGCTAGACCGTCTGTGGTGATTGCTTTTCCAGGTAGGGTTTCCCTACTCGGTATTAATTACATGATTGTGGTGATTGTGCTGTAGTTAGTGATTGTTGATTATTTCAGACGGTTGTGATTTCATATTGTTGATTGTTTCAGATGGTTGTTGAGGTTGTATTGTGATCACTGTTTATCTGTTTGTGTTCTTCGGGGTGCGTCCCTGGCTGAGTGGAGTCACTTGCGGGAGTGACTTCACGCCCTTGATTCGCTTTCTGTGGAACCCGCCACAGAAGGGATGTGCATATTAATGAACATGGGTTTATCACTCGATGGAGATGAGCGGGGCTTAGGTGGGAACGGCTGCGGTCTCTCACTGGCGGTGTGGAGTATCTGTTGCGATGAGTACTCTGGTAGGGCTACACACTTTAGTGTGTAGTCAGTTGTGTGGAGATTGATTATGGAGATTGGGGTTTGTTGTGTGTTGAACTGTTTTGGCATTTGAGTTGTTGTGGCTTGTTTTTATGTAAATAGTACTGATCCCGTTTAATTGTTTTAAAAAATGTGGTGATCCATTCGGGGGTGGTGAGCAATTATTGAGCAGGTATGAGACGATGCGTATGGGATAGCTGGGATGAGTCACCACGTTGATAGTATTTTGACAGTAGACAGTTTTGAGAACTTGTATTTCTTTTTAACAATTTTGGTATTGGCATGTAATCACGTTAAACATTATTTACTTTTAAGTATGTTTCGTTATTTGTCTTATGATTATCATTGCCTCGGGAAACCGAGATGGTGACGTCCTTATACCTAAGTGGTCCTAGTAAGGCACTTGGAGTATGAGGGTGTCACAGTTATCCTTTGTTTTTGGCACAAATATCAAGAAAAGAGGGGGTTAATTACTAAATGACAAGTGGAACAAAATGGGTGTGAATGATCAAATTGCTCATTAAGTTCATTCTTAAAATAAAATACAAAGGATAACAATTCACTAAGACACTCTAAATAGGAATAAGATAATAAATAACCGGGATAGAGAGAATACATTTTACGATGAGATGGGTGCAATTAGCCAATTATCATAATGTACAAAATGAAAGAGTTGTATTTGAGCCTAATTGATATTAGAGCAAAAAAATACATAAAAAAAAATTGAGATACAACTAATATTAAAAACAAAAGATACATAAAAACAATAAAGAAATAGTCTAGCATTAATCATTAACTTATTGAAAAATACGTTTTCCACAAGTTTGTATAGAATCATATGTTTCTAGAAATCTAGAAGACTAGTACATGGTTTGCTTGTAACAGTTGATGACTAATTTGCTTTTCCCTCAAGTTACATAATATCCTTTGATGCCTTTCTCAACTTTCATTCTTTATGTACATGAATCAAATATCCACAATTGACAAACGAGCTTGTCCTATTTGCCGAGTCATTGAATTGGTTAGATTAGCTTGGTTCGAGCTTGAACTCGAGCTCGATCTAATCTTCAAAACTGAGCTTGAGCTGAGCATGATAAACTTCTAGTTATTGTGATTCTAGTAAGCTCTGTTTCATTACTCAATTAAGCTTGTTTCACTTTTTAACTTTAAGTCAAGAAATTATTTCAACCAAAAGGTGAAGCTAATGATTGACGTTTTGAAGTGTGGATGCAAATGCAGATCTCTCTTCCCCTTATTTGATGCTTAATATTTGACTTTAGAAATGGGGAACGGTGAGATTTGAAACCGTGACTTTTTTAGTCACATGGACCATGTCAAGAAACCATCAACTAAAAGTTTAAATTAATAGTTGGAGTTTCAAGGTCAATGTCAATAGAGTAACGTAAAGTAGAACAATAATTTATTGTTTTGTTTTCATCCATTTGCACGTGTCTTCTTTCAACAAACATAAAAATAAAAAACAATTTTGATCTTTTATTCAAACGAAACAATAAATTATTGATCTATTTTACGTCACTCTATTGACATAAAGTAGATCAATAGCTAAAGATCACTGTATCTTCTATTGACATAAAGGTCGATGTCAATAGAGTGAATGTAAATAGATCAATAACTATTGTCTGATACACTCTAAGATAAAAATAAAAAACAATTCATTAGGACCGAGTAGAGATGTAGGATAAAATAGAAACCATATTGACTTAAAACTTTCAGAAAAATTACAGTAAATTTTGATTAAGGTCGTCTTCAATCAAAAGCTCTCATAAACCTTCTTTCATTTTTGTTTTATTTATATCGGTAAGTATGTCACTTTAATTTATGATGTAATCAATAATATGTGCAAGAAAATATCAAGCTGCAATTTGACATCGACAATTTACCAAAAAAACGTCAATATGTAATGAATTTCATAATTTGCCCCTTCTAATCCAAAATTTCAATCAAACTATCGACAAACAATTTAATAAACAAATCGAAACTAAAAACTAATATCCTATAACAAACATTTGAAGAACCTTAGCTTTGATCCACGAATCGAAAAATATTAAACTAATCAACGGAAAACAAATCATTTTTTTTTCTAAACTCAAAACAATGTATTACTAAGTGAAACAACGTTAAATAATCGACGTAAAATGAATTAATTTTTAAAAAATCAAACGTCGAATTATTAATCAAGCCACTGTAACTAATCCATTAAAAATGAAATCAACGTCAAACGAATCGATATTATGTAACGGTCATAACTTAAGTTGTAGACATAATATTGAAGTAATTCCAAGTGGAGGTAATAGTTTTTTGTCTTACGGTTCTAATGATAGGTCATACGCCCCAAACAGAACATAGATGAGGGAAATTGACCGTTTTACAAAAATGCAACGGTGTAGGAAAACCT
Organism: Silene latifolia; assembly: GCF_048544455.1. Taxonomy (NCBI): domain Eukaryota; kingdom Viridiplantae; phylum Streptophyta; class Magnoliopsida; order Caryophyllales; family Caryophyllaceae; genus Silene; species Silene latifolia. The sequence goes on along the minus strand of NC_133531.1, from coordinate 127,656,501 downwards.
AAGGTTGGACATAAATGGTCCACGTCCGGGCCTAAATTTGAACGTGAACCATTCACATCCAAACCTTGTAATGTGTCAACGGAGGTAATTGAGAAGTTGAATGAATAATTATAAAAAGGCAATGTTGGAAATTCAATCTAATTGTCTTAGTATGCCAAAAAAAAAAAAAAAAATTATTTGTGTTCCATGTAACGTCGACTAGGCAACCCATTTAGGCATTTGCCATGTAACTTACGAAGGCACATAACTTTGAAGTTGGGTCCACGTGAAACAGGTTAGTGATCAAGTTCTTAACGAGCTCTTACTGTTCAACCCAAATCAATTTTAAACAAAATTGATTTTTTTTTTTAAATTGAAAATCATTTGTCTGCCGTCAACAAACCATTTTCTAATTTACACCTTAGAGATTAGTTAAGTTTGACTAAAGGCATGAGCATAGGCGCGTAGGCCGTAGCCAAAAACAAAATTTTCGGTAACAAAAGCGGGATACTTCCTCCATTCAACTCCACTTATTTCTATTTTTTACACTATTCATAAATGCACATTCAATCTCGATTTTCTCTCAATACATAAGTGAAAATATATTCATATGGAATTTTGTTTGATTCGTCTTTACGAGTACATTAAAAATATCTAACTTTTATAATTTTTGCAAATACGTAGCTAACGATATTTACCACGTAAAACACGCGTTGACGAACGTGAAAAAGTAAAGTGGTAGAGTGGAGTTGAATGGAGGAAGTATAATTTAGTATTTTTGCTAACACGACATGATCACATACATCAATAATTTTAACAATTTTTTTTGGACTCACTATCTCTTGCTATTATGTAACTCCCCCTCTTATCAGAGGCATAATTATATGCACAGTAATTGAATTCAATTAATCTCACTATAAATAAATATATTCGTCTAAAGTAAAAGAGGGTCAAATATGTTTAAAGTGTAATTTATTGATCTTATGCTAAGTAAGTGAATATTTGACCTGTCTATAATTATAGATGGGATATCTCCTGGAATTTTTTGGCTTATTGGTGTTATTTAGCAAGATAATTAGGGAAGTAGTGTTCGTTTGATAGTATTTGGATAGTATTTGGACTTATGGTGTCCACGTCATCACTTGTATTTTTTTTTCGTGTTTTAGGTAAAGCCGCTAAGAACCTTAGCGGCTTTACAAAATGTATCGTCCAAATATTTGTATCTGTTTAAAAAAATAAAAAAAATAAAAAAAAAAAATCTAGGAAAGCCGCTAAGGTCCTTAGCGTTTTCCACAAATTTTCACAAATTTCCAACAATTTTACATGGGTACACTACAATATGACAAGAGGTAAGCGCAAGATTCTTAAGCGGTTTTGCTTTTTATATAAAAAAATCTTAATGAAATCGCTTTAAGATTCCTAAGCGGTTTTAAAAAAAAAAAAAAATAAAAAGTGATGACGTGGACACCATAAGCCCAAATACTTTCAAACGAACACTACTTCCCTAATTATTTTGCTAATCAACACCAATAAACCAAAAAATTCTCTATAATGAGAATTTGTGAATGATCATTTTAATTATCGAAATCATAAGTACTACTCCGTACCATGGGTTAGTCCATATTGGTAACACGGCTGATTATTCGAGAATGTCGCTTGTGTCCAACTTTAAACATTGTTGAATACGGAGTCCTTTGTCCCTAAGAATATACCAACCCATTAAAATACAATACTACATCTCAAGTATTTGTTTACCGTAAATTGTTTGCGAGAAATATCTCTAAAAAAACGTAACCAAACGATTTGAACAGAGAAAGTAAATCATATGAAAAATCTAAAACATGAGATAATGCCGATAAAAAATAATGAAAAAGTGCTCTCAGAAAAGGGCCAGTTTTCCACAAAAGAGCAAAAATCCATCAAACAACAACCATCTCAATTTTAACAAAAAGAAAAGAGAAACACAACAGCAATTAATTCAATTGCTTAGAAACAAACTTCATCTTTGCTCTACAAATCAGCTGTTAAGCTCATTTATAGGGTTCGGATTCACCAGTTCGACGCTAAACAGCCGAATTCAATTGGTTTAAATTACTCCTTTCTTTAGGTTAAAATCAAGATTACGCCGTCGCCGACGATGATTTTTACTCTATTTCAGTGTGGTTAAAGCAAAATAAATCATCATTGAGCCACTCTACGATTAACAATCAACCGCTGGAAAATAACTCATCATAAATATTTGTAAAATTGTTGAAAAAATAAACAAAAAAATTAAATTAAAGAGACGAGTGAATAATAAGAGTGGGATTAAGTTTAAGCAATTGAATTATAAATTGTATAAGAAAAGAATGAAGAAATTGAAAAAGAGTGAAACCCTAATTGAGGGAAAGGATGGAGAGTAGAGATTGGGGTGGAATTGAAGGGTTAATGAGGTATTTATAGTTTGGAAACCCTAATTTTGTTAGAGATATCACGCGGCCTCCGCCCGTGGGTTTCGGTAACAGACTCAACTTTTAATCCAACCTCTTTTAAGTGTGTTGACCCAAATTGTTAGGGGGAAAAACGGTTTTTCTAACGTCACGCAACAGAAAGATATTTAGGAAAAAAAAAAATCGTATCATGAGAAACCCATTGTAATCATTTTTAGCGAAGAAATCCTATAAATATTGGCCCTATTTGGCAAATAGTAACCGCAAATTTATAACACCGGATAACGTTAGCAGAATATGGTTAATAAATTTTAACAGATTTTAGCAGCATAGTTGACTAAAAAATTAATTTAGCAGATTTAAGTAAAAGTGTGTGATGATTAGCAGATTATAGGGCAACTATACCATTTTTATGTATAAATTGAATATGCTATTACAATATTCAAAAAATAATTCCGAGCAATATATTATCAGAATATGTCATTTACCAAACACATTATATTAATAGATTGATTGATTGGTCAAGATACTATTTAGGCCGAAATCTACTCATTTCAGCCAATATGTTGTTTACCAAACCGCGTTATTACCCTATATGAGTTCTTATCGTGTCGGGAAAAAAAAAAAACATTCAATGACTTTGATATCACTAAATTTGTTAGACTAACTTAGAGCAAGTCCAATGGTAAGCTAGTTCCTAACTTCCTACTACCTTATCTTTGTCAAAGCACATTTTAAGCTACAAAATCTTTGAACTAGTAATATATTCCAATGGTTTAGCTTAATTTTTCGTTAGTTAGATTAGACCCACATTTTAAAATATTAACTTTTTATTGGTTATTTCCTTATGGTTGATACATTTAAGCAACTAGCTTAATGAAGCTAGTTGCTTAAACAAAGCCAACCTATATGGAAAAGTGCAATTTTTAAAAATTGCAAGCAAGTCTCTAAGTCAAACCATTAGGCTTGCTCTATACAAAGGCCGCTTTTTAACCCCATATTGACATGTACAAATACTCCATATTTTAACACGAAAAATCACCCATTAACCCAACAACTACTTTAACCCAAGTCGAACTTAAACTCATCCAACCCATATGGCAATCCTACATTAAGGTTTGATTCAATCAACCTTCGTTATTTTAGGGGAATGACGATTACACTAATCCAATCAAATGTCCTTATAATGCGTCCTCCTGTAATATACTCCGTACTTCCTTGGAGCTACGGAGTATATATATGAGACAATTGAGTACAGAATCTCATACAATTAGATCGCTCTTTTGAAAATCCATCACATACTATAGGGTATATTAATCGAACAACATTTTACAATGATCTTCAATAAAAATACAATTATAAACCAATGAAGGCTTGACTAACACAAATGAGTAATGACTAAATGTCAGCTATCTTAACTGGTGAAATCGTGTTCATAACTTATCAATTATCATCAAAACTCGAACTTGGCCTGGTTCCCTTGATATAATGTTCAACTTGAATAGGCACTTGCACCTGGACATTCAAATGTGATATCTCAACAAATATATTTATAGCTTCCTAATCTCGATATGCCCACAATTCATCGTCATATCTCAACAAAATGCCCAAAAGAATCCATTACTACCCAGAAGATAACTTGGTAAAGAAGACTAGCACATCAACTTTAATCTTAAATTTCCATTAACCTAGTCGATTTTGGTTTATGATGTAAGTGGAAAATTTTCAGCACTCTGAGAAGCAACGGTATGAAACGACTGTTAAGTTGAATACGGAGTAGTTTCATGGGAAAGATATACAACTTGCCTGATAATCTAAGGGTAGAGCCAAAGTGAGTGATGATTCAGGTTTCCTTCATCTAGTGACCCTGTAGGACTGAGAAAGTCGGAAACAAACACGTCAGAATAATTCTTATATTAACACGACAATGATGATGATAATATAAACATTAAAATAACTCAAACCTTGACCCTCTCTAGAAGATCTCTGGGGGCACCGCTGCTAAAGTGGTCTCGAACAGGCTGACAGTAAAGAAAGAAAAGAAGCATAAGATTTGCTATTTTATAGTAACCTGAAATCAAACACGTGTATTTTTGCGTTAAGTGTGTAAAAGAGTATTATTGACAAATCACCTGCAAAATTATATTCAGCGCTTTTGATAAGGCGGGTTTCACATCATCAGGCCTTAGAGCTTCTGCCTCATAGTCGACCACGAAGTCTTCATAGGTTTGATAAGTCCTGAAACCAAGGTAAAAGTAGCATAACATGAGCAACGCGAGCTACAAAAGTCGCCGCAAAAGTTGTAAATATGAGGTTCTTTGATAGAGAATAGAGAGGACTTACTTAGCTCTACCATCTTCAGCGCTACTGACAACAGTAAATTCTTTCAACTTTGGGAATACAATGTACTTCAAGTACTCCAGACACGGGTTCCCATCAACTACCTTTGGAGGGCAATACGCCATCTCAATTTTATGATTCACTACATCCTAAAAAGAAGAGAACAAACTTAAGTACACCACAAATTGAGTCTGCTTAATGAAAATTTGCGGCATAAAATACTAGCCTACCATTCTCAGCAATAGCACAATATTTTAGGGAAAACAATTGAAAATGAGTGTAAAGTACAAGTGAGCCAATAACAGAAAAGTGAACTAAAATAAGGATTCAAAAATGTAAGCCGGCCAATTTACTGTTTAAAATCCTGACAATAAGGTCATTTCACGACTAGATAGTGGACAACAACAACAACAATAACATCAGAGCCTTGATCCCAAAATGATTTGGGGTCGGCTGACATGAATCATCCTTTCGAACCGTCCATGGGTGAACGCACGACTAGATAGTGGACGCGCAAAGAAAAATGGAAAGCATTGGTGCATCATGCGGAGTATACATATATACAATACTATCATACCGCCTCATCCTCCATAAAAATTGCAGATGATGCATCAGATTTTGACATCTTTGTTTGCCCCTGTTGCAAGCCTGGAAGCATGTCTGCCAAACAAGTGAACACAAGCTGTAACTCACAAGTCTACACGACCGAAAGCAATAAAGCTAACGTGCTACTACAAAATATATAATAATTAGAGATAAAGAACGCATACGGTGTGACAATATAATGGGCTTATTCTTTCTTTTGATGTCATCACAATACTCCCTAGCTAAAACGTTAACCTTTCGTTGGTCCATACCAAGTTGGCAAATATCCGCCTGTTCATACAAGTACTCCATCGTTAGGCAAATTAGCTTATGGAAATGACAAGTAGCTACTTTCAACTGCAGCAAAATTCAATGCTTACACAAGACAGAAAAGCACAGTATCAATGTGGAATCCAGTACTCAATAGAAATAAGAGAGACACTTTAAGCGCCACGTACAGCCAGGAGAACGTAAAAAGAATAATTTTGCATAACTTCAGCTAAAGTAAACATAATACACACAACACAAACTGATTGAATTCTGACACAATCATCAGTCATCACAGAGGTCCGAAGGCTGATTTTAAAGGCTATAATAGAAGCTCAAGAAATGGCTTAATGAGCACGGCGTCTAAATTGACTTAAAATTACAGTGAAGAATTCAAAAGAGTGTTTACTGGAAATGGTGATAAAAATTGATCCAAAATAAACATAATAGTGGAGTTAAAAGTCATTTTCAATGTACCTCGTGGTTGGGGTGCGATGGGAAAGTGTTATGGATATCAAATCATTTTAACATTGTCGCTAAGATGATCTAAGAAGGTGAAATATGAAGAGGCTATGATACATCTAAAAACAGCTTCGTGGGGCAAGGTGTCAAAATAGAAAGAAATTGTTAGGAATCGTCCTTGCAGTGCATATTGCATGTGGTGATAACAATTGTTGCAATAACAAATATACATCAGGGTGCACTGTGTCAAAACAATTGTACATGGAGCTATCTTTGACATCCCCTCCCATAAGAACACACTGAGTCAAAACACCACAAGGCAACGAGACCAAGAACCTATGTACCATAAAGTAGCCATACGGTGACTATAAGTTGGTACTGATAACTCTAACTCATTCTGACATAGTCACCTAGGGTGGTTGAAAAAAGATGAACTAAAAGGCTGTAATTCACGTCTGGGCCAGTTTTCCACATTACTGGCGAAATCGATTTGAGAATTATCGGGCAGGGTTTCAACTTTCAAGAGCAAGTAATGAAGTGATAGACCACATTTGGGCCCAATATACATGCCAAATAAGTAATGAGAGAAGCCTGGAAGACAACTTTTTGTATAATCAACACGATTGTCAAAAACTCAGCCGCACTTGTTAGTAAGTTCTTCATGCATGTATCTGGGGTTATTTTCATTGTTTCTCTTCATTTGATTTCGTTTTGTGTTTACTTCACTATTGCTTCGCCAAATATAAAGCCAATGTGCACCAAATTCTATAAAAGAAAGTTCCTACCATTTCAGTTTGGTTAAGTGTGAGATGAACATCACAGATATTAGAAACCAATGAGACAATGACCTAAACAGCATAACATACAACACCTTTAGGAAAAATATATCTGCACACTGCATGCATGGGTACAGGATCTGTGCTCCAGATAATTCGTCCTGCTCAGTTCGACCCATAATTTGACAACACCTGGAAAAATTGAAATTGCAAACCTTTAGTCAGTGAGCACATGGACGGAACATATACAAAATCTCAAACGAGATGTGTAACAACAAATTTGTGTTAAATCTGCAAACAAGTAGACAAAACAAAAAAATGTGTTAATTACTCCCTGCAACAACACCATCATCCAAACTACAATAAATAAACTGTGTTTGTTCGGCATCGTCTGTCTAGCTTAGTCCATGTTCCAAAAAGGAATCAAAATAAAAAAAAATGAAAACCACAAACTTAATGAGCCGCTGATTGAATTCACATTTCAAGTAAATTCAAGTCCGCTGTAATTCAAATCGTCCGCCAGTCTAGTTGACCTGTGATATCAGGCTTATGGCTAGCATATCGATTACGGTTTTCACAGTCATCAAGACAGGGAGGCACCGGGATTGGTTTTGTGACCATTGATCAGGCGTGTGACGGGTTTGTCGTCGTCGTCGGAGGCTGGAATCAAGAGAACAACGAGGTAGTTGGCAAGCTGCAGATTACTTTGTTCCCATACGGTGATTAATGTAGCGTCGGATTCGACTTTAAAACGAGCGAGACTGATTCAAAAGCATGGCAGGCACGGTCTAAGAGGTATGCTCAATGTAAATCTCACCGCTGAGCTCAACGACCGCCACGATTTCGCAGTTCACACGCCAAATAAGGGGTGAATTTTGAACTTTGAGAATCGCGGTCCGCGTCGAGTTAACGATGAGCACTGAGCACGCGTCGAAGACAAATCAGTTTGAAGACGGATCACCGGTAAAAGTCGGTATTCTCAGGGCCGCTTTGGCATAGGTCAGTCCGTTATGACAAAGAAGATGGCTTATGACGTTGAAAGCAAAATACTGCACACAATAAAAATTGGTTAGTAAAATTCGAATACTTGCTCACCTATACGTCGGAAGCGTTGGCTCGGTGCGGTATGAGAATGCTCTTCTGGCTTGTCTCAAAGCTTGGTGAAGGCGCAGACAAGGAGGGGCTTCAAGGTCACGGGACTCGGGTTTTCTCGTCGTCGGCAGTTCAGGCAAACTCGAGCTCTTCCGTTATCATTTGTGAAGAATTATGGAGGGCTTCTCTTCCTTTTATACTCGAGTAACGGACGAAATTATGGAAACAAGACATACAGAGTGCAAAGGGATTGTACTCGTTTTCATGCTCATGATACATGAATTGGTATGTAATAAATAACAAATGTGAAAGTACTAGCTAGTGGAACACAATGCTGGCCGTCCACAAAGTATATAATAAATAACAAATGTGAAAATGCTAGCTAGTGGAGGAAATCATCAAACAAGCAGCCAAACTTTTGTAGTGGTGGACTGGTGGATGATTTATGGGTTATTTTAATCAATATTACTCATACTTGACCATTATACATCATCACTGCTAGGGATGGCAGTGGGTCGGGGACCCGACCCAGACCCTGAGGGTCGGACCCTAATGGGTCGGGTATGGGTCTCATTTTTTCAGACCCAATGGGTATGGGTCGGGTATGGGTCTTAAGAAAATATTTTTCCCGTCCGGTCTAAGTTATGAGACCCATACCCGACCCTTAGACCCTTTATTAAAAAAAAAAAAAAAAAATTACAACTTTTCTGAATTCATACTGGCAGACTGTAGAAACCCAACTAAAGTCTCTTTCTCTTCCCTCATCCCATAAAGTGATAAAACTCAACCAAACTCTTCTGACAATACCACCACTCCACCACTGACACAAGAAAACCACCACCACAACACTGATACGCGACTGGCAACCACCTCTCTAATAGCCGGCGACCGACAACCACCATTAACGGCAGATTAATAAACTCATAATGTTAAAGTAGTATGATTTTTTTTTTTAATATTATAGACCCTATAACTGTTAATCGTGTTACTAAAGTGGCTGAAACTCGGACCCGCGGGTAGACCCAGACCCTACCCTTACCCATAGGGTCCGGGTATGGGTCCTCAAATTTTAGACCCTTGCGGGTCTGGGTCGGGTACGGGTCCAAAGGGAAAAATCTCGGGTCGGGTCCGGGTCTAGGCGGACCCTACCCAGACCCTACCCATTGCCATCCCTAATCACTGCGTCAGAAGAATTGATAAGGAAACAAGAATTGGAGCAATAATATGGAATATTTACAAATTAATCTCATTGATACAGCCTAAAATCATTGTTTGAGTAGGTTGGCCACTAATGTATGCAATGATGATATCCCACTAATGTATGTAATGCTGCATGAAGAAAGTGGGGAAATGCACATGTGAAGGCATACACATTCAAACAAAGTAGAGGAATGACAGTTGCACTGAAGTAAAATATTGGAGTAATTATCATTACCACTGACAAGTGCAAATTGCACATGTAGAGGAATCATCCACCAGTCGTTTACCCCCTCGAGACTTGGTCATGTAAACGACTTGAGTGTTTAAGCATGATCTGGTCTCGATTTATGAATCTCGGCCGGTACAGTTCTGTCCGAACTTGAACATTCGTCCGCTTCTTGTAGTAAATTTGTGTGAGCATGTGCAATTTGCACTTTGTCAGTGGTAATGATAATTACTCCAATATTTTACTTCAGTGCAACTGTCATTCCTTTACTTTGTTTGAATGTGTATGCCTTCACATGTGCAATTTGCACATGTTCGAACTGTTATTCCTCTACTTTGTTTGAATGTGTATGCCTTCACATGTGCAATTTGCACTTGGTCAGTGATAATGATAATTACTCCAATATTTTACTTCAGTGCAACTGTCATTCCTCTACTTTGTTTGAATGTGTATGCCTTCACATGTGCATTTCCCCACTTTCTTCATGCAGCATTACATACATTAGTGGGATATCATCATTGCATACATTAGTGGCCAACCTACTCAAACAATGATTTTAGGCTGTATCAATGAGATTAATTTGTAAATATTCCATATTATTGCTCCAATTCTTGTTTCCTTATCAATTCTTCTGACGCAGTGATGATGTATAATGGTCAAGTATGAGTAATATTGATTAAAATAACCCATAAATCATCCACCAGTCCACCACTACAAAAGTTTGGCTGCTTGTTTGATGATTTCCTCCACTAGCTAGCATTTTCACATTTGTTATTTATTATATACTTTGTGACGACCACATTGTGTTCCACTAAAAGTACTTTCACATTTGTTATTTATTACATACCAATTCATGTATCATGAGCATGAAAACGAGTACAATCCCTTTGCACTCTGTATGTCTTGTTTCCATAATTTCGTCCGTTACTCGAGTATAAAAGGAAGAGAAGCCCTCCATAATTCTTCACAAATGATAACGGAAGAGCTCGAGTTTGCCTGAACTGCCGACGACGAGAAAACCCGAGTCCCGTGACCTTGAAGCCCCTCCTTGTCTGCGCCTTCACCAAGCTTTGAGACAAGCCAGAAGAGCATTCTCATACCGCACCGAGCCAACGCTTAGACGTATAGGTGAGCAAGTATTCGAATTTTACTAACCAATTTTTATCATTGTGTGCGATTTTGCTTTCAACGTCATAAGCCATCTTCTTTGTCATAACGGACTGACCTATGCCAAAGCGGCCCTGAGAATACCGACTTTTACCGGTGATCCGTCTTCAAACTGATTTGTCTTCGACGCGTGCTCAGTGCTCATCGTTAACTCGACGCGGACCGCGATTCTCAAAGTTCAAAATTCACCCCTTATTTGGCGTGTGAACTGCGAAATCGTGGCGGTCGTTGAGCTCAGCGGTGAGATTTACATTGAGCATACCTCTTAGACCGTGCCTGCCATGCTTTTGAATCAGTCTCGCTCGTTTTAAAGTCGAATCCGACGCTACATTAATCACCGTATGGGAACAAAGTAATCTGCACTTGCCAACTACCTCGTTGTTCTCTTGATTCCGACCTCCCGACGACGACGACAAACCCGTCACACGCCCGATCAATGGTCACAAAACCAATCCGGTGCCTCCTGTCTTGATGATCAGAAAACCGTAATCGACATGCTAGCCATAAGCCCGATATCACAGTCAACTAGATCGGACGATTTGAATTACGGACTTGAATTTACTTGAAATGTGAATTCAATCATTCATTAAGTTTGTGGTTTTCATTTTTTTTTATTTTGATTCATTTTTGGAACATGGACTAAGCTAGACAGACGATGCCGAACAAACACAGTTTATTTATTGTAGTTTGGATGATGGTGTTGTTGCAGGGAGTAATTAACACATTTTTTTGTTTTGTTTGCTTTTTTGGGAGTATTTAACATTTTTTTTTTTTGTTTGATTTGGGGAGTACGTGGTCCAACACCACCACTTCCTCACTTTAACTTTTCTCTTTTTTTTTTATTTTATTTTATTTTATTTTATTTTTTTTAAAGAAATATGAGTTGTAATTTGGTTTTGTCTTTTTGTCTCAGGGGACGATATGGTGCACTTTAAGGCGAGCGAATCTAAGACGACTGGCAAGAAGTACTTAGTGACGGTCGACATTCGATGTGAAGCAAATAATGGAGTTAAACACACCATCTTTTCTTCGATGACGGGTCCCTTTCTTTGAGTCGTGGTTGCCGTTGACATATCCGTCAAGTCTGGATTCTTTGGTGGCGAAACACGAAAAACCATTCTTTGGTGCTCCTTTCGTCCCATCATCGAGAAAGTGCCGACACGCCATCCTTCTCGAATCTCTTACACTCTCGATGCTCCGTGAAGTTCAACGAAACGCGGTTTTCACTTTGGATATGAATTTTCTTATATTCCGCGCTACTGGGAATGGTTAGAAGACATTCTTTGCGAGTGCCGCAACAGTTTGAGATCCGTCTACATTTATGAAGCATTTTACGCCTCACTTTTTCTCTACCGCCGGAGTAGTCAGCTAGTGGAGCCATTCTGCGATTTTTGGTGTCCACAGACTAACACTTTATTGACAACGGCGGGAGAAATTTCAATCAGCCTTTGGGATATACGCTCTATCACCGGACTACCTCTAACGGGCTCATTTTTGATGAAGTAGTGCCTTCGGTCGAAGAACTCCAGGGCTTTGGTGAGAACGACCGACCGTACTTGCCCCCAAGTTCCAGTATTTATTTTCTGCGTTTCATCGGATATCTCTTTCGGCGAAGAAACTAGCAAAGTAGCTTTTGAAGACTGGTGTCGCTTTTGGTTTAAAGGAACCTCCAAGTCTTCTCTTCTGTCTAATGCGTCAGAGAAGACACATTTTCCGACTCTACGACAAGATTTTTTCTTCTTACAGAGAACCTTCGCCATTGGGACGAGACCACATGACTTCTTTCTTCTTTTAGGCGTTCCAGAGGCAGAAAGACGACAGACGTATCTTGGAGCTTTCCTTTCTTGTTGGTTTTGCGCATTTGTTCTCCATGTTCGTGACCTAAGCCACATAGGAGCGAGCGTCTTTAAAGTTTCTTCTCTGTTAGCGAGCAACCACATGGTTTTAAGAAGAAACTCGGTCAAGCCTCAATTGTCAAGACTTTGATTCAAGAAAAGTCCTCTTTGGAAGCACGTATGACGACTGCAAAAGAAGAGGCCGGGAAGATTGAACATGCTGAACTTTGAAGAACTTGCTGTGGCTTCTATGATGTCATTTGTTGTATCTTTTTTTTTTTTGTCTTTGTTTTAGATACGTTTTTCTTTTGACACTTAAGAGTGTGCGTTTTTTTTTTAAAAAGGATGAATAATAATAAGTTGAGTTTTTTTATTTCTCAATCTCATATATTCATTTTGCTTTGCCATACATAGTTTATACTCTTATGGGCGAGGAGTAAGAGGTTTTTTTTTTTTTGGTGTGGCTGGACTAAAGTAAGACGTTTACTTCAGCTGCCTATGTACTCATAAAGCACAAACGAATGTACTTTACGAGATCAAGCCAACGTAGTTCGAACAAAACAGAATTGATTTTGTTTGGGGGGTTTGGCCGCACCTAAGTAAAAGGATTTTACTTAAGCTGCCTACGTACCTACAAAGTAACATACTTCGCAGGATCAAGCCAACGTAGTTCCTTAAAGGGATTTTTTTTTTTGAATCTTTTTTTTTTTTTTTTTTTTTTTGGGTGTGCAGTTTAGGCTCGTGCTTAGGAGCTTATTGCGGAATCGTCATCTTACGCGTAATAGCGCTTCAAAAACTTGGCGTTGATCGGACCAACACGTACTCCATCACCATCGACAATCTTGTACGCGCCGTTGGTGTAGACCTCTTGCACAACGTAAGGTCCGTCCCACTTGGAGGTGAATTTACTTCCGGCTTTACGAGGCATTATGATAGGTCTTCGAATTGTCAAGACCATATCGCCAACTTGAAAAGATCTAGGACGAACTTTTTTATTGAACGCCCTTGATAGCCGCGCCTGGTAGCACTCTCATCAAGAGCTTCAAGTTCGGCCAAACGCAGCTTGTCATTTTCGCCTTCCGCCAAACCCATTTGAACAGCCATACGAAGAGAAGGGATCTCCAATTCAAGTGGAAGGACCGCCTCTACTCCGTAAACCAAAGCATAAGGTGTTGATTGGGTTGGAGTTCTATACGTGGTGCGATAAGCCCAAAGTGCTTCCCCAAGCCTCTCATGCCAATCACGCTTTGATTTTGAAACCATTTTCTTTAACAAATTGCAAAGAGTCTTGTTGAAAGCTTCGGCGAGACCATTGGCTGGCGCATTATACATCGAAGAATTTCGTTGGACGAATTTGAACTTTTCCATCAATGCATCCATGAGTTTGTTGTAAAAGTTTTTGCCATTGTCGGTAATGATATACCTTGGCACTCCATATCGATATATGATATGCGTTCGCACGAAATCGCAACATTCTCCTTTTTCACCTCTCGAAGAGAACAGACTTCCGCCCATTTCGAAAAATAATCGATTCCGCCAAGATGAATAGATGTTCGGCAGACGACTTAGTTGGTAAGGGTCCAACTACATCGAGTCCCAAGCTTCGAATGGCCACGATGTAATCGTAGGGTGGAGCACCTCGGGCGGTTGATGAATGAAGTTTCCATAAACCGACAAGCATCACACTTCTTCGCATACTCCATGCAATCTTGCACCATTGTCGGCCAATAATAGCCCATTCTTTTGATTCGATCGCACTTCGGTCCCGATTGGTGAGCGCCCGCGTATCTTGCGTGTGCCTCCTCCATGGTGTGCATACCTTCATCTTCATCGAGGCATCGTAACCAAAGTCCATTAAACGATCGACGATACAAAATACCTTTGTAGTAGATGAAGCGGGCGAGCGACGTCCGCACCTCCGTCTTGTGCTGGATCATTCGAACTTTTTATGCTCCAAGTAATCGATGATCGGTTGACGCCAATCTTCTTTGTTGATTACATGGACCAAAATCGCATTGACGTCTTACGTCAAAAATCGTCATCCTCTTCTTCCTCGCAAAGACTACCCATCTTTTGCAAATCGGAATCGAAGAAGGAATACTTGCCCCATGCCAAAGTGGTCTGCGAGATTTGCCGGCGTCGGCCATCTTGTTGGCACTCCTTTGTATATGACCTAAGAAGACCGAATCAAGTTTTTGTAGGCACCCTAAGCTAAATTATGATATGCCACAAGACTTTCTTCTTTGACTTCGTACTCGCCGAGCAATTGATTAATTATCAACTTGGAATCACCATAGATGTCCGGATCTTTGCATCCCATTCGAGAGCCATTTGTACGCCTATGATCGAGCTTGATATTCGGCGGCGTTATTTGTGCACAACTCGGAAGTATGAATGAATATGTCGGAGATGTTTTTCCGGCGAAATGAATAGGACTCGGCTCTGCTCCGTCTTGACGAGCGGCTCCATCAAAGTACATTTGCCAAGAAGGAAGAACATCGATGTAGAAGACTCCTTCTCCGGAAGTTAAATCGAGAAGCTCCATTTTCCTGGAACTGGATGATCCGCTAAGAAATCGCCAACGCTTGTCCCTCGATGACCTTTTGAGGAATGTAAACTATGTCATCTTTGCTTCAACAAAGACGGCCCGTTTGGCGAGTCGTCCAGAGCACCTTGGTCTCGACAAAATGTACTTGATAGGATCAGCTTTAGAAATGACGTGGACGGTGTGAGCTTGAAAGTAATGGCGCAACTTTTGGATGGCGAAGATGAGAGCTAAACACATCTTCTCAATGGACGAATATCCCATTCGGCTCCAACAAGTGTGCGACTCAAATATAGTATATAGGGCTCTTTCTTTACCGTCTTCATTCTCTTGAGCACATAATGCCCCCATCGAGTGTTCTTGGGCCGATATGTACAGAATGATCGATTTCCCAGGAATTGGCGCGCTCCTAATACTGGAGGATTTGACAAATACTTCTTGATGTCATCGAAAGCTTTCCGACACGATTCATCCCACTCGAAAGGAGCACCTTTTTTCATTAGATGACTAAACGGGTGACATCGTCCTGCCAAATTGGAAATGAATCGGCGTATGTAAGCTAAACGACCTTGAAGACTTCGAAGATCTTTAAGTGTAGACGGTTCAGGCATGTCTTTTATTGCCTTGATTTTGGATTG
The DNA here is from genome assembly GCF_048544455.1 of Silene latifolia. NCBI lineage: Eukaryota > Viridiplantae > Streptophyta > Magnoliopsida > Caryophyllales > Caryophyllaceae > Silene > Silene latifolia. The sequence goes on along the minus strand of NC_133531.1, from coordinate 127,640,960 downwards.
ATCTATCTCATTCCTCGGTGACGTACGATGAAACCCAAAACTTGCGAGCTAACACCGAAAGCACATTTTAAAGGATTCATCTTGAGCTTGCACTTTCGTAGTCTCTCGAAAACCGTTCGAAGATCTTTCACGTGGTCGACCCTTTTCTTGGATTTGACAACAAGATCATCGACGTAGCACTCAACAATGTCATGTAGCATATCATCGAAAATTTTCTCGCATAGCTCGCCGATACGTGGCTCTGCGTTTCTTGAACCCAAAGGGCATTACCTTATAGCAAAATATGCCCTTTGGTGTTCGAAACCCGATGGCTTCTTCATCTTCTTTTGCGCCATTTGGATTTGATTATATCCACGGTCAATCCATGAATGACAATGATGCCCGTACCGTCGTGGCGTCGAATCATGATCTCCGTAATCGGAAGCGGAAATCATCCTTTGACAAGCATCGTTCAAATCTCGAAAGTCGACACAAATACGGAGTTGTCCGTTTTTCTTTCTTACCGGAACAATGTTAGCAATCCACGTCGGATACTTGACCTCCCGAATAAATCCCGCGTCGATCAATTTGTTTACCTCCGCTTCATTTAAAACATTTACGGCCGAAATCGTCTTCGTGGTTGCTTCTTTGGGAAACGCCTTTCCTTATTGCGAGTCGATGAATGCGATTTTTGGACTCAGGCCGGGCATTTCTTGATAGCTCCTGGCAAACACATCTTTATATTCTGATAGAAGCTCAACATATTCCGTTTGCTCTTGATCTGTCAGAAGGGAACTTGCATAGACGGGTCGAGGCTCCTCAGTTGTGCCTAGGTTGATTTCTTTCAAGTCATCAACCGTCGCTTGGACTCCGTCTTCAAGAGTTTTTGGAATTTCACCAACCTCTATCTCGTCATCTAAATCGGGCATTCTTGTCTTGTCACATGGTTAGACGAGACAAAATCCCGAGCGATTTTCCTTTGACTCGACTCCTCTTGTGGATTCGTGAAGATGACAGTACGACTTTTTACTTTCAACGACTTATCCATAGTTATTTCCACTTCATGATGACGTTTCATTTTAGAGGGAATGACACTGTGGATATCTTTGCTGAGGTTAATAGCAACTTTTGTCTTCGAGGACTTCCTTTGTTTTTGTCGGCGCATCTTTTGTACCTTCGACCTATGAATGCGACTGAAGACTGATTTCTTTACCTCTTTTCCTCCAATGCGAGTGAACACTGGCGTATTTGGCCCTTGCTGTTGAGAACCTGACGTTAAATGGACACAAATGTTCTCTTCCCTTTCTCCCAATCTGTTGAACACGGAAGAGCGAGGCGTAGAAGTTGGTGATCCCAACCTGTCGAAAACAGACCTTCGCGTCAATATTTCTGTATTATCGCCTTCACTTTCCGCCAGTTCTGCCACAATATATTGTGATGAAGCGTGCTTCGCCTTACGTCGTGCAGAAATTTTCTAATGGGTTCAGGAGGCGAAAAACCGATACCAACCTTTCCGACTTCAAGCGTGTTGCCTTGTTGGTACAACTTCTTTTGTGTTTGATTCATACCATACGGGGTAACTTCAATCACTTGCCCCAATGGAATTGGATTCTTAAAATCGTACCCGGACTTCGTCATGAGCTTGTAAGCATTTGGATCAAATCGTCCCTTTGTAGACTCTTCGGGACCCGTGTGGTCCTTTTTCATCGATGCTGTCGTAAAGCCCGGTAGAGGTTGTTTACTCGTCGTAGAGTGATTTGTTCTTGCAACCGGAACGATGACATTGTTTTTCAGAGTTTGCAAATCTTTATCGTCAATTGTTCTAATTGATGTGGACGCTACACTTTCAGGTGTGCACTCTGTAAAAGGTGTCTCTCCATCTTTACGCCTTGATTTTGGTACGTACTTAAGAATCGGCGTCGCTTTCTGCGGGATTAGAGAAACTTTCTTTTCGCCAGAGTTCACATTTGTTTGACTGGCCTCTTTGAAAACGCTCTCGTGATTCTCGACTGTCGTCGACTCCTTTGCCTCCGGAACTTTAGAATCGTCTACCTTTTTTTGAAATTCTGGTTCCCGTCGAAATGATCGAGGATGGCAACATCTCACTTGGCGCATCCTGCTCTTCATAGAATCGAGCGTCGGCAAAGTACGATTCAACCGTAGAAAAGGGCTTCACATCACCATTTATCTTCTTTTCGCCATCTCTGTAATATTTTAGGCATTGGTGTAGAGTTGACGCTACAACACCATTCTCGTGAAGCCAAGGTCAACCAAGCAACAACTTGTATGATGTTTTGGAATCAATAACTTGGAAAAGTGTGGTGGATAACATATCTCCCATCGAGATTTCGACACGGATCATGCCAATTGCCTTTTGTCCACCGAGATTGAATCCTTGGATCATCAAGCGACTTTTGGCTAGTTCGCTTACAGAAATCCCTAGCTCTTCCATAGTGGCTTTCGGCATTATGTTGACGGCTGAACCTCCATCGACCAAGATGCGGCTCACCTTCTTCTCTCGAATGTATCCAGATACAAACAAAGGGCGATTGTGCAACTTTGATCCAAGTAACAAATCTTCATCACTAAAAGCGAGAGCGACATTGCAAGTGACACATTTTTTGGATTGTCTGTGCTCTCCCGCGGCTTTAAGTTTATCGAAGATACGCTTAGGTTGAAGAATCGCCAAAGACAATTGTTGACGCATCTCTTCGGGCAAGTGGAACATTTGTTGTCATCCCATACGCGAAGGCAGTGCGTCTAAGATTGCATCAATCTTTGCACAATCGATCAAATTTGAGGGAGGTTCTTTAGCCACATCATCTTTACAACTTTCTTCCTCAATGACGGTAGAAGACACGGTGTTCACCGAAACTTTAGCAAGGTAGAACTTGGGAAAATAATCCTCTAACGTCACAACTTGATGTAATCTCGGCTTAATTTTCTTAAACGACGTGACATCTGGCGAAGAATCCATGACGACCCCTCTATCTTTATTCAATGAAGATTTCCTCACTTTCTGACGAGTTGACTTTTGACGTTTTGGCACTTGGGGTACCGACACTTCTCTACCTTGATTCTTTCGTCGACGCCTAGTCACAAGGGTCCACCCTTCGTCGTCGTTTTCTGGATTTTGAGCGGTGGAAGTTGGTGATGACAGATTTCAATTCTCCGGGCATGACAACACTCACCGGCTCAAAAGTTCCGAACTGAATCATTTGCACACATCCTTTAACTGCCGAAGTAGGACATGTTTTAACACCTTCGTCGTTTACTTGAGCTGCTATGTAATTGGACTCGGTGATATCTTCGAGGTCCAAGAGAATTTTCCCGTCTTCGGCTAACTGCATTATCTTTTCTTTCAGGGTTATGCATTTCTCCAATGGATGACTTACGACCCTATGATATCGGCAATACTTCGGATCGTTCGTACGTCCGGCTTCACTTGGTCGTTTAGACTCGGGAAGCTCGATCACCTTCTTCTCCAAGAGGTCATCTAACATGCCGGCCAGATCAGAATCCGGGAAGGGGTACTTCTTCTTCTCGAGCTCTTTCAAAGTTGGTCGTGGCTTCCATGTATCCTTTGAATAGGCCGCCGCCTTCTTGTCTGTTTTTGGTCGAGCCGAGATTTTCACCGGATTAGAAGTAGAAACCGTCATAACCTCCTTCGAAGTGCTTTTGGACGCCTTGTCGTTTTTCTTATACTCCTTTCTCTCCGTCTTTGGTTCTGAATGAGTAAACAGTCGTCCCCCATGGCTAGCGATGGTAATCTCCATGTCGTGAGCTCGAGTGGCTAAATCCTGGAATGTTATCGGCTTGTTGCCTTGGAGGATGTAAACTAGATCCGATTCATTCCCCGAATGCACATTTCAATAAAAGAAGTCTCCGACAAACGATCTTTACATTCGAGGCTTAACGAGCGCCATCTACTTATGTAGTCGATAACGGGTTCGTCCTTCCATTGCTTCGTGTTAGTTAGTTCCGTCATACTTACGATGCCTGATGCGTAGAAGCGATTAAGGAACTCCTTTTCCATTTGGTCCCAATCGTCGATTGACTCGGCGCTTAGATCCGTGTACCAATCAAAGCGCCTTCCTTTCGAGATCGGACAAACCGCTTGACAAGGAGATCGCCATCGATCAAGCGATGTTCAAGTTTCGATGAAATGGGCAACATGTTGTTTGGGATTGCCCTTTCCATCAAACTGCTGAAACTTCGGTGGTTGGTAGCCGATAGGCATCCTCAAATAGTCAATCTTCTTACTATATGGCTTGACGTAACGGTGGATCGCTAAGCGGAGCGAAAGTTTCCATCAAACCGACTTTTGAAGGCCTCTGCGATCATCTTTTGGGCGTCTTTAGCGAAGAACGACTTATCCTTATCACGATCATCCTCGTTCTCGCTGGCATAGTCACTATCTTCATTTTGCATTGACGAAATAGGCCGCTTCTCCAACTTTTTCGTCAAGGCGGCAATCGCTTGATTTCTCTTCGTTTTCCTTCGAAGGTCTTCAAGAATAGCTTTCATTTTATTAAGTTGTTCTTCCATATTGTCGCCCTCAATGACCATGACGGGTGCCACCATGGAATATGACGGTTGGCTTGACATCTCCTCGTTACGCCTTTGTGGTGACGACGGAGACGAACCCGCGCTACTCTGGCCATCCTCGACGGTGAATGGCTCAAACAAAGGGCTAGTGTGAACAGTCATATCCTCAAAAGTGCCGGACATTATCTCTCGAAATGTTGACGAGACAAGCTGAGGGTCGTCGACTTGGATGGGAGAAGGTGAACCGAACACAGGATATTCATATGGCCTAGAGTTGCCGGCGCCATATGATTCCCTTGGAGCATTGACAGTGACATTGGATTTGCGAGGTCTCGTAGGCACGGATGCGAGAACGAGTCTCGCCGCGGATGCGAAAGAGGATGGATGTGGTCCTGCTCCTTGTAGCAACACCAATGGGCGATCTGTCGAGAGACCCACCGAGACGGATTGAGCTTTCGTTAGAGGCCATTGAAATGATTGTTGTGAAACTTGATTGTGCGGAAAAAGAGATGAGTAGTAGAGATGTCCCACCGAGCGTGCCAAATTTGTAACAACAAATTTGTGTTAAATCTGCAAACAAGTAGATAAAACACAAAAGAATGCAACAAAGTAATAATTTTATTAATTTAAAGATTTCGGGTACAATCTTCTAGTTATTCTACTGATTCGATTTCCGCATTTGGATGAATAGGAGGGTCTTGATTTGAAGACTTGATTCTCCTTGGATGAATTTGATTTGCTTCTCTTCTGTTGACGACGATGAACACTTGATGTCGGATCGAAGAGTAGTCTTCTTTGTTCTCTAGCTTTTCTCTTGGAAGAGGATTTTTGTAGAGAGAGTTTCTTTGTAGAGAGGTTTTATTTCGTAGTGTGATTTTCTTTGTAATTTTTCCCCTCCTAAATTTTGAAGCTAATGCTTGTATTTATAGAAAAAGGAGGGGTTTGGTTTCCACCCTAAGTGGACTTGGTAGTCTTGGTATTTTTGTAATGGACTTGGTAGTCTTGGTATTTTTGTAATGGACTTGGTAGTCATTTTGGCCCATTTGAATGTATTTGACCCATTTAGTGAGTTTGACCCATTTGTCGGATTTTATCACTTTAGAGAGTCGGACCGACTAAAATAATTAAAATGGATTACTTTATTTAAATTTCGTCCAAATTAATTACATTATTTCGTATTTCCTTTGACGGGTCAATATTTTGACCTTTGACTTCCGACGTGGCAACATTTTGACTTTTTGACTTCAGACGTGGCACTTGTATAATTTTTACGTGTCTACAAGATGCTTTAACACAGTGCTCTTTATGAGACCGCTGAATTTACTCAATAATTGACCATTAATATGTTTAATTCAATCCTTGTCAATTGTACGCCTCACAATGTTTATACAGTCTCAAAAGAGACTAAAGTTATAGCATAAGGGTAGACCACACTAACCTTGTTAGCCTTGGCAATTTGTTTTTTCGAGCAATATCCATCACAATAGGCCAGTACTCACGAGAACGTGAGTTGATTTCTTCAGAGGACCATAACAACTCCACTTTGCCCCTACTGAGATCCATGCCAGAAGCTTTCCATATTTCAATAAAGTAATTCCCAACAACTTCTATTTTCTCTAAATCACCTCCCATTTTGTTATTTAAGAAGGCAAACCAATCTGCAATCCACACTCTTACTTTACAACCAGCAGATGTTAGTCTGTTAACATTTATTGTCTTCATTACCCCCTGCAAGCACAACATTATTGCATTACAAAACTCGACAAATTAAAACGTCAAAAAGACATACTGGTGCAACAAACTAAGAAAACAATATCAAGCAAGTTTCGTTAACCATGCAGAAAATGTGATTATGTAACTAACAAATAACAATCTCTAAGGTAGCACCACAAACTGATAATCAAGCAGAAACAGAAGCAAGAAACCCATTGCACTCGAAACAGTTTCCAAACATTGAAAGTAGTGTGAGTACTATCCAAGACAAGTGTCAGATGACGTGTAAGTATTTGAACACTCTATATATAAAGTAATTGCTTTCCATTTAAAACAGTTCTTCTAGAAACTATAAGACCTCTTGAAAGATAGGAGGAACCAAATTTACCTGAGCAATATGCATACGACCAGATGGTTCAAACCCATCATAGCAGATTGGTTCATCTTTGTGGGCAAGAAGATTCCTAAGCTCATCTTCCTGAATGCACTCTTCCCCAACAGTCCTTATTATCTGAAACCTCTCCTCCAGTGCCACCCTAACGATTTAGTACACACATAAATACACTTAAAAGTCTATATAGATACCAAAACTTCATACAAGTAGATGGGAGAACGAAGAATTACTCAGAGCTCGACTGAGGAGTGTCGTTGACAGCAAGAGGTTTTTTGTTATCAGCTGGGGTCTGCTGCTCCTTTGTTTTCTTTTTGTCCACTTTTGTTGAAGTAGTTCGTGAAAATGTCTGAGAGAAGGCCATAAAAGCTGTTAAAATAGTTACAAGCAAAAACTACTTATATAATTTATCTTCTCAGGTTTAATGAGGGTTCACCAGTGGTTATTGGGTATCATTACACTAGTTCTCTCTTTCAATAAAAATACACTCATTATTTGTCCAGAAAGCCATTTGGTGAGGCTCTGACATGGATGTTAGTTTCCCTTATTCAGAGAATATACACACATTGACCTTATATGTTCTGGTAACAAAAAGCCACTATCAAGATTCACAAGAGAGGATGGGTGTATTATACTAACCTTCACCTTCTTTAGCAATTCTTTGGCATTGCTATCATTAGCAAAGTGATCTCGTACAGGCTGAAGGTAAGAAAAAAAGGATCAAACACAAATAAAACATGATATTGAACATTTAGCATAAAACAGGACAGTGAAGGGGTATGCAAAACATACTTGTAGAATCTTATTCAGTGCCTTCGATAGAGCGGGTTTCACATCACCAGGATGAAGCGCCTCTCTTTCATAGTCAACTACCAATTCTTCGTAATTGTTGTAAGTTCTGAAAGTCCCGACAATTGAGCAACATAAAGAAACATTAAAATTTTGGAGGAGGGTTGCTAATATTACATTTCTGACATGACCAGGACTTACTTAGCTCCACCAAATTCAGCTTTGCGTTCAACAGAGAACTCCTTGAACCATGGGAACACAATGTATTTCAGGTATTCCAGACAAGGATTTCCTTCAACTACCTTTGGAGGGCAATAAGCCTTTTTAATTTTCACATTAACTTCAGCCTGTGAAAAAAAAGCCACAACACAGTTTAATGTACAAGTATATGATTTATCTCTGTCGAGCAAACAATACAGCCAGTGTATTTTAGAAGATAGTTGTACAGTGACAGTAATGCTGACAGCTATTATCACCAAACCTGATCGTCGTCCATGAATATTGCAGATGATACTTCAGAATTTGACATCTTTCCTTGCCCTTGTTGCAAGCCTGGAAGCATGTCTGTAGTTTAACAACAAAGAAAAGCTACTTTGTCAGTCAACAAACCAGAAAAGAATAATGCTAAGAGCTTAAGACACTGCCGCAAATTAGGTGAGCTTGAAAAGAAAGCGTACGGTGTGACAATATAATAGGCTTGTTCTTTCCTTCCGTGCCATCACAGTATTCTCGAGCGAGAATGTTGACTTCGCGCTGGTCCATACCCTGCTGGCAAATGTCCGCCTATTCACAAAAGGTACAAAGTACTTCAGTAGTAGACATGAAAAAGTTATCTCAGCGAAAAGAAATCTTAGGAACGGAAATTATAATTCAACTTGAATGCCTGCAGAAATGTTGGTGCTACAAAATGGAAGAGGGATTGAACGAGATTAGGTGGGCACGTCAAAATGGAACAGAGTACTCAGATTACAAGACTTGAAATTACTCACTTTGTTTACTTAAAAAGTTGGGGTAATGGAAATAGAGAGAAAAAAATGCTGCAAGTATCAGATGACACGAACAAACAGATACGATTATAATAAAACGATTTAAAGTAGGAGGAAGAAAGGTTATACAACATGACAGTCTTTACAAATATTGTATCCGAATTTTATTTTATTTTAAAAAAAAATCCAAAATGGGTTTTAATTGAATCAAATATTCCCAATTTCTATGGCAAAGAAATATAAGGGAATTAAGCAAAATGACTCAAAGAAAATATCTGTGATTCTTATATTGTAACATAGCAGTCGCATAATGCAATTCCCGAAGCAATTTTCAACATTGGTCATCCTTTACACATGAGTGTGGTACGTCTTGTGTGTACATCAAACTCTCCCTCGCTCAACTAAGCATGGCTTTTTGACGCTTTGTGCTACATTGTTGTCGTTGTACTCCAATTTGTGTTTTATCTACCACTACTATGATTGAAAGCTAACAAGAATCTGTTAATGGTTATCTCACAGATTTCCCCTTGTCTAGTGCATTTCAAGGGCATAATCTTACTCCCCTATCGTTTCCCTTCAATAGTTTTATTTATAAAAATTCCAACTTAGAAAAGACTAGTCAAGCTAAACAGAAATTAGCTTTAGCAGAACAGCAATTATAAATCAATGACGAGATAACCTTTAGCCTTGAGGCTTAATAGCACAGAATACAATACCTTCAGGAAAAAGATATCAGCACACTGCATGCAAGGACACATAATTTGGGCTCCAGATATCTCATCTTGTTCAACTTGACAGCAACTGCGCTAGCAACATGTAGGATCATTATGTCATTCTATACACCAGAAAGGTAGAGGGGACCAATTTAAAGTGAAACTCACTTAGTCAGCCTTGGGAGCTTGTTCGTTCGAGCTATATCTAAAACCAAAGGCCAGTACTCATTCACATGCGAATAGATTTCCTCCGACGACCACAAAAACTCAACTTTGCCTAAGGAATCCATTCCTAAAGATTTCCATATTTCGATAAAATATTTCCCCACAATTTCAATTTTCTTTGGATCACCTCCCATTTTGTTATTTAGGAATGCCGGCAAATCTGCAATCATCATTTTCACTCTACAGCCCGCAGATGTTAGCTTGTTCACATTTATCATCTTCATAACTCCCTGAAAACATGCTACTGTAATGAATATACTGATGTGGTACAACTAGCCTGTGCTGTGACAGAGGTGTTATGGGGTATTATACCAATTAATTAAGAACTAAGAGCACGTTTAAATTTGGTAAAAAAACACATTTAAATAGATGTCTATGATGACTGCATTTCCAATAATAGACATTTAATATGCCAAATTGCCAATTCTAATCCACATTCTACAAGTTATTCGAACACCAAGAAAGAGACAAGAAAATATCAAAACAATATATTTGACGCTTCCTATTTGAGATACACAATCATCTTCATTGTATACAACGAAATAAACCGGGAAAAAAATGATAAAAAAAAATCCAATCCAAGCTAAATAATAAATGAAAGGTCAATCTTGACTCCAGAAGTAAATAAAATTTAGGTAGATTCAGAGGACACAAAAGTTATCATGACTGATTAAAACTAATTAAAAAACACCCACAGAAGATGATTGACGGAGAAGCTATTTTTTTTAGGTGTAACGGGACCACTACAGAAATTCCAAATCCGCCGCCTCATAGGCTTCAAACCCAAGTCATCATTAGTGTCAATGTCTAGTGACAACCTAGCTAAGCTAGCTCAAATGTGCAATGAAAAAGGCTATGTTAATCCTGATGCTTGTGAAATCAAGTGATTTACTCATTAATACTCAGGTACAACCAATTAATGTAACCACCCAAGTAACCCATTTCTGCAAAAAGTGGACCAAAACTAACACCGACTCATTTTAACGAGATGATCAAGGTGCATAAATCTCGCCATAGTATGATCCAAGATAACAAAGAGATGAAATGACAGAGACTAAACACAAATGAATCCTAGGTTCAGTACCACATCACCTAAACAAGCTGCTATTTCGAAATAAAAAAATAAAAAAATAAAAAATAAAATGCGGCAAAAAATTGATTTCCCAATAACAGTTCAGTACAACTTCCTCACATCCAGCATCAAAATCAGTGGTGAAACCTGGATTTACAGTTAGGGAGCAGAAATTTTCAAAGGATGCAACCTACTAATGGAATAAGGTAAACGTGAAATATACAGAAAATTATAACTAAAGCGCTTTCGAACTTTTCTTTGTTTAGGTGGTGACTGCCCTTGCTGGCCCCTTAGTTCCACTACTGATCAAAATTTCATCTGGAGTGCATAAAATTAGTCCAATTTTACTTTCTACCCACAAAACTGCACTCATCATAACCTTAAAAAAAATGGAGCAAATACTATACTTATCAATAAAGATCAAACTTTTTCAATCAATACATAACAACGAACAAAACATAAAAATAACATGAAGCTTAAAACTTTGCAAAATTTATCAGACCAATATGCATACTAAATTCCTTCCACAGTTCAGTACAACGTCCTCACAACAACCATCAGAAATTTATCAGGAAAGCGTCAAGCTAATCAAATTACACTCTCTATCCACAAAATTACACCCATGACAAATTCAAAAAATGGACCAAACAGCTATACTTATCAATAAAGACTAAATTTTTTCAATCAATACATTAAATTAGCAAAAACCCACTGATCAAACTCATCCGAAAAGCGTCAATCTAATCAAATTACACTATCTACCGAAAGAATTACTCAGATCGCAAGTTCAAAAAAATGGACCAAGAACTATAATGATCAATAACGACTAATTCTTTTCCATCAATACATTAAAGTATTAAACTAACAGAACCCAGTAATCAAAATAGCATAAAGTTTACGACTTTGCGAAATTTACCAGAGCAATATGCATACGACCAGAAGGTTGAAAGGCATCAAAACAAATGGGTTCATCTTTATTAGCGAGAAGATTCCTGAGCTCATCTTCTCCAATACATTCTTCGCCAATGCTTCTAATGAACTTAAGTCTCTCCTCTAATGTCATCCTAATCATAATCATTACCAAAATTAATCAAAGAAAAATACATTAAGTAACATGAAAATAGATGAGTAAAGCTAAAAGAGGTTTATATATATAAATATATACCCAGATTTGGGAGTTTCATCGATGGAGAGAGACTTGACTTCCTGAATTGGGATTAGCTGTTCTGCCATTGATGTTGTTGTTGAGCAGCGAGAGGAGATAATTGGGATTGTGCAGTTTTTTTTTTGGCGATTGGACATGGGGTTAAGGGTTTATTAGGGGTGTATGTGTATCAGCTATGGGTGGGTTTGGAATGACAAATCATTTTTTTTTTTTTTTTTTTAATGACAAATCATTTCAAATTGGTATAAGTTTGGAACTTGAATCCATTTTTGAAATAATGGTCAAAAATAAAATATTTATCGTTTTGGGTCGGTTTTGAAAATATTTGTCAAAATGGTGTCCACGTAGGCTCGAGATTTCTGGACCTAAAACACGCCACTACCAATGGCGTGTTTATAATGAGTACGGAAAGAAACTTCATTAAAAAATGGACTAAAACAAACACGCCATTGGGAATGGCGGGTTTCGGAGGGGAAACACGCCACCCCTAATGGCGTGTCTTATGTAAATTTTTTTTTTTTTTTTTTTTTAAAAAGTTCAGTCAGTTGAGGAAAAAAATTGTTGTAAAGACACGCCACTACTAATGGCGTGTTTCCTTCACAAAACACGCCATTAGTAGTGGCGTGTTTCAGGTCTAGAAATCCCGAGCCTACGTGGACACCATTTTGACAAATATTTTCAAAACCGACCCAAAACGACAAATATTTTATTTTTGACCATTATTTCAAAAATGGACTCTTGGAACTTAGGTCATGTTTTTTTTACCATTATTTTATGTGCTTTTTGGCCAAGTTTTTTTTTTTTATTTGGCCAATAAAAGTGCTTTTATAATTGAAAAAGTAGTAGTTAGGTCAAACATCCTAAATTATGGAGTTTTAAAACTACTTTAAAAAAGTCAAAAACTAATAACTTACCCCCAAAACTAAAAGTAGATATTTCTACTTCTACTTTTCACATAAAGTGCCAAAAATTCATTACTTATGCGTTTTTTTTTTTCTCTCAAGAAAACCATTACTTTTTTATATATGTTGTACCTCTACTTTTTCTCTTCTCTGTACAATATTTCCTTCTTTCCTCTTACATACACCATCAAAGTACCGGATGTGTAAAATTATAGTTTTGATTTGCTTCTCTTCTCACACAATATTGGTTGGCATAATTTTGATTTGATAAGGATGTGTAAAATTATACGGACTAAATTGAAGGGTAATTATATAGTTTTAGTATAATTGACGAGTGATTACATAAAATTTTAAACGTTGATTTTTTATTCAAATGATGAATCTATAAATAATATGGTTAATGAAAAAAAAAAAAAAAAACTGGATGGAAGTAGTTAGGTCAAACATATAAATTTTATAAGAAATCGCTTTTATAAAAGTATGATCAAACAACCAAATTTTTTTCAAAAAGTAACTTGTGAATAAACTCCTTTTAAAAATAAAAAACTATTTTACACAAGCAAGGCCAAACAGCATCACGATTGTAATACCCCGTATTTTATATAATAAATTAAACGGATATTATTGAATTAAACGGATATTATTAAACGGATATTAGTATATATTAATTATTATACATTTTATATTACTAATTAAGGCGGGATAATTGCTGAGTCGATAATTACGTAAATTATTTTAATTAACCGCGTTGTATCGATATAAGTTAATTGTGACGGGTTTATCCTACATTCGACTTTTAATAAAATATCTTTATTATAAATATTATTATTATTATATATTATTATTATTCTAATATTATTATGGCATGATTACTACTACTTTTGCTTTCCTCTTTTGCCTTACTTTTCTTGCTTTACAACTCCATTTCCTGCAAACAACACATGGGCAACATCAATCATCAAACCTCCTTTATTACTCCCTCATTCACGCCTCCCTCTTTCTTCAGCTTAGATCTCAGCCATTTTCGCATAAAGAGAGGGAGAGAGAGAGCTGGGTTGTTGACGGTTCAGCAAGGAAGGGCTGGGGGTGGTCGTGGTGGTCAATGGGCGGCCGTGGTGGCTGTAGAGGTGGCACGAAAATGGTAAGACCAACTCTCCTCCTCTGTTTTTCGAATTTCAGTCGGGTTTTTGGGGGTTTTCGTGTCTTGTTTGGGCATTACTGGTGGTTGTTGGAAGAGTAAGGGAGTAGGGTGGTAAGGGGCGAGTGTTATGGTGGTGTTTAGGGCGGTTGTTGGTGGTGGTAATGGCGGAAAAAGGTGGCAGCGATAAAGGGGGTAGAAACGGGTTTGGGTATGGGTTTTCAGGCGAGTTAGATGGGTAACTTTGATGTGGCACCACCGTGGACTTGGGGGAGGTCGAAATGGTGGTGCCACCGTGTCTGGGTGCGTGGTTTGGCGGCGAGCAAGATGGTGGTGTTTGGGCAGTGGGTAGTTGTAGAGTGCGGTGGTTGTGAGTCGAGGAAAAGGGGTGTTTGGAGCTGCACGGCTGTGAACCAGGCCAAAAGACGGCCGTGGTTCACCTCGCCGGCGAGGGTCGACCAGCTGGGGTTGGGTTGTTGGTGGCTGGGTTGAAGTGGGTGTTGGGGGGTGGTGGATGTCACGGTGGTTAGGTGGAGTGTGGGGTCAGGAAATGGGCTGGAACCGTGGTGGGCGCGTGTGTTTGTTTAAAGACGGGTTTGATTCGTTTCGTTATTAATTAAGTTATCGTATTCTAAATTAATTAATTAACCCCCGAGCGCATTAAAATAATTAAAGACGGGTTTTCATAGTTTAATCATTATATTTCGTAAATTGGTCGTATACTTAATTAATGAATTTAATTCCGAGTTATTTAAATAATTAAAGACGGGTTGTTGAGTTATTCAAATTAATTAATTCGGGTATTCTCAATCGCATAATTCGTTAATCATTTAATTATCGTGTTGGTTTAAGTTCCGAGTTAATTAAATAAAATAATAATTAATTAACTAGAAACAGGATTTTGAGTCGGGTTTGTTAAAGAGAAAATTTATTATATGACGCATCAATTACTATATCGGGAAAGTCCCATTTTAAGAAATTATACTTTAATAACTGTCTATTTTGGGAAGTTGGGTCAAACATTCATCGGGTTAGTTTAGTTATCAATTGGGCATAAGTTGGTGTCGGGATTGTATTTCGGGAAGCTTCTATTTTGGGAAATTACTATATTTAGTAGTTAGTAATTATAAATATTATAATTGTTTTAGGTGACGGATTCGTGAAGAATCGATAATCAAATGCATTGCTTTGTTTTCTGGACTGCTTAAACTGCTTAATTGGAATTGCTGGCGCTTTGAGGTAGGGAAATACACTTGTCCTACTATCGTTATTGATCGAATTGTGTTGACTGGATTTCTGGTTGTTGATTTACGATATCTATTATATTCAAAAAGGTGATTGACTGATTTGATCGTATTGAGCATATTATCACAACATTCGGTAGTTGGCACGATTTCATTCATTTATATATATATATTGTATTGCATAAATCTCTTGGGCATTCATATGCATTGGAGATGGAGGATAAGGAGATTGAATTGGCGGATAAGGAGATTGAGTTGGCGGATAAGGAGATTGAGTTGAGGCGGATAAGGAGGTGACGGAGTATCATGCATATCATATTTTATTGTTTCGTTGTTTTCCCTACTCAACCTCGCGGCTGACCCTGTGTATTCGTGAACACCTGTGATGAACCGTTTTATGGGGAGCAGACTTGACAGGTTTAATAAAGATAGGACGGGAGCTTGATGGGCGTGAGACACTGGATCAGACGACCTAGTAGCTAGATCATCATCTAGAAGACTTCACTTTTATTTACGTCAGTTCTTGTAATTTAATTTGAAAAGAGAATTTGTAATAATTAAGATAAATATTATATAAATTGCCTTGGAGTTTAATTTGTTATTCACTACCTCGGGAAACCGAGATGGTAACAGTCCGTTTTATGAGGGAATGTCTTGACGAAGACTTCTTTTATAAACCGGGGTGTTACAAAGTGGTATCAGAGCGAACGATCCTCAGGCCTGAACCAATGAGCCCAATGAACATAGGATGTGTCTAAATAAAATGAACCCCGGGATAGAACTGTTAGGAGCACACTACGGTAAGGTTTGAGTTAGGGGCCCCCTCACACCGAACCAGTGGTCCTCTCAGTTGAACCGGAAACCATGAGTGTATACGAGAAAAAGGGTAGAATAGTGCTTGAGGTTGAACATGAAATTCATCTGTCATTGCCTAAGTGTTAATTGATTGATACATTGATTATTGCAGGACAACGCTACGGTAAGTATTTTGTTTGAATGATGTGTTAATAGTGACTAAGTAATATGCGGTTATGTGATCCCAAAGCCATGCTAGTATAGTCTTGTGATAGTAATTAGAAACACTATCGAATTGCATGTTTATAGCCATAACAATCGTGATTTAGATATACGGAGTAGATCGAGATAAGAAGGGATTCTATGGGGAAGATGTTACGAATTGTACAGTGTGAGGTTTAAGTTAGGATGAATTAGTATCGATAGTATAGTTATAAGAATTGGAACATAGAAAATGAATAACTTAGTGATAAAATTCGTTCTGGTTGGTGTTACCCTTTAATTGACCTTACTACCATTTCTTTTCTGTTTATTGCCTATCGACGAAAATTTTATGAGAAATAGCCTCGTGAGTTAGTGACCATTTGACGTTGGTTTCACGCTTATATGATATACGGATTATGAATAATAAATAATTTAGTGAGCTGTGGTTAGGAAGTTCCTGTGCAGTAATGTTCGACCAACGATTTTGTGAAAATCCTCATTTAAATTGTATTAATAATTTTTACATAATTCCAACTCCATCGATTAAAAGAGTCGCATGTGTTTTCAAATTGTTAAGCCACGAAAAATCTTGATGTCTCAATATTAAATAATAAGTTTTGCAAACTGACCCAAGTTTCAGACCAATTACTGTCACATGCTTGTTTTGACCAATTGAATTACAAAATTCTTTTAAAAATGGAATTCTTGTGCTTTAAACCTAATTCTTTTCCCTGTGTTTTGAACTCACCGTGTTTTATAAAAGTAATATGAATCAAGTTTTAATCGAACAGTTATTTATTCGTGATTTTGGAAGTTACAACGTAAATCAAAACATGTAAAATGTGTGTTCTAGGTTGAGTTTTCAGATAATTGTTTGAGTAATTCACGAGCCTTAGTAATGTGAATTTATAATGTTTTATATGACGGTAGTAGCACGCATGTTCAGTAGTTATGTTTTTTTTAACAAAGTGATAAAATTAAAACTTAGTTGATAACCTTGTTGGCATGATAGTATGAGTAAAATTGAATAGCTTAAATTGATTCTTGATCAATGGTGAAATATTTTAAATGAGTCCAGTTGTTTGCATATTTTATATAGGTTTGGCATGCTGTAATATCTCTGGTGTGTTCATAACATTTGCATAGTGGTCGGATATATATAAATATAAAACTATATTGTCATATCTTGGTGAAGCTGATGGCGTTAAAAGTAATTTGATTATTATAATATACTCGCATGAAAATTACAATAGTTATGTTTAAAAGTTTACACATGGATGGTAGTAATGATTGTGTCTAAATGTTCACACGCGTAGGATGTCACCTGAGTTCTAATGTCTTTTATGTGAGTCGGTATGCCTATAGTTATACTTATAACTTTCATTTCATTAAATTATTTCAATTGAACCTAAAATCTATAACATGGTAATAAACCGTGTTGTTATTCATTATTGAATATGTTTGTCATTATATCGTCATAAAATACTAAAGGGATTCTTGCAATTATATGATCATGATATAAAGGAAACTGTTTGATATAACGCGACAATTGACATATCTATATTCTCGAGTCGTTACTATCAATTATATTTTAATAAAGATTGTTTATGATAATTATATTAGCAATTATAATGGGATAACCCTTTGATGATTCGCATGATATGCGTTGGTTTAAATGATAGTCAGGTATGTTAACTTTCCAATATCGCTGTTTACTCGCTTGTTTGACTCGACCAATAAATTGTAAAATTTGTCAATCAATGTGCATTCGTCATTCGTGAATAAATCCCAAACCCTTTGATATGAGGATTAAAAATATTTCTAGGCTGATAAGTACTGCGAAACTGATTGTCTTTGGTAAGGATTAGCTAACTTAAGCGAGAGTTGAGAATCTTTTACCTTTTTTTTAAGTTGTTAGCAGTAATTGAGAACTTGGTTATAATAATGAGGTTACGAGGACGTAACCATGTTTTTAGTTGGGGAGGATTGTAAAATCTTAATGTTTAATTTGCACTTGTTTGTGGATCGTAATTTTGATCAAGTTGATGTTTAGTTGTGGGGTACCTATACAAATGAGTTCTATATGATTTGTTCCTACTTCTGTTAGTTGGTTGATGTGTAAAAGGAGAGTGTAGTTAAACTACCGGTATTGAGTTATGAGTGGTGGGGCCTTTGTGCCGAGTTACGTTTGCGGTCCAGCGAGACCATGGTTATTGAGTTACTCGAGTTTGAGATCGGAATTGAGATGGAAAGATGATGGTGTTCTCATATGATTATATAGTGTTATACATTTGTGTTCGCAGGTAGTTATTAGAATTAGTTAATTGGATTAAGAAAATGATGAGTTAAACTTCGGGACGAAGTTTATTTTTAGGAGGGCAGAATGTAACATTCCGTATTTGTTACGTTTAATTGATGAGTCAAAAGTGTGTTAACCGTGTTAGAATTTCGTGACGTCCGTAAGTACAATATACAATACCTTTCTGTTGTTGAGTATGGGAGCGAACTTCGGGACGAAGTTCATTTTAAGGGGGGGAGACTGTAATACCCCGTATTTTATATAATAAATTAAACGGATATTATTGAATTAAACGGATATTATTAAACGGATATTAGTATATATTAATTATTATACATTTTATATTACTAATTAAGGCGGGATAATTGCTGAGTCGATAATTACGTAAATTATTTTAATTAACCGCGTTGTATCGATATAAGTTAATTGTGACGGGTTTATCCTACATTCGACTTTTAATAAAATATCTTTATTATAAATATTATTATTATTATATATTATTATTATTCTAATATTATTATGGCATGATTACTACTACTTTTGCTTTCCTCTTTTGCCTTACTTTTCTTGCTTTACAACTCCATTTCCTGCAAACAACACATGGGCAACATCAATCATCAAACCTCCTTTATTACTCCCTCATTCACGCCTCCCTCTTTCTTCAGCTTAGATCTCAGCCATTTTCGCATAAAGAGAGGGAGAGAGAGAGCTGGGTTGTTGACGGTTCAGCAAGGAAGGGCTAGGGGTGGTCGTGGTGGTCAATGGGCGGCCGTGGTGGCTGTAGAGGTGGCACGAAAATGGTAAGACCAACTCTCCTCCTCTGTTTTTCGAATTTCAGTCGGGTTTTTGGGGGTTTTCGTGTCTTGTTTGGGCATTACTGGTGGTTGTTGGAAGAGTAAGGGAGTAGGGTGGTAAGGGGCGAGTGTTATGGTGGTGTTTAGGGCGGTTGTTGGTGGTGGTAATGGCGGAAAAAGGCGGCAGCGATAAAGGGGGTAGAAACGGGTTTGGGTATGGGTTTTCAGGCGAGTTAGATGGGTAACTTTGATGTGGCACCACCGTGGACTTGGGGGAGGTCGAAATGGTGGTGCCACCGTGTCTGGGTGCGTGGTTTAGCGGCGAGCAAGATGGTGGTGTTTGGGCAGTGGGTAGTTGTAGAGTGCGGTGGTTGTGAGTCGAGGAAAAGGGGTGTTTGGAGCTGCACGGCTGTGAACCAGGCCAAAAGACGGCCGTGGTTCACCTCGCCGGCGAGGGTCGACCAGCTGGGGTTGGGTTGTTGGTGGCTGGGTTGAAGTGGGTGTTGGGGCTGGTGGATGTCACGGTGGTTAGGTGGAGTGTGGGGTCGGGAAATGGGCTGGAACCGTGGTGGGCGCGTGTGTTTGTTTAAAGACGGGTTTGATTCGTTTCGTTATTAATTAAGTTATCGTATTCTAAATTAATTAATTAACCCCCGAGCGCATTAAAATAATTAAAGACGGGTTTTCATAGTTTAATCATTATATTTCGTAAATTGGTCGTATACTTAATTAATGAATTTAATTCCGAGTTATTTAAATAATTAAAGACGGGTTGTTGAGTTATTCAAATTAATTAATTCGGGTATTCTCAATCGCATAATTCGTTAATCATTTAATTATCGTGTTGGTTTAAGTTCCGAGTTAATTAAATAAAATAATAATTAATTAACTAGAAACGGGATTTTGAGTCGGGTTTGTTAAAGAGAAAATTTATTATATGACGCATCAATTACTATATCGGGAAAGTCCCATTTTAAGAAATTATACTTTAATAACTGTCTATTTTGGGAAGTTGGGTCAAACATTCATCGGGTTAGTTTAGTTATCAATTGGGCATAAGTTGGTGTCGGGATTGTATTTCGGGAAGCTTCTATTTTGGGAAATTACTATATTTAGTAGTTAGTAATTATAAATATTATAATTGTTTTAGGTGACGGATTCGTGAAGAATCGATAATCAAATGCATTGCTTTGTTTTCTGGACTGCTTAAACTGCTTAATTGGAATTGCTGGCGCTTTGAGGTAGGGAAATACACTTGTCCTACTATCGTTATTGATCGAATTGTGTTGACTGGATTTCTGGTTGTTGATTTACGATATCTATTATATTCAAAAAGGTGATTGACTGATTTGATCGTATTGAGCATATTATCACAACATTCGGTAGTTGGCACGATTTCATTCATTTATATATATATTGTATTGCATAAATCTCTTGGGCATTCATATGCATTGGAGATGGAGGATAATTAGATTGAATTGGCGGATAAGGAGATTGAGTTGGCGGATAAGGAGATTGAGTTGAGGCGGATAAAGAGGTGACAGAGTATCATGCATATCATATTTTATTGTTTCGTTGTTTTCCCTACTCAACCTCGCGGTTGACCCTGTGTATTCGTGAACACCTGTGATGAACCGTTTTATGGGGAGCAGACTTGAGGTTTAATAAAGATAGGGCGGAGCTTGATGGGCGTGAGACACTGGATCAGACGACCTAGTAGCTAGATCATCATCTAGAAGACTTCACTTTTATTTACGTCAGTTCTTGTAATTTAATTTGAAAAGAGAATTTGTAATAATTAAGATAAATATTATATAAATTGCCTTGGAGTTTAATTTGTTATTCACTACCTCGGGAAACCGAGATGGTAACAGTCCGTTTTATGAGGGAATGTCTTGACGAAGACTTCTTTTATAAACCGGGGTGTTACAACGATAGCCTGCAAATCATGTATATCAGGTAAGCCACCCGAGGGTGACAGACTCGAAATCTGTAAGTCATGGACTCAGATCATCCTGAAAATTTCACCAAAGTTTTAACCACTAGACCCCACCATTGCGGCCCATTATTATTATTATTATTATTATTATTATTATTATTATTATTATTATTATTATTATTATTATTATTATTATTATTATTATTATTATTATTATTATTATTATTATTATTATTATTATTATTATTATTATTATTATTATTATTATTATTATTATTATTATTATTATTATTATTATTATTATTATTATTATTATTATTATTATTATTATTATTATTATTATTATTATTATTATTATTATTATTATTATTATTATTATTATTATTATTATTATTATTATTATTATTATTATTATTATTATTATTATTATTATTATTATTATTATTATTATTATTATTATTATTATTATTATTATTATTATTATTATTATTATTATTATTATTATTATTATTATTATTATTATTATTATTATTATTATTATTATTATTATTATTATTATTATTATTATTATTATTATTATTATTATTATTATTATTATTATTATTATTATTATTATTATTATTATTATTATTATTATTATTATTATTATTATTATTATTATTATTATTATTATTATTATTATTATTATTATTATTATTATTATTATTATTATTATTATTATTATTATTATTATTATTATTATTATTATTATTATTATTATTATTATTATTATTATTATTATTATTATTATTATTATTATTATTATTATTATTATTATTATTATTATTATTATTATTATTATTATTATTATTATTATTATTAGACTAGTAGTAGTAGTAGTAGTAGTAGTAGTAGTAGCACATTAATGGGTTGTTTGGTTCACAATGGGAAATTGCAATGCCTAGGAAGATCCAATTACTATGTTATTCTATTTCATGTGAAATTGGAAAAGATGTTTGGTTGCATGTGGGAACTCCAATTCCATAGGAATTTCCACTTATCTAGGGGGTCTAGGTAAACAACTTCCTCCATTATGGGGGAATTAGAGTTCTTAGGAAGTTCTAATTCATGTGAATTGGGGCAACCAAACAACTAACTACTTTACATTTTTCATGAATTACAATTTGTGTGTCTTTTAAGGGTAACCAAACAAGTCCTAATATTATGACTATTACTATTATTATATTACAATTATTATTAGTTATTACATTAATTATCATTATTAATTTTTATAATTATTATTGTTATTATTATTTTTATTGTTATTGTTATTATTTCAGTTGAATTCAGCTCCACCCAGCTTAGTTAATGAAGTTCAGCTCCATTTAGTTGAGCTTAGTTAATGAAGTTCAGCTCCAATTAGTTGAGTCTAGTTAAGCTCCAAAAAGTTAGAAAAAATAGGATCTTAATTTATAAAGAGAAGAGTTAAACTAGACTAAAGTTTTGGAAAAATTGTTGATTTAAGAGTTCATTTGGTCCGATTTTGGGTGAAAAAGGTACAAAATGGAACGTTTATGAAAAAGTGTATGTGAAATACTTGTAGTAAAGTTCGTATATGAAAAAAAATTATGTATTATTAATAATAAGATAATAAGACTATCAATAGTAATATTATTAAGAATGGTAATATTAAAATATTAAAATTAATAGTAACAATGTTATTAATAATATTCATATTAATTACTTTCAAAAAAAATATTCATATTAATTAATATTAATATTCATATTAATAATAATATTAGTAATTATATTAATATCAATATTATTGATTTTAATAGTCATAATATTCATTATAATAAAAATAATGAAGATGATTAATCAATCAACATTTATCTATCTATATTAATAAAAGAAGTTTTTTTTCGAGCGTTTACGAGGATCCAACTTATGCTAATGATATAAAATAATAAATTAATTAATATTTTTTAAATAAACTACCTTAAAATTAGTAAATACCTAAACCAAATCAAATACCACCGAAGATCAACATGTATAAATATGAATATATGATCTTTGAGTCTTTGGGGTCGTTTGGTTACCCATTTTAAAACACATGAATTACAATTCATGGGATTTGCAAAATGGGAGAGTTGTTTGTTTGCCCAAAATCACATGAATTGAAGTTCCATAGGAACTCCAATTCCTCCATGATGTGGGAAGTTGCTTACCTAGGCCCCCCTAGGTAAGTGTGAATTCCTGTGGAATTAACTTCCCACATTCCAACCAAACAACTTTTTTCCATTTCATGTGATTTACAAAATCATGGGAACTCTTATTTCCTTGGAACTTCAATTCCCTTAGCGAACCAAACGACCCCTTTGATTACGTACAGAAGTTTTCACATTAGCAATTGAGGGCAATTACTTTAATACGCATGCACGACTTTCATTATGATTTGTTTATGTATTTGTATGTTTATTACTACTATCTTCATTCAACTTTTATCACCCAAGTTTAATATAATACTCTTCACATATATTTAAAAAAAAAAAATGGGGTTGTTCCAGGTGTAATTCCGGAGCAGGATTATGACCACTTGAATTTGTAGAATGATGTCTTTGCTTGTCTCTTCCTTTCACTCTTTCCTGTTTAAGATGAACAAACTGAGGGCTCGGCTTGGTACCGAGCGTACTCACTCCGACGCTCAAGTCAGTAAACTTAAGAGATAAGTTGTGTGTTAACTTGGCAAAGTATATTGTAGAGAGATAAGGGAGTTTATACCAGATGATTTAGTGAGTTTTGGGATAGTTTTCTCAATGAGAATTGAGGAGTATTTATAGACTTTCACGTTTTGTCACGTAGTGGCCAAGTGGCCAAGTGGCTAGCAGGTGGAAAGAAGCTGTTCTACCCTCGGCCGAGGGACCCATGGCGGCCGGCGAGCTGGTTGACTCCATCTTGGGGGACCCGGATGTGAGTCGCGGATATGCCTCTCGGTCGGCTAGTTGCGGCCGAGAGACCCAGTGACAGAAGCGGTGCGTCGGTTAGATTGTCTAATCGTTGACTTGCTTGTCTTTTGGCTTTGACCTTGCTCAATATGTTGACTCGGTCGGCGGGTGCGAATATGCCCCATCAATTTGCCCCCAGCGTAGTCTATGCCGTGGTATGGACCTTCGATGAGTGTTGAGCGTATTCTTTGCAAGTTGAACTTCTTCCCGGCTTCTTCTTCCTCGGCTTGGTTACATTCGGGCCGTGCAGATCCCCTCCACATGGTTGTGTAATGGACATCCGATATGAAAAAGAAAATGGCGCTGGCGAGACCAAGGTTGAGAGTGCCGTGTGCTTTTGATTGCCCCGGCCGTCTTTGCCAAGCTTGGTTGATCGGTGGCCGGCCGTTGGCAAGTAGATATCAAGGAGCGTGTCGAAGAAGATTTGTAACTGTATGTCGATTGACATTCCGTGGCTGCATGCTTGACACGTGGCTTGGCATTGATTGGTGGACGTTTCATGGGCTTTGCTCTGATTGGTCCACTGAATGGGCTTTGCTCTATAAATAGAGCAGTTAGCCCCTCATTTTGGCCATCAAACTTCATTTTCTCAAAAAAATTTCTCTCTCTAGTTTTTTCGAAGAAATTTCTCTCTCGTCTTCAAAGCGTTACTCGGCGTAGCACTTTTTTCAAGGTAAACAAACAAATTTTTTCCCAACTTTTTACTTGTTGATTAATTGTTGTCACCATGTCTTCTGCTGATTGTGGACAGCGGGCCGCCCACGGGGGCGCTTGGGATGGAAAAGAGAAACAAGCGTTTGCATTTTGTATGGAGTCGCCACCAATTTTTATGGGAAATTGGAACCGTTCGAATACCTCGTGTCATGTCAAGACACAAAGTAGAGACATGAACACTAAGCAATCGTTACCCTTAGCATTCTATGTCTAGAATGACTCTCGTGGATGCCAATGAACACGGGTGTTCACAGATATCTGGAGTAAGGGGTGAGGGTACGTATTAGAAAGCTCTTTTGATCGAACACTTAATCCCGCCCGCCTCGATAGCGGCCTCTACTAATGATTAGGGAAGTTATTCGTACTCGATATATCGTCGGTTATATGCATGCAATGCAACATCCAAGTTTTGATCCTAGCATGTGAGAATTAATATTAAGTCGGTTGACACGTAATTAGCAAACAATTGGGTCGAAGTAGGATTTAATGCTCATTTACATGTGAAAACATACAAACAATAAAAGAAATACAATAATTATGAATTACAATAATGAAAATTACAATAATTACAATGGAACATGCGATTTATGTCGAAAATACCTTTAAAACGGATAATTTGAGAAAAAGAAAGAAAGAAAGAAAGAATTAAAGAATTAAATAAATTAACGAACAGAAATTAGCGTGATATTACGGTTAATAGTAGATTATACGTAGACTAATTATACTAAGTCAAGGCAGAGACGGAGTTCAAGGACAGAACTCAACCGAGAACAGTAGCAAAGAGTGCGTCCTTTGGAATAGGCGCAGAAGACGCTGCGTCTGTTCCTTGGCTCAGTTCTGGCTGTGAAGCCGTAATTGCAAGCCGTTAATGTCAATTGGTAAATTTAATGATTGATTAGATTATTTACTCGGGTGAAAGTTATTAATAGATTATTTAACATGCGAATGAGTCGTGAAAACAGTAAAACATGAATGAGACGGATTTGCACGAATTAACATGAGATGGAATAATGACATAAGTGAAAAATATTAATGAGTCAAGCAAATTAATTCAATTAATTAGGTTAGATACGGTGGATTAACGACAAATATGCGATGAACACAACAAAAGACGGATGAAAGCTATATCAAAGACGAATTCCAGAAACCCAATATTGATGAATTGAATCTCTACAACCCGGAATTGAACTTAATGACGAAAATCCGTAAATATTGGATTATTAGGGATTTAAGTCGGATTTGTGACGATTAAGACATATTAATGATGATGATTACAATATACATGTGAATTATATACTGTTATGATGAAGAATTAACAAACAAAACGAAACCAATAAAAGAATTCTGAAACGAATAAACAGAGGACGAACGAAGAAGAAAGGAAGCAGGAACTGCGGCAGCCTCACGAAGAGGCGCGGCGGAATCGCTGCGCTCCTTCGAAGAGGCGCGGCGATTCTTTGCGTCCTTTCTCGACGGTTATCTACTGGAAATCCGTAAAAAAGAGGTTTTAAAGCATGGTTTTAGAAATCGGTTTTAATGGTATTTTCGACATAAACCTTACAATTGTGATACAATAAATAAATACAATAAAATAAAGAGATATTTACACCCTCAGACTTACATGTTGACGAAACGAGAAGGACTAAGATATCGATTAGTGATGCTCGACGCGAATGCAAAGAAAGTGCCCTCGTAAGAGGAAAACGATTAAGTTAATTAAGTTGATTGATGTGTAGTTGGTCAAATTGGTCGGTCATGCAAACGGGGAGGCTGGTACTCAGAAGGATTCGAGCTTACGTGGTCGAAAGTTCAAGCACGTAGACGCCAAAAAGTAAGAACAAAGTCTAGAATGCAAAGGGAGAAGAGAAGGGCGGACACTTGCGTGAGAAATATGAGGAGCGAAGGCACCTATTTATACTAATCACGTGAAGGAATTAGGGTTTCGGAGACTCTTTGGAAGTGAATCTCGGAAAGATATGAAAAAAGATACGAGAAACATGCGAGAAAAGGGCACAGGAAGAGGCGCAGCGACCACTGCGTCTCTTGGAAGAGGCGCAGCACTTTCTTGCATCTGTTCCCAAGTGGTTTCCTCTATTTGAAGAAATATTTCCGTGTTTGAGTTATGGTAGGACGGAAATAATCCGGTTTTCCTTAATATCTTATGTGAATATTACGGGAAATTGCTTACTAAAAGATAAAATTTATGAAATATGGAATAGAAATATCCGGAACATTCCAACATTCGACTCGGGATTTAACGGTTATCAGAAAATGGAGACGGTTTTAGGCCCGGACTCCAAATGTACTCTAATTACTGTCAAAACGACCGTATCGGCACGTAGATGACAACTAAGAGGTAGACATTAATGTTTGAGCAATCACTTGATGATAAACTTACGAACTGTCACAAATCGTTCCGCGTACCAAACATGCGACCCAATCATCACCGGGTGGTTTGCGGGAGGTGCAGAAACGAGGTGTCTACACTGATGCTCAACCCAGTACCTCTGCGCCGGGGGGCGAACCGTCGCGTCCTGATGAACAGGAGCCACTGGTTGTCACCCCGATAGGGTTTGGGGGGCGCTTGTCGCCTTCTCCTGAAATTGATGAGAAATTTATGGAGGGTATTGATGATGATGATGAGGAAAGGACCCATTCTGACGTAGAGAGGCCACATTTCTTGTGGCACGGCGATGCCTGCTCGATCAATCCTGATCGTGTTTGGACGAATAAGTTCGCTAGTTGCTCCGGTCCTGATCTTTTTGAAGACCATTACTCCTTCGGCAGGGGGTATAGAATTGTTATCCCTGAGGATGGTCAGGCGGTCTGTTGCCCTCCCGAAAGGTCAGTATCGGCGTGTACATCAGACATCTGGAGTATGGGCTCCGATTTCCTCTTAATGAACACGTCGTGGCCATAATTAAAGCCATGAATGTCGCCGTGGCACAACTGCATCCTGTGGACAGCGGGCCGCCCACGGGGGCGCTTGGTGGGAAACGAAACAAGCGTTTGCATTTTTGTAAGGAGTCGCCACCATTTTTATGGGAAATTGGAACCGTTCGAATACCTCGTGTCATGTCAAGACACAAAGTAGTGACATGAACACTAAGCAATCGTTACCCTAAGCATTCTATGTCTAGAAGGACTCTCGTGGATGCCAATGAACACGGGTGCTCACGGAGATCTGGAGTAAGGGGTGAGGGTACGTATTAGGAAGCTCTTTTGATCGAACACCTAATCCCACCCGCCTCGATAGCGGCATCTACTAATGATTAGGGAAGTTATTCGTACTCGATATATCGTCGATTATATGCATGCAATGCAACATCCAAGTTTTAATCCTAGCATGTGAGAATTTAACTAAGTCGGTTGACACGTAATTAGCATACAATTGGGTTGAAGTAGGATTTAATGTTCATTTACATGTGAGAACATACAAACAATAAAAGAAATACAATAATTATGAATTACAATAATGAAAATTACATTAATTACATTGGGATAGGCAATTTATGTCGAAAATACCTTCAAAACGGATAATTTGAGAAAAAAGGAATAAAAGAAAGAAATTAAATAAATTAACGAACAGGAATTAGCGTGATATTACGGATAATAGTTAATGATACGTAAGCTAAACAAACTAGGTCAAGCGAAACGGAGTTGGGGACGAAACTCGGCCGAGAACAATGCGCAGCGAGTGCGTCTTTTGAATAGCGCGCGAGACATTGCTGCGTCTGTTCATTCATAACTCGGTCCCATTTGTGAAGCCGTATTTGCAAGCCGTTAATGTTAATTGGTGATTTAATGATGGATTAAAATTATTTACTCGGATGAAAGTGATTAATAGGTTATTTAACATATGAATGGGTCATGAAAACAGTAAAGCATGAATGAGACGGATGCAAACGGATTAATTACATGACGGAATAATGATAGAAGTGATAAATATTAATGAGTCCTCTATTGAAATCAATTAACTAACATTAGATATGATGGATTAATGACGAATATGCGACGAATATGCGAGTAAACAGATTAAACTATATCAAAGACGAATTCCAGAAACTCAATATGAACAAATTGAATCTCTACAACCCGGAATTGAATTTAATGACGAAAACCCGCAAATATTGGATTATTAGGGATTTAAGTCGGATTTATGACAATTAAAACGTATTAAAGATGATGATTATAACATATATGGAATTATTATGATACTACGACAAAGAATTAACAGACGAACAAGCAAAAGAAAGATTTGAATACGAATTACAGAGGACAAACGAAGAAGAAAGGAAGCAGGCACTGCGGCAACCTCACGAAGAGGCGCGGCGAACTGCGCTCCTTCAAAGAGCGCGGCGATTCTGCGTCCTTTCTCGATCATATCTCGGAAATCCGCAAAAACAGGTTTTAACAAAGGGTTTTAGAAATCGATTTTAACGGTATTTTCGACGTAAACCTTACAATTGATGATACGAAAAGTAAAATACAATAAATAAATAAGGATTATACACCCTCAGACTTACATGTTGACGAAACGAGAAGGACTAAGATATCGATTAGTGAATGCTCGACGCGAATGCAAAGAGAGTGCCCTCGTAAGAGGAAAACGATTGATTAATTAAGTTGATTGAGTGTAGTTGGTCAAATTGGTCGGTCATGCAACGGAGAGGCTGGTACCCGGAAAGATCCGAGCTTACGTGGTCGAAAGTTCAAGCACGTAGGCGCCAATAAGTAAGAACAAAGTCTAGAATGCAAAGGGAGAAGAGAAGGGCGGACACTCGCGTGAGAAATATGAGGAGCGAAGGCTCCTATTTATACTAATCACACGACATAATTATGGTAAGACTAGGATACGGAAGGAAAGATCCGGAAACAACCGACTTAGGTTAAAACACGGAAACTTGGACAAAAAGAAAGCCCTGGGAAAAGGCGCAGCAGAGCTGCGTCCCTTGGAAGAGGCGCAGCACCTGCTGCGTCCTTTCCCGGGTAGGTTCCTCTGCGCGTAGAAAACGCGTTTGACAGCCTGTCGTATTTTAGGCATAACTTTCTCTACAAGACTCGGATTAAGGTGATTTCGGCGGCGTTGGAAAGCTAAGAAAGATATCTAGAACTTTCTGTGAAATAGGCTTGACCCAAAAAACTCGTTATCACCTCGTAAAACGGGCCTAAAGGTCGGGTTATCATTTTAACTAAATGAAATGCACATTTTGTAATGTAAACTTTTAGTTTAGCCTAATGGAGTGACATGAGACTCAAAATGAGATATAATCATGACATTTTATGACATCCTAACCTTAGGTAGACAAGCACATTGCTTTGACTCGGGATTTGACGGTTTATAGAAAATGAAGACGGTTTTTGACCCGGACTCCAAATGTACTCTAATTGCTGTCAAAACGACCGTATCGGCACGTAGATGACAACTAAGAGGTAAACATTAATATTTAAGCAATCACTTGACGATAATCTTACTTAATCGTCACAAATCGTTCGCGTATCAAACATGCGGCCCAATCATCACCGGTTGGTTTGCGGGAGGTGCAGAAATGAGGTATCTATAGAGCCCCCACTTTGACCGAGGCTTGGACAAGGCGAAAGTCAAAGTATAGCCATCAGTCAATTGAAGATTACAACTTTGACGACTATGGCGACGAGGAGGCGGCTCAAGGGGTCGAGCGAGGACCTATCGTCGGGAATATTTTAGAGTCTGTCGACTATCTGGGAGGGTCGTTTAAAGTTCATTAGACTACGTAAGGAAGCTCGCCAGACCATAAGAAGAGACCATACCGAGATACCCACAGGCGAAACGGATCAAGACGCTTCGGCAAAACTCTTTGGTCACGA
Source organism: Silene latifolia (assembly GCF_048544455.1). Classification (NCBI taxonomy): domain Eukaryota; kingdom Viridiplantae; phylum Streptophyta; class Magnoliopsida; order Caryophyllales; family Caryophyllaceae; genus Silene; species Silene latifolia. Next base: position 127,610,519 of record NC_133531.1, on the reverse strand, counting down.
AGATAACTTGGTGTCACGAAGGCATTAGGGTCACGAGGATTACGAAGAAACTTCTTAATACTTCCGAAGGCTAACTCTGAAGGCTATCTCTCACTGAAGGGAAGGACTGAAGGGATAGTTCTCTCTAAAGGGAAGGCTGAAGGATAATTCTCTCTAAAGGGAAGGCTGAAAGGATAATTCTCTCTAAAGGGAAGGACTGAAGGGATAGTTCTCTCTAAAGGGAAGGCTGAAAGGATAATTCTCTCTAAAGGGAAGGCTGAAAGGATAATTCTCTCTAAAGGGAAGGCTGAAAGGGGACTTAACTGAAAAGGGGTTATTTGAAGGTTACTGAAAGGATCAACATATGGAGGATTATCTTGAAGGGATAAGGCTGAAGGAAGGATTATCCTGAAAGGGATATCTAAGGGATTATCTGAAGGGTTGTTTGAAAGATTAAGGTAAGTTTCTGAAAGATCTGAAGGGTTTATCCTGAAAAGGGTTACCTAAAGAGTTGGGTGTATGAACCTAAGGTCGTTGGTGTGGGAGCTTAAAGGCTTATGAACCTATGGGAAGCCATTTTGGGATCTAAGAATCTAGGGGTCAGAATCCTAACTTTGGGTCTACGAACCTAAGGAAGGAGGCTTTGGTTTGGAACTTCTGGATAATGCGAGTAGCAGGACACAGGCGGGAACTGCTGGGGAAATCTGCTTGGGTCGTCTTCAAACAAACTTCGATAAGTCTTGGGGTTGATGTAGATCTCCTTGTCTCGAGAGGGAAAGTCTATCCGTGAACTCTCATTGGGGAACATAATCGGGAACTAATCTCCACGTCTCGAGAGGGAAAGTCTATCCGCTTACTCTCGTTGGGGAAATGAAGGCGTGTCGAAACACCTGTCAGAGAATACTCGCTCGTTGTGACAAGCAAGGTCTTGGTAAAGTACTGCTTCTGATACTTACCTACATGGTTAGTAGCTACACAAGAATGCAATCTAATATATGCACGTAAGCAATTATCACATGGACCTCGAATGAGGAAACACATAGGCTTGTAAAAGTCGTTTCTTTATAAAAGTTGTTTAAAACTTGTTCAAAGAAATTTGTCATTTATAATGCGTTATGCATATTCAAATGGGCTTTAGACATAGGACTTGTCATGACACAAACCTCATACGGACGTGACGCGAAATGTAGACTTAGGTTGGACTGACGCGACACTAACTTAGATTTGACGCGACACAGAGATGACCTAGAAAGACTTTGCTTAAGCATGCACAACCCCTAGCCAAGTGTGGGCGACAACGCGTATCATTTCCAAAGGTGGAAAGAATTGTAAGAATGATAAAGGCATATAAAGGCAAGGCATGAGCCATGGATCAGCTGTCTACTAGGACATCTTCGTCGCCGCTTGTTGTAAAAGAGACCCCTCTTGAGGCACGATGACTTGGAGAATTGATCTAAGATCTTTGTCATTGTCCGGACCGAGTACTAGCTTGGCTTAAAATAAGAGAGGAATAAAGGAAGGGTGGCATCTCGGAAGAGAAGCCCCCGGGATGGGAGGATGATTCTGGAATTTGGTGAAAAAAGAGGTTGGGCGACAATAAGGAGCCCCCAGTATAGAGGTGTTATTTGTAGAAGGGATGTTAATTGAGGTTGGAAGGTTGAAAACTGGGATGGTTGATAATTGAGGTTGAAAGTTGGGATGGTTGCGTCCTTGAGGACTGCCTACGTATTCACGTGAAGTGAAATCAAACCTGATCGTAGTTCAGGTGTGTGCCTAAGCTATGTTGTTAGGGCCTTAAAGTGCAGGGGTCACAAGGGTGTATTCCTTTGGTGACTCGAAGAATCGATTTGAGATAACTCCCTCTGATCATAGACCAAAGAGGTGTAACTAATTTTGTAAAAATTTCTTTGTCATGTGAGCACACTTAGTGGACCCTAAGGATGATATGGGTTCGTCCCGTTCTAGGTGGCAAAGTATTTGAAGACTCCGTGTTTGGGTCAAGGTGAAACTGGATTGGATATTTGGAATGTGGAGCTCGGTAATAAGAGGCTTTGATGAACAAATCTCTGGAGCTTGATTTTGTGGAGTTAAGGCTTTATGGGATTATGGCTTGTAATATGGCTTGGAAATGGAGTCTCTTGGCTTGATGTAGCCTGAGCACATAAAGGGTAGGTTAAAATGACGTGGGTTCAAGTTTCCATGTCTTGGCTCTAAAGGATGGGTATATTTGACGAGCTTTAGAGGATTCTCAAAATTCCTAACTATCTCCCTGTAACGGTCTCGAGAAGGACTTAGGGTGTGATGTGTGAAAGGCTAAGTGAGGGTGCTAGCTAACCATCTTCATTGATGTCTTGATTCTACCTAGACTTCAGCAGTATTTCGTTCGGTATTTGATTTCAGACTTGTTCTTAATTCAGACTCAGATTCTTTGTCTGGAATATATCTCGGCTTTTGCTCAGATTCTTGATTCTGGCTTTTTGAGGATAACTGTGACTTTGGATATTGACTTTGACTTGTTTGATTGAGTCTGGTTCTTTTGACTCTTTTGTCATGGATATTTATCTTGGTCATTTCTCTTGAATGAGCCTTTGTCTTTGATCATGGCTCATATCGTCTTGGATTTTCTTGCTACCATGGATTTGGGTCAGACTAGCACCTTTGGTGTGAAATGGGTTGGTCTTTTAGTAATACGGGTTGCTTATTGTGGGGAATGGGCTTGCCTTCCGTCATGGATTGTCAACAAGGGAGATGGTCTGGATTCGTCCTAGAATCTCTTGAGATAGGCTCGTCCTAGACTAGGGTTATATTGTGGTTTCTATTGCCAGACATGGAATAGGTAAAGAAAGAACACGGAGTTTCGGATCCTCTACAACTTAGAATGGAACATCATATAAGTGCACTCACATGACTGTCATGTGTTGTTCGTTTTAAAATGTCTCAAATCAATTCTTGTTGTCACAGGAAATGGGTAGAGGATGAGATATGATAGAAATGTGGATCGAAAAGTGTATTTTTATTGAAATGAGTAATGAATGTACTTAACATAGACTCGAGAAGACATGTAACTCGTGGGACAGCCCCCAGGTTGTCACTAGAAACGGAAAAAAGGTACTAGAACAAATATGAGATAGAAAGTCTAAAACTCGGACTCGGACTCGGACTTTGACTCGATTTCAGATCTAGACTCGTAATCATCGACCCATGCTTGAACATTTTCTCTTCCAGCAACTGGCTTCGACATCTGGTTTTGAGCATTCACCCATTTGAGCACCTCGTCCTCATCATTGGGAACATTGAAAGGATAATAGTCAAGAAGAGTTTCTTGATAATTGGTATATCCATGAGGATTGCCTAAGTTACCTTGTGGGATAAAGTTTGAGAGGGACAACTTCCCGTCTTCGATCATATCCTGAATAATATTTTTTAATTTGTAACATTTCTCTGTATCATGCCCTTTGCCTCTATGGTATTTGCAGTACGAATTCTCATCCCAGAACTTGGATTTTTTTTCTGGTTCGGGCGTAGGTCCTATAGGCTTCAACATTCGTTGTTCCATAAGTCTCTGAAAGGCATCGGTGTATGTAATACCAATGCTGGTAAATTTCCTAGGAGGTGTGCCCTTACTTTCGGAAGCCTTTATGGATGACCTTACAGGGTTGTTAGGTTTCTTTGACGAAAGATCCATGAGGATGCCTTTATTGATTTTGATTCTTGGATGAGAAGAACTAAGAATGGATTGCCCACTTGTTGCTTTCTTCTTAGGACTGTCAAGTTGAGGGTTTGTCTGGACACTTTTCATCTTAAGAGGTTGGGCATCAAGCTTCTTACCCATTTCGGCGAACTGGTTTTCTATGTTGGAAAGTCTAGAGTTTAAGCTATCAATAGCTCCCTCTATTTTGGAGAATTTGTTGTCGAAGGCCATGGAAAGCATGAGCATTCCATTTTGGATATCTTCGTCGTCGAGGACATTGATTTCTTTATCATCATGATGATCGAGGAGGTGAGAACAGTCTAGAGGTGATTCTTCACGGTCATGTTTAATGACGTTGGACCCAAGAGGGTCGGTCTTCTTGGATTTCTTGGTGGAAGGTGGCACAGGAAGCTTGCCATCCTCGATCATATCCTGAATAATATGCTTTAGACAAAAGCATTCCTCCGTATCGTGTCCCCTACCTTGATGGTACTGACAATATGAATCGCCCTTCCATCTAGGGAATATCTTTTCAGGGTCTGGGGTTGGACCAATTGGATGAAGTTTCCTTGGGAAATCAGTCTTTGTAGAGCTACTTCATATGTGGTTCCGAGGTCATGGAATTCCCTATGAGCTCGTCCTGGCCTTCTGGGTGGAGTTTCCAAGAGGTTAACTCCCTTGCCTTCATTGGCCTTTTGAAGCTATGCCCTGACCTTGGGGTATGAGAAGATGGTAAAGGTTTCATCATATCTATCTTATTTTCCATATTGATGACACGAGCGCTCAAGTCTTCGATGATGGCTTGAAGCTTAATGACTGCAGTACTTAGTCCCTTGACGTCGACAGATAAACGTTCTTGAACACTTTCTTTGGAAATTGCGGAATTCCTACCGAGAAGAAAATGATGCGCATTACAACTTGATTTGACATGGGATCACGCATACTAGAGCAAACAACAAAGAAAGGGATAAGATGACAAATCTAGACTTGACTTGTGAATTCATGAAATGTCGTGAGCGACTTTTCGTGTTTGGATTCACGGTGTTTGACCTTGACCTTTAGACTCGATTGTTGACTTTGACAGAGTGACGTTTATGTGGTTGACTTGATTGACGGAATTGATGACACGTGTTGATTCTAGACTCGAGGTTTGTGTATAGGTGTTAAGAAGACTGTTGTAGCTTAGACTCAAATATGAGGCCCATTAAGACTCGTGTGTTGAGCCTCGGAACGTGTGACTCGAGTGTTTAGATCCTAACTGAATTGGGGTAGGGGGTTCAAAATGACGGCGTGACGCCTTAGGACTTGACTTGAATTTTGAAAAGACCCAAAATGTAAAGGAAGACGGGTTTATGACTTGACAGAGTTCCGACTAGGACATAGTCGGTTTGAACTTTGATTCTAACTTAGCCCAATTGAATTTACATATTTACATTTACATGTTGGAAAATATTTTGAATAAAACGTTTTTGTTTTTTTTTTTTCGAATTTTCTTTTTTTTTAAAAAAAAAAAAAACGTTTTTTTTTTTTTGTATTTAGTTTTGAAATGGGTTTTAGGCCCGAAGTTTGACTCGACATACGGACAGAATTTTGACTGGGTTTTGCGCTATTTTGAAAATATTTACATTTTGAATGGGATTTTTGATTTTACAAGATTCGTCATGGTTTTCTTTAGAAAATGGTGATCACGTAAGCTACAAACAATCATACAAGCATTATAACGGGATGCTGAGTGCATTTAAAAGGGTTTTGGTTTAAAGGGTGGGTTGCCATACCGAATCATCAAACCCGAAGTCTGTGGAGAGGCTCGTGCCAAACAAGAGTAAGGCCGATTCCTAGTCCATTTCCTCAAGTAGTGAAGGCCCTTGATACAAACAAGAGTAAGCATCATGGTATGGATGACGTCAATCGCTATCCATCCTTAGGCCCAAATAAGAATTAGGACCGTTTAGACGGGACGATTGGTCGAATGGGTTGGGTTGGGCCTAGGAAGGCCGAATAAAACGGTCTAGGAAGACCGAGTTATGAAAACCGACAATTGTCTTGTACAAATTATTCCCTAAGCTTGTTCAAGTTTCACCCTTGCTACACGTAAGTGTATTATCCCCAGTGAGTCGCCAAACGTGACGGACGGGCCGCCCACGGGGGCGCTTGGTGAGAAACGAAACAAGCGTTTGCATTTTTGTAAGGAGTCGCCACCAATTTTTATGGGAAATTGGAACCGTTCGAATACCTCGTGTCATGTCAAGACACAAAGTAGTGACATGAACACTAAGCAATCGTTACCCTTAACATTCTATGTCTAGAATGACTCTCGTGGATGCCAATGAACACGGGTGCTCACGGAGATCTGGAGTAAGGGGTGAGGGTACGTATTAGGAAGCTCTTTTGATCGAACACCTAATCCCGCCCGCCTCGATAGCGGCCTCTACTAATGATTAGGGAAGTTATTCGTACTCGATATATCGTCGATTATATGCATGCAATGCAACATCCAAGTTTTAATCCTAGCATGTGAGAATTTAACTAAGTCGGTTGACACGTAATTAACATACAATTGGGTTGAAGTAGGATTTAATGTTCATTTACATGTGAGAACATACAAACAATAAAAGAAATACAATAATTATGAATTACAATAATGAAAATTACATTAATTACATTGGGATAGGCGATTTATGTCGAAAATACCTTCAAAACGGATAATTTGAGAAAAAGGAATAAAAGAAAGAAATTAAATAAATTAACGAACGGGAATTAGCGTGATATTACGGATAGTAATTAATGATACGTAAGCTAAACAAACTAGGTCAAGGCAGAAACGGAGTTCGGGGCGAAACTTCGGCCGAGAACAAAGCGCAAGCAGAGTGCGTCTTTTGGAATAGGCGCAGCAGACGCTGCGTCTGTTCCTTGGCTCAGTTCTGGCCGTGAAGCCGTATTTGCAAGCCGTTAATGTTAATTGGTGATTTAATGATGGATTAAAATTATTTACTCGGATGAAAGTGATTAATAGGTTATTTAACATATGAATGGGTCATGAAAACAGTAAAGCATGAATGAGACGGATGCAAACAGATTAATTACATGACGGAATAATGATAGAAGTGATAAATATTAATGAGTCCGCTATTGAAATCAATTAACTAACATTAGATATGATGGATTAATGACGAATATGCGACGAATATGCGAGTAAACAGATTAAACTATATCAAAGACGAATTCTAGAAACTCAATATGAACAAATTGAATCTCTACAACCCGGAATTGAATTTAATGACGAAAACCCGCAAATATTGGATTATTAGGGATTTAAGTCGGATTTATGACAATTAAAACGTATTAAAGATGATGATTATAACATATATGGAATTATTATTGTTCCGGGTGTAATTCCAGAGCAGTTATTTGTCACCACCCGTGCTTGTAGAATGACGTCTTTTGTTGTCTCCTCCTTGCGGTCTCCTGAAACAATGAGCAAACTGAGGGCTCGGCTTTGGGCGAGCGAACTCACTCCGACGCTCAAGTCGATGTAAACTTAGAAAGATAAGTTGTTGTTACTTGGCAAAGTACGTATTGTAGAGAGATAAGGAAGATATTACCAGATGAATAGTGATTCTTAGGTTAAATTGTGGATCCTTTACTCAATGAGAGTAGAGGAGTATTTATAGACTTTCACCTTTTGTCACGTAGTGGCCAAGTGGCCAAGTGGCTAGCGGTGGAAAGATCGATCTACCCCTCGGCCGAGGGACCTATGGCGATCCGGCGGACCTGTGACTCGCCGCCGGGGGTCTTGGATATGAGCTCGGCGATGTGATGTGTGCCCCGGTACTGGCCGGGTTGCCCGGCCGGGACCCATCTGACGGGTGGACAGGCCCCGTCGGTTAGGCTGTCTAAGCCGTTGTCTTGCTGTGGATATCTTTGACCTTGCTCAATGTGTTGACTTGGTCAGCGGGTGCAGAATATGCCCCATCAATTTGCCCCCAGCGTAGTCTATGCCGTGGTATGGGCTCCGATGTATGCTGAGCGTATATTCTGCGCAAGTGAAAATTTTCTGCCCCGGCTTCTTCTACCTCGGCATGACTCTGCTTAGGCCGTACCATATCCCCCCTCCACATGGTTGTGTAATAGACATCCGATGTGGAAAAGGCAATGACTCTGGCTGAGACCAGGGTGGAGAGTGCCGGTTGCGACTGATTGCCCCCTGGCCGGTGCTTTCTGGCTTGGTTGATCATATGGCCGGCGGAGAGACAGATATTTAGGAATTTGTTGAGGAAGATGAACAGGCAGAGAGATATGAAGGGGCGTGTTGAAGACGCTTGGTCACTGTTGCATTGATTGACATTCAACTGTTGCAACGATTGACATTCCGTGGTTGTATGTTCGACACGTGTCTGTTTGTTGATTGGCTGACGTTTCATGGGCTGTGCCCTGATTGGTCCCTCTTCATGGGCTTTTTCCTATAAATAGGGCAGTTAGTTTTTGAAATTGGGCACCAATTTCGTTCTCTTAAAATTTTCTTTCCTCCAAATTTCCAAGGGTTTTTCTCTCTTCTAATCTTGATGTCGTTACTTTGGCTAGTGTTTTTTCTTCAAGGTAAACAAACAAACTTTTCTCGATCTCTTATTTTGTTGAATCACTATTGTTACCATGTCTTCTACGAGGCGGACCTAGTAACCTGCTGCGCCGGGGTTCCCGTCGCGTGCGGATGAAGGGGGAAGACGCCGCCGTCCCACTAAGGTCCGGGGGTCCGAGGTCTCCTTCTCCTGAAGTTGATCCTCAAATTTTGGAGGAATGGGAGGATGATGATGATGTTGATGACGACGGAGACGATTTCGGTGATGATCTTGAAGGGCTCATCCCTAATGAGGGGAGCGATCGTCATGGATCACGGCGAGCCTTGTAAGGTCGGCCCGACCGTACTTGGACCCATAAGTTCGCCCGTTGTTCCGGCGAGACATTTTTCGAGGGCCATTTCTACTTTGGCGGGGATACAAAATTGTTATCCCCGAGAGGGGTCAGTCATCTGTTGCCCTCCACCGGTTGCACCGCGTATATATGCGGCACACAGAGTACGGGCTCCGGTTTCCGGCCGAATGATTACGTTATGGCCATCATTAGGGCCATGAACGTCGCCGTGGCCCACTTCACCCGTTGGCTGTTAGGACCATAGTCGGCTTTGTCTGCTCTGTCTCTTTAAGGGGAGGTCCCAACGGTTAATTTATTCCGTCGGCTTCACCACCTTCGTAGTCGTTTCCGTAAGGTGGGGTGGTACAGCGTGCAAGTGGAGCCGGGGTACATCTCCGTTGATAAGCTTTCCTCCTGCAAGGATTGGAAAGATCGGTGGGTGTACGTTGAGGTGCTTGGGATGACTATCCGCTGCCCCGGTCCTTCCGGCCTCCAAGTTAATTTGCGGTGCGAGACTAAGGCGGAGCATGACGGATGGGTTACCGGAAAAAACTTAAGATGGACGCTGACAAGGTCCCTCTTAATGAGGATGAGAGGCTGGTGATGAGGCTCTTTGAGACGGACAAGAGCGGGGTGTCGAAAAGATGGATCCCCGACGAGATCATCCTTCGGGATGAGTTGCTCTGCCATGTCGGCCTCATCCCGGCCCTGGCGCGGGGTGAGTGGGGTCGGTGTGAGGCCCATGATGCTCTCAATGTTTAATCTGTTTTGAATTTTGGTTCATTCCTTGCTTAACTCTTGCTTTGCTTCTTTTGCGAGATCATTTTGGCGCGGACTGTCCGGGATATTCTTAAGAGGATGGGGCTGCACAAGGACAAGACCGTTCTTGATTTGCACCCTAAGGCTCGCCCGTGATCGCGGGACGTCGCCGAATGACCGATGGATCGCGGCTTAAAGGCCTGAATGTGGAGGCGGCCCAGGCGAGGGTTGCTAGTAACATGCCGCGTCGAACGCGGAAAACAAAGCCTTCGGCGGCGACGGCGGCGACATCCGTTCCACCTTCCATCCCTTCGATCCGAAGGAGACGGTGGAGATCGTTGACATCACCAACGGGAGGACTCGATGCGGAGGATCTCCCCTCGTCCTTAAGAGGAAAAGGTCCACCCCGCTGCTGCTGCTTTATTGCCGCCGCTACCGAGGGCGGCAAGGAAATGGGCCCTCCGACAAAGAAGTCAAGCCTGTACCGATTTATCTTATGGCTCAAACTCAGCCGGCTCATTGGGCGTTCCTGATGAGTGGCTTTCCGATATGTCCATGTATACTGACACGGATGTTTTAATTGACTTTTTGTAGATCAACCGTCGGCGGCGCCGTTATCACCGTGCGGCAATTGGAGAAGCGACTGAGAGAAGGCGGGTGATAGAAATGTCACCGTCGCTCCCCTACCTCAGAAGATTTCCCCCGCCGAGCTTGTGGCAGAGGGTGCAAAAATATCCAAGAGTTGTGGACGGTATCGTCTTGGCAGAACTCGGTTTTGTCAGTTACGAATACCTCTTGTTGTTTTGACATCTTCTTAGCTTTTGGGGTGGGTTTTTGTTTTTTTTTTTTTTTTTTTTTTTTTTTTTTTTTTTTTGGGAATGAATGTGACTAGCTTCTAGTATCTTTTCCCACGAGACGGCGCGCCAATTGTTCCGGTGTAATTCCCGGAGCGATTATTTGTCACCACCCGTGCTTGTAGAATGACGTCTTTTGTTGTCTCCTCCTTGCGGTCTCCTGAAACAATGAGCAAGCGAGGGCTCGGCTTTGGGCGGCGAACTCACTCCGACGCTCAAGTCAGTAAACTTAGAAAGATAAGTTGTTGTTACTTGGCAAAGTACGTATTGTAGAGAGATAAGGAAGATATTACCAGATGAATAGTGATTCTTAGGTTAAATTGTGGATCCTTTACTCAATGAGAGTAGAGGAGTATTTATAGACTTTCACCTTTTGTCACGTAGTGGCCAAGTGGCCAAGTGGCTAGCGGTGGAAAGATCGATCTATCCCTCGGCCGAGGGACCTATGGCGAGCCGGCGGGCCTGTTGACTCGCCGAGGGGTCTTGGATATGAGCTCGGCTGATGTGTGCCCACATTTGGCTGGTTGCCCCACCGACCCATCGACGGGTGGACGAGCCCGTCGGTTAGGCTGTCTAAGCCGTTGTCTTGCTGTGGATATCTTTGACCTTGCTCAATGTGTTGACTTGGTCAGCGGGTGCAGAATATGCCCCATCAATTATGATACTACGACAAAGAATTAACAGACGAACAAGCAAAAGAAAGATTTGAATACGAATTACAGAGGACAAACGAAGAAGAAAGGAAGCAGGAACTGCGGCAGCCTCACGAAGAGGCGCGAGGGAATCTAACGCTCCTTCAAAGAGGCGCGATTCTTTGCGTCCTTTCTCTCTTGTTATCTCATCGGAAATCCGCAAAAACAGGTTTTAACAAAGGGTTTTAGAAATCGATTTTAATGGTATTTTCGACGTAAACCTTACAATTGATGATACGAAAAGTAAAATACAATAAATAAATAAGGATTATACACCCTCAGACTTACATGTTGACGAAACGAGAAGGACTAAGATATCGATTAGTGAATGCTCGACGCGAATGCAAAGAGAGTGCCCTCGTAAGAGGAAAACGATTGATTAATTAAGTTGATTGAGTGTAGTTGGTCAAATTGGTCGGTCATGCAACGGAGAGGTGGTACCGGAAGATCCGAGCTTACGTGGTCGAAAGTTCAAGCACGTAGGCGCCAATAAGTAAGAACAAAGTCTAGAATGCAAAGGGAGAAGAGAAGGGCGGACACTCGCGTGAGAAATATGAGGAACGAAGGCTCCTATTTATACTAATCACACGACGGAATTATGGTAAGACTAGGATACGGAAGGAAAGATCCGGAAACAACCGACTTAGGTTAAAACACGGAAACTTGGACAAAAAGAAAGCCCTGGAAAAGGCGCAGCGAGCTGCGTCCCTTGGAAGAGGCGCGACTCCGCCTGCGCGTCCTTTCCCGGGTAGGTTCCTCTCGCGCGTAGAAAACGCGTTTGACATTTTGTCGTATTTTAGGCATAACTTTCTCTACAAGACTCGGATTAAGGTGATTTCGGCGGCGTTGGAAAGCTAAGAAAGAGATCTAGAACTTTCTGTGAAATAGGCCTGACCCAAAAAACTCGTTATCACCTCGTAAAACGGGCCTAAAGGTCGGGTTATCATTTTAACTAAATGAAATGCACATTTTGTAATGTAAACTTTTAGTTTAGCCTAATGAAGTAACATGAGACTCAAAATGAGATATAATCATGACATTTTATGACATCCTAACCTTAGGTAGACAAGCACATTGCTTTGACTCGGGATTTGACGGTTTATAGAAAATGAAGACGGTTTTTGACCCGGACTCCAAATGTACTCTAATTGCTGTCAAAACGACCGTATCGGCACGTAGATGACAACTAAGAGGTAAACATTAATATTTGAGCAATCACTTGACGATAATCTTACGAACTGTCACAAATCGTTCCGCGTATCAAACATGCGGCCCAATCATCACCGGGTGGTTTGCGGGAGGTGCAGAAATGAGGTATCTACACATCCGTTGGCCATTAGGACGATCATTGGCTTTGTATGGTTATGTCTTTTTAAAGGGGAGGCCCCAACGGTGAACCTCTTTCGCCGGCTCCACCATCTTCGGCAGACTACCCTAGGCGGCACGGGGTGGTACAGCATACAGACCGAGGCGGGTTATGTTACCGTTTCCAAGCTGACATCTTGCAAGGACTGGAAGGGCGGTGGGTATATGTTGAGCTTCCGGAGGACTATCCACTGCCCCGGTCCTTCCAGCGCCGCGTCAATTTGCGGTGTGAGAGTCAGGGGGAGCATGATAGATATGTCTCCCGGAATAAGCTTAAGATGGACGCCAACAAGGTCTATCTTCAGGAGGACGAAGAGCAGGCAATGAGCCTGTTCGAGACTGAGAAGGATGGCACGCCGAAGGGATGGATGCCCCCGACGCAGATCGTCCTTCAAGATGAGCTGCTTTGCCACGTCGGCCTCATACCGGCCCTCAGCCAGGGTGAGTGGGGTCGGTATGAGGCCCACCTTTGCTTTTTATGTTTCTGTATTTGAGCCTTGGTTTATTTCTTTTGCTTAACTCCTGCCTTGTTTCTTTCGCAGACCGATTTGGCCGGGAACTGCCTGTCTCCGTCCTCAAGAGGTTGGGACTTGACGAGGACGGGAGAGTTGTTGAGCTGCATCCTAAGGCCGCGCCACGTGATCGCAGACCGACCCCTCACGAACTTATGGAGCAGGCGTTGAAGGCAATGGATGTGGCGGCGGCTTAAGCGCAGATTGCTGGTAACGTGCCGCGCCGGAGACCAAAAACAACATCTACGGCGGCAACGACGTCAAATCCAGCTCAATCTCCAATCCCCATAGCCCAAAAGGAGCAGGTGGTCGTCGATGTTGAAGAGGAGGTCACCGTTGTGGAGGTTCCTCCTCCTTCAAATAAGAGAAAAGAGGCGCTGCGCCGCTGCTATTTCTTTATTCACGAGGGGAAAGAAAAGGGGTCACCGGCTCTGCCCCAGAAGGCTAAGACTGTACGGATCTAACCCATGGCTCGGTTTAGCGAGGTTCATTGGGCATTCCTGATGACAGGCTCTCTGACATGTCAATGAATGTTGACATGGATGCTTTGTCTGGGTTTTTGGTAGATCAGCCGTCGCCGGCTGTCGTTCTCACTGAACGACAGTTGGAGAAGCAGCCTGTGCAGACGGGCGATAAAAATGTCACCGCCGACTCCTCATCCCAGAAGGTTTCCCCGCTCAGCTTGTGGCGGAAGGCACAAGGTTGTCCAAGAGGCTGGTGAAGTGGACTGAACTAGCCGGCGCTCATATTATGGAGCAAGAAAAGGTCATGGGTCAAGCTGCCCCTGCGCTTGAACGGCTTAGGCTTAAGCTTGCCGCTGCTAAGAAGGAGGCCGAGAGGTCGAAGAAAGACTTCCAGGCCGCCATGAAGGACTTCCTTGCTGAGCGAAAGCTTAAGGAGGAAGCTGATAAGGCGGTCCTAGCCGAGAGAGCCAAGGTTGAGGCTGCGTTGGCTGACGCCGCTAAACTGCGGGAGGAGAGAGAGAGAAGCTTCAGGGCGGTTATAATGCCATGGTTGAGCAGAGGGAGAGATGGAAGTCCCTGCATCTGACCGAGGCGAAGGAGCACAAGAACACAAAGGCTATCCTTGCTCAGAGGGAGAAGGACATTGAGACGCTGAAAACCGTCATCATCCCTGACATGTGTGCCCGATCGGGACCAAGTCAAGATGCTACGAGATGCAATTAAAGAGCTCCTTCCCGAAGGCTCCTTCCCGTGGCAAGATTTTGACCGCTTCTTGATGAGAAGGCGGCTGCGGAGGCCAAGGCTGCGCGAAGCGAAGCGCGGCGAAAGCCGCACGGAGGCTGCGGAGAAGGCGGCCCGGGATGCTAAGGTGAAGGAGGCCAGAGAGGAGGCCGAGAGGGCAAAGGCAAGTGAAGCGCCAAGCTCTCCTCTCGGGCCGTCCGCCGTTGATGATCTTTGCTACTGCTGCTGCCGCCGGCGGCAAAGAATAAGCATAGGGAGACGGGCGGTCGTCACCAGATTCACCCGGTCCTTCTGACAGCTTCAGCTGTTCGGGGGCCAACTATTGAGCCTTTCCTCCCTGCCATCCTTTTGGCGCTTTCAAGTCTTATGTTTGTAACCTTTTGTTGTACCTTTTGTTTTTGTTAAACTTTGGTAGGTTGTGTTTAGGCTATCCCTATGGGGACGGCCGCCGACTTTTTCTTGTCTTACTTGTAAACATTTTTAATAAAGTCTGTTTACTTGCCCTCGGCTTGGCCGGGGCTTTGATCTCAATCCTCCATTCAGTTGTCTCCTTACGTTTTTAAACATATTGAGCGCTTTTTTTCGTTTTTACCTTCGGCTTGGCCGAGGCAGTTAGAATGCGTATCTCAACTGTACTTAAACGTTTTTTAAACATGTTGGCATGTCAGTCGCTTCCTCCTCTACTCCCGGTCTTAGCCGAGGCGGTCAGATTTGCGCTTCCCAACCGCTGTTGTAAACATGTTTTTAAACATGTTGGCATGTCGGTCGCTTCCTCCTCCACTCCCGGTCTTAGCCGAGGCGGTCAGATTTGCACTTCCCAACTGCCGTTGTGAACATGTTAGCGTATCGGTCGTTGTTCCCCGTCACTCCCGGCTTTGGCCGAGGCAATCGAGGTTACGGCTCGACAGCGTTCGTATCTATAGACATATTGATCGCTTCCTCTGCCACTCCGGATTGGCGGGGCGATCAGATTGCGTTCTCAACTGTACTCATACGTTCTTAAGCATGTTGGTCGCTTTCGCGAGTATCAACTGCATTTGTAGTGACTGCCCGGCTGGCGTCTACTAAGCATGTTGGTCGCTTTCGCGAGTATCAACTGCCATTGCGGTGACTGCCCGGCTTTGGCCGTGGCGTCTACCTTGGTACGACTACGGAGGGGACTCTTCATTTTGATGGAAAACTTGGATCACTCTTCATTAGATATAACCACGCGTTGGGGTGCCCACAACGGTCTCGGACACCTCCGCCGCTATATGAAGTATTTTCTAAGGTTGTCTGTGTTCCAATGGCTCATCAGAGGCACTCCCTCCATGTCTGTCAGCCGGTACGTCCCCGACCTCATTTCTTCAACCACTTTGTAGGGTCCTTCCCAGTTGGCCGTCATTTTACCATGGATATTTCCTTTGTTTGTTGCGGCCGACTTTCTTAGGACTAGATCTCCTACTCTTAAGTCCCTTTTGTGGACCCTACGGTTGTATGCTCTTCTCATTCGGTTTTGATATCTTGCCAAGTTGAGTATGCCGTATCTCGACTTTCTTCGACCAGTCTAGGGAGGCTCTCAGGCCTTCCTCATTTTCGACTGGGTCAAAGGTTTGCGTTCTAAATGTCGGCACCGCTGCTTCAATTAGCGGGACGGCCTCGGACCCATAGACTAGGTGGAATGGATCATGTACCACTGTTGCTTTTTTAGTGGTTCGAAGTGACCACGGGACGCCGGGTAGTTCATCAGCCCATCTTCCCTTTAGATCTTCAACCTTCTTTTTCAACCCGTTCAATATTGTTTTATTAGCCCTCCGCCGCCCGTTGCTTTGAGGGTGGCGAGACGGAGGAGTATGCGAATTTGATACCGAGCTCTTCCAGGCCATTCAAAGCACCATGTCACTCCAAAACTCTCGGCCGTGGTCAAATACCATGACTTGGGGTAACCCAAAACGAGTTATGATGTTTTCCCAAATCACCTTTCTTACGGCCGCCGTGGTCTTGGCAGGTACCGCGACAGCCTCGACCCATTTGGTGAAGTAGTCAACGGCGACAATCAGGTACTTCCTTCCTCCGGAGGCCGTTGGAAATGGTCCTAGTAAATCCATCCCCCATTGTGCAAATGGTAGGGGACTAAGTACTGGTTGCAGGTCTCGGGAAGGTGCATGTATTACCGGAGCATGCATCTGACAATTCTTGCACTTCTTGGTTTTTGCCCTGGAATCTTTCAGCATGGTAGGCCAGAAGTAGCCGGCTCGGAGAGAGTACTTGCTTGATTGTTATTTTAATTATATTTTGTACGAGTAGTAATCATCTACTTTCTAAGTATGCTTAATAAATTCCAATTATTTTGATACAAGTTTTAATGGGTCTTTTGCCAATATAGCCATTTGGTCTAAACTATTTACCATAATGACCATATGACCATTATATTTACCAAAATGACCATATTACAAAGTAATATATGACTATAAATATTAACTAACCATAATATCCAAATTAATTTAAAAATTATTTAAGTTTATCATGATAAATGAAGAAATGATCCACTTTCATAATATATGAAAATTATTCATATATAATCTTTTTTACAAATTGAAATTATCTTAAAAATCAACATTAATAGTAGTTACAAGATTAGAAATACTATACTTACATTGTTGATAGTGCCTTGACAATTAGAAAGAAAATTGCATGTTTTTTATTTAGCTTTTTAGTTTTTTTTTTAATGCATGTTCTTATTTTTTGTAAACAATATTTTATGAAATTGTATTTATAATATTGCACGTTTTTTTTGAAACTTTTAAGAAAAATTCACAGGGCTTCAATCAAAAGTGAAAAATAGATTCATGGGTCAATAGATAATTTTCTGAAAATAATATTGAATATTGAAATATTGCTATTTTTCAATTTTGTAGAATTTTTTCATAGTTTAGTTTATATTGTATTATTTTGAGGGAATATAAATAAATTTGAAAAAAAAAAAGTTGTTTAGCTTTTTTTATGGCAACTTTATAACTTAGGTGGTCATTTTGGTAATTAGATTTACAAAATGGTTATTTTGGAAAATAGTTTGAGTTAAACGGCTATTTTTGCAAAAGACCCAGTTTTAATGATTTTTTTTTGTTTGATTTCAGGTGATTAAAACAAATGCATCGTATTATATAATTTGACAAATACTAAACCAGACAAGGTTTGAATATAATTATTGATCTAAACTCCACGGGAAATTAGACTAATAATTTGACAAATACTAAACCTGAATTCCACAGTTAAACACAGGAATTTCAAGAACAATATTCAACGACAAGGCTAATATAATCACAGCAGAGTACAGATTATATTAAACCCACTAACAGACTTTCAACAATTAACCACAGATTTACACGGGTTAATTTTCAAGTCTGTCACAAACTACAAAAAATAATTTCACAAGTTTGTAATTTGAGAAATTCTCAGGTTTTTAATCATTCAAACATAAGCTGTTAAATACAACGGAGGACGGGGTCCTTATATAGGCCTCTTCCTTGAGTTCATATCATCTAAAAACCCTAAATTCAAGGGCCAAGATCTGTCTTAGGTAACAAACAAAATACCAAACATATTTTAGAAATTGAAATGAAAATAATTGAATATAAAGCAAACTGAAATGTGTTGCAGGATTGCTTTGCTGAATTGTTTGTTAGTGGTAGCTGCTCCATGGTCAAGAAATGAGGACGAGAAGTTTTAAATGCTCTTTGTTCCTTGTACTCGTAGTTGTTTTTGGTGGAGCATGGCAAAAGTACTTTAGAGTTAGCTTGAACAATATAATGTTTAGCCAAAAGAGAAAAGTTTGCCTTTTTTCTTATTAGATTCCCTTGTATGTTTCGAGCTTAATTGTTGTCTCAATTCTTAGAAACTTGCCTTGGATGTCCTGGATTTTTTTTATAACTAATTGACCCTACTTTCAACTGATCAAGGTGGCGGCTGCCGGGTGGTGGTTTGACTTGGCCTAAGAGTTACTGACCTCCACAGTTGACTGTTGTTGGCCTGAATCAACAGCTGTTCTAGTGTGGCTGTCTGGTGTAACTTGAAACGTTGTGGCCTGTCTTAATATTTTAAATGTCCTCATTTATTTATTTTGAACTAGGATTTTAAGCACTTTGACACCTCAATTAATTTCTTAAGTTTGCTACTCCAGATTTTGAGTTTAATATTTGCGGGGAGGAAATGTCCGAGAAGAGTTTGAGTTCATGTGCGGTATTGTGAGCCAAGTAGTAAGAATTGGATTGGAGATGATGAGTTTGGCGTCGATTCTTAAGGGCGACTTGCTGGCTTCCATCGTTATTAGTCGGGCATTGTAAAATAAAGCCGCGCTGTGGTGTGAAAGAGGAGTAAAATGTGTAGATTACGTTTAGTTTGTGTTGTTATATTTTGGGCCTTTTATTTAATGGGATGGTCTTATGCTAAAAGATCGCCTTATTAAATAATTTATGTTTTTTGTATGATAAATTTTCAATTTATGTTATGAGTAGATTTTATTTATATATTAAATTAGTTCACATGTTTGGTACTTTTAAAATTTATCTTCATTTTCTCCTGAATTTGTACAATTTTTTTTAGGTGACCAATGATTTTTTTTAGAAATATAAGCATGTTTTTAATATTAAAATATCAATTCCAATATTTTAGTAATTATTATTTTTGTCTTGTTGTTTAAATTACCTATTTACCCCAAACATGTAAAGGATGTAGACAAAAGAAAGTTAATAAAGAATACCGTTAGTTGTAAGACACCAAAATGAAAATATTACCAAATCCAAGGGCACCAAATTAAAGTGAAATTTATCAAATCTCAGGATACAAAAATGGAACTAAAGTAAATCTCAGGGCACTTAAATGGACGTTTTCCTTTTTTTAAACTATTTATGAATGAAAAAAAATCGATATTTCTTATAAGAGAGTATAAAATTATATAATATCTTGTTTGATTCGCCTTTGTAGGTGAAATAAAAATATAAAATTTTTATATTTTTTATAATATAAAATTAAAGATATTTACGTTATAATTTGTCATTGCCAAGTATATAAAATATAAATGGTGTGTTTGAATATGAATTATTTATCAATGTGAAAGTGTAAAAAAAAAAAAAAATAGCAACTCTGAACTCTTGTATTGTTATAAATCTATATGAAAAGAGAGGAAATAATGTAAGAGAATGTAATAATGTATTCTTATTATCTTTCACGTACAATATGTGTGAATATATATATATATATATATATATATATATATATATATATATATATATACATCCATAACAATGTATAATGATGAAAGGTAACAATGGTTGGTGAAGGATTACAATGGTTGGTGAAGGGTTACAATGATTAGGAACGAAGGTTATAATGGTCAACCACTATATATTTTATAACACTTCCCCTTGGATGACCATTATCTAAAATAATACAATGTCTCACGATGACAATATACTCTTAACACGCATAACAAGCTGCCTCATTAAAACCTTTCCATGGAAAACCCAGTGGGACAAAACCATGGATAAGGAAAAAGAGTACAACGCGTTAACTCCCCCTGATGATTACATAACTTGATATATCTTGAAATAATCCATACTTTGACGTAATTTCTCAATCGTTGAAATAGAACCCATCGTGGTTGATAATAAACTTGATATCTTCAATCAATAAAAATCCTTGATAGTTTCAATATCATATTTCTTCGGAACTCATAATCTGGATATGGTCATCATTTCATGATAACTCTTTGATCTTCATTTCTTTAAAATACCTCCGCGATTTTGAGAGAAAATAATTTTTAATTATTCTCAATGGATGACATAGCATTATATGTATGTCTAAACGTACCGATTGTTATCTTAACAATCATGATGATCATCATGACTATATCGTATTAATGCGCTTGTAGTGCTACCTCGTTAAAAACCTTGCTAGGAAAAAACTCATTGGGACAAAAAAAACCTAGTCGAAGGGAAAAAGAGTATAGCTATCATATCTGAATTTATTCTCTTCAGGAGAATCAATCTGATTAACAATTCATCTTGAAAAATCATTGATCTTTCTTGCCAAATCATATTACTGTATGGATTGACGTCCTTATTATAGATTTTCACTACATTATTTTCTAGCTATTTTGATACTTCCGGAACATAAAGTATTTGCACATAATTGACAAAAAATTCATTCATGTTTGAATTTCCATATGCTCAAACTGCAGATTAAGACAATACAATTTATTTGAAATAAACTCTTTATTATTTTGAATATTCCATTTTGTAACTAATCACGATAATCTTTCAATCGTATGGTAGAGGTTTATATGTATAACCAAGAGTTTTCAAAACTCAATTGATCAAACCATCATCATCATCATTTGATGATCGTTTATAAGAGGTTCCTACAGGGAGTTATCCTCGTCGGAGTGTCTTATAAGATAACATTTCTTCTTTTAATAATATAACAAGTTAAAACAGTATTATGAAATATGTGCATTCATATGATATGAAACCTATTTTCTAAACAACATTTATAAAATAATGCAATGATGGATATATATTAAATCTAATATACAAATAATGTACTTATCTCTAAATGCACATGATGATGACTCAATAATGCAACTGTACAGTTTATTTTCCAAGATTCATAACATATATTGACTTCAGGTAAATGTATGGACTTCATGTCCATGAGCTCATTTATAATAATTGATTATATATCGACAATTAAAATGGACTTAAGTAGAAGATCCCCATTACATATCGCGCGCAAATATATATATAGGTTCCACAAAATATATCGATATAATTTATCATCTTTTGATAATATCAGTATTGTTTAATGATATCTGAATCTGAATATATATTTGGTACCATTATATTCATTTAGGCCATCTATTATCATTCAAATATTTGTGTCACTTTGGGGACACTCCAAATATAGTATTCTTATTTCATACCAACTGCTTCATCTTGCTATTTATCATCTATTTCATTTTTATAGTGGGACCGTCAATTCATCTTGACTTTTATTGAATTACACTTCAGGTGTATATGTATCAATTTGGTAAAAATATTTTTGTTATATCAAATTCAAAACCTCTACTCAATGAATTTGATGTATAACATTATCTGAACTTCTGGTTCAGTAAGGAATTATTCCATATTTGTTTTTACCAGCTTTTAACTCACTTTTCTCCCCCTAAGGTGGTAAAAACTATAACCAATATATAGTCCAAAATTTATCATAACCACCTTAGACATTAATTTCTCATATCATCGATGAGATTTTACATGGGCATTTTTGTACAATAAAAAAATATTTCGGGGAGTAACATATAATGCAGTTGGATTTTATATGTGCTGAATCACAATGCCCAACTCAGGAGATCACCAATTACATATAATATTCAAAATGTGATTTTAATTCACGATAACTACTCAGAAAATTCAATATGTAGCTATAAGCCACTTCAATATAGCGTCAATCCATACATGAACATTTAAGTTCTTTATTCAACTCCGAGTAGTGTTTAGATCTCCAACATCACATATACTCAATCTCAGTGTAGTGGCTTGCCTTTAATAAAATTTCTGCACGAGAGAATTTCAGCACTTATTTTTTCTTTATGATAAACTCCAGGTTTATAAAAACGGATATAATATGAACCCGGATGGCCTTAATTGTCACATCTAACCATTTTATGTCGACTTTATTAGTTTGCCCAGAATCTGTATCAATCTTTCAAAAGCATTGGTCGTGTTTCGAAAAATTCACTTATCACACGCCGCATCTTAAGTTGCTATAATTTCTCATGCTAATCATCTAATTAGCAAAATTCATATCATATAAACTCAAAGTAAAAATTTCATATCTGGCCAGATAAATGATGTGACATAGGACACAGCAAGTGTCTCATATATGTAGGCAAGACTCATCAATATTTGTAATACCCCGTATTTTTATATAATAAATTAAACGGATATTATTGAATTAAACGTACATTATTGAATCAAACGGATATTATTGAATTAAACGGATATAATTAAACGGATATTATTATATATTAATTATTATACATTTTATGTCACTATTTATATCGGGTTAATTATTGAGTCGATAATTATATTAAGCTATCGTAAATTAAATTATATTAAGCTATCGGGTTTATTATAAATATTATTATTATTCTAATATTATTATTATATTATTAATACTACTTTTGCATTATTACTACAACTCATGCCTCCCTCCTTACATCATTACTACTACTTTTGCATTATTATACACATGCTTTACATTATTACACCCACTCACGCCTCCCTCCTTCATCATCACAAATCATCAAGCTTTCACGCATAAAGAGAGGGTGAGAGTGAGCTTGGGTAGTTCTTGTCTTGCAAGGAAGAGATAGGGATCTGTTGTCGACGGCCGTGGGTGGCCCTGGTGGCGGTTGTGGTGGCGGCAAGGTAAGCTGTTCAAACACCTCCTCTGTTTTTTCGAATTTCAGTCGGGTTTTTGGGGGTGGTTGCGTGTCTGATAGAGACATTTAAGGTGGTGGTTGATGGGGTGTAGGAGTAGTGTGGTGAGTGGCGAGTAACTTGGTGGTTGTTGGGGTGGTTGTAGGTGGTTAGGGTGGCAGAAACAAAGGCGGCGGCGACGGGGGAATACAACGGGTTTTAACAGAGGGTTTTTCAGGTGGTTTAGATGGTTAGGTTGGGGTGGCACCACTGTGGACTCGGGGGAGGTCGAAACAGTGGTGCCACGGTGTCTGTGTTGGTGGGCTGACGGTGAGCAGGTAGGTGGTGGTTTGACAGGAGTGCAGTGATGATTGCGGTGGTGGTGAAGGGAGAACATAGGGTGTTGGTGATGCGTGGTGGTGAACCAGGCCAAATGACGGCCGTGGTTCACCTCGCCGGCGCGATTGACCCGATGGGGTGGTTGTCGGTGGCTAGGTTGAAGTGGGTGTGGGGACTGGTGGTTGTCACGGTGGTTTAGGCGCGGTGAATAGTGTGAGCGAGAGCGAAGGTGTGGGTCGTGTTTAATCGGGTTATTCGAATCGTTTTTAGTTTGAAACGGGTTTTTCATGGTTTAATCGATATAATTGTTAAAGGGCCATACTCTTAATTAATTAATGTGATTCCCGTGTCATTAAATAATGTAGTTAATTTAATTCCCGAGTTAATTAAAATGATTAAAGACGGGTTTTTGAGTCGGGATGTCGAATTGTTCAAATATTGATTCGGGTTGTTATTAAAATCGCATATGACGTTTAATCCTTTAATTATCATTGGTTTTAAGTCCCGAGTTATTTGAAATAAAATAATAATTAATAATAATTAATTAATTAAAGACGGGTTAATGGAAAAACTACTACATCGGGAAAGTGTCCATTTTAAGAATTCTACTTTAGTAACCTTCTATTTTGGGAAGTTGGGTCAAATACTAATCGGGTTATTTTAGCTATCAATTGGGCATAAGTTGGTGTCGGGATTGTATTACGGGAAAGCTTCTATTTTGGGAAATTACTATATTTAGTAGTTAGTAATTATAATTATTATAATTGTTTTAGGTGACGAATTCGTGAAGGATCGATAATCAAATTCATTACTTTATTTAAGGGACTGCTTAATCGCTTAATTGGATTTGCTGGCACTTGAGGTAGGGAAAATACACTTGTCCTACTATCGTCATTGTTGAATTGTGTTGATTTGGATTCGTGGTTGTTGATTTACGTTATCATTTATATTCGGAAAGGTGATTGACCGATTTGATCGTATTGAGTATGATATCACAA
The DNA here is from genome assembly GCF_048544455.1 of Silene latifolia. Taxonomy (NCBI): domain Eukaryota; kingdom Viridiplantae; phylum Streptophyta; class Magnoliopsida; order Caryophyllales; family Caryophyllaceae; genus Silene; species Silene latifolia. The sequence goes on along the minus strand of NC_133531.1, from coordinate 127,586,758 downwards.
CATCGGGTAACTGGCATGATTTTATGATTCATCAGTTCATTGATTTATATATATATATTGTGTTGCATCAATTTCTTTTGAGCATTCATATGCATTGGAGTTGGAGGATGGTGTGGTGGTGATGAGATCGTGATATGATGTGATGTTGTGATAAGGCCCAGGCGGGTTCTGCAGGGACACCCTGGATAACCTCACCGTTGAGTGGTATATCGACGACGGTCGATTGATAGTCCGGGGGATCGGTATGGTCAGGCGTTCGGTATGTGTGTGATTGAGTTGAGATGGAGATGGAGGTGGCGGAGTATCATGCATATCATATTTTATTGTTTCATTGTTTTCCCTACTCAACCTCGCGGTTAACCCTGTGTATTCGTGAACACCTGTGATGAACCGTTTTATGGGGAGCAGACTTGACAGGTTTAAGAGATAGGACGGGAGCTTAATGGGCGTGAGACACTGGATCAGACGACTTAGTAGCTAGATCATCATCTAGAAGACCTTCACTTTTATTTATGTCGGTTCTTGTAATTTGAGTTGAAAAGAGGATTTGTAATAATTAAGTTAAAATTTTATATAAATTGCCTTGGAGTTTAATTTGTTATTCACTACCTCGGGAAACCGAGATGGTAACAGTCCGTTTTATTAGGGAATGTCTTGACGAGGACTTCTTTTATAAACCGGGGTGTTACAAAGTGGTATCAGAGCGAACGATCCTCAGGCCTAAACCAATGAGCCCAATGAACATAGGATGTGTCTAAATAAAATGAACTCCGGGATAGAACTGTTAGGAGCACACTACAGTAAGGTATGAGTTAGGGGCCCCCTCACACCGAACCAGTGGTCCTCTCAGTTGAACCGGAAACCATGAGTGTATACGAGAGAAAAGGGTAGAATAGTTGCTTGAGGATGAACAGAAATTCAAATATCGTTGCCTAAGTATTACCTGATTGATACATTGATTATTGCCTAATTGAGTTGATATATACTTTGAGACCCATATATTCTAACCATTATGCAGGATAACGCTACGGTAAGTAAATTGTATGAATGATGTGTTGATAGCACTACAATGACTAAGTAATATACGGTTATGTGATCCCAAAGCCATGCTAGTATAGTATTGTGATAGTAATTAGAAACACTATTTGAATTGCATGTTTATAGTCATAGCAATCGTAATTTAGATGTACGGAGTAAGATCGAGATGCGAAGGGATTCTATGGGATAGAGGATTATGTAAGTACAGTGTGAAATTTAAGTTAGGATGGATTAGTATCGATAGTATAGTTATAAGAATTGGAACATAGAAAATGAATAACTTAGTGATAAAACTCGTTCTGGTTGGTGTTACTCTTTAATTTACCTTACTACCATTTCTTTTCTGTTTATTGCCTATCGATGAAAATTTTATGGGAAATAGCCTCGTGAGTTAGTGATCATTTGGCGTCGGTTTCATGCTTATATGATATACGAATTAGGAGTAATAAATATTTTAGTGGGCTGTGGTCAGGAAGTTCCCGTGCAGTGATGTTTTGACCAACGATTTTGTAAAAAAAAAAAAAAAAATCCTCATTTAAATTGTATTAATAATTTTTGCATAATTCCAACTCCATCGATCATAAAATTCGCCTATGTTTTCAAATGGATAAGCCACGAAAAATCATGATGTCTCTATATTAAATAATAAGTTTTGCAAACTGACCCAAATTTCAGACCAATTGTTGTCACATGTTTGTTTGGACCAACTGAGTTGTAAAATTCTTTAAAAATGGAATTCTTATGCTGTAGATCTAATTCTCTTTCCCATGTGTTTTTAACTCTCCGTATTTTATAAAGGTAATATAAATCAAGTTTTATGCGACCGGTTATTTGATCGTGATCTTTGAAGGTTACAACGTGAAACATGACTTGTAAAATGTGTATTCTAGGTTGAGTTTTCATACAATTGTTTGATTAACTCATGAACTTTAATAATGCGAATTTATTATGTTTTATATGACGACAGTAGCACGCATGTTCAGTAATTATGTATCTTAACAAGTGACAAAAATTTAAAACTTAGTTGATAACATGGTTGGCATGATAGTATGAGTAAAATTGAATAGCCTAAATTGATTTTAATCAAGGGTGAAATAATTTATACAAGTCCAGTGGATGCATGTTTTATATATGTTTGGCATGTTGTAATATCTCTAGTATGTTCATCATAATTGCATAGTGATCGGATATATATAAATATAAAACAATATTGTCATATCTTTGTAAGTTAATGGCGTTAAAAGTTAATTGATTGTTCTAATATACTCGCATGAATAATTATAATAATTATGTCTAAATGTTCACACGCGTAGGATGTCACCTGAGTTCTAATGTCTTTTATGTGAGTCGGTGTACCTATAGTTATACTTATAACTTTCATTTCATTAAATTATTTCAATTGAACCTAAAACCTATAACATGATAATAAACCGTGTTGTTATTCATTATTGAATACGTTTGTCATTATATCGTCATAAAATACTAAAGGGATTCTTGCAATTATATGATCATGATATAAAAGAAACTGTTTGATATAACGCGACAATTGGCATATCTATATTCTCGAGTCGTTACTATCAATTATATTTTTATAAAGATTATTAATGATAATTATATTAGCAATTATAATGGGATAACCCTTCGATGATTCGCATGATATGCGTTGGTTTAAATGATAGTCTGGTATGTTAACTTTCCAATATCGCTGTTTACTCGCTTGTTTGACTCGACCAATAAATTGTAAAATTTGTCAATCAATGTGCATTCGTCATTCGTGAATAAATCCCAAACCCTTTGATATGAGGATTAAAAATATTTCTAGGCTGATAAGTACTGCGAAACTGATTGTCTTTGGTAAGGATTATCTAACTTAAGCGAGAGTTGAGAATCTTTTATTTATTTTTTTAAGTTGTTAGCAGTAAATGAGAACTTTGGTTATAATAATGAGGGTTACGAGGACGTAACCATGTTTTTAGTTGGGGAGGATTGTAAAATCTTAATGCTTAATTTGCACTCGTTTGTAAATTGTAGTTTTGACCAAGTTGATGTTTCGTTGTGAGGTTACCTATGCAAATAAGTCCTATATGTTTTGTTCCTACTTCTGTTAGTTGGTTGATGTGAAAAAGGAGAGTGTAGTTAAACTACCGGTATTGAGTTATGAGTTGTGTGGCCTTTGTGCCGAGTTACGATTGCGGTCCAGCGAGACCATGGTTATTGAGTTACTTGAGTTTGAGATCGGAATTGAGATGGGAAGATGATGGCGTTCTCATATGATTATATAGTGTTATACATTTGTGTTCGCAGGTAGTCATTAGTTGTAGTTAATTGGATTAAGAAAATGATGAGTTAAACTTCGGGACGAAGTTTATTTTTTAGGAGGGCAGAATGTAACATTCCGTATTTGTCAAGTTTAATTGAAGTGTCAAGTGGGTGTTAACCGTGTTAGAAATTCGTGACATCCGTAAGTACAATATACAATACCTTTCTGTTGTTGAGTATGGGAGCGAACTTCGGGACGAAGTTCATTTTAAGGGAGGAAGACTGTAATACCCCGTATTTTTATATAATAAATTAAACGGATATTATTGAATTAAACGTACATTATTGAATCAAACGGATATTATTGAATTAAACGGATATAATTAAACGGATATTATTATATATTAATTATTATACATTTTATGTCACTATTTATATCGGGTTAATTATTGAGTCGATAATTATATTAAGCTATCGTAAATTAAATTATATTAAGCTATCGGGTTTATTATAAATATTATTATTATTCTAATATTATTATTATATTATTAATACTACTTTTGCATTATTACTACAACTCATGCCTCCCTCCTTACATCATTACTACTACTTTTGCATTATTATACACATGCTTTACATTATTACACCCACTCACGCCTCCCTCCTTCATCATCACAAATCATCAAGCTTTCACGCATAAAGAGAGGGTGAGAGTGAGCTTGGGTAGTTACTGTGCTGCAAGGAAGAGATAGGGACTGTTGTCGACGGCCGTGGGTGGCCCTGGTGGCGGTTGTGGTGGCGGCAAGGTAAGCTGTTCAAACACCTCCTCTGTTTTTTCGAATTTCAGTCGGGTTTTTGGGGGTGGTTGCGTGTCTGATAGAGACATTTAAGGTGGTGGTTGATGGGGTGTAGGAGTAGTGTGGTGAGTGGCGAGTAACTTGGTGGTTGTTGGGGTGGTTGTAGGTGGTTAGGGTGGCAGAAACAGGCGGCAGCGACAGGGGGGAATACAACGGGTTTTAACAGAGGGTTTTTCAGGTGGTTTAGATGGTTAGGTTGGGGTGGCACCACTGTGGACTCGGGGGAGGTCAAAACAGTGGTGCCACGGTGTCTGTGTTGGTGGGCTGACGGTGAGCAGGTAGGTGGTGGTTTGACAGGAGTGCAGTGATGATTGCGGTGGTGGTGAAGGGAGAACATAGGGTGTTGGTGATGCGTGGTGGTGAACCAGGCCAAATGACGGCCGTGGTTCACCTCGCCGGCGGCAGTCGACCCCAGTGGGGGTGGTTGTCAGTGGCTAGGTTGAAGTGGGTGTGGGGACTGGTGGTTGTCGCGGTGGTTTAGGCGGCAGGTGAATAGTGTGAGCGAGAGCGAAGGTGTGGGTCGTGTTTAATCGGGTTATTCGAATCGTTTTTAGTTTGAAACGGGTTTTTCATGGTTTAATCGATATAATTGTTAAAGGGCCATACTCTTAATTAATTAATGTGATTCCCGTGTCATTAAATAATGTAGTTAATTTAATTCCCGAGTTAATTAAAATGATTAAAGACGGGTTTTTGAGTCGGGATGTCGAATTGTTCAAATATTGATTCGGGTTGTTATTAAAATCGCATATGACGTTTAATCCTTTAATTATCATTGGTTTTAAGTCCCGAGTTATTTGAAATAAAATAATAATTAATAATAATTAATTAATTAAAGACGGGTTAATGGAAAAACTACTACATCGGGAAAGTGTCCATTTTAAGAATTCTACTTTAGTAACCTTCTATTTTGGGAAGTTGGGTCAAATACTAATCGGGTTATTTTAGCTATCAATTGGGCATAAGTTGGTGTCGGGATTGTATTACGGGAAAGCTTCTATTTTGGGAAATTACTATATTTAGTAGTTAGTAATTATAATTATTATAATTGTTTTAGGTGACGAATTCGTGAAGGATCGATAATCAAATTCATTACTTTATTTCTGGACTGCTTAACTGCTTAATTGGATTTGCTGGCACTTGAGGTAGGGAAAATACACTTGTCCTACTATCGTCATTGTTGAATTGTGTTGACTGGATTCGTGGTTGTTGATTTACGTATCATTTATATTCGGAAAGGTGATTGACTGATTTGATCGTATTGAGTATGATATCACAACATCGGGTAACTGGCATGATTTTATGATTCATCAGTTCATTGATTTATATATATATTGTGTTGCATCAATTTCTTTTGAGCATTCATATGCATTGGAGTTGGAGGATGGTGTGGTGGTGATGAGATCGTGATACGATGTGATGTTGTGATAAGGCCCAGGCGGGTTCTGCAGACTCCGCCCGGATAACCTCACTCAGTTGAGCTGGTATATCGACGACGGTCGATTGATAGTCTGCCGGGGATCGGTATGGCTGGGCGTTCCGGGTATGTGTGTGATTGAGTTGAGATGGAGATGGAGGTGGCGGAGTATCATGCATATCATATTTTATTGTTTCATTGTTTTCCCTACTCAACCTCGCGGTTGACCCTGTGTATTCGTGAACACCTGTGATGAACCGTTTTATGGGGAGCAGACTTGACAGGTTTAAGAGATAGGACGGGAGCTTAATGGGCGTGAGACACTGGATCAGACGACTTAGTAGCTAGATCATCATCTAGAAGACCTTCACTTTTATTTATGTCGGTTCTTGTAATTTGAGTTGAAAAGAGGATTTGTAATAATTAAGTTAAAATTTTATATAAATTGCCTTGGAGTTTAATTTGTTATTCACTACCTCGGGAAACCGAGATGGTAACAGTCCGTTTTATTAGGGAATGTCTTGACGAGGACTTCTTTTATAAACCGGGGTGTTACAATATTCCTTCAGGGAACATGATTATATATTTATAATTTTATCATAAGATCAACAATTATAATCATCTGTAGGAAATATCGGTATATTTCATCAACAAAAATTCGGATTATAACGAATTATGATATATGAAATTACTAGTCATAAACGAATTGCATAAACAAAAGAATAGAGATTTAGAATTAACTTTTGGTCCTAGCAATTTGGCCTAAGAACAATATCGAAATCGATATTCTCCTAATTGTTGCACCCAAAATGCTTTGAGAAATGCCCTTGTTCTTGCTAGAGAGAGATCCCTAATTTCTAATGATTTTAGGGTTTTTGTGTGTGATGAGAGAATTAGGTAAAAAATTAAGAAGAAAATGATTCCCCTAACTCCCTTTAAACCGTGTAAAGGAGAGGAAATAGGGAAGATTTTTTCTTCTTTTATTTTCTTCCTTATTCGGTTTTACCAACCACCAAAAATAAGGAGAAAATCTTCTTATTTTTGGTTGTTCACAAAATGTATAAAATGTGTATTATTTATCAATTGTCATATATGTCATCATGTATTAATAAGTCCATACACAACAGTTTGCAGTCGATTTATTAATACCGGTCTGTCAACATTTATTATGACAATATCGTATAATATATACATTAATTATAAATATCGCATATTTATAATTTGCTTATTAAATATAACTGGTTACGTTTAATTACGAATTAACATCTTAATTCGTTTAAGCTAACATTATATACATTAATTAAATATAACAGTTTATATTCAATTTTACGAATTAACAGCTAATTCGTCTCATCTAATATTATTTAATTGTATTAAATAATCGTCTCATCATCACATTGACTAACTGTTTAGTCAAATACATCTCTCAAACACATCCTTTAGGTGTGACTTTTAGGGACCAGTTGATCACCGCCATCAGTATGATAATAACGTCAAACTTCTAGCAAGCCAACCGTTATTAAGTAAACGTTAATCAACTGATAAAATACTAAGTATACCCTTGTGAACCTATAAGAGATTTATATATGTTATCACACTAATTGTGGAGGACACAAGCTCCAACATCATCAACATATAATGATGACATACACATTCATGTAAATTGATTATAATCCAACTTACGAATCAATTATTCCCTTCAGGGGTGATGCAATATTCAAAAACTTTCAAATTAAGCCAATTACTTCATAATATATCATAAGTTGATCAAATTATCACTTTTATTCCAAGAGTGAAGTAATGTCCACTTCTAGTGGGAAAAAGCTGTGTTTTCAAATGAACACATAACTCATGAAAATATCTACATGCTCATACTTAACCACTGTCATTGGTATATTTCGTCCAATCAAATCTATTATGCGTGCAATTCCATATTCACTTCAAGGAATAATGATGGTAACCAATAGGACAAGACTCACAACTATATTATCTCATTAGTTTCCCGAGTCACATGTGAAACAAGATTTCACAAATACTATTTTAAGCCACTTACACCATATATAATGCGCCTATAGGGCTACATTATTTATATGAAAGATAAAATAATTTCATCCTCAAAACATGATATCTCATTCGTTACAAGAAATGATTTTGAATAGATTTGATATGATTTTCAAGTTTTAAGAGTATCTCATATTTTGCAAATATCCATGTATAATCCCGAGTTAATATTGCTCAAAATATATCCATTACATGAAAAATGAAAAATTTGTACACACTATGAGTTTCAGGTCACATTTTCAATATATATCTATAAACTCAATGAACTTATGGTCATAGTTTGAATATTTGTAAATACCATGAATTTCAAGTCATCGTATGAATATCAAATTTAACTCGTATATAGTATTTCTCATACCGAGCTTCTAGCGTATATGATTCTCACATGACTTTTCATGAGATATTTACTTTCATGAGATATTTTCTTTCAATGGTGGACGAAGTTAGCTCAATAAATGTCGTATCATTAGACTCAATTAAGGCTTTCTTATTTGGCTCACGAAAGGCCACAATATTAGGCTCAATTAAGGCCGCATCATTAATTAGGCTCATTCTTAAGCCACATCTTCTATCTCAGGTAAAGTCTTTATGAGATATCACATTCACTATTGGGAATGGATCAGATTTAGTTGGACAGGATTTATGACTTTTCAATCAAATTTCATTAATTTGTTCAACTAAAGGCGAACATGAAATCAATTCCGAAATAAATTTTCTTTAATAAAGACCGCTTTAGCCATTTTAAACTCAAATATAGTTCATACAATCACAGTTGTGAACTTCTGGCCACTGTCATTTACAGGTGAACTTCTGACCACTTAGTATTAAACAAAATTCATATAACGTAATCAAAATTTGTAGTCATAATTTCCAAAGTAGGTTGCACAGAAATCAACTAGATATAAACTTCAACGCACAATATACTACAGATACCAAGGAGGCGCGTCACATAAAATTTTACGAATGAAATCATGTTGTTACTAATATAACATACTGTAAGTCACATAATTAATTCTCATGATTAATGATTAAAGCCCTTTATCGAACAAATGCAATATTGTTACATGAACACAATTAGCAAAGAAGAGGATAAATATGTCGCAGCGATGGAATTATGTGAAAGAAGGTACTAATTTACTTACACAAACCGCATTATAATTTAACATGTGAACCAAATGGACAAAATGATTTGGTCAATATAACAAGTCATTAATAAAGATATATAAGAGTAATGTACCAATAAAAACCGGAGGAATTTATAAAATAATTAAAGATTGAGAATAGTGACCAATATTTATTATCAAAATCCAAAATGTCGTTGGACAATAGAAAACCCGTCAATGAATTAACAATGTTAATGCGAAAAACATGCTAACATGATGTGATACCCCAAATAAAATTATCTTATTTGAGAAAAATAGTTATTTGAAAAGGGAAAGAATTTTTATCTAGTAAAGTCGAAAAAGGTACACAAATGAAATGAATCCGTCCTAGAGGGAGATATTGACCCAATAAAATTCGGAAGACGTAGTAACCTAGTATAGGTAAGACCCTAGAATAAGAATAAATTAGTTCGATAGAAATCCGACTTAATAATAACTTCACCCGTAGAATTTTTACTAGATCTATCTCAAAGAAAATAACCCATAAGTTAAAATATCTAGATATTTTATGAAATTTATAATATTTTACTAGTTTTTTTAACACATGTAAAAATTGAAAAAAAAAGGGGGTAGCATGCATGGTTACCATGCACAACACGTAAACATGTAGGGGAAGTTGTAGGTTTCATTTGGATGGAGTAGAATACACGTAGGAGTATAGGTATTAGATAGGTTACTATTGTAACCGACTTAGTTTTACTATAAAAGGACGTGAAGTCTATTGCAAAAGGCATGCACACACAACTAAATAGCAACCAGTTAGAGAAAGCGTAAGTACGGGTATTCCGAATAGTGAAACAATTGAGGTATATTTCCTACCCCTTCGTCTTAAGTTAATATAATGAGTAAGTATATTATCATTATAATTACTTAACTGATATTATAATGTAAGTGAATTATTGTTTATGTGATAAAGTTATCTTATACTTGTATATTTTACGTAATGTGGTTTACGTGAGATATGACTGTGGTACTGTTTGTGTTAATAACTGACGTTATAATGCTCACATGATAATTTTAATATTAAAATACCATTGCTAAGATGTACATTTGGTCAATGTATCATCCGGGACATTATTATTGGAAGGGACCGGACCACATTATTATTTTATCCCGTGTACATGGATGTGAGCTCTAAAGTGGGCTCGGCAGGGGGCTCGGCAATTGACTCCGCCCCGTTATATCCGGATAAAAAGAAAGAAAGAAAAAAAGAAAAAGAAAAAGAAAAAAAAAGAAAAAGAGAAAAGATGGTTATCCTGTGTACACGGAGGAGGGCATAGCCTAAGGGAGTCTCATCTCCATAATGTGGCCCTGTTCAATAATAATGACCCAAGTTATATTAATTTGGGTTGGAGGTTATGGGAAATATACTCAACCGATGGTTGGTTGACCCTTTATTTTATTAATCTTTTTTTCAGGTACAGGAAACAGGGAAGGGCATGAGTGAGGTTGACGCAAGGAAATAGAATAAGAATAATGTATCATAATAAGATAGACCTATCAATAAAACATGTTACTAGATATTTGGTTGTACTGAGAAATAATGAAAGCCTTGTATTTCTCTGTACAGGGAAATACGGCGGTAACGCTCTGTAATTTCCGCTGCTATTAATAAAATATACCATTTTGTACTCCTGTCGTTTACGGGGCGTTACACATGATCCCATATATGAATTAACTTGCAAATTTATAAAAATCATTAATAATTATACCGAAATCCGAAAAAAAAAATCAAAGATTGCCAAATTACTAACATTTTTGAATATAGATTCAAAGATGCAAATGAATAATATCACAGAGACATGATCTTAAATTATCGTACACGTTATAATTCACACATGACAAATATATATAGAGGTTTTAATATTCTTCAAACAAATACAACAATCACATAGTGCTCCGAAGCATTCGATCATCAACAATTTTGGGGTAATAAAATATTGAATCATGCATAAGTAAAGTATACATACCTCGCGCATCTACTATAGGAATATAAAAATGATTAACTAAGTTTAAAACTTATGATTATGTGAACAAACGAATTCAAATATACAAGTGAATGCATATAACAAAAAAAATAAAAAAAATTGTATCATAATCATAGTAATATAATTTTAGTATACATAGAAATACTTACAAATTAATTTGGTAGAATTGTTAAGTATGAATCGAAATCACAGTTGAATAAATATAAGTTTGCAACAAACCTAAATTTGCTGATTTTCCCAAATTTGTTATCGATCTTGAATAGAGAATCGTGCTGATAACGTGTTATAAATCTATATGAGAAGAGAGGAAATAATGTAAAAGAATGTAATAATGTATTATTATTATCTTTCATGTACAATATGTGTGAATATATATATATACATCCATAACAATGTATAATGATGAAGGGTAACAATGGTTGGTGAAGGATTACAATGGTTGGCGAAGGGTTACAATGATTAGGAACGAAGGGTATAATCGTCAACCACTATATATTTTATAACATGTATAAGATTTTTAGTTTTACCATAAAACTTGTATTGTATAGTTTTTTTCCAAAAAAAAAAAAAAAAAAAAAATTATTGTATAGTATTGTAATTATAACAATCCAAAAATAATTGTCTATTACTCTCTCATTCTTTGGAAATGCTTCCATTTATTTTTTTATTTTGTTTTTGGGTGCAAAAGAGGGGCAAAGCCCCAAAATTAACTACTAACTATTACACGGGGAATAGTTATCCCAAAAATGTCCTCCCTAAGGATTGGACGAAGTTCATTAAAAGGAAAATCTAAGTGCGTAATTAAAGTACTCGATGTAACTCCCTTGTTGGCAAGTAAATCGGCCGCTCTGTTTTCTCTATATGTGTGCTCTAGCTTGACCCTCCATCCATTTACTTTTTGTGAAAAGATTAATGTTGTAAGTGGAGTGGTAAGTATTCCTAATAAAGTGAGGTGGTTTTAGTAACAAGAATAAAGTATGCATTTCCAGAGAATTGGAGGGAGTAATATTAATTTCCCCCCCTCTCACAAATCTATTTCCTAACATCTCCTCTCTTATCTTTCCCAACCCACGAGCCACGCCCATGGAATAAATTACCTTCCCCACTCCCCTCACTCAATACCATCCTCTTCCTCAAGTCTATAACTAGTCTGCCGGAAGAACAATAAAGAATTGAGAATATGTGATCACACACATTATCTCATGTAGTTCTCTATAACATATTCTCGACATCATCACAAAACGTTAGCTAGAAGCAAACCTCTCATGGACCACCTTTCAAAGACGGCCAACAGGAGTTGAAAACTTTGTAGCGAGGAGACATCTGCAAGCGTCATATAATCAGTAACATAAAGAGGAGATTTTATCTAAATAGCCTACGAGAAGCCAAAGTAAAGAAGTATAAGAATAAAGAATCTCATACCGATTCTACCAGGCTAGTAGTGTACTCACTCTTAGCAATAAATTTTTTAGTTATTCGATTTTTAAAGATTTCGAGCATCCAATTTGATCAAACCAATCCTCTTTATTAAACAAACAACCACAGAGCTGAGTTGCCAGCCTGTGGTTGAAAGTCAAATAGTCAAATGCAGTTTTTTACTTTCTGATTTCAAGGGCGACTAACTTTATATGAATTAATTGTTAATAGATGAGAGCATTGTTCATTGTTTAGATTAATTAAAAAAGTGTTCAATTACATAATACATCAGCTTCATGACATACATATATTTTATGACTTATATACATATAATTACCCGAATTACAATTTACAACATTATATAATATAATTACAATATAAAATTACAGCATTAATCTCAATTAAATTACACAACAATCGTCTTATCTGCATGTCTTGCATTGCCGATTGAGTGGCGATTTCCAATCTGATTGAACATTAAATATTATTTGTACAACAACAATATTTCTATTTTTCTATAATATAAACCGAGAATACTAACAAAATATGAATGAGAATTTATGGAGACTCCTATGTCAAATTAAATTAAATATAAACCGAGAATACTAACAAAATGTTTGTACTGTTAAGTGTGATGCTGCTTGGAGGGCTGATAGAAGTTCTGGCATGGGGTGGTGCTTGTTGGACGGTGATGGGATTTTAAGGAATTTTGCGCATGCTCACTCGTTTGCCTCTTCTGCCCTGCAAGCTGAAGGTCAGGCTGCAATCCAGGCGTTAAAATGGGCCTTGGAGGAAGGGTATCTTCACGTTAGACGGGTTACGGATTGTCTTGTCTTGGTTTTGCAGGTGGCTGGAGCGGATAAGCCTATTGCGTCTATTACTTGCATTGTCCAGGATATTAAGTCTATTACGTCTTGTTTTCACTGTTGCTCTCTTAGCTTCTGTCACAGGGGAGTGAATAGGATAGCTCATAATCTTGCTCAGGAAGCTCTGTTGTAAGCTATGCTATTTGTTGCTGTCAAAAAAAAAAAAAAAAAAAAAGAACAACCACAGAGCCTATGTGTCGCTCTGTGGTTAAAAGTCAATAATTCAACCTTTAATTTGCGTTTCCTGAATATAAGGGACCACGTTCTTTATATAATTTAATTAGAAGATTTGCTAACATGCTTTCATGATGCTTACTCTAAATAACTCAATTATAAAACTATAGTTGCTTTACTAATAAAATTAAAATATACAAATGGACAAATTAACATCATACTATAAAAATTTAATTATAAATACTAAAATTAAATTATTTACATATACGCTATATAACATATTACAATTAAAATTATATACAACAATAAAATATCACTATTGAACAATTATCCCTTTTCAGGCTGTAAATATCACTCTTAATCTCTTATTGATATTAGACCTGGCAAACAGATCGGGTTGTGTCGGGTTCGTGTTCGTGTTACATGTAAACGGGTCACAAACCCTCCAACCCAAACCCGACCCAATTAAATATCGTGTCGTGTTCGTGTCGACTCACTTACATAAATGGGTCATCAAGCCTCAACCCTAAGCCGTTAGTTTCGTGTCAGGTTCGTGTCGTGTTTTCGTGTCATGTCCATATTTGGAAAGTTTAAGTATATTTATGTGATGGAGGATCGCAAAAATTAGGATTAATTTAGTAAACAGGACATTCGTGTCGGGTTCGTGCTTAGAGAGCTCAACCCAAACCCAGCCCATTTAAATATCGTGTCGTGTTCGTGTCGACCCACTTACATAAATGGGTCATTGAGCCTCAACCCAAACCCATTAATTTCGTTTCGGGTTCGTGTCAAGTTTTCGTGTCGTGTCATGGTTTGCCAGCTCTAATTGATATTGCGAAATAGAAAAAAAAATGATTTAGAAATAGAGAAAATAATTAAAAAAAGAAAAAAATTGCTTAAAAAAAATAAAGATAGCAGCATTTCAATTTTCGGATACCCGATTCAATTTTTCAAAATTTCAATATCCGATGTCTTCAAATATTTGAATTTAATATCCGTAATTATCGAATCGGAAATCCAAACATCCACCAAAATATCCAAAAAATATTTTTCATAATTCAAAATTAAATGTCCCAAGATTTAAAATATTAAAAAAAAAAATTTCAATACCGATATATTAATACTATGAACTATCAACTATCCTTAGTTAAACTCAAAATTTGAGACACTACATCAAATTACTCTTATTCATACTACTAGATGTAAGTTCGCCAAACAAATCTGATTCTCAATTAAATATCTCAAGCGTGTTACAAAAGGATCAAACAATACATGCTCACAGCTTCAGATCCAAAATATGCCCTTCATCTTCCTATAATATGGCAAAACTCAAATATAGTTTAGAACCAGCGAATGCAGAAATTGATTTTTTTTAAAAATAAAAGATTGGGGAGATACATATGAAATAGTTAGAAAAGTAACAAATTTTTTTTATATTAGTACTTAGTATATGTTTGAAGAGGAAAAAGTGATGAAAGAGAGAAAATGAGAGGGTTTGGAAATGTGATTGAATAGAGACGGCAAGCAAGTAAGAGAAATTGAGAAATTTTGAGATTCTATTTTTATATGAAAGAAGCCCTAAAAGAGTTTCAGGCGGATAGGAGTTGGATATCCGAATATTTTATAACCCATATTCAAACTTATCCGATATTCGAAAGTTTATCCGATCCAAGCTGTTTTCGGATCGGATATTCAATTTTCGAATAAGATACTGATTTCAAATCGGATTGGATAATCGTATGTTTTGCTCTGCTTTAGATGACATTTCCATTAAATCATTCGACTAAATTATTTTAAATGTGCACGAGTCATAATTGCATTTTGTCATGTTTCACTAACTAACAATCGGTACTAAATAAAAAACGCGTCAACATTTTCATTTTAAAAGAGCACGGATAAAAATTCCATTTTAATCGTACATTGACAATTCCCATTTGGTCCTGTTTCACTAATTATCAATCACTACTCAAATAAGAAACGCCTCAAAATTTTCATTTTTAACGTTTCCGAGTGACAGTTTTCATTTGTCCGGTTTCACTAATTAACAATCAATATTTAATGCGTCAAAATTTTCATTATAAAAGTACATGGGTAAAAATTTCACGTGCATGAGTGACAATTTTCGTTTTGTCCTGTTTCACTAACTAACAATCAGTACTCAATAAAAAACACGTCAAAATTTTCATTTTCTAAAATACACGGGTCAAAATTTTCATTTAAACGTGCACGGGTAACAATTTTCGTTTTGTCCTGTTTCACTAATTACCAATCAGTACTCAACAAAAAAACGCGTCAAAATTTTCATTTTTTAAAATACACGGGTCAAAATTTTCATTTTAAACGTGCACGAGTGACAATTTTCGTTTTGTCATACTTCACAAATTAACAGTCGGTATTAAATGAAAAACGCGTCAAAATTTATTTAATTTTCATCCGAATAAATTGGCTTGATGTGTAAGTCGTTTTTTTTTTTTTTTTTTTTTTTTTTTATGTTAGTAACTCAAATTAACAAGAAAATACATACTACAATAACTACCTGTCCAATTAACCCTTATGCTTATTTACGTGAATTGCAAATAAGATTTATAATTTAAATATACACACTAAAATATGACTTTATAGCTCATCAACTATTAGATTTGTAATTTCAATTTGTTTAAAAAAAAAAACAGAGATTTTATTACTTTATTTATTTTAAAATTTTATTTTTAAAGATAATAACTTTGAAAGGAATTAATTAACTACTATAAAAATTTATCCCATATATATTAGTTTTATAATAAATAACTTAAAAGAGCATACCCGTGCAATTTGCACGGGCTTAAAACTAGTAATCTAGATAAGCAACTAACCATATTAAAAGTCACATGTAATGCTGAATTAATTTATGGGGATATGACATCTAATGGTTTGTATAGTCAAATACTTAAAATAAAAAGCATAAACTATTATAAGAAAATATCTTAATTTAAAAGTTGTGATCCATTAATCAAGCAGTTAATATATTATACAACTGGTTGTATATACAACTTATTTAATGTAGTTGAGCTTTGTTATAAAGTTATCGAGCTCTCCTAACAAAATTATCGAGTTATGATACAAAGTTATTGTGCTTAACAGAATAATTATTAAGCTCAATAACTTCATAAAATAGCTTAATAACTTGTAAAATAGCTCAACAACTTTGTGTAAGAGCTCAACAACTTTGAGACGGTTGTACAATGCTACTATACAACTGGTTGTGAGATAGTATTTGTGATTAATCAAGAACCCATGTGCTTCTACCTGACGTCTCACACAGTCCTGTTATTCATAGCATTTTGATAAATTTTCAAAGCAAATGTTTTTCACAGTTGCTTAATCGTAGCATTACGAGTTATTGAGTTAGGTAATACGGAGTAGCATGCAACCCATACACCCATGATCTATAAAATTACTAACGAAACTTTTATCCGGCCATACAAGCTAAGTGATCACACATATCGATAAGAAGTCTTTCATGCCTTACATACTCATATAATTTGATATTGATTCTTCTGCTCTCATTTTAGTAAGCAATAAATTCGTCTTAGTTAGCTTTGATAAAATACATTTGAGTGTTATTATGTGCTTGTGGACAGCGGGGGACCCACGGGGGCGCTTGGGAGGAAGAGAACAAGCGTTTGCATTTTGTTGGAGTCGCCACCAATTTTTATGGGAAATTGGAACCGTTCGAATACCTCGTGCCATGTCAAGACACAAAGTAGAGACATGAACACTAAGCAATCGTTACCCTTAGCATTCTATGTCTAGAATGACTCTCGTGGATGCCAATGAACACGGGTGTTCACGGAGATCTGGAGTAAGGGGTGAGGGTACGTATTAGGAAGCTCTTTTTATCGAACACCTAATCCCGCCCGCCTCGATAGCGGCCTCTACTAATGATTAGGGACATCATCTATACTCGATATATCGTCGGATATATGCATGCAATGCAACATCCAAGTTTTAATCCTAGCATGTGAGAATTAATACTAAGTCGGTCAACAATTAATTTAGCATATAATTGGGTCGAAGTAGGATTTAATGTTCAATTACACGTGAAAGCATACAAATGATACAAGAAATAAGATAAATACAATAAGAGAAAATTACGATAATGAAAATTACAATAATTACATTGGGATAGGCGATTTATGTCGAAAATACCTTCAAAACGGATAGTTTGGAAAAAAAAACGAATAAAAGAATGAATCAAAAGAATTAACGAAGGAGTCAGAAGGTGATAATACGGATAATAGTTAATCATACGTAAGCTAATAATTCTAAGTCAAGCAACAACGGAGTTCAGAGACAGAACTCAACCTGGAACAGGCGCAGCAGGACTGCGCCCTTTGGAAGAGGCGCAGCAGATGCTGCGTCTGTTCCAAGGGTGAGTTCTGGCTGTGAAGCCGGAACTGCAAATCGTTAACATAAATTGGTGATTTTAAGGATTGGTTAATATATTTACTCGGATGGAAGTGATTATCAGGTTATTTACATATGATTATTGGTCATAAAAGCGATAAAACATGGATAAGACGGATGCAAACGGAATATTTACATGATTAATGAGGATTAGTGACATGGGTGAATGAAATAAACTAAACATGATGAATTGATGACAAATTAATGATGAACATGCGATGAATATGACAATAAACAGATGAAAATATATCAAAGGATGAATTACAGAAACTCAATATGAACAAATCGAATTTCTACAACCCGGATTGAATTTAATGACGAAAACCCGCAAATATGAGATTATAAGGGATTTAAGTCGAATTTAATGATTAGATTACATGTTAATGATGATAAATAACATACATATGAATTATTAGACTACTATGTCGAAGAATTAAAGAAAACAAACGAAACAAATAAAAGACGAACGAATTACAGAGGACGAAGGAAGAAGAAAGGAAGCAGGAACTGCGGCAGCCTCACGAAGAGGCGCAGCAGGAACTGCGCTCCTTCGAAGAGGCGCAGCAGTTGCTGCGTCCTTTCTCGACGTTTTTCTACTGGAAATCCGTAAAAAAAGAGGTTTTAAACAAGGTTTTAGAAATCGGTTTTAAGAGGTGTTTTCGACATAAACCTTACATTGATGATTATACAAAAAAGTAAATAACAATAATAAAAGAGAGATTTACACCCTCAGACTTACATGTTTGACGAAACGAGAAGGACTAAGATATCGATTAGTGATGCTCGACGCGAATATAACGAAAGTGCCCTCGTAAGAGGAAAACGATTAAGATTAATTAAGTTGATTGATGTGGAGTTGGTCAAATTGGTCGGTCATGCAAACGAGGTTGGTACTCAGAAGGATCCGAGCTTACGTGGTCGAAAGTTCAAGCACGTAGACGCCAAAAAGTAAGAACAAAGGTCTAGAATGCAAAAGGAGAAGAGAAGGGCGGACACTCGCGTGAGAAATATGAGGAGCGAAGGTGTAGACACCTCGTTTCTGCACCCCTCGCAAACCACCCGGTGATGATTGGGCCGCATGTTTGGTACGCGGAACGATTTGTGACAGTTCATAAGTTTATCGTCAAGTGATTGCTCAAATATTAATGTCTACCTCATGGTCGTCATCTAGGTGTCATTACGGTCGTTTTGGCAGTAATTAGAGTTCATTTGGAGTCCGGGTCAAAAACCGTCTTCATTTCCTAAAACCGTCAAATCCCGAGTCAAAGCAATGGGCTTGTCTACCTAAGGTTAGGATGTCATAAAATGTTGAGATTATGTCTCATTTTGAGTCCCATGTTACTTCTTTAGGCTAAACTAAAAGTTTACATTATAAAATGTGCATTTCATTTAGCTAAAATGATAACCCGACCTTTAGGCCCATTTTACGAGGTCATAACGGATTTTTTGGGTCAGGCCTATTTCACAGAAAGTTCTAGATCTCTTTCTTAGCTTTCCAACGCCACCGAAATCACCTTAATCCGAGTCTTGTAGAGAAAGTTATGCCTAAAATACGACAGGCTGTCAAACGCGTTTTCTACGCGCAGAGGAACCTACCGGGAAAGGACGCGCAAGTCTTTGCGCTCTTTCCAAGGGACGCAGCACTTTTCTGCGCCTTTTCCCAGGGATTTCTTTTTGTCCAAGTTTCCGTGTTTTAACCTAAGTCGGTTATTTCCGGATCTTTCTTTCCGTGTCCTAGTCTTACCATAATTCCGCCGCATGATTAGTATAAATAGGAGCTTTCGTTCCTCATATTTCTCACGCGAGTGTCCGCCCTTCTCTTCTCCCTTTGCATTCTAGACTTCGTTCTTACTAATTGGCGCCTACGTGCTTGGACTTCCGACCACGTAAGCTCGGATCTTTCCGGGTACCAGCCTCTCCGTTGCATGACCGACCAATTTGACCACTACACTCAATCAATCTAATTAATCAACTTGTTAAATCGTTTTCCTCTTTCGAGGGCACTCTTTCCTTGCATTCGCGTCGAGCATCACTAATCGATCTTCTTAGTTCTTCTCGTTTCGTCAACATGTAAGTCTGAGGGTGTATATTCCTTTTATTTATTGTATTTTAATTATTGTATAACAATTGTAAGATTTATGTCTAAACACCATTAAAATCGATTTCTAAAACCGTCTTTAAAACCTGTTTTTGCGGATTTCCGAGAGATGACGTCGAGAAAAGACGCAGAATCGCTGCGCCTCTTGAAGGAGCGCAAAGACTGCTGCGCCCTCTTCTTCGTGAGGCCGCCAGCCTCGCTTCTTTCTTCTTCCTCCGTCCTCTGTAATTCATACCAAAATTGTTCCTTTTGTTTTGTTCTTTAATTCTTCATCATGGTAATTTATAGATCATATGTATATTGTATATAATTCATCATTCATGCTTAATTAGCCATCAAGTCCGACTTAAATCCCTTATAATTCATATTTGCGGGTTTTCGTCATTAAATTCAAGTTTCGGGTTTTAGAGGTTCAATTCGTTCATATTGAGTTTCTGGAATTCGTTGTTGATAAATTTGCATCTGTTTATTTATCGTGCATCACTAATTCGTCATCAATTCATCATGTTTAGTTTAATCAGTTAATCGTTTGCTAATTACTCATTCATTAACATCGTCCTTTCACATAATTAATCCGTCTTGTTTCCGTCTCATCCATGTTTTACTGTTTTTATGACCTCCATCATATGTAAATAATTCATTAACCACTTTCATCCGAGTCTAAATCGAAATCAATCCCTTAAATTAACAAATAACATTAACGGTTTGCAGTTCCGGCTTCACAGCCAGAACTCACCCTTGGAACAGACGCAGCAACTGCTGCGCCTCTTCCAAAGGGCGCAGTGTCTGCTGCGCCTGTTCCAGGGTGATTTCTGTCCCTGAATTCCTTTTCTGCCTTGACCTAGTTTGTTTAGTCTACGTGTAATCAACTAATATTCGTATTATCACACTAATTCTTGTTCGTAATCTTATTCTTTTATTCGTTTTCTCAAATCATCTGTTTTAAAGGTATTTTCGACATAAATCACCTAATCCAATGTAATTATTGTAATTTTCATTATTGTAGTTTATATTTATTGTATTTCTTTCATTGTTTGTTTCTCACATGTAAATGAGCATTAACTCCAACTTCGACCCAATTGTATGCTAATTACATGTCAACCGACTTAGTTAAATTCTCATATGTTAGGATTAATCTATGGATGTTGCATTCATGCATATAGCCGACGATATATCAAGTACGAATAAACTCCCTAATCATTAGTAGAGGCCGCTATCGAGGCGGGCGGGATTAGGTGTTCGATCAAAAGAGCTTCCTAATACGTACCCTCACCCCTTACTCCAGATCTCCGTGAGCACCCGTGTTCATTGGCATCCACGAGAGTCATTCTAGACATAGAATGCTAAGGGTAACGATTGCTTAGTGTTCATGTCACTACTTTGTGTCTTGACATGACGCGAGGTATTCGAACGGTTCCAATTTCCCATAAAAATTGGTGGCGACTCCATACAAAATGCAAACGCTTGTTTTCGAGCCCCTTCATCCAAGCGCCCCCGTGGGCGGCCCGCTGTCCACGCTTTGGCGACTCATTGGGATAATACACTTACGTGTAGCCAAGGGTGAAACTTGAACAAGGTTAGGGAATAGTTTGTACAAGACAATTGTCGGTTTTCATAACTCGGTCTTCCTAGATCGTTTATTCGGCCTTCCTAAGCCCAACCCAACCCATTCGACCAATCGTCCCGTCTAAACGGTCCTAATTCTTATTTGGGCCTAAGGATGGATAGCGATTGACGTCATCCATACCATGATGCTTACTCTTGTTTGTATCAAGGGCCTTCACTACTTGAGGAAATGGACTAGGAATCGGCCTTACTCTTGTTTGGCACGAGCCTCTCCACAGACTTCGGGTTTGATGGTTCGGTATGGCAACCCACCCTTTAAACCAAAACCCTTCTAAATGCACTCAGCATCCCGTTATAATGCTTGTATAAATGCTTGTACATTACATGATCACCATTTTCTAAACAAAACCATGACGATTTTTCAAAAATCAAAACCCCTTTTCTTAATCAAAATTTCGAAATAGGCCATTTGATTAGCGCAAAATCCAGTCGAAACTCTGTCCGTTTGTCGTGTCAAACTTCGGGCCTAAAACCCATTTCAAAACCAAATACAAAAAAAAAAACGTAAAAAAAAAAAAAAAAAAAGAAAAACAAAAAAAAAAAAAAAAAAAAAAAAAAAAAAAAAAAACGTTTTTTTAAAAAAAAAAAAATACTTTTCAAACCATGTAAATGTAAATGTGTAAATTCAATTGGCCTAAGTTAGAGTCAAAGTTCAAACCGACTATGTCTTAGTCGGAACTCCGTCAAGTCATGAACCCGTCTTCCTTTACATTTTGGGTCTTTTCAAAGTTCAAGTCAAGTCCTAAGGCGTCACGCCGTCATTTTGGAGCCTCTACCCCAATTCAGTTAGGATCTAAACACTCGAGTCACACGTTCCGACGCTCAACACACGAGTCTCAATGGGCCTCATATTTGAGTCTAAACTACAATAGTCTTCTTAACACCTATAAGCAAACCTCGAGTCCAGAATCAACACGTGTCATCAATCCCGTCAATAAGGTCAAATGTATAAATGTCACTCTGTCAAAGTCAACACTCGAGTCTAAATTAAAGTCAAGCACCGTGAATTCAAACACGAGAAGTCACTCACGACGTTTCATGAATTCACAAGTCAAGTCTAGATTTGTCATCTTGTCCCTTCCTTTGTTTGTTGCCTTAGTATGCGTGATCCCATGTCGAATCAAGTTGTAATGCGCGTCATTTCTGTCGAGTAGGAATCCAGCAAGTTCTGTCAATCAACAAGGTCACGAAGAAGTTCAAGCCACAATCACTGTGTCTCTCCAAGATGTTTATGCCATGGTTCTACGAGTTCAAGCTACAGTGGAAAATTTGAGCATTCGCGTCTTCACCCTCGAGAATGGAATGGTGGAAAAGAACACACCAACTAGAGAAACCTCTAGTCTAGGTCGTCCAAAGCTTACCTCTTGCAATAACCATCGTCTTAGAAAGCCAAAAATAGCTGAAAGAAAACCTGGGAGGCATCAAAGGGTGCTTACCGATTTAGGCATGTCTTATGCCGATGCTTTGAAGAGACTTTCTGCCCAAGGTAAGCTACATCCAATAGGACCGACTCCGGATCCACCACTAGAGAAACAGGTGAACCTCTGGAAGGGCAACAAATACTGCTTATACCACCAAGGTAGAGGTCATGATATTGAAGAGTGTTTTCTCTTGAAACACACCATCGAAGATATGATCGAAGGGGCATGCTTCCGAGCCACCTTCACGTCAAGAAATCCAAGAAAATCGACCCTCTTGGGTCTAATATCATTAAACATGACGAAGAATCATCTCTAGACTGTTCTCATCTCCTCGATCCTCATGACAACGGAGATGTCAACATGCTTGAAGACGACGATATCCAAAGTGGAATGCTCATGCTTTCCATTGCCTTCAATAATAAATTTTCAAAAATAGAGGGAGCTATTGATAGCCTAAACTCTCGACTTTCCAACATGGAGAACCAGTTCGCCGAAATGGGTAAGAAGCTTGATGCCCAACTTCTCAAGATGAAAAGTGTCCAGACAAACCCTCAACTTGACAGTCCTAAGAAGAAAGCAACAAGTGGGCAATCCATTCTTAGTTCTTCTCATCCAAGAATCAAAATCAATAAAGGCATCCTCATGGATCCTTCGTCAAAGAAACCTAACAACCCTGTAAGGTCATCCACAAAGGCTTCCGAAAGTAAGGGCACACCTCCTAGGAAATTTACCAACATTGGTATTACATACACGGATGCCCTTCATAGACTCATGGAGCGACGAATGTTGAAACCTGTCGGTCCTACACCGATCCAAAAAAAGTCTAGGTTCTGGGATGAGAATGCCTATTGCCAATATCACAGGGGCAAAGGACACGATACTGAGATGTGCTATAAGCTCAAGCATGTGATCCAAGATATGATTGAAAACGGGAAGTTGTCCCTCTCAACCTTTAACTCACACGACAAGTTAGGCAATCCTCATGGACATACCACTTATCAAGAAACTCTTCTTGACTGTTATCCTTCCAATGTTTCCAATGATGAGGACGGGGTGCTCAAATGGGTGAATGCCCAAAGCCAGATGCCGAAGCCAGTTGCTGGAAGAGTAAACGTTCAGGCATGGGTCGATGATTACGAGTCTGGATCTAAGACCGAGTCAAAGTCCGAGTCCGAGTCCGAGTCTTAGGCTTTCTATCTCATATTTGTTCTAGTATCTTTCTCCATTTTCATTCCTAGTGATAACCTGGGGGCTGTCCCATGAGTCACGTGTCTTCTCATATCTATGTTAAATACATTTATTATCCATTTCAATAAAAGTACACTTTTCAATCCACATATTCTTCATATCTCTTCCTTTTCCTGTGACAACAAGAATTGATTTGAGATATTTTAAAAAAATGAACAACAACAACCACACGTTCCAAGTCGATGTGAGTATACTTAGATGATGTTCCATTCCGAGTTGTAGAGGACCTGAAACTCCGTGTTCTTTTCTTACCTATTCCATGTCTGGCAATAGAAACCACAATATAACCCTAGTTTAGGACGAGCCTATCTCAAGAGATTCTAGGACGAATCCAGACCATCTCCCTTGTTAACGATCCATGACGGAAGGCAAGCCCATTTCCCACAATAAACAACCCGTGTTACTAAAAAAAGACCAACCCGTTTCACACCAAAGGTGCTAGTCTGACCCAAATCCATTGTAACAAGCAAATCCAAGACGATACGAGCCATGATCAAAGAAAAAGGCTCAATCAAGATGAATACCCAAGATCAATATCCAAGGCCGCAATTATGCCCGTAATCCAAGACAAAAGAGTCAAAAGAAGAAAGCTCAATCAAGCGAGTCAATGTCGATATCCAAAGACAACGTTATCCTTCAAAAACCTGATCCAAAAATCTAAGCAGAAATCCAAGATATACTCTAGACCAAGAATCCGAGCCTGAATCAAGAACAAGCCTGAAATCAAATACTGAACGAAATACTGCTGAATTCTAGATAGAATCAAGACACCAATCAAGATGGTTAGCTAGCACCCTCACTTAGCCTTTTATACATCACACACCCTAAGTCCTTCTCGAGACCGTTACAGGGAGATAGTTAGGAATTTTGAGAATCCTCTCAAGCTCGTCAAATATACCCATCCTTTAAGGCCAAGACATGGAAACTTGAACCCACGTCATTTTAACCTACCTTTATGTGCTCAGGCTACATCAAGCCAAGAGACCCCATTTCCAAGCCACATTACAAGCCATAACCCCATTAAGCCTTGACTCCACAAAATCAAGCTCCAGAGATTTGTTCATCAAAGCCTCTTATTACCGAGCTCCACATTCCAAATATCCAATCCAGTTTCACCTTGACCCATACACGGAGTCTTCAACACTTTGCTACCTAGAACGAGACATACCCAATTCATCCTTAGGGTCCACTAAGTGTGCTCACATGACAAGGAAATTTTTACAAAATTAGTTATACATCTTTGGTCTATGATTGATCAGAGGGAGTTATCTCAAATCGATTCTTCGAGTCACCAAAGGAATATTACCCTTGTGACCCCTGCACTTTAAGGTCCTGACAACATAGCTTAGGCACACACTTGAACTACGAGCATGGTTTGATTTCACCTTTTCAGGTGGATACGTAGGCAGTCCTTTCTTACACAAAAAGGATACAACCACAACACCCAAATAAAATTAACCAAACCTCAGAACTACGATCTGGTTTGATTTCACTTCACGTGAATACGTAGGCAGTCCTCAAGGACACAACCATCCCCACTTCCAACTTCCAATCTCAATTATCAACCACCTCAACCATCAACTTTCGACCATCCCCACTTCCAACTTCCAATCTCAATTATTAACCACCTCAACCATCAACTTTCGACCATCCCAATTTTCAACCTTCCAACCTCAATTAACATCCCTTCCACAACCAACACCTCTATACTGGGGGCTCCTTATTGTCGCCCAGCCTCTTTTTTACCAAAGTCCAGAGTCATCTTCTCATCCTGGGGGCTTCTCTTCCAAGATGCCACCCTTCCTTCATTCCTCTAAGTCTAGCTAGTACTCGGTCCGGACAATGACAAAGATCTTAGATCAATTCTCCAAGTCATCGTGCCTCAAGAGGGGTCTCTTTTACAGCAAACGGTGTCAAAAGATGTCCTAGTAGACAGATGATCTATGCCTCATGCCTTGCCTTTTATATGCCTTCGTCATTCTTGCAATTCTCCTACCTAAGGAACTTATACGCGTTGTCACCTGTACTTGGCTAGGGGTTGCGCATACTTAAACAAAGTCTGTCAAAGTCATCCCTGTGTCACGTCAAATCTAAGTTAGTGTCGCGTCAGTCAAACCTAAGTCTACATTTCGCGTCGCGTCTATATAAGGTATGTGTCATGTCAAGTCCTATGTCTAAAGCCCATTTGAATATGCATATACGCATTACAAACGAAAATTTCTTTGAACAAGTTTTAAACGACTTTTAGAAAGAAACGACTTGTGCAAAACCTATGTGTCTCCTCATTCGACGTCCATGCGATAATTGCTTACGTGCATATATTAGATTGCATTCTTGTGTGGCTACTAACCATGCAGGTAGGTATCAGAAGCAGTATTTTGCAGTATTGCTCAGATCCCTTTATCCAAATATTAGCAATATTTTGCGCAAAGATTGCTCGATCCCTTTATCCAAATAAGCAGAGATTTTGCAAGATTGCTCGATCCCTTTATCCAAATAAGTAGCAGATATTTTGCAAAAGATTGCTCAAATCCTTATATCCAAATAAGCAGATATTTTGCGATTGCTCACTCAAGATTTCTTCCATGACGATCAAGATGTTCCTAGTCGTCAAAATATTTCTCCCAGTAGCGGCAAGATTTGTGATGTTGCTCACTCAAGATTTCTTCCATGGCGATCAAGATGTTCCTAATCGTCAATATATTCCCCAACAAGAGTTCGCTTGAGACCAACGCAGTGATTCAACCTCAAGTTTTTGCCGAGTTCGCTTGAGACCGACGCAAGCGATTCCCCAGCAGTTTCTACCGACGTCCTGCTACCCTCGATATTATTGTTTCCTCACGGAGTTCGGCAAAGGTGTCGTTCTCCAGAAGTTCCCAAACCAGAGCCTCCTTCCTTAGGTTCGTAAACCCAAAGTAGGATTCTTACCCCTAGATTCTTAGATCCCAAAATGGCTTCCTTTAGGTTCATAAACCTTTAAGCTCCCACACCAACATCCTTAGGTTCATAAACCCATAAAACCCTTTTGGAGTTCCCATGCCTCAGAAAGCTTAAACGCACGCGTTTAAAACAAGAATTAGTAAACCAGTAGTTCCTAAACTTAACCCTAGGATCCCCATTCCTTTTAGGTTCACAAGCCTTTAAGTTCCCATACCAGCATGTCCTTTCCTTTTGGGTTCGTACACCCAGGTTCACACACCTAGCTTCTTTTAAGTTCCCAAACTCCCTAGAGTTCGTACACTTCTACCCTTAGGATCATATTCCTTTAGGATCACCTTTTCCTTTAGGATCACCTTTCCTTAGAGTTCCTATACCCAAACCTTGGTTACCCCTTAAGTTGAACTTATATTTGACCTCCTTCCCATCGATGCTTTCCTTTAGGGTCCTCACACCCTAGCACAATCCTTATTTATCCTTTAGGTCTTACCCTTAGCTCCTACGCTTACCCTTAGCTCCCACGCAACTCCAGAAGCATCTCAGGAAGAAGTCTCAGGTATGATCTCTTCTTATGGCTGGCGAGCTTCCTTACGTAGTCTAATGGACTTTAAACGACCCTCCCCGATAGTCGACAGACTCTAAAATGTTCCCGACGACAGGTCCTTGGTTCAGACCCCTCGAACCGCCTTGCGTCGCCATAGTCGCCAGGTTGTAATCTTCGATTGAACTGATGGCTATACTTTGACTTTCGCCTTGTCCAAGCCTCGGTCAAAGTGGGGCTCAGAGACACCTCGTTTCTGCACCCCTCGCAAACCACCCGGTGATGATTGGGCCGCATGTTTGGTACGCGGAACGATTTGTGACAGTTCATAAGTTTATCGTCAAGTGATTGCTCAAATATTAATGTCTACCTCATGGTCGTCATCTAGGTGTCATTACGGTCGTTTTGGCAGTAATTAGAGTTCATTTGGAGTCCGGGTCAAAAACCGTCTTCATTTCCTAAAACCGTCAAATCCCGAGTCAAAGCAATGGGCTTGTCTACCTAAGGTTAGGATGTCATAAAATGTTGAGATTATGTCTCATTTTGAGTCCCATGTTACTTCTTTAGGCTAAACTAAAAGTTTACATTATAAAATGTGCATTTCATTTAGCTAAAATGATAACCCGACCTTTAGGCCCATTTTACGAGGTCATAACGGATTTTTTGGGTCAGGCCTATTTCACAGAAAGTTCTAGATCTCTTTCTTAGCTTTCCAACGCCACCGAAATCACCTTAATCCGAGTCTTGTAGAGAAAGTTATGCCTAAAATACGACAGGCTGTCAAACGCGTTTTCTACGCGCAGGAGGAACCTACCCGGGAAAGGACGCAGCAAGTGCTGCGCCTCTTCCAAGGGACGCAGCACCTGCTGCGCCTTTTCCCAGGGATTTCTTTTTGTCCAAGTTTCCGTGTTTTAACCTAAGTCGGTTATTTCCGGATCTTTCTTTCCGTGTCCTAGTCTTACCATAATTCCGCCGCATGATTAGTATAAATAGGAGCTTTCGTTCCTCATATTTCTCACGCGAGTGTCCGCCCTTCTCTTCTCCCTTTGCATTCTAGACTTCGTTCTTACTAATTGGCGCCTACGTGCTTGGACTTCCGACCACATAAGCTCGGATCTTTCCGGGTACCAGCCTCTCCGTTGCATGACCGACCAATTTGACCACTACACTCAATCAATCTAATTAATCAACTTGTTAAATCGTTTTCCTCTTTCGAGGGCACTCTTTCCTTGCATTCGCGTCGAGCATCACTAATCGATCTTCTTAGTTCTTCTCGTTTCGTCAACATGTAAGTCTGAGGGTGTATATTCCTTTTATTTATTGTATTTTAATTATTGTATAACAATTGTAAGATTTATGTCGGAAACACCATTAAAATCGATTTCTAAAACCGTCTTTAAAACCTCGTTTTTGCGGATTTCCGAGAGAGAGACGTCGAGAAAAGACGCAGCAATCGCGCCTCTTCGAAGGAGCGCAGCACTGCTGCGCCTCTTCGTGAGGCCGCCAGCCTCTGCTTCTTTTCTTCTTCCTCCGTCCTCTGTAATTCATACCAAAATTGTTCCTTTTGTTTTGTTCTTTAATTCTTCATCATGGTAATTTATAGATCATATGTATATTGTATATAATTCATCATTCATGCTTAATTAGCCATCAAGTCCGACTTAAATCCCTTATAATTCATATTTGCGGGTTTTCGTCATTAAATTCAAGTTTCGGGTTTTAGAGGTTCAATTCGTTCATATTGAGTTTACGAATTCGTTGTTGATAAATTTGCATCTGTTTATTTATCGTGCATCACTAATTCGTCATCAATTCATCATGTTTAGTTTAATCAGTTAATCGTTTGCTAATTACTCATTCATTAACATCGTCCTTTCACATAATTAATCCGTCTTGTTTCCGTCTCATCCATGTTTTACTGTTTTTATGACCTCCATCATATGTAAATAATTCATTAACCACTTTCATCCGAGTCTAAATCGAAATCAATCCCTTAAATTAACAAATAACATTAACGGTTTGCGCTTCCGCTTCACGACGAACTCACCCTTGGAACAGACGCAGCAACTGCTGCGCCTCTTCCAAAGGGC
Source organism: Silene latifolia (assembly GCF_048544455.1). Classification (NCBI taxonomy): domain Eukaryota; kingdom Viridiplantae; phylum Streptophyta; class Magnoliopsida; order Caryophyllales; family Caryophyllaceae; genus Silene; species Silene latifolia. Next base: position 127,557,112 of record NC_133531.1, on the reverse strand, counting down.
GCAGTGTCTGCTGCGCCTGTTCCAGGGTGATTTCTGTCCCTGAATTCCTTTTCTGCCTTGACCTAGTTTGTTTAGTCTACGTGTAATCAACTAATATTCGTATTATCACACTAATTCTTGTTCGTAATCTTATTCTTTTATTCGTTTTCTCAAATCATCTGTTTTAAAGGTATTTTCGACATAAATCACCTAATCCAATGTAATTATTGTAATTTTCATTATTGTAGTTTATATTTATTGTATTTCTTTCATTGTTTGTTTCTCACATGTAAATGAGCATTAACTCCAACTTCGACCCAATTGTATGCTAATTACATGTCAACCGACTTAGTTAAATTCTCATATGTTAGGATTAATCTATGGATGTTGCATTCATGCATATAGCCGACGATATATCAAGTACGAATAAACTCCCTAATCATTAGTAGAGGCCGCTATCGAGGCGGGCGGGATTAGGTGTTCGATCAAAAGAGCTTCCTAATACGTACCCTCACCCCTTACTCCAGATCTCCGTGAGCACCCGTGTTCATTGGCATCCACGAGAGTCATTCTAGACATAGAATGCTAAGGGTAACGATTGCTTAGTGTTCATGTCACTACTTTGTGTCTTGACATGACGCGAGGTATTCGAACGGTTCCAATTTCCCATAAAAATTGGTGGCGACTCCATACAAAATGCAAACGCTTGTTTTCGAGCCCCTTCATCCAAGCGCCCCCGTGGGCGGCCCGCTGTCCACAGAAGGCTCCTATTTATACTAATCACGTGAAGGAATTAGGGTTTCAGAGAGTCTTTGGAAGTGAATCTCGGAAAGAAATGAAAAAAATACGAAAATTACGCAGAAAAGGACCTGTTAAGAGGCGCAGCAGCCACTGCGTCTCTTGGAAGAGGCGCAACACCTGCTGCGTCTGTTCCCAAGTGGTTTCCTCCTGCGGAAGAAAGATTTCCGTGTTTGAGTTATGGTAGGACGGAATAATTTGGTTTTCCTTAATATTTTATGTGAATATTACGGGAAATTGTTTACCAAAGGATAAAGATTGTGAAATATTTATAAAATATGGAATAGAAATATCCTAACATTCCAACATTCTCGACTCGGGATTTAACGGTTATCAGAAAATGAAGACGATTTTAGGTCCGAACTCCAAATGTACTCTAATTACTGTCAAAACGACCGTATCGGCACGTAGATGACAACTAAGAGGTAGACATTAGTATTTGAGCAATCACTTGACGATAAACTTACGAACTGTCACAAATCATTCCGCCTAGCAAACATGCGGCCCAATCATCACCGGGTGGTTTGCGAGAGGTGCAGAAATGAGCTATCTATAGAGCCCCCACTTTGACTGAGGCTTGGACAAGGCGAAAGTCAAAGTATAGCCATCAGGTCAATCGAAGATTACAACCTGACGACTATGGCGACGCGAGGCGGCTCAAGGGGTCTGAGCCAAGGACCTATTGTCGGGAACATTTTAGAGTCTGTCGACTATCGGGGAGGGTCGTTTAAAGTCCATTAGACTACGTAAGGAAGCTCGCCAGCCATAAGAAGAGACCATACCTGAAACTTCCTGAGAGACGTTTCCGGAGGTACATAGGAGCTAAGGAGTTAAGGTCAAGCGTGGGAGCTAAATAAGGTGAGTAGCAGGACGCATGCGGGAACTGCTGAGAGAAAAATGCTTGGGTAGTCTTCGAGAAGTAATTGAGAATAGCAGGACATAAGCGGGAACTACTGAGAGAAAACTGCTTGGGTAGTCTTCGAGAAATAATTGCGAGTAGCAGGACACAGGCGGGAACTGCTGAGAGGAAACAACGTTGATCTCCATGTCTCGAGAAGGAAGGTATATCCGTTTACTCTCGTTGGGGAACATGATCAGGAATTAATCTCCATATCTTGAGAGGGAAAGTATATCCGCTTACTCTCTTTATAATGAAGGCGTGTCGAAACACCTGTGAAGGAATACTTGCTCGTTGCGACAAGCAAAGTCTTGGAAGCAATAAATAACGTATAATAGTCTGCTGCTGGCTTAGAAAATGCGGGTCGGAACGAAAGAAAATCGTTAAACGGACCAAAAGGATAAAACAGCATCGGGGAAGAGGCGCACCAAAGATGGGCCCACAAATAACGAACACATAACGAATTTTTGAAAACTCGTATAGAGGGAACACAAGGAAGAGGTGCTTATCGGTGGTCGAGACCGTCAGGTATGAACCTTGTGCCTATTTCATTTTCGAATTTTGATTTTCCAACTTTTCTTGAAACGATTGCTTGGGATGATTGACATGAGCCAATTTTGTTGTTTACAGGGGGACCGCGAGCTGGAGCGAGAGTTGATCCAGTCTCGGGAGGAGACAGCTCGCTTGTTGAGGGAGCTCGAGGTTCGAGACGCCGAGATTGCTGCTCTTGCGGCAAGGGTTGCAGAGAGTGAGGGCGACAGCAGAGTTTTGTGCGCTTTTGTTTGTTTGTTGGCTGTATTTTGCACAGTTGTACATTTGGACCTTCATTTTGAACATTCTGGACTTTGTTTGGGGCTCGAGCCCCCAGTTTGTTGTACATTTTCCTTTTTGGTTGTATATGAGATGGCCTGAGTGCCTTTGATGTTGGGTTGTGCTGCTTGTTGTTCCGGGTGTAATTCCGAAACAGAGTTATGACCACGTAAGCTTGTTAAATGATGTCTTTTGCTTGACTCTTCCTTTCGGCCTCTCCTGTGAAGATGAACAAACTGAGGGCTCGGCTTGGTACCGAGCGTACTCACTCCGACGCTCAAGTCAGTAAACTTAAAGAGATTAAGTTGTGTGTTACTTGAGAAAGTATATTGTAGAGAGATAAGAGAGTTTATACCAGATTAATAGTGAGTTTTAGGATGAATTGTGGATTATTGGGATCGTTTTCTCAATGAGGATTGAGGAGTATTTATAGACTTTCACCTTTTGTCACGTAGTGGCCAAGTGGCAGAGCAGGTGGAAAGACTGTTCTACCCTCGGCCGAGGGACCCATGGCAGCGGTGGGCCGGCCCGGTTGACTCCATGCCGAGGGGACCGGATGTGAGTACGCGGTTTGCCTCCCGGTGGCTAGTTGCCTAGCCGAGACCCAAGTGACAGCCGACAGTCGCGCGTCGGTTAGGGTCAGTCGATACGTTGACTTGCTTGTCTTTTGGCTTTGACCTTGCTCAATATGTTGACTCGGTCAGCGGGTGCAGAATATGCCCCATCAATTTGCCCCCAGCGTAGTCTATGCCGTGGTATGGACCTTTGATGAGTGTTGAGCGTATTCTGCGCAAGTTGAACTTCTTTCCCGGCTTCTTCTTATTCGGCTTGGTTCTGTTCAGGCCGTACCATATCCCCCCTCCACATGGATGTGTAATGGACATCCGATGTGGAAAAGAAAATAGCGCTGGCCGAGACCAAGGTTGAGAGTGTCGTGTGCTTTTGATTGCCCCCGGCCGGTGCTGTCTTTGCTTTGTTGATCAGCTGGCCGTTAGCAAGTAGATACCAAGGAGCGTGTCGAAGAAGATTTGTAACTGTATGTCGATTGACATTCCGTGGCTGCATGCTTGACACGTGGCTTGGCATTGATTGGTCGACGTTTCATGGGCTTTGCCCTGATTGGTCCGCTTCATGGGCTTTGCTTTATAAATAGAGCAGTGTGCCCCGTTTTTTTGCCATCAAACTTCATTTTCTCAAAAAAATTTCCTCTCTCTTAGTTTTTCGAAGAAACTTCTCTCTAGTCTTGAAAGCGTTACTCGGCGTAGCACTTTTCCAAGGTAAACAAACAAATTTTTCCAACTTTTAATTGTTAAGTTTTTGTTGTCATTATGTCTTCTGTGGATGCTCAACCCAAGATACCTCTCAAGGGGGGCGAACCGTCGCGTCCTGATGAAGAGGAGCCACTGGTTGTCACCCCGATAGGGTTTGGGGGTCCCAAGCCGCTTTCTCATGAAATTGATGAGCAATGTTTGGAGGGTTTTGACGATGATGATGATGAGGCGACCCCTTCTGCCGTAGAGAGGCCGCACTTTTCGTGGCACGGCGATGCCTGCTCGATCAGTCCTGATCGTGCCTGGACGAATAAGTTCGCTAGCTGCTCCGGTTCTGATCTTTTTGAAGACCATTACTCCTTTGGCAGGGGGTATAAAATTGTTATCCCTAAGGAGGGTCAGGCCGTCTGTTGCCCTCCCGAGGGTTGTATCGCGTATACATCAGACACCTGGAGTATGGGCTCCGGTTTCCTCTGAATGACCGGGTGTAATTCCGAAGCAGAGTTATGACCACGTAAGCTTGTTGAATGATGTCTTTTGCTTGACTCTTCCTTTCGGCCTCTCCTGTAAAGATGAACAAACTGAGGGCTCGGCTTGGTACCGAGCGTACTCACTCCGACGCTCAAGTCAGTAAACTTAAAGAGATTAAGTTGTGTGTTACTTGGCAAAGTATATTGTAGAGAGATAAGAGAGTTTATACCAGATTAATAGTGAGTTTTAGGATGAATTGTGGATTATTGGGATCGTTTTCTCAATGAGGATTGAGGAGTATTTATAGACTTTCACCTTTTGTCACGTAGTGGCCAAGTGGCAGAGCAGGTGGAAAGACTGTTCTACCCTCGGCCGAGGGACCCATGGCAGGCCGGCTGGCCTGGTTGACTCCATGCCGAGGGGACTGGATGTGAGTACGCGGATTTGCCTCCCGGCTGGCTAGTTGCCTAGCCGAGACCCAAGTGACAGGCCGACAGGCTGCGTCGGTTAGGCTGTCTGATACGTTGACTTGCTGTCTTTTGGCTTTGACCTTGCTCAATATGTTGACTCGGTCAGCGGGTGCAGAATATGCCCCATCACTTGTATCTGTAGGTTAGCTTTGAACAGGTTTGGTAGATGACGGTTTATGCCGTCATGCCGCCGAAATTTACATAGAAATCACGCAAAACATAAATTTGTATATACACATTGCCTTGATTAGCGCAAAACGAGTGACTCAAAAGAATGCAAAAAATGCAAAAATTTTGCCGGAAATGACCGGACGATAGGGAGGGTTACCCCCTAAAAAAAGGAAAAAATAGAAATCTATAAGTTAGAAATGAGATGATTGAAAAAAAGAAATGGAATAAATGTAAATCGAAATGATAATTATTTCCTAAAATGAATTATAAAAATGAAAATTATTTCCTAAAATGAAAAAATATAAAAAAAAAATGAAAATTATTTCCTAAAATGAAAATGTACAAGTGTGCGAAAATGACGAAAATGTCGATGTCGTCTCGGAAAGCGTGCCCGCGGAAGTTAGGAAACCCGAAATATGGTAATTTTTCATGTATTTACCAAAATAATATCCCGTAGGAATAGGAAATTATTCGTCATGGAATTAGGAAAGATCCAACGCGGAAAATCACAGAAGTTAAGCTGAGGAAGAGGCGCAGCATGAGCTGCGTCCCTTTGAAGTGGCGCAGCATGTGCTGCGCCTGTTCCCAGGTGGTTCTATTCTGGCAGATTTTTGGAAACAGAAATTAGTATAAATAGAGACGTCGATAGAGCTTTTTATTCACACAAATCTTCCGTCTCTTCTTCGTCGTATTACATAAAATTCTCAAAATAATCCTTCATCATGAATACTTTGGAGGTTCGCTTAAAGGATTGGGCCAACGAATTTTCGAACATGGAGAAATATGATATGGGTGCCTATAATCTTGGATCACTGCTGAGTTTGAAGCTTATCAAGGTTGTCAAACCATTCTTGGATGCTTGTCTTGACTATTGGGACCCGAATTACCATGTTTTTGCGTTCCCTGGAGGCGATATTTGCCCATTTCCTGAAGAAATTGTTGCGATTGGTGGGTGGGACCCTGAACACTTGCTCGCCATTCCTTCTACTTCGCAAGGGTACAAGAGCAAATTTAGAGACTTGCTTGGGTTGACTAGACTCGAGGTGGACCGTCTAGTGACCTCGAAGGGAGTGCGAATGTTGGACTTCATTGACCGATTTATTAACAGGGCTGACCCCACCGTTTCTTATGTTGCTAGGCGGAGGGCATTTGGTTTTGCTTGTTGCATGTGTATGTCTTCCAAGGGCATGTTGATGAAGACTTGAGAGGTGATCCCCGTCTTCGGGGCCTTGTTGAGCAAATGGAGCTGCGCAGGAGCTCAACTTGTTTATGCTTAGGAGAGATCCTTTTGGGCTTGGATAATAGGAAAGTCAATCGTGACCTACCGTATTTGGGAAGTCCCGTCATTCTGCAGGTAAATAAATATTTTCTCTTTTTCTTTTTCCTTTCTTTTTTTTTTCGTTTTTCGTTTTTTTTTTCTTTTTTTTTTCGTTTTTTTTTTTTTTTTGATGTCTAATACCCGCTTTTGGTAGGTTTGGCTTATGGAACGGCTTCGATTGATCGAGCCCCCAGTTCATGTTCCTTCCTATCATGCTCGTTCAATTGCAACGAGGATTAGGCTTTACATGGTGAATTTCACACGAGTCTGCAATTATTGGGAGAATAAACTGAAGAGTGATGATGGCCCGTTGATTAGGTGGATTGTGCGGTGGTGGCATCTCAAATCTGTCACTGGAGTGTCTTCTTTGGATCCTACTCGGTCCGTGCGCATTCCTGGCTTAGAGTTTATGGTGTGCATCTTCCCGGAGAGGCTGATGAGACATGTGGGACTAAAACAGACAATCCCGAAGCTTGACACCGTCCCGCAGACTGCCGTGGCGCTTACTACAGAGAGCCGAAGAGAGTGGGCCATTAAATGGGCTCAAAGAAATGTGTGGTTCTTGAACTCTTCTGCAAATGCCTTGTGGGTGTCGGATTCTTATCTGCGATGAAAGAAAGCTACTACTCCGGAAGAGCGCGAGAGATTGAGGAAGCGCGAGCCCGTTGACTATAAGGCGCGCGAGGTAGAGAAAGAAAAAGAGAAGCATTTGACTGAGGGAGAGGAAGAAGCCGGGTTTCGAGTTGTTCATCCTTCGAAGAAACCGAGGACCTCTCCTGTCGTAGAGATGGTGATTGGCAAGAATATGAAGTCTAGGCCTCGAGAAAGACCTTTGGTGATTAGGTCCGAAGTGGCGCAAGAGCGTCCGACTCGAGGTCGTGACAAGAAATATGACAAGGATGACAAGGGCAAAGGGAAAATGGAAGAATAGCCCGAGTCTTTATTTATTATTTATTATTATTATTTATTGTTGTAATAAAAAGGTGGGGTTTTTAGAATCCTAGCCTATTCTATTTTTATTATGTAGCGTACTATTACTATTAGAAAAAAAAAAAGAATGAAATAAAAAAGGTTAAATGGTTATGAAACCGTTGTGATTTTCTATTTATTATTCTTGTCGAATTCCAAATGCAATGCAAATGTCGTTCTATTCACATTTTAAAAATAGTGGGTTGTATCCTGTAAAGGATTGCCTACGTATTCACTTAAAAAAATGAAATCAAACCCTTGTGCGTAGTTCGAGTAAATGTAAAAGAATAATTGTTCTAAGCAAAAGCTTGTAATGAACTTAGAAAATAAGCATGAGCTTTTTCCTTACTCTGAAGGTGCAAATTTAGTTTATTTGATGATATGAGGATGACAAAAATTGCCAAAGTGCAAGAGCAAAGTGACGTTAGCTTATTTCAGCTTGGCCAGGGGCCGTTTATTTAGTGTCACAAGAGCGACACGTGAGGTTACACGAGGCGCGTTTTTGTTCCTATTCTAGGCATAGTACCGTTTTAGTTGGTCGAGGTTTGTCGGGTTGGAAAACTCATTCCCGTCTAGGTCTGTTATTCTAACCGCCCCACCTGGAAGTATGGTTTTGACTAGAAATGGCCCGGCCCAATTAGGTTTGAATTTTCCCCGTGGGTCAACAGGTAGAAGAGCTCTAACCGATTTAAGTACTAAGTCTCCTTCCTTGATGTTTCTTGGCCTAACCCTTTTGTTGAAAGCTCGTTTGATACGTGCTTGATATGTTTGTACATTATGCAAGGCGCGTAGCCTATGTTCATCCAGGAGGATGAGTTCTTCATATCTATCCCTCTTTCAATCGGCTTCTGGGATTTGACTTTCGAGTAAAATACGCAAGGATGGTATCTCTAGCTCGACTGGTTGTACAACTTCCATGCCGTAAGTCAAATAGAAAGGGGTAGCCCCAGTGGGCGTCCTAACAGATGTACGGTCACTACTACAAATACAGGCAACCACAACGGCCCTTTAACAACGCTTATTCACGAAAATCATCAAAACACGTTGTAGAATTTATTCCGCGAATTTTACCAAACTTAATTACAACGGTTATGTGTTGTTAGCCGTTGTTATTTGTTTTAACAACGGGTCATATTTAAACAACCGTTGTTAATGAAAAAACTAATAACAACGGTTAAATTTTAACCGTTGTTAATGGTTTGGCGCCAAATTAGTGAAAAGTAATCACAACGGTTATATTAGAACCTGTTTTTAATACTTTTTAACAACGGTTGTAGACTCAATAACCGTTGTTATTAATATTATGAAAATCTTAATAACAACATATTGCTTTATTCTGCTATACGCTACAAACACAAACACAAGCTAATACTGCTACTATATCATCCTCCATTCCTCTCTGATCGTCTCTCTGTCTTCATCTCCGTCACTGTTGTCACGTCTTCTCTCCCTCATCGTGTTTATCAATCAGGTATATATATGTTTCTTAGCAACGCTTATAACTAGATATAGGATTTTTTGGGTTATTATCTAATTTGTTGATAATTTAGCTTAATTGCTTTCCTGAATTTCGTTTATTTGTTTGCCTATTATTGTATTTTCTGAATTAGTTGCCTATTATTACGAATGTAGAATAATGACTCGAACTTGGATGATTGATGCAAATATGAGTGACCGCACCTACAAGGATGGTTTAGCTGAATTTTATGAATTCGTTTCGAACAATTTGAAAGGTTCTTCTAGTATTGCATGTCCTTGTGAAAGATGTGGTAATATTAGCTATATGGCTTTTCCGGACGTTAAAATACACCTAGAAAAGTGGAGATTTAGTCGATCCTATACACTTTGGATTTTTCATGGGGAATCATTAGAGGAAGAGAATAACTCTGAAGAAGATGATGTTGAGGTACACGAAAGGCTAACTGATGATCCTGAGTTTGCCGAGTTTTTTGAGTTGGAAGAGTTGGAAGTAGAGAAGTTGAATGTTGGGTCTATAGATAATGAAGAGAATGATGATGAGTCCATTACTTTTGAAGATGTAGGTGATGACACTAGTAATTGGGATGACCTTAACAACATGTATGAGAAGTTGTGTGAGTCTGAAGCACCTCTGTATCCTGGTTGTAAGTTCACAAAAATGTCGGCTGTGGTGAAGTTGTATAATATCAAGGGGGCAAATGGGGTGAGTGACACGTGTTTCACTAGTTTTTAGCCTTGATAAAGGAGTTGCTTTCTGATGGTAATGTTCTACCCGTTAAGACATATGAGGCGAAAAAACTAATAAGAGGAGTGGGTATGAAATATGAGAAAATACATGCATGTCCAAATGATTGCATATTGTATCGGAAATTATTTCAAAACTTAACCAATTGCCCTAAATGTTTGGAGTGGCGTTATAAGGATAAGGAAGGGATCCCGGCTAAGGCGTTGTGGTATTTTCCATTGATACCAAGAGTCATAAGGATTTATGCGAATCCCGATGATGCAAAAATGTTAACTTGGCATGAAACAGGAAGAATAAATGATGGAAAGCTAAGACACCCTATAGATGGTAAGCAATGGAAATCGTTCGACGCTAAGTATCCCGAGTTCGGCAATGAACCTAGAAACTTACGTCTAGCGCTGTCCACTGATGGAATGAACCCACACGGAAACATGAGTAGCCAATATAGTACTTGGCCAGTAGTGTTGGCTATTTATAACTTACCTCCATATGTGTGCATGAAAAGAAAGTATTTGATGTTGTCGTTGTTAATTTCCGGCCCTAAACAACCTGGAAATGATATAGATGTATATTTGGAACCTCTTCTAGATGATTTGCGATTGTTGTGGGATAGTGGGATAGAAGTATTTGATGCATATAAGAACGAAACTTTCAATTTGAGAGCGATGTTATTGTGTACGATAACGACTATCCGGCTTCTGGCGACCTTTACGGGCACACGGTTCATGGGAAAGAGGCTTGTCCATTGTGTGGGGAGGATATCGAGTCTGAATACTTGAAGTCTTCTCGTAAGTATGTGTATATGGGAAATAAGAGGTTCTTGTCTCATGACCATTGTTATCGCAAGATGCAGAAAGCATTCAATGGAAGACAAGAACTTCGTCAACCTCCTAGAATTTTGAGTGGGCAAGAAGTTTATCGAAAAAGTAAAGCATATTGAGATAGATTATGGGAAGAAGAGCGGCTCTAAATTGTCTACTCGTGGGTATAAGAAAAGATCCATTTTTTTTGATAAACTTCCATATTGGCCTGACCTGGAGGTCAGGCATTGCCTCGATTTCATGCACATTGAGAAAAATGTCTGTGATAATATTATCAATACCCTTCTGAATGTTCCCGGTAAAACAAAGGATAACGCCGCAGCTAGGGAAGATATGAAAATGATGGGTATTAGGCTAGAGTTGGCACCACAGAAGAGAGGTAATCGTACATTTTTACCGCCAGCAGCTTTTACCCTTTCACGGAATGAGAGAAAAGAGTTATGTGCATGCTTGAATGGAATTAAAGTGCCACATGGTTATTCGTCGAACATCAAAAGCCTAGTGTCGATGCAAGACCTAAAACTCACCGGGTTAAAGTCACATGATTGTCACACTTTGATGCAACAATTACTACCTGTGGCTATTCGTTCCATTTTACTTGAAAAGGTAAGATATGCTATAACTAGATTATGTCTCTTCTTCCAGTCCATATGCGAGAAAGTCATCGATCCCGATGACGCGGATTCATTGCAGGACCTCGTTGTAACCTCTCTTTGTCAGTTGGAAATGTATTTTCCACCCTCTTTCTTCACTATCATGATTCATCTGACCATTCACTTGGTTAGGGAGATTTTGTACCTTGGGCCCGTGTACTTGAGATACCAGTATCCTTTCGAAAGATTGATGAAAGTCTAAAAGGATTATACATCTAATCGGTATCGTCCGGAAGGTTGTATTGCTGAACGCGCTATTTTAGACGAAGCTCTTTCATATTGTTACGCTCATCTCTCCCCTGAGGAGTTGATTGGCGTTCCTAAGAATCGTCATAGTGACTGGATGACCGGAAAAGGTATTAGGGGCCGGGTTGAAAAAATTGTGACACGTGAAATGTTGCATTTAGCACACATGTATGTGCTAAACAACGAAGATGAGGTGCAACCTTATATTCAACAACACAAAGATGAGCTCAAATACGATCACCAAAACAAGACCGAGAAGTGGATTGCGAACGAGCATACGAAGACGTTTCAGTGGTTTAGGAATATTGTCTTACGATGTCTTGATCAAACTGGTGATGACATCTCTCCTAGGTTACTACGTCTTGGTTTAGGTCCAAATGCCAGGGTCACCTTTTACAACGTTTTTTGCCATGAATGGATATACTTTTTACACCCGCGAGCAAGATGAGGTGAGCACAATGCAAAATAGTGGTGTGAGTTCCGAATTTGAGGCAATGCACTTTGCTACTTCAAAAGATAAAAAGCCTATTTGGGGAAAATGCCTTTATTATGGTGTTATTCAAGAAATATTGGTACTAGATTACATTGATTTCACAATGCCTTTGTTTCGATGTAATAATCGGGTTGATAACAACATCCATTGTGTCCGAAAGGATAAGATGGGATTTACGTTGGTCAATCTGGGTAAGGTTGGCAATAATAAGGATGATCCTTTCATAATGGCATCCCAAGCTAAACAAGTGTTCTATGTCACCGATCCTATGGATAAGAAGTGGTCTGTTGTATTGTCTATAAGGAAAAGAAGGAGTAGTCCATCCGATAATGGTGATGATGATCGGGATGTCGTTTTTGAGGGAATGGATCGATCTACCACTTTGTATCTTATTTCGACGATGTTGACACTGATCATGAGGACACCGAAAGCATCTATATGCGTGATGACCATGGTGAAGGTATTTGGGTTAACGAAGAAACTATGACATCCAAGAAACGTCCCTGGTCTGAGATAGTTCATCGGGACACGATGTATGCATGCATCTTTGGTGTTGTCTTATTTTCTTTATCTTATTATTAGATGTGGATGCTGGTGTTGAAATTCTGAATAATGTTGCGGTATATGGTGCTTCTGCATTACGATATGTATTATTACAGGTTTGGACTGTAATGGAATTACAGTAATTTTTTTAAAAAAAAAGAGGTTCAACAATAACAACGGTTATATTTAAATTACCCGTTGTTAATACTTTCAACAACGGGTGTAGTACCTCTACCCGTTGTCAATTATTTTTTTTAACATATTTCATTTTGGCGCAAATTTGGTGAAAATATATTACAACAGGTATATTTTAACCGTTGTAATAAACTTTTGACAACGGTTTACTTTTATTGACCCGTTGTTATTAACATATAACAACGGTTCTTCTTTGAGCACCCGTTGTCAATAGTTTGTCTTAATAAAAAACTAATATAGAAACCCATACAGCATGCCATACACAAACACACACAACATTATTATTAGTTCAACCGTTGGTATCCTGAGTTAATTCTTCTCTCTTCCTCGCTTTTTACATTCTCGTCGCCGGCCGTCGCCCAATTTCCGAAGGCCAGATTCCGTTGCCTTCCCTTATCATCCTGCTCGTTCTCTTTATCATCATCATCAACAGGTATGTTCACTTTAATTTTGTGTTTCGTCATTAGGGTTTTAAGACGATCATCTTGTTTCTTTTTCATGCATCTGTTTGTTTTTCGTCTTCTTTGTTATCTTTATCATCCCGCATCATCTACTTTACTCCTCTTATCAGGGTTTAGGATTTTAGAAGCTCAATCTGTTGTTTTAAATTTTCATTCCTATTAGGGTTTAGGGTTTTAGATAATACTCTGCATGTACGTTGTTAAGTTGTTCATTTCCAGCTATATCATTCATATTTGGGTTTTAGGATTATCATGGGTGAAAAACGTAAAAGAAGTCAAAAGAATAATGAGCCTGGTGATAATAAGCCTGGTGAGAGGGTGCTACGAAGTGCAAGAAAGTCCTTGCGGCTATAGCCGCTAAACAGTAGTTCGAAATAACATGGAGTGAGATGGGTTTCCCTCTCTTGGTCCAAATGCGGGTATTTTCTCCGATTGGATTGGTGCTTGCACAAGACAGTTTGTGCCTATCTATTTAGATGATGTTAGAACTTTGAATCCAAAATTGGCGGAGTTATACTTGGCTTGTGTAAAGGAAGGCTTTATTATACCCGATAAAAGCCATGATGAGTATTTAATGCATAAGGCAGCGGATGTCCACGGGCGGGTGGAAGTGTGGCGTTGCTAGGGATTGGTTGTATGTGGACAAGGCAACGAGGGAAATGCGTAAGAGCCCACCGAAAAACAAGTGTCCCACCATCAAGCAGGAAGAATGGGATCTTTTCAAAAAGATGAGAACTACTGAGAAGTTTCAGGTTAAATATCCTCGCCTTTTAACGATTTACCTATCATTTTTTTAATTAATGAGTCCTTTATATAATCTTTTTATTATCTCATCTACTTGCGCTTTTATATAATTATTTGAAGGCCGTTAGCAGAAGAAATCGTGCTAACATTTCATGCAAGAAGGGGAAATTCTATGGTTCTCGAGACGGTTACTGAAAGATAGAAGAGGACCTCGTAAGTAGCATCATTATTCCCCCTGTGAGACTTTATTTTTTAATCACACTTGGACTTGCATTGATACACATTTACGTGTATAAATGTTACCATGTTAATGTGTAGGTGGCAAAGGGAGTGAAAGAGGTGGATCGGCATGTAACTTATAAACAAGGGCACACGCCTAAAGGATCCCGGTCGTCGCGTGACAATTATGATGAGGAAGTTTTGGCCAACATAGTAAGCATTATTTTATTAAGACGAGTTCATTACTAACTTTATTATTTTAGTCACAAATATAATTTGAAGTTTATTTAATATATTATAGGATATCGTATTGAAAGAGGTAGAAGAAGGGAAATTCACTCCCAGTGGTCGTAATGACGTTCTTGCTAGAGCGATCGGCCGACCCGAACATCCAGGTCGTTTGAGGGGCGTCCCGTTACGAGGTTGAGTAACGAAATATTATGGGAAAACTGCCCAGATAAAGAAGAAAAGGAAGACTAAGTCTGAGAAGGCTGACATGGTAACATTTATTCTATTATTTTCATTTAAGTTCAATTCACATGTTATTGTTGGGATAAAAATTGCTGACATATTACATTCTTGGCAAGCAGCTTTAGTTAATGGCATCCGTACTACTAAAGTGAATCTTTGGAGGGTAAGCTTTTCAAGAAGAAGAGGGAAGATGATGGAGGATGTCATTTCTAAAAGGGGTAATAATAAGGTACAACAGATTGGTCAAGAGGCCGCTACTACCTTGGCAATACATGAGAAGGAAGTATCGGTCAACGAGATTCGAAAAGATCGGTACCTAATAATGCTTCTTAAGTTGTAACAACTAAAGCCGATCAGGTACCTAATACTTCCTTATTTTTCTTTTGTTTTTTTTTTTTTTTTTTCGGGTAAGATCGGGGGTGTGTTCACCGTCGGCTCTAATGCTATAACTTTGACATGGTGCCATTGAATTGGTTAATTTTATTAGGTAAATAATGGGTCCGAAAAGGAGATGCAACTTGAGAAGACGGTGATGGAAAACAAGATACATCCCCTTCAAGTCGGTTCCCCGTTTTCGATAAGGTATGCATGAAGTGTTTAATTAGTTAAATTTATATGAATGCTTTGAAGTTTGTGCAAAAATCGGCCCGAGATGAAAAGCGTTTTTGCAAAATCTTTTGAATTTTGAAGCGTTTTTGCAAAGATATAATAATGTATGTGTATATTCTTCAAAGCCGTAAACAAGAGGCCATTATTCTTGCGACCATAATGGAATCGAAAAGCCACATGTGCGTGTTGGCGGGGTCTCGTAGAAAACAAATCTGCGGCAGCGAAATCGTAGTTATTCATGGCGAAAAACTTTTGCCGAATCATAGAATAGTAGAGATAACTACGGTCTTTCCAGGCTATAAAAACTTTCAACCGCTGTCCCGATTCGTGACGACATTACCATTCCGGGAGATGCGCTTGGAAGTTTCATCCAATGGCCTGAAACTCACATCTACTTGGCGAAGATATCTCCGCCGCCTCGGCGAATGAAAGCGATTGGGGTTAGAAGAAATACCTTTATATATATGTTACATTTTTAATTGTTGAATGTTTTTATATGTTAAATTTATATGTTATTTTTTTTTTGTAGGGAACAAAAAAGACGGCTTTGGCGGATAAGCCTAAGTCCACGGAAATGCCAACGACCTCGACTTCACAACAACTTGATGAGGTATTTAATTAACTTCTCCATTTTTTAAAAAATTAACCTCGCTCCCTTTATTTATATTTTGTCTGTATTTATAAAAAGCATGGTAATTTTGTGTAGGGGACAAAAAGACCGATAAGCCTAAGTCCCCACCGGTCTTACTGCTACTACTACCTCATCATTGAAAGAGCGGGTTGACGAGGTATTTAATTAAGTACGCTTTTATTTTTATTACTCCAACTAGGATATGTTACCTTTGGATTTTTTATTATTTTAATTATCTACTACATGTGTAGGGTGGTGGTAGTAGCACAAAATCAAAGACTCATTCTTTCCCGGACACAAAATTAGGAGTTTAAACTCCACACAATATAAAGGGAAGGATTACATGCAAAAAGTAAGAACGGTGACGATGAGGAAACTGCATGAGGAGGCCGGCCATCGCATAGCCACCGAGCAATTGATAGTTATTCCGCTCGAGGAGGATATTCTAGGGGTTGAGCGCCAAGCACATCTATTATGGGATGTGCTAGCCGTATGGGCTGGCCTAGACCAGATTGATATCCAACACATATTTGTTTGGATGAAGTAAGTTTCTTAATAAATAATTTCATAGTCTAATATTCGACTACTAGATAGTGTTTTAAATAATTTAATTAATACTTTAATAATGTAGGATATTGAAATTGAGAGTGATCCCCGAGAAGAATATTCCATCCGATCTATACTGGATTCTGTGCCCCTATGTTTTATCTTTATTTATTCCGGATTTCTCGTTCGAACAACGGGTAGATTATATTGCTCAGCAATTGGCGACAACCAAGAAGTTGATTTTTGGCGCTTATAATGAAAAAGGGTAATAAACAAATTAATATTACGTTTCCCCCTACAATTGCATTTTCATACCTAATATATGTACTTGTTAATAATGATGATGTCTCTTGATGTAGGACTCATTGGGTGCTAGCAGCCATCATGCCGACAAGGAATAAAGTTTTCTGGTTGGACTCTTTACATCATCAACCAAGCGAGACTTTTAAGCACTTGATTAATATGTAAGTTTATAATACTGATTTATTTATAATAACATTTTCATTTTTTATTTATAGAAAAAATCTCTTTCATATTTTTGCCCCTAAAAAATTAGTTTCTGCCTCCTTTTTTATTTTGTAAAAAAAGGGCCTTTAAGAAGAAAAGAGCAAACGAGCGGGATCAACCCACGGAAGATTCGATGTTGGCCCCGATTTTATTACGATAACAGGGGTACGTGCTCAAATACAATAACATTAAGTGCAAAATCTGTGTTTAATACTAATACAATACCTAAAGTTCAAGATTCTGATGTGAGCCTTCTCTCGTCTGTTTTTTTTATGTAATAATAGGCCCCTCGCCAGCCAGATAGCATACAATGTGGATACTACGCTTGTCGGTTCATGTTGGAGATTATTAGGCGAAGATATCTCGTTATTCCAGAAAAGGTTAGTAATAATTTAAACATGTGTTTATTACTTTTTTTAAATTAGAGCTAATGTTGTCTTGCTTCTTTGCTATATATACCATGATGTTGCTAATGTTGTCTTGCTTGCGCTATATATATACCATAATGTCTTCTCTTTGTTTTTGCCGCATATGATGCAATCAACTGTCTACAACAGTTGAGCGGTACTCAAGTGTAGATATAGACGAGGTAAGAGACATGTGGGGCAACTACGTCTTAGAATATATTAGAAATGCATGATACTCCGAGTTTAGATCAACTTATTAGTAAATTTTTTGTTGAAGTTAGGGAATGATTAGTTCATGTAAATTCAACTCCTTGTAAGTATATATATATATGATGCATTTCTTTGTTGTGGTTGAATTGAATCTATTGAGTTCGATGAACCCAAATGTGATTTATGTTGTCTTTGGTATATGGTCTGTGTGACATATGCGAGGTTTTTGAATGGCATGAAACAAATTTATTTTTTCAAAACAATAGGAGTTCGTAATAAAAACGGTTACTAAAAAAAACCGTTGTGAATACCTTTCACAACGGTTAATAAAAATAACACCGTTGTGAATGACATTCACAAATACCCCCGCATAATATTCAACAACAGGTTTTAATCAAAGAACCGTTGTTAAAAGTCTTCACAATTTTGGTAATAAAATTACAACAACGGGTATTTAACAAAGAACCGTTGTTACAAAAAATTTCAACAACGGGTATGTACCATAAACCCGTTGTCAAAAGACTTCACAATTTTGGAGGGAAAGTTACAACAACGGTTATATATAAGACAACCGTTGTTATATTATTCCCTCCAAAATTTTGAAACACTTTCCACAACGGAGAACACCCAATAACAACGGCTTTTAACCGTGGTGAATACTTTAGACAACGGTTTCACTAAATAAGCAAACCGTTGTAAATACCTTCTACAACGGCCGCTTTAACAACGTCCGCTTTTTTATTTTACAACGGTTTTTACCCGTTGTTATAGGCTGTATCTGTAGTAGTGGGTATCCCCACAAAGCAAAGGGTATCTTGCTTGGCCAATCTCGATAGTTGTCGATCATTTTCTTGAGAATTGTGACAACGTTCTTATTTGCTGCCTCTACCGCACCGTTAGTCTGTGGTCTATAGAGCGAAGAGTGGTGATGCCTAATTTTGTATTTGGCTAGCAATTGCTCAGTTCCAGCTTGGAAATGTGATCCGTTATCGCTAATGATCTCATGTGGGCAACCGTATCGACAGATGATGTTGTTTTGTATGAACTTTGCCACATTTTTAGCCGTGAGACTAGTGTAGGAAGCCGATTCTACCCATTTGGTGAAATAGTCGATTGCCACTAGGATGAAACAGTGACCTCCTGTTCCGGCTGGGGTTATCTTCCCGATTATGTCAATTCCCCAAGCATAAAATGGCCAAGGTGAGGTCATCGTATAGAGCAATGAAGGAGGGACGTGTTGTACATTCCCGAAGATTTGGCAATTGTGGCAATGTCTTACGTATTTGATGCAATCGGATTCCATTGTGGTCCAATAATATCCTAAACGTGTGATTTTCTTTGCCATTATGGGCCCACTCATGTGAGGACCGCATTCTCCATCGTGGACTTCTTCCATCACCTTTCGTGCCTGTGAATGATCAAGGCAACGTAGGATTACACCAAGAGGTATTCTTTTGTATAACTCTCCTTGCATGAGAACGTATTGGGAAGCTAGTAGGTGTATAGCACGTTGTCCCCTCTTGTCCATATCCGGTGGAAAGGTACCGTTGAGCTTGAAATTTAGGATTGCTTGGAACCAGGGTTCGTGTGCGATTTCCTCTTCATCGGTGATTTGGTGTACATAAGCCGGCTCTGACCGTCGTTCGATGCACAAAGGCATTTCCACCATGTCATCTGACATATTAATCAAAGACGCAAGTTTTGCAAGAGCATCTGCAAATTGATTTTCTTCCCGAGGTAGGTGTAGATATGTCACGTGATCAAAGAATTGGGCAACTTGGTCTATTCTGGCTTGATAAGGTGCTAGGCTTGCTTCGAATCTTCCAAGATCCTGTAACTTGGTTGATGATCAGTGATGAATCCCCGTGTACTCGGAGGTTTTTAATGCCTAAGATTACTGCCGCTTGTAATCCGATTAGACAAGCTTCGTATTCGACAGCATTATTTGTCACCTCGAAGTCGAGTTTGACAGCAATTGGTGTATGCTCGCCTTCAGGGGAAATGAGCAACACTCATATTCCAAATCCTCTTACGTTTGATGCTCCATCAAAGTAAAGGTCCCAGGAGTCTACATCAGTTTGGAGTATATCCTCGTCCGGAAATGACCAAGTATCTATTGTTTGTGCATCATTGATGGAATTTTCTGCGAAGAATTCGGCAACGGCACGTCCTTTTATTACTTTCAGGGGCACGTATTTGAGGTCAAATTCTGAGAGCATCAAAGTTCATCTTGCTAGGCGTCCATTGAGGACGGGTTTTTCGAAGAGGTATTTGACTGGATCCATTTTGGAGTATATTTTGACGGAGTAGCTAAGCATGTAATGGCGTAGCTTTTTCGTCGCCCACACAAGAGCGAGGCATGTCTTTTCGAGTTGTGAGTATTTGTACTCGTACTCCAGGAACTTCTTACTAAGGTAGTAGATAGCCCTTTCTTCACTTCCTACGGTCTGAGCTAGCATGGCACCCATGGCTGTTTCGGACTGTGAGATATAAACCAAGAGGTTGATCTCGTTGAGGTGGCATGAGCACTGGTGGTTTAGACAATATCTCTTTGATTCGGTCAAATGCCTTCTGACAATCATCATCCCACATGGCGTGGTCTGTTTTCTTGAGCTTCTTGAAGATAGGCTCACAAATCATGGTGAGTTTCGATATGAATCGACTTATATATTGCACTTTTCCCAGGAATCCTCTGACTTCTTTTTCTGTTTGAGGTTGTGGCATTTTGATCAGAGCCTTGATCTTGGAAGGGTCTATTTCTATGCCTCTTTGGCTAACGACGTATCCCAGGAGTTTGCCAGATGTTACTCCGAACGTACACTTCTGAGGATTGAGCCTCATGTTGTATTTTCGTAGCCTTGTGAAAAATTTGCGAAGGTTCGCAATATGCCCCTCTCTATCCTTGGATTTGACAATCATGTCGTCTACGTATACCTCAACTTCTTTGTGCATCATGTCATGTAAGAGTGTAGTTGCGGTGCGTTGATATGTAGCTCCGGCGTTAATCAATCCAAATGGCATGACCATATAACAATAGGTTCCCCATTGAGTGACAAAGGCGGTCTTGTGCATGTCTTCTATGGCCATCTTGATTTGATTATAACCTGCGTACCCATCCATAAAGGATAGTAATGCGTGGTCTGCAGTATTGTCCACCAATATGTCGATGTGTGGTAGAGGGAAGTCATCTTTGGGGCTTGCTTTGTTTAAGTCCCTAAAATCAACACAAACACGGATTCTCCCATCCTTTTTGGGTACAGGTACTATGTTGGCTACCCAGTCAGAATATTCGGAAACTTTGATGAACCCGGCTTTGAATTGCTTGTCAACTTCTTCCTTAATTTTGAGAGCCCATTCCGTTCTCATTCGTCGAAACTTCTGCTTTACAGGTTTGAAACCTTGCTTAATCGGTATTCTATGTTCGGCGATATCCCTGTCGATCCCTGGCATGTCTTTGTAGGACCAAGCGAAAACGTTTTTGAACTCGTTTAGGAGGTCAATGAAATCGGCTCTTTCGGTAGAGCTCAAGGTAGTCCTTATCCTAAGTTCTTGGGGTTCTAGTTCGGTTCCTACATTGATGGGTTCGGTGTCCTCTATTACTGGTCCCTCTTCCTGTAGTATTTATTTGGCTACGTAAGGAGGTATTTCGATCGAGTCTGGGTCTTGATCATCCTCAGTATCATCGTAAACAGAATTGCACTCAAGATAACACAAAGAGTAAGCAAAACCTGATTTATTCATATTAAGGTTTGAGTAAAGCTGAAACAAAGAAGCCATCTGATCCATGGTCAGTGGCGGCAAAGAAAGGACAATGGTTGGGACATTTCCGAACTACGTGACTACTCGAGGCTAAGCTAGGAGAAACAAAGGGAGTGGGGATGACGACAGGAGGAGACTCTCTAATGACTTCTCTAGACTCCGACTCTGACTTCGACTCGAACTCATCGTCTTCTGGTTCTCCTTTTAACATCTCTCCTTCTCCAGTGGCGAGTTTGAAGAGTCTTCCTTGATTGTTGGTCCACTTGATTGATTTTCTCCATCCTTTCTGCTGACTTGTGTTGGTTTCTGTGATTAACGCGGTGGGGTTGAAACGATCGTCTTGAAGTATCATGGTAATGATCTCACCATGCGCGGCCCTAACAAATCGATCTTCTCCAAACAATAGGCTAACAGCTTGTTCGTCTAAGCAAGGTGTTTGACGGGTTTTGACGGTAGGAACCGTTTCTGGAGGGATGAAGTATCAATCGTGAAAGATCTCGATTCTGGCTAACTTCCTCTCGAGATAATGCCAAGGCTCGAGAAATCCGTGAAAGAGTTCTAGACTTCCTTCTTCAACAAAGTACCCATTTAGGGTAGGGAGATAGGGTCGCTTTTGGACTCCTACATGCTTACGGTTTTGTTCTTGAGCAAGCATCTCGAGAACCTTTTCTTTAGTGGGTTTGTACCCCAATCCAAGTGGTATCCTTTTTGAGTTGCCTTCCTTGTATGGTGCGAAGGTGTTTCTTCGAGTAGGGTTCAAAGGCATTCCGGGGAAGTATCCCTGGGTTTTGAGTATGTGGTTGACCACCAAGTTGGAGTAGGGATCATAGTATAAGGGTGACAATTCACTTTCTATGACATTTACGCTTTGGAAGCCCCCAAGTTCATATACTGGATCTGCAAGGACTTGATTGTTCGACTGCTTTTCGATTATTGCCTTGATGGGTGACGAAGTGATCGTCACCACTTTGCCATTTAATGGGATCTTGATCTTTTGATGAAGGATTGATGTTACCGCTTTGAAAGCGTGAATCCAAGGTCTTCCTAGAAGTATGTTGAAGGATGCTTCGATGTCCACTATTTGGAAATTAATCTTTCGCTCAATTGGCCCTGTGGCTATGGTTACATTAACAAGTCCTACCACCTTTCGTCGTGTACCATCGTATGCACGCACACCTTGATTGGTAGGGGTCCAATCCGACTCTTTCATGCCTAATTTGTATGCCGTTTTGAGGGGTATGATGTTGACCGCGGAGCCATCATCTACCAAGGTCATTGGCACATTTTTCTTTAGACAAATTACAGTGATGTAAAGAGCTAGATTGTGACTAGCGCCAAAAGGTGGCAAATCTTCGTCTGAGAAAGTAATAGAATTACTTAACTTCGGTGATTCTTGGAAGACTAAGTTGACTACATCTTCGGGTGTCGAGTTATGTGCTACATTTAGTTTGGACAAAGCTTGCAGTAAAGCTTGGCGATGTGGGAATGAGCTCGCTATTAATTGCCAGACTGAAAGATCAGCCTTTGTCTTCTGTAATTGCTTGAGCAAATGGTCAGTGGAGTCCTCTTCGTTATCATTTGGTGTGACAACGTTGGTTGGACCATTTTGAGTAGTGTTTTGATATGGACGTCCCGAACGAGTTAGGTGGTCCACATCTTGGTCTTCACCATTTTGGAATATTTCCTTGACTAGGGAGTTCTCGATGAGATACTCGTCCTCATCGTCGTCGGCCAAAACTCCATTGATTGTAGCCAGTTCCCTCATTCTCATGATTTCATCTTCTAGTCGTATGATTTGGTCGACTAGTTTATCAACCACGGCGACTATTTCTTGCATAGTAGCATTTTGAGAGAAGATTAGTGGCACACGCTCCTTGGGTGTTGCGTTGAGAACACGTAAAGTTGTCACCACATTTTCTAATTCCCAAACTTGCCTATCAACACTCCTTGCCCATGTGATGAAGTCGGAAATGGTAGGGGAGATGGTAGAGTAGAATCCCTCACTCTCTATTGCGTGGATATTATTTTCGACTGGAGAAATGAGATGTGAACAATCTAAGGTAGATTCGTCACTTGTAATCACTAGAACTCCAAGAGGATTCTGAGTGTTGTTAGATTTGCCTCCTGGCGGTATTGGTAGTCGACCATCTTCACTCATGTCTTAAAGCACATTTTTCAACTTGTAGCATTTTTCTGTATCATGCCCCTTACCCCTATGGTATTCACAGTACGAGTTCTCGTCCCAAAATTTGGATTTCCTTTCGGGTTCGGGAGTAGGTCCAATGGGTTGAAGTTTGCCTTACTTCATTAACCTTTTTAGAGCGTTGGAGTAAGTGTCCCCAAGATTTGTGAATTTCCTTGGTGGGGTACTTTTCTTGGATGGATCGAGAAGGTTAACTTCATCGGTCTTGCTAGTGGAGCCGTATGAACGACTTGTTGAGCCTTGATATACCCGACCTACCGTTTTGGACAAGAGTCCTTTACGGATGTCATCTTCAATCCTTGTTCCTAGTACGGTTAAGTCCTTGAAAGTCTCAAATGATTGGCATAGATGGGTTTGAGATTGTCCACAAACTTCTCCACAAGGGTAGCCTCATCCCGGCGCTCAACTAGTTGAGTACTAGTATTCCTCCACCTACTTAGGAAGTCGGTGAATCCTTCTTTGTCATTTTGGGTAAGAACCTCTAGAGTGCGCATGTTAACTTGGATCTCGGCATTATCCGCATATTGCTTAGAAAACTCGATCGCGACATCTTCCTAAGTAGCGACCTTCTTGTATTCTAAGGAATAGAACCATTGCTTCGGGATGGTGTCAAGAGATGAAGGAAAGATCCTTAAGAACATCTCGGGTTTGATGCATTTGATAGACATGTAGTCCTTGAAGGCACGGATGTGGTTCAAAGGGTTTTCGTGCCCCTTGAATTTAGGGATATCCGTCATGTTGAAGTTGGTTGGCAATTTGGAATTGACGGCCTCGTACTTGCGGTTATTCTCCCTATAAATGTCATCCCCTTTAAGGTACATCAATTGCTCCTCTAAGTATTGGAGTCTTTTCTCGGCTACAGTTAGTCCCATGAGAGGATTTTCATCCCTGGATTCATCCGCGGAGTCACCTATTACTTCACTTTCATGAGGAGGCAACCTCCCCTCTACGGCATAGATCCGGCCCTCGATGATTTCAAGGCGATCATGGACTTGGTCTTGGGTAACTTGGATTTGGGCTAGCGCGGCTAGGATTCGATCATTACTATCTTGAAGTTGGTGGAGGTTTGTTTCGCTGGATCCAGGTATCTTGAAAACTGGATAAGAGACCGATGACGAATCAAAACACGATCGACCATTCTAACACACTTGCTAAAAGAAGAAATGTTTTGACTCGTACAGTGGGTGTGTGCCACTTGTGTTGAGTGAGCTTTGAAGAAAGACAGGGATTTTGAAAATGTGTATCCTAGTCAACTATAGTGTAGTTGTAGGAGTGGACTCGAAGTGAGGTTTTGAAATGGGCTTGTGACCCGGATTTTAACTCGACAAATGGACAGAGTTTTGACTGGGTTTTGCGCTAATCAAATGGCCTTTTTTCGAAATATTAAAAAAAAAAAAGGGTTTTGATTTTTGCAAAATTGTCATGGTTTCGTTTAGAAATGGTGATCACGTAAGGTACAAACATTTATACAAGCATTAGAACGGGATGCTGAGTGCATTTAAAAGGGTTTTGGTGTAAAGGGTGGGTTGCCATACCGAACCATCAAACCCGAAGTCTGTGGAGAGGCTCGTACCAAACAAGAGTAAGGCCGATTCCTAGTACATTTCCTCAAGTAGTGAAGGCCCTTGATACAAACAATAGTAAGTACCATGGTATGGATGACGTCAATCGTTATCCATCTTTAGGCCCAAATAAGAATTAGGACCGTTTAGACGGGACGATTGGTCGAATGGGTTGGGTTGGGCCTAGGAAGGCCGAATGAAACGATCTAGGAAGACCGAGTTATGAAAACCGACAATTGTCTTGTACAAATTATTCCCTAACCTTGTTCAAGTTTCACCCTTGGCTACACGTAAGTGTATTATCCCCAGCGGAGTCGCCAAACTGTGGACAGCGGGGGGCCCACGGGGGCGCTTGGGAGGAAGAGAACAAGCGTTTGCATTTTGTTGGAGTCGCCACCAATTTTTATGGAAAATTGGAACCGTTCGAATACCTCGTGCCATGTCAAGACACAAAGTAGAGACATGAACACTAAGCAATCGTTACCCTTAGCATTCTATGTCTAGAATGACTCTCGTGGATGCCAATGAACACGGGTGTTCACGGAGATCTGGAGTGAGGGGTGAGGGTACGTATTAGGAAGCTCTTTTGTCGAACACCTAATCCTGCCCGCCTCGATAGCGGCCTCTACTAATGATTAGGGACATCATCTATACTCGATATATCGTCGGCTATATGCATGCAATGCAACATCCAAGTTTTAATCTTAACATGTGAGAATTAATACTAAGTCGGTTAACAATTAATTTAGTATACAATTGGGTCGAAGTAGGATTTAATGTTCAATTACACGTGAAAGCATACAAATGATACAAGAAATAAAATAAATACAATAAGAGAAAATTACGATAATGAAAATTACAATAATTACATTGGGATAGGCGATTTATGTCGAAAATACCTTCAAAACGGATAGTTTGAAAAAAAAAACGAATAAAAGAATGAATCAAAAGAATTAACGAAGGAGTCAGAAGGTGATAATACGAATAATAGTTTATCATACGTAAACTAATTATTCCAAGTCAAGCAACAACGGAGTTCAGAGAAAAAACTCAACCTGGAACAGGCGCAGCAGGACTGCGCCCTTTGGAAGAGGCGCAGCAGATGCTGCTCTGTTCCAAGGGTGAGTTTTGGCTGTGAAGCCGGAACTGCAAATCGTTAACATAAATTGGTGATTTTAAGGATTGGTTAATATATTTACTCGGATGGAAGTGATTATCAGGTTATTTACATATGATTATTGGTCATAAAAGCGATAAAACATGGATAAGACGGATGCAAACGGATTATTTACATGATTAATGAGGATTAGTGACATGGGTGAATGAAATAAACTAAACATGATGAATTGATGACAAATTAATGATGAACATGCGATGAATATGACAATAAACAGATGAAAATATATCAAAGGATGAATTACAGAAACTCAATATGAACAAATCGAATTTCTACAACCCGGATTGAATTTAATGACGAAAACTCGCAAATATGAGATTATAAGGGATTTAAGTCGAATTTAATGATTAGATTACATGCTAATGATTATAAATAACATACATATGAATTATTAGACTACTATGTCGAAGAATTAAAGAAAACAAACGAAACAAATAAAAGACGAACGAATTACAGAGGACGAAGGAAGAAGAAAGGAAGCAGGAACTGCGGCAGCCTCACGAAGAGGCGCAACAGGAACTGCGCTCCTTCGAAGAGGCGCAGCAGTTGCTGCGTCCTTTCTCGACGTTTGTTTACTGGAAATCCGTAAAAAAGAGGTTTTAAACAAGGTTTTAGAAATCGGTTTTAAGAGGTGTTTTCGACATAAACCTTACATTGATGATTATACAAAAAAGTAAATAACAATAATAAAAGAGAGATTTACACCCTCAGACTTACATGTTTGACGAAACGAGAAGGACTAAGATATCGATTAGTGATGCTCGACGCGAATATAACGAAAGTGCCCTCGTAAGAGGAAAACGATTAAGATTAATTAAGTTGATTGATGTGGAGTTGGTCAAATTGGTCGGTCATTCAAACGAGGCTGGTACTCAGAAGGATCCGAGCTTACGTGGTCGAAAGTTCAAGCACGTAGACGCCAAAAAGTAAGAACAAAGGTCTAGAATGCAAAGGGAGAAGAGAAGGGCGGACACTCGCGTGAGAAATATGAGGAGCGAAGGCTCCTATTTATACTAATCACGTGCAGGAATTAGGGTTTCGGAGAGTCTTTGGAAGTGAATCTCGGAAAGATATGAAAAAGATACGAAAATTACGCAAAAAGGACACGGGAAGAGGCGTAACGACCCATGCGTCTCTTGGAAAAGGCGCAAAGACCCTGCTGCGTCTTTCCCAGTGGTTTCCTCCTGCGGAAGAAAGATTTCCGTGTTTGAGTTTTGGTAGGACGGAATAATTTGGTTTTCCTTAATATTTTATGTGAATATTACGGGAAATTGTTTACCAAAGGATAAAGATTGTGAAATATTTATAAAATATGGAATAGAAATATCCGGAACATTCGAACATTCGACTCGGATTTAACGGTTATCAGAAAATGAAGACGGTTTTAGGCCCGGACTCCAAATGTACTCTAATTACTGTCAAAACGACCGTATCGGCACGTAGATGACAACTAAGAGGTAGACATTAGTATTTGAGCAATCACTTGACGATAAACTTACGAACTGTCACAAATCGTTCTGCTTAGCAAACATGCGGCCCAATCATCACTGGGTGATTTGCGAGAGGTGCAGAAATGAGGTATCTACAGTGCTACTCATTAATCTAATTTTTTTTACAACAATGAATTTTTTTTGGTGTCTTAAGTCCTTCAATAATTAACTACGAAAAAACTGCAACTACATATGAGTAAGTAGCTTTGATTAATGTTTTAGTGCTCATAAAGTTCTCATCACTCATTGAACGCTTATAAGGTAAAATTGTAGAATTATTGCGATCGTATATGAATTTAACTATACATTTACTGTATTGAGAGTTTGAACCTTAGTTATCTTAAAAGTTATAAGTACCGCCAAATTTTGTCTAAAACTATATCACTTTGCTTATAAGCACCTTAAATAAGTTTTACCAACTATATATCGTGGCATTTTAATGAGAGTAACATTATATTATATAAATTAAAATATTATATAGGACTCTACTAATAAGCCTGTGCATCGCACGGGTATACTACTGTCTGTATTGCATAAAACTCTCTCAAGGTTGGCTCAATCTTAGTACAAAAAATTGTCGAGTAGGTCCATAAGAAGTTATAGAATTAGTTCGACATTCAAAAACCACTAAACCGCCCGTTATAGATGTGAAATAAACGGTGAAAAGGCATCATAAAAACTTTGAACATTATAATGGCCGGATTTACACTCACACATATTTTTAATGATAGAGCTTAAATGCTTAATAGATAAAGGGTTCTCATAAATACACGGATTGAATGTATTGGCACACGGGAAATCTACACACAATACCCATATTGGTTGTCTAGTGGGCTCCAGTCAGAGAATATTGCAGTACATTTATGAGGGTTCTCTTAGTATCTTACCTTTAATTCTCGTGTATTAATCTATTCATTTCGTATATAAATGTAATACCCCTCATTTATGTGAAGCACACTCGAACGAGTGTAAGGTACCACTCGACCAAGTGTTGTCTTACTCGACCGAGTGAGTGGTAATGGCCAGGGTCTGATCAGGTGACACTCGGCCCAGTGACTTGCACACTCGACCGAGTTCTCTGTCCACTATTTTACACGGGTCAGATTCCCTTGTTGGGCTTTAGTATATATTGCTTATAATCAGATTTTTATTCATTTCTAAACCCTAAATTTCTACTTCTCATCTTGAAGAATTCGAAGATTTAACTCACATATTCTTGTTCCTCATCATCTACTGAGCAATTCTATACCTTTATTCTTTTATTTTCAATAATTTCATTTAAGAGACCAAACCCTAGAAATTGAGGGTTTTGGTAATTAATGGGATTTAAGGGTAATTAATGCGATTTGATGCTAATTAATGATAATAGTAATTAATACAGACCTAATTTATTACCTTAAAACATGTTTATGATTGATTGTACTCTATGGAATTTGCGTCCATTTTCGGCTCAGACCATTAAATAAACAAGCCTAACTTAACTCATTAACTCATTTTTATTAATTATCACAAATACTTATGTAATACTCAAGTATCCAGTTTTACCCACTAATAAGGTTGTGTTTAGAGCCGTTTTACAAGTCAATTAGTGTAAAACCAATTATACAAGACTAAGGCCATGTTCTTTTGCACTTAATTTCAGTTCAGCTCAATTCAATTAAGTTCAACTCAGATTTTTTTTTTACTTAATTTCAGTTCAGTTCGGCTAATCTCTTCCCAAATTAAAGCTATGTTTTTTTTTGTCTTAATTTCAGTCCAGTTCAGCTAATCTCTTCCCAAATTAACTTTTAGACCCTGTTATTTTCAGCTGAAAGGAGTTGAATTGAATGTAGTTGGGTTTAACTGAACCGATCTGGATGAAGCTGAGCTTAACTGAATGGAACTGACTCAAGAGTTAATTTGTGAAAAGATGAACTGAACTGAATGAAACCCGAGCTGAATTAAACTGAACTAAATAGAGCTGAGCTAAATTAAACTGAACTAAATAAAGCTGAACTGAATTGAAATGAACTGAAATTAAGCAAAAAAAACAAGGTCTTACTTTGGCTTAGCTTTATTCAATTCACCTATATTCAATTCGGTTAAACTTTTTCAAGACCTAGCTCATTAATTATATCTGGACGTGAATGAAACTCAAAGCGTTTTGACTTTTTGACTTTGAAAAAGTCCGGCCCTCTCAAAATCTACCATAGTCGGTGACCCGAATCAGGGAGACAAATTCTCAGACGGGCCTAATCTTATTATGGGGGCAAAAAACTCAAAACCCAACAAAAAGACAAAAACCAAAGACCAAAAAGGCGGGAACATGATTTCCAAACATGGTAAAGTGGCCCCAACCAAATAAAATTGGCCCTTAAACCTTCAATTATTCATTTCCCTTTTTCCCTTTTAACTCCACCTAATTGTATATTTTAATATTATTTCATCATCAACTAAATTCCTTCTCAAACCCAATTATTCCTCTACCCATTTATTTTGATCATTTTATTACGTTCTCTTCATCTAGATCTTAATCTAGTAATTAAGTCGAAGATATTGTAATAATAGATAACGAGTTTAAACATTTCCGATTATATAGTGTTGGCCTACTTTAGCACAAAAAGAAACATTTTTTATCTAAAAAACGTAGAGAAATAATCGAGACGGACCGTAACGGGTTTATCTAACAAGCATTTTAAAATTTTAAAAAAGAAAACAGGAAAATCTGGGTACTCACGTCTTCCCACTCCTCGAGTCCTTTCTTTGTTCTTCCTTACTGCAGCAAAAGAGGGAGAAAAAGCTTGGCGTTTCGAGAGAGAGAGAGAAATCGAAGACGAAACGGGTTTGCTTTGCATTTCGGATCTAAATCCCTACTTTTTTCTTCTTCTCATTTTCTCTCTCTCCAACATTTCCATTCCTTTTTCATCCAGGTACTTTAATTTTCAATTTTCGCTGATTTTTACGTTTTTTTATGTGTTTTTAATTTAGTTGTTGTGTATTTTATGGTAATTATCCGTGGATTATTTTTTATGGAGTTTATTTTGATTATAGTATACCGAGTATATGTCAATGGATCCTCTGAAAGTTGTTTAAATTTCGAAATTGAGCTAAATTAGGGTTAAATTTGTCAAATTTCTTAGTTTATAGGTGTGTTGAGTGAGTTGAAAATGTCGAAAATGCGGAAATTTTAGCTGGTGCTTGAAAAATGTGATATTTATGGCCTTATGGGGTATAGGATGATGACATTCTAGCTTCCGGCGGAAAGGGGTGTTCTTTTCAGCTAGTTTAGTTGTGTGCATTACGTGGTTGATTGGCTGCGAAGGAAGCACTCACTGATATTTTGATGTGCGCGTGATCAATCACTTTGATATGTTTTTCATGTTAGCGAAAGTTATACAATGGAATAGCTACTCCCTCCATTTCTGGATAAGGTCTGCATCCCCCATGGTAGAACATTCTAAGGAGGGTAAGAATGTGAAGCCGGAAATATTTGGGGTCACGAATAATAGTAACCACAAGTAATGGAACAAAGAAGGAATAAAACAATGTGTGAACCTTATTGTGGGACGGCGTTAAAAGTAAACTCTGAACCTTATTGTGAGACTCAATGAGGACATTGCTAAAATCAAGACTAGGTAGTATCGTTTGAAGTTTTGTGTGTCTTTTTGTAAGTTAAATTTCCGAGTGTTGGGCCGTGTAACATTGTCACATTCAAAAGATGAGTGTGGCGGAGATGTGTATGTTGAGGTGGATGTGCGGCCATACAAGGAAAGATCGATTAAGGAATAAGGTGATTGCAAAAAGGTGAAAGTGGTGCCAATAGAGGACAAGATGATGGAAAACCGACTAAAATGGTTTGGCCATGTGAGAAGGAGACCTATAGATGCACCAGTTAAGAGTTTGAGTTAGGAAGCTAGGAAGCTAGGAAGCTGGAGACCTGGGGAATAGAAAAGGTTGCTAGGGGTAGAGGGAGACCAAAACAGACATGGCTGATTTCTCGGGCTTGATGAGGGAATGGTGACGGGGAGTGCACAAAGGAGGGCAATGATAAATGTGGATTTTTAGTATTTTGACGTTATTTGAAATATTTAATGTTTTTATTTAATTTTATTAAAATTTATTTGTTCTTTTCGGATTTATTACACCTTTTTACCAACAACTTTCTTATATATTAATACTTGGTTTACTTTTAAGGTTTTTCGAACCCTTAAGTTTTACTTTTGTTTTCAAAATCGTTTTAATCTTTATTCTTGATTTAAATTCTAAGTTTTTATAAAAGAAATCCGGACTTCGATTTTAAAACCTATAAGTTTACCTGACTTTTGTATTATGTTTCACTCCCCTTTTGTTTTTCACTTTTTTTTTTCCTTTTTTTTTTCGCATTTTGAGGTGTGCATTCATCCATGGGCGGTTCGAAAGGATGATTCATGTCAGCCGACCCCAAATCATATTGGGATTAAGGCTCTCATATTGTTGTTGTTGTAATAGTCAAATTGTTAAGACTTAACAGCTCTCGGAGGCTATAGTAAGCTAAAGTGCTAAATTGCTAAGGCAATGGTATCTATAATTGAGAGTTTGATGACGAGGATGTTAATTGCGTTGGCTGTTTACTTCTGCTGTTTTCTGTATCCATATTCCATGTCAGAGAATTTCTAAAAGTATTTTATAAAGGGTAATGTTATGACGTTATATTGATTATTGGTGTTATTTCGGCCAGATAACAACATTATTGAAGATATTCTGCTCATGGATATGACACAATCAGAAGAACATGGGTCATCAAACTTATATGATGAATCTTGCAATGGAGATGATGGCGAAATGGAAAGCTTGAATAGTGTGGCCAACAGTAGGACTAATCTATTACACCTCCTTTTTTGATTAATTAATGATTTAAGTAATATTTTAATTTTCTTAAAAAAAGAGTAGTACAAATCTGTATTTCCTTTTTGATGTTTTGCTTGCAATTCTCTTAGTGTTTTACCTTGTCTAATCGGATATTTACTTTGTATGTCTATTTAGGTGTGGTCGAGTGGTTGAATGGGCAGCTTCCTGATCTAAACGTACCAGCTGAGTCTTCAGTGGAGGATTTGAGAGCTTTCTTGCTAGACGGAACAGCCTTGTGTCAGTTGTTGAACAATCTTATCCCCGGAGCAGTTGAAATGGTTTGCTTCTTGAGTGTTCACTATATAGCTGTCCAGATATATACTTTCGATTAGTGGTATCCTTATGTCATCTTTAGCTTCTTGTGACATGAATGCCTCAATGCACTTCTGCTACAGGAAGGGAATTCTGAGGGAGAATCAATTGACGTTGAAAGGTTTCTATCAACTTTAGATAGAATGGGCTTAACCAAGTTCGAAGTTTCAGATTTAGAGCAGGTATATTTGGTTTCTGTAATATTTGCTTGTGCTTCTGATCTTGTGGTCTACTACTTTATGTAATTAAAGTAAAGAAGTCTTCGAGCAAGTTACACCTTTTGCTTCTTTTTCTTTGATATCTTCCATTTGCATTTTTGAGAAACTACTACATTCAGTGAAAATGACCAAACTACGTACATATTACATACTACCTAAGTAGGATAGAAAGAGAGAAAAGTAAAAGCAAGTATTATTGTACCCTGAGTCTTTTTTTTGCTATGTTTCTTAAATCTTGTGACATTTTTGTTGGGAGCAACAGTCACATCTGTCCTCTTGCTACTGACTCAACATGCTTGTTTTTTTTTTTTTTTTTTTTTTTTTTTTTTTTTTTTTTTTTTTGGTATTATATATCAATGGTTTTAAATTCGATCTTTGCTATTCAGCTTCTTGATATTTTTGATGAATGCTGGTCAACTCTATCTTCTAAATGTTGATCAGCCCTTAGTTTAAATAAGCGTGCTTCGGGAGCGCTTAAGCGTAAGGCTCAGTACGGCACTAGCCACAAGTCCACAGCGCCTCGGTTCGGCTAAAGTGTGCCTTGTAGATAACGCGTAGCTAGCGAGGCATTTTAGAATGTAATTCCATTAAGAAAAGGAATGTCACAGAATATTTGTTTTAAAAATACAAAATTGTTTGCAAAAAAATAAATAAAACAGTGCATCTCATGTCTATGAGGTGCACACCTTTGCCTAACGCCTCGTCACGGCGGCCCCTTGTTGCCAAGATTCGTCTCACGCCTTTTAAATTAGGATGTTCACCAGCATTTAGCTCATACCTTATATTGTGATTAATATGCAGGGATCAATGGCCAATGTTTTGAAGTGCCTGCAGGTGCTTAAAAGTAGTTATAGTTGTAATAATGGTGTTGAAACTAATCATAATGGTGAAAGAAAGAGATGGAAGTTACAAGAGATGGAAGGTTCCAATGGGACTGATGCTGTGCAAGTAGATATTCAGCACTCTACAAAGCTTGCTCCAGATAAACGAAGGAATTCCTGGGAGTCAAAGTTCCAAACTGTACTCCGCAGTACTGCATTGTCGGGTATGGTCATGGTTTGTGGAAAATTGTGTTTTTCCGTGATAGTGTAAGTTCACCTAGTGAGAACAAACTTTCGGCTGTTAAATCCTCAATTAAAGGCATAATTTTTGGCTGTTGAATATCTGTCGCCATATTGAAAGTCTCTTTTCTCCCTCCTCTGTAGTCTGTACTAGATTCTGCCATGCTTACTGTTATACGTTTCATGCTACTTTCAACTTTTGCCGTGTTATGTTTGACTGTATCTTCCGCATTAAATTGGACTAATTCAAAGTAGAGTAGGATTAGCTTCCCTTATCTTCACATAACCTTTTGGGGCTTCAGTTAACATTTTGTATTTGCTTTGTGTTGCACTGCACTTATAAAGATATATTGTGTTGGTCTAGACATCTCTTATCTGGGAGGAAGGGGTTGGTGACATCCTATTTATTGGGCTCCCTTTCTTGCTTGTGTGCTTTATCAGTTATCACCGTGTGCAATGTCACACTACTCACTTCAACTATTCGTGAGTACAACACCGGGTAGAGAAACTAATACTGCATGTTTGGGTAGGCCAGTGGGTTTTGCTGATGATGTTTAATCCTTGATACCTTTGATTATTAACTTTAATTGGAACGCCTATGATGCATTAAAAATAAGTTATTTCATCTGAAAAATGATGTAAGAATGTCATTTTGGCAGAAAAAAAGAAGTTATAGCTGTAGCTGTTTGCGTTTGTGCTCTTCTATCAGCAACATATACGGATGCGATTTGTAGGCGAAAGTAACATTAGACAATGAATAATTGATGCATGTGAATTGTACAGTAAATTAGCTATGTGGTTGCATAATTGTTCTATATCCTGATAAATGCTCACTTAACAACTACAATAACAATAAAGCCTTTATTCAGAGACGATTTGTGGGAAGCTAAACATGAGTTTATAAATGGAATCGTTATTGTCAAGTGCGACCCATATTCTATGATGATTAAGTTGTTTATAAATGATTGTAGAATTAGTGAATGGTTAGTAGATCACTTCACGCAGTTGGTAATATGTCCTTTTAAATTATATTTTATGCTTTATACCCCCGTTCTTTCTGACCGAGCATGATGTTCTTGTTCCAGGAACCCTTGGCCCCGATATCAAAATATCAGAATTGACGAAATGGAATAGCTTAGATGTAAGCTTGCTGATTATCAAGCACAAGTCAGTTGTGACTAACTGACTATTACAAATGTATGTGTTGTCATTGTCAATAGCTGTTTGTGATTGCAGAAAGTACCCACACAGTTGCTGTTTAGCATGGTTGACAGAGTCTTGGACGAAAGTTTTGACAGGAAAAGTGGGGATGTGCCACATGTATGTGTTGTTTCTTACAATGTATTTGTTTTATGCTTGATTAATCTATGTTTTACTTTGTTTTTTAACATCGTATCTGTTGAATGCAGCGTGTGGCAGGCCTCCTAAAAAAACTTATACGAGAGATAGAGCGTCGATTTTCTTGTCAAGCAGAAAAGATAAAAAGTGTAAGTTACTCAAAATCCTAAATTTAAAAGTTCACCGTTTACTTAAAGCGAGGTTTTCATGATTGAAATGTTTGCAGCAAAATAATCTCTGCAAAGTACGTGAAGGAAAGTTTCAGTCTAAAGTTAAAGCTCTTGAAACACTTGCTGTTGGAGCTACTGAAGAAAGTGAGGTATCCCTTGTGATGCTGTGGTCTCAGTTATTTCTTGTAGTGCTGGACTCCGAATGACTTTGTTTTTATCTGGGTTCATTGTTAGGTTGCTGTAACCCATCTTAGGAGGATAAAGGTGCATGCTTAATCTTATCTTTAGTGGCTTTTTATATTTTAATGTGGTTTGATTATCGGATATGCCAGTATTGTCTCGTTTCTAAGCTAATTAAGGTTCATGGCATGCATGTTTCCAAAAGGTCCTCTGCCTGCTGCAGTTGGGTTATAAGAACATAGAAGATTTAGTGTTAATGTTATATAGGATAAATCCATTACAAGGAATAATAGATGCCTAAGAGATACCATTTAAGGAGAAGCTAGAACATGCGAATTCTATTGAATCAGATAAGTACTATAATTGTTTGTGAAATATATCCCTGATTTTCTGTTTCAGACGGAGAAATCTAGATTAGAAGAAAAGAAAAAACATGGTGAGCAAGATGTGGTAAGATTAGCAAGGGAAAGGGATGAGCGTGATTCTGAAATCAGAGCATTAAAACAAGAACTGGAAATAGTGAAATTGTCATATGAGAAGCATGTCTCTACTTTAGAGAGCGAAGCAAAGAGCACTGAAACTGAGCTTCTGCATAAGATAAATGAACTTCAGTGTAGTCTAGAAGATTCAAGGAAGAACGAGAAGCAACTTGAGGAAATCTCAGAACAAGAGATTCAGAAATTTAAAGGCAGAGAACTTCGTTACAATTGCTTTATTGATTCCCAATTTAGTGATATACAGGTTTGATACTATCTCCTCCTCCCCCTCCCCTTGCTAAATGTTGTGTCAAATGTGTGCATATATAAATTGAGATTTTATCTAATTTATGTGATATATCACTGTACCACACAGGGACTAAGAATGAACTTAGATTCCTTGAAGATAGATGTTCTCAAAACAAGAGATTGCTATCCTCTTGAATTCCAACATTTAGGTACCTCTGGTCCCTTGTGGTTCTTCTTACAAGCTTCCCATTAATCATCTACTTATGAAATTATATCCTGGGCAGGTGCAAAGCTTAAGGAGCTGGTGGATGCTGCAGAAAACTACCATGTGGTTCTTGGAGAAAACCGAAAGTTGTACAATGAAGTTCAGGACTTGAAAGGTAATTCAGTACTGCTCTACTATCGACACTGCTTTGTTCAAACAGTAGATTTATCTGTTCTACTATCGACACTGCGCTACTATTGGCAGGAAATATTAGAGTGTATTGTCGTATAAGGCCATTTCTCCGAGGCCAGAATGAAAAGCAGACAACTATAGAGTTTATTGGTGACAATGGGGAACTTGTGGTTGCAAACCCTTTGAAACAAGGAAAAGACACCCGTCGATTGTTCAAGTTCAACAAGATCTTTGCTCCTGCAGCCAGTCAAGGTAATTGAAGTTGGTAGAAAGAACTATGTCAGACTTTTTAGTTTGGTTAGTTTGGTGAGACACAATTTATTACTAGCAAATTTTAAGATATCCTTAAATGACTTGGGTTCTATTTCTGTCGGAGGAGGTGTTTGTGGATACTCAACCATTAATCCGATCCGTACTTGATGGCTATAATGTCCGCATCTTTGCATATGGCCAAACTGCTCGGCAAAACATACACTATGGTAATTAATTATATATGGATTATTTACTTTGCTCAGTGCATTACATGTTACATTTGTGAAAAAAATTCATCTCACAATTTTCCCCTTTTTATTGTATCTAGACTGGACCTGATATGACCTCAAAGAAGGATTGGGGGGTGAACTACAGAGCATTACATGATCTTTTTCAGATTTCACAAAATCGGAGAAGCTCCATCTTGTACGAGGTTGGGGTTCAAATGGTTGAGATCTATAATGAGCAAGTCCGTGATTTGCTTATTTGTGACGGGTCTCAAAAAAGATATCCTTTTGTTTGTACAACATTGTAACTGAATTTGTTTGGTAGTTTGTTTATTTTTTTTACAAATTACAACCAAATTTTTTTTTTCAATTTTTTAAATATAATGGTTCCGACTTTTTTTTTACCATTTTGGCGTCCATGAAAGTCTGAAAAACCCTTTTCTTATTAGTGCATCTGGAGGAGATGGTACTATGCTAGTTAAAAGTGTGTGTATGACTTGCAATGTGTGTGTAATAAAATATGGTTTGTAATCATTTAACTGCTCTTTTTTTTTTACTCAAATGCAAGCGTGGAGAATTCTTTTGAGCATTTGCTTGTATTTCAGCCTATATGTTAACAT
Organism: Silene latifolia; assembly: GCF_048544455.1. Lineage (NCBI taxonomy): Eukaryota > Viridiplantae > Streptophyta > Magnoliopsida > Caryophyllales > Caryophyllaceae > Silene > Silene latifolia. The sequence continues at coordinate 127,519,420 of NC_133531.1, read as the reverse complement.
AGAGCCATAGGTGTTGAACTCAGGGTTTACCAGATTCGCTTGGTACCCTACGAATCGCGAATCGTTAAGAGCGAATTTTATTTTGTACTTCTAAAAATACACATAACACACATTCTGGAAGAGCGAATCGTGAATCAGTAAGGGCATATTCATAGCGAATCTGGTTGAACTGACCTTTTAAGAATTGAGACTTACAGAGTATGACACATTTTTCTATTGCATGCTTTGCATGCTTTTGTGTTGATTGAATGCGGTTTTTGACACAAGTTACTTCACAAATTTATCTTTTGTGTCCATGTTTTAGATTAAAAAGGTACTATTATTTGTCTTTTCATATATGAGAATTTTTCTTTAACTTGCACACGCTTGGGATTTGGAGCACTACACAACCCAACGGCTTGGCTGTACCGGATGCAAGTATGCATCCGGTTAAGGCTACTAGTGATGTGCTCGAACTCATGAATATTGGATTCATGAACAGAGCTGTTGGTGCCACAGCTCTAAATGAACGCAGTAGCAGATCTCACAGGTTTGGTTTGCTGATTTTTGTCAAAATTTCTTGCAATTTTTATTTATTTATTTATTTAATTTGTGGTAATATTTGCAGCATTCTTACCGTCCATGTCCGTGGCACTGATCTAAAAAGCAACTCGGCTTTGCGTGGTTGTCTTCACTTGGTTGACCTTGCGGGAAGTGAAAGGGTTGATCGTTCTGAAGCAACAGGAGATAGGCTGAAGGAGGCTCAACATATCAACAAATCGTTGTCCGCTCTCGGAGATGTCATTTTTGCGCTAGCCCAGAAGAACTCTCATGTGCCATATAGAAATAGCAAACTTACCCAAGTTCTCCAAAGCTCTTTAGGTATACACTGATCTCTTTTGCACTTTTGCTTATTACTAAATGATTTCATGATCCTACACTAATTAATGTATATCCAGAGATCATTTTTCCTTTGGTTAGATTTTGACGCTGGGATATATATTTGTGACATAGGTGGGCAAGCAAAGACATTGATGTTCGTCCAGCTTAACCCTGACGTCGAGTCTTATTCTGAAACTGTTAGTACTCTGAAGTTTGCTGAGAGGGTATCTGGGGTGGAGTTGGGTGCAGCACGGACAAACAAAGAGGGAAGAGATGTCAGAGAACTAATGGATCAGGTTCTGTTTGTTATGATGTCTACTACATTTTATTAATCTAGAACACCTGTGAGCCTGAAATATAGTGTTACTTGTGAATGATGTGATGCAGTTTCAGTATTTTTTAGAAGACATTACTTTGAAGAAAATGTTAAATTTTTACACTGTATTTTAGTTGATCTAGGTTACTGTCTTGTGAAGTTGTTAAATTGATTTTTTGATTAGGAGATTAGAAGCGGTATTGTAACCAACTCGCTTGCAGTTACGAGGTATACTATAAAAGATAAATCTTAAAAATGAATGTTACACTTGTGAAAAGCAAATTTAAAAGCATCATTGCGTGCTTTAAATGCTTGTTAGTTGATACTATGCTGGATCACCTATCGCAGTGAAATTGTCAACTTTTCACCTTTGAAATGACTGAAATAATTTCGGGATATCAGATTTGTCTCCGCTTTGGCGTAATCAATAGAAAAATGATTCTTATCATACACGACTCTTTCACCAAGTTACTATGCCAACATTTGATGGTATATCATGTCACTTTCTATACTCTTTGGTTGATATGATTCATGTTACCGCATTCTTTGGTTAATTTTATATTCGTCAGCTATCAGTGCACTTATTTTAAGTTCATGGCTGATAGGATAAGTTGGCCTTGAACCCTGTTTTGCAGTTAGTATTATTTTTTTGATTCTGTTTTCTTAATATTTTGAAGGTGTCATCTCTAAAAGATACTATTACAAAGAAAGATGAGGAAATTGAGCGCTTGCGTCTTGCCAAGGCCACTGCAAGCAGCGAGAAACGAGGTATGAACTCGCTCAGGATTGGGGTTTCTTCTCCGAGAAGGCACTCGGTTGGGCCAGCGAGGAATACGCGCAGATCACCTGGTCAGAGTACCAGAGCAGCTTCTGATCAAGACTATTGTTCAGAACATAGTGATAGACATTCAGAAGCTGGTTCACAGCAGTCAGTTGAAGAACTAAAAAATCAAAGGGACATCCTGAGGCATTCCAATCTTCCTTTATCTGATGCAAGTCAAAATCTTAATGATGACATAGATCTTCTGGGATTTGGTGATGTGGATTCTGAAGAAAGGCTAAGTGATATATCTGATAGTGGCCTTTCTATGGGGACTGAAACTGATGGTTCTATTTCCAGTGTCGTGGAATATACACTTTTTCCCGAAGCGACAAAACCTTCTGAAAATACGGAAAAGTATGTGCGTCTATCACTCAAGTTTATATTTGTGTTTGGTTTTAAATTGCACAAATTACACCATGATACTAAATCAAGGTTACACCGTTGTATTTTATTCACATTTGTTTTCATGACGGGATGTGAAACATAGATAAGGAAGTCGATTTTTTCTGTTATCTTAATCTAGTAATACATCTGGACATCTGGTAGTAGGGTCACAACTTACATATTACACTGTTTTGACAGATATTATGGCATTCTGACAAGGGCGATTAGAACATATCCAGCCATAAAGCAATTTAACCAATATTTTTGGAATATTGCAGGTCCACAATGACCACTGTACCGTCCAAACTTCCCAAGCCTCCATTGAGACAACAAACTGGGCCTTCTCGGTTATCACTTAGCAAAGCACCTTCCAAAGCTGTAGTATCAAGTAAGTCTATATTCAAAAGTTTAAATATGATATTTGTTTGCTTGTTCTTCATTCAAACTGAGCTTTTTTCTTTCTTATTAAAGTTCTTTGGTGCTTGCCATTTTATTTCCTGTCTGAGTTGCGACTTGTTCTTTGGAAAAAGGGAAGAATTATAATTAGATTATATAACCCGGGTATATTTTTCTTCAACAACAAAAGCAAGTAACCCTAATATAGGATTAACCCGTCCCATCATTGTGGATGAGTAAGCAGAGAGGAAGTTTAGAGCTTTCACATCACCTTGGAAGTTGGACATAAATCTGTGACTTTCAGAAAGAATATCCCTTTGAAGTATTAATTCGAGAATAATCAATTCTAAGGTCATCAACATACTAGAAATTCCTATGGAATGTTCTATGTATTAGTTTCCGTAAGATTGACAGAAATCCTGCCATATTACTGCCCAGTCAAGGTGTCATGTTAGTCTTCATGTTAGCTATTACTTCATCTCTGTTAATCTATTGATTGCTATTCGACTGAACAGGTGCTAAAAAGATTACAAGTACAAGCTCTTCATCAGTGAAGCCAAAAATCAGGCCTCCCAACGGCTCCAAGCGGTGGCAGTGAGCACCTTCATGATGCAATTCTCTTGCAGCAACCTGTGTTCTGTAGCTAACCCGTCACCTAACGACCTTAAGCTTTCTTGGTCTTAATTATGTCTCTCTTGCATAATGCCAGTAGTGTTAATCCTTCAACTCCTTGTCTTGTAACAAGTTGTGTGTATTATAGGTGTTATTTAATTGCGGTTTATTTATCCGCCGATTTGGTGCTCTAAGCATGAGGCTATGAGTTCATTACTACTTAATCCTGACACAGGCTTCAGGACTGTTGTAATATATGCATATCATTGTCTTCATGAAAGCTTTGGTAGTTTAAGATCATGATATTGTGCTCTTAGAGTATTTTTGTATAGATAAACAGTCACGATGTGACGATGCTATCAACCAAAAGAATCAGAAGAATGACGGAAATGCAGCATGAACACACGAGGTAATTTAGGGTGAATCAATTTTAATTTTGGGGATATGCTAAGCCTACTGACAGTTGTTGAATCACGTGTTTTATTTCGTCCATTGATCTATAGTTTCCAATCCTGCCTTGGCCAAACTAGTATGGAGTAGTTAGTCTTGTCTAAGGCGGTGTTACATAAGTGTATAAAGCGGATTTAATCACCAAGAAGTCATGATGCAGATTAGTGGAAAGGAAGTTATCAAACTAATCCGTTTTACAGATGAACTGTGTTCTGATTAAGTAAAATGTCCTTATAAATACGTTTAATAACACCGAATAAAAGATGGTTTCTTTTATTACATCGAATATTAAAGATGGAACAATTCTCTTATTTTTCAAAAATGTATTGCCCTTTATAACTCCCACTATCTATAAGATCCGACACCTTATAACATTCCGGCCTAATATTGAATGCTTTAACTTGATTTCCTTCAGGATTGAGTTTTCACCAACATATTGGATATTTTGTGATTTATGTATATATTTTAATATTTTATTTTAAGAAAAAGGCAACCGTATCGGATACCGTATATCCGGTTTTATATTTTGCCGATCCTTATCTGATACGGTTTTTAAAGAACCCGTATATCCGGAAATTCGTATAGCATATCCGGAAATCCGTATAATTAAATTCGTATAGCGTATCAGATACGTATAATAAAACCGTATTGTATAATTTTACTCAGCCCTACCTAATACGAGTATAACAACTTTTTGTTAATCCTTCTTTACGGAAATGAATGTCCATTTCCCATGGGTGGAGCAGGTTCCGTTTTAGAGGTTTGAATAATTCCGCCCCACCCGCTAAACTTCTGAAAAGTTCTTTTGGGTAGTATCCGAAATTTATGCCTCCAAGTTGATCCACCAATTTCCGGTTTCAACATCCTAATCACAAACATCAGTTATTGTTTATTAGGAAAAATACATTGGATCATTCTTTATTTGAAATGGTCAAATTTGACCAGTAGAGATCACCTGTCCCACTTTTATGTTCCATCTTATGTCATATTCCCTTAAGATCTTGGCACATCATACTTGAAATAATAAAAATGGTAATATTATATCTTAAAGTGCTAATGTGTCATTAGTAGAAATAATGAGACACAAGATGAGACATAAAATGGGACAGAGAATCTGCTCTGAAATTTGACGGAACTATGCAACTAGTTATAAATGTACTTCTAAAAATCTTTTGAACTTACTAATCAACCGTCGTGGTTACAAATATATAAAGGGACTTGCTAAAGTAGGAACTCAAAAATACGTGCTTAATTCTAACTTTATTTAAAAAATAATACAATAAACTGTGTGATTTAAAAATCACATAAGCAAGCCTGAAAAAACTTGACTACGGGTTTATCCATAACTCGTAGTTGCTTCTCAAGTTCCGTTTATTGAACTCGTGTCGAAACTTGTACTATTGAGCAGATATTGTGGAGAATCAGTTACGATATTGATAATATTGGGTGTATAATATCTAGCTTAATTATGTAAATAGGATTATTTCGTTACCTTGTTTGTAGCCATATGATTAGGATAGATCTTCTATCAACTGTATATATATTAACACATGTATCGTGTTTTTTATTAATTCAATTCCAAGCTTTCTCCTTCACTGTTCTGCTGTTCATCGCTTTACATGTACTAAGCTAATAGCTAATAAAACAGTAAGGATTCTTAATACAAGTACAATTAAGGAATCCATTTTCTTAAAAGTTAAGGTACTTGTGTAAGTTTAGCATACAATTGCCAACATATATAGTCTAGTGATTTATGTAGTTAGGATCCTTTCCATTACCTTAAAAGTAATGGATAGTTTATTATCTTTAATAAATTCATTTTTATATATTATTTCTCCATATATCATCAACCATTATTAAAGTTAGCACCGTTTAGATCGTTTTTGGATAATATCTAGATCGTTGAGAGTGTTAGGAGATTACGGTATAATCTGATATACCGTAATCAGAATAATATCGATATTCTGCAATAAGTTAATTATCTTTACCATTGTTAAGAGATACTATTAATATTACGTTCAGATCTTAGAAAGTACTATATAATGCGAACCATTGTAATGGTTGGGACACAAGGAACGAATATCAATAATACACAATTATTTCTATGCAATTCTCCCTCTCGATTTCTAATAGAGAGGTAATGAAGAGGGGAAGTAATTGAAAAGATTCAGATTGTGATTTATGTTGGACACCCTTAGATGTATCTCTTTGGATTTTGGTCTCCTTTTGGTAATTTCTTAAAATGAGATCCTAGTGATTTAATGTCTTACTAAAATGTTGCTTTTGGATAAGAAAAATAGTTTTTCTTTTTCAGAAAAAAAAAAAAAAAAAAAACTATAGGAGTAAAGAAAGATCGAATATATCAGAAGAAGAGAAAGATCGAATATATCAAGAGAAAAGAAAGATCGAATACATATGGATTAAGGAAATTAAAGAACGAATATACATTGGTTCAATTTCGTTTTTGGTATTAAAACATCAAGAGTTCAAGAAAAGAATAATTTTGACATTTGACGTTTGATATTATACTGTACTATAAAGCATAATTATATTACAAATCATGCTGATAACAAGCTGGGGGTGTAGCTCATATGGTAGAGCGCTCGCTTCGCATGCGAGAGGCACGGGGTTCGATTCCCCGCACCTCCACTTTTTTAATGAAAATTTTATGCAGAAGCCCTACATACAGTCTACAGATGATACATCTTGTTTAAATGAGTAGTGTATGCGTTACCAAATTTCTTTTTATGCAGGGCTAAAGCCTTAAAATAAATGTTACTTACACAAAAAACGGCTTCTGAACTTCCATTAATTTCCATCTCAATTCTCGATTGGAATGATTGATACTCATACCGTTGTTGGATTACCGGCAAGAGTTGTCAATTGTCATAAAAATACGGTTATAAAACTGTCACATACAAGAATTTGTCGTATATTCGTACCCCTGAGCGATATGAGATTGTCGGGAAATGTAAAATAAGCAGCCTACTGCCTACTTTATCCCTCGAATGATCTGCAGACCGTGATCTCAGCACAGAGTTTGAAATAAATTAACATAATTCTAAAACTAACAATTTTGGACCAGAAGAACAACTGAATTAAGTGTGTGTTTAGCAGCATCTAACTAACTACTAAACTAAATCTTGATTTTAACCACCATTTAGATTTAACAGGCCTTTAATGCTTTCTCCTCCATCCACCACAAATAGTGTGTAAACTTGATTGATTATACAGGGGTATGATCTGGAGATTTGATTAAATGTTCTTGTGTTTGTTTCATCTGACACTATCCCATGTGAGACATTATCCTCTGGGGCCTGCTCTTGCTCTCTTACATACATTACCCTTTTTATCCTTATTTTAAACTATAATATCCGTTTTAGATTGAAAACAAGTCAAATATGATACTTAAGGATTAACAAGAAGTTTGTCCTATATATAAGTGGAAATATATTTGACCTGTTTTCCATCTTAAGGGGGATAATGCCGTCTTAATAAAGTCTATTCGTTTCCAAAGTGCTTAACATCTTCTGTCTATTGGATATTTTTTCTCATTAACCCAAGAAACAAGCTAAAATAAAAGTGAATCCTTATTAGGGCGGTAAATGAACTGAGCCTGCTCGACAAGCCTTCGGGATCGGCTCGGTCAAAGCTCGGCTCGAGATCGGTCAAACTATAATATCCGTTTTAGATTGAAAACAAGTCAAATATGATACTTAAGGATTAACAAAAAGTTTGTCCTATATATAAGTGGAAATATATTTGACCGTTTTCATCTTAAGGCGGATAATGCTTAGCATCTTCCGTTTATTGGATATTGTCTCTCATTAACCCAAGAAACCGGCTAAAATAAAAGTGAACCTTTATTACAAGTTGTACAAGTGCTATAGAGGGGATCAAATTCGAGCTTCAACCCAATATAGAAGAGTACTTCAAATAATGAATTCTACAAAATAGACAGAAACTATGTTGTGCAATGTACAACTACTGACTTCGGTGTTCAAATCAATCGTAGGAGGTTATTACGTCGTTTAGAATCAGGTAGGATCACATAAGATCGATAGTAGGTTCGTAAAAGGCTTATTTGTGTTCTAATTGAGAGATTGTTGTTTTGTACTTACAACTTTAAATATAGGTATACTAATGTATATACAATTATAAAGATTTTCATATCATGAAATAAACTTTTAATGTTATACATCACGTACTATACCCAATTTTTTACATAATCTTATTTATCCAATATATTTGTAGAATCTTAATCCAATTCTTCGTTCCGATCCTACCATTTTATCTTCGATATAAAGTGACAAGCTTAATTGACCCCAACCCTTTCCAATCTTTATACTAGTCCATAGTACACACAATGATAAAAGTCTTGATTTTGTAGTCAAAGTTTATTCTTCAGGCAACTGAAATACTAATAAACAATGAAAACACACAAGATACAAGTAGACAAACACCAAACATCCCAAAAATTCAGCATTCCAAAAAAGCAGCATTCTTGATAACCCAAGGAAAAGTAACACTTCCCTCAAAAAGCAATATTGTGATTTCACATACCTAATCTTTCTATTTTCCTCTTTTCATTGTTGTTTCTTAAACTTTAACCATTTTTTGTACCAAAATTTCCAACTTCTGTTGCTTCATATCTATCTATTTTCCCATTTTTCAAGACTATGTATGCAACTTGAGAGAATTGTGCTGAATTATCATCAAACTAACAGATTTCTGAGGATTGATAGAATCAAAGTTAATGGATCTGCAGAGAGTGAGCTTGTTTATCACTCTTTCTGCTCTTTTGTTTGTGACTGTTAGAGCTGGAGATATAGTTCATCAGGATGATAACACTCCTAAAAAACCTGGTTGTGAAAATGATTTTATTTTGGTGAGTTTTTCTTTTTATTTTCTGGAATTTCCTTGTTTTATGCTGTACCCAGTTGCTATTTTGGTGAGTTTTCATCTGGGTGTTTCTCAAAATTTGAACTTTCCTGCTTTAGAGATGTGAATTGATAATTGTTTGTCGCAAATTATAGAATAAGACCGTCTCAAGGTAAGAAACCGTCGTTTATTGGTTAAACACTCATTTATTAGTATCAATAAGTTATAGAATAAGACTGTCTTACAATATAATTGTTGAATTGTTGCAGTATTTAGTTTTCATGCTGTGGTTTTGATTATTCACCATAGTTGTTTGGATAGTTCTGTCAAAAACCTGATTTTTGTGTATTGTGTATTGGATGGCTGTTTGTATACTTTTTCCTGGTGCTTTGTAGAAGGAGATATGATGACAGTTTTTAGTTTACGAGTTTCGAACCTAGATCATGAGTGCCACACCTGTTTGTTTACTTCTGAAATGAGGAAGTGGTATACTCATGGCTTCATATATTCTTTGATGTATCATGTCAGAGGTCCTGTATTTAAGTATGAGTATCATTGTGGTCCTATGTATGTCAAGTGTGTATTTCATATTATGCAATCCCATATTTAATATTCTTTGTAATACAAGCTGGTATGTATTACATTTTCGCTCTCCCTTTTGTTTTTCATTTTCCCTTCTCTTTTCGCATTGTGAGGTGTGCGTTCACCCAGGGACGGTTCTAAAGGATGATTCATGTCAGCCGACCCCAAATCATTTTGGGATTAAGGCTCTGATGTTGTTGTTGTTGTAATACAAGCTGGTTGACTGTTTGCCCTAAAGGATGAGGAATTTTCTAGACTATTTAAAAACTGAGTTGCAGTCGCTTCGATGGTGGTGAATACTAGTGATCACTTATGTTTCTTTGTTACTTGTTAGGTGAAAGTGCAAACATGGGTTGATGGGAAAGAAGCCGATGAATTTGTAGGTGTTGGTGCAAGATTTGGCAAGACCATTGTCTCCAAGGAAAAACATGCTAACTACTCTCACCTCACTCTATCTAACCCTCCCGATTGTTGCAGTAAACCAAAGACTAAGGTTCCCTTCAATCACCCATTTATCGTTGCACTTTGAAAATGCACTTTTCATCTTTCTAGGCTGACCATATTATTGTCTAATAGCTTTCTGGAGACGTCATAATGGTACACCGAGGGCACTGCAAGTTCACCACCAAAGCAAATATTGCAGAAGATGCTGGTGCATCTGCAGTTCTCATTATAAATGACCAAAATGGTAATACACACGTCTTTAATGCATCATTAGCTGAGACATTTCCTAAGCGTTAACATGTTATAGGCTTCGCTACTTAGACTCAGCTATTATGTGAAAAAATTTCGTGGTTTTGGTTTAAAAGTAAATGTCCAAGAGTCACGGTCATATCAAAGTGGGAAGTGTTGAACGCAGGTGCATGAGGGTAACATAGGTTATATAGGCTAGTAGCTTACACATGATTTGTACACGCCCTGGTACTGCTCACAATTACTGAATTACCGTTGTATGCCGGAGATAAAGTGTTGGACGCTTATTATGCATGCAACTGAACTTGAGTGGTCGTGCAGTTAGTTGGTTGATGTTTCGGCCTCATAAGGGCTCATTTCAAGATAAAAAATGTTAGGATTAAGGTGGTCATACTAAAAATTTGCTTTGACTTTGACGTGTTGTTGTCGTTGCTAATGTTTTTATTGATCTAGTGCTGGAATGAGCAAATGTGTACTACGACTATTTGTTACCTATGGTATCTGTGGGGCTGAAATAGCTTTTGGCTTAGACAGAAGTTAGTTGTCAGTTATTTACTTATAATTTCGTTGGGGCGTTGGGAAGAGGAGAAATTAATGACGCTGTCAAGAGGGTACTGTAGGAGTTGCTAATAGAAACTGGAGTTAATTGGGGCAGTTATTGTTCAACATAAGGAATTAGTTTTATTGGTCTCGGCCATCCCGTTACATCCTAGTAGGAACAAGGTGTAGATCTGCACATGCTATGGTGATTGTAAGATGACCCTCTTGTGGAAAAGTATATGTACGAAGTATTAGTTTGGGAGGAGGAAGATTTCATTTGGCAAATTTGTGGGCTTTACCCCTTATGACAGTTCTGTTGCTAGCTGATTTTTATGTTGGTTTGGATAGTTGATTGCATATCTTGTACATGTTGTAAACCAACGGATCACTAAGAAATAAGAATGCTCTAAGACCATATAGTTTTTCAAGTTTCAAATGAATTATATTATAATACCTTTTCTCCTTTTCTATTTACCGCATAGAACTTTACAAGATGGTTTGTGAACCGGATGAGACTGATCTTGATATACATATCCCGGCTGTCATGTTGCCACAAGTTGCCGGTACAAGGCTGGAAAAAATGCTATCAAATGGCTCCTCAGGTTAGCTTCCCCTTCCTAGTCTGGCAAGAGCTACGATTTGAGCTATAAATTATTCTTCTTCTTTATCATGTTTCTGTTGTGTCCAAGCTCTTCTTAAGCCACTCAGGGAAAGGAATAACGTTGCATTCATTTCTGAATTTCTACAATTTTGCCCTTTTCCAGTATCTGTGCAGCTGTACTCTCCGAAGCGTCCAGTAGTCGACATTGCCGAGGTTTTCTTATGGCTAATGGCAGTGGGCACTATCCTCTGTTCATCGTACTGGTCTGCTTGGAGTGCTAGGGAAGCCGCTACTGAACATGAGAAGCTACTAAAGGTAAGTGGTTAGTCATTTATTGTCATTGGCTAGTATTTCACATTGGTGAATTTATTGCTGAGTGGCTGAGTATTTTTGAATGCAACTATGTTACTCCGACTTGCCAGCAAGTGTCGTACGCTACATGGTGTTGGAGTGTCGGACACAACGATTTTATGAAAAATTCCTCATCTTTGGCCGAAAATGAAGTGTGATCATATCAGAGTGTCGGGCATGTGGCACACAGCCAAAGTGAAGAATCGAAGTAACATAACATGGAGGCATAGAAAAATTTCCAGCTTTAGTATAGCCTTTCTGATATCTGTGCTTATTTTACCTTTTAAATATTAATTGCAGGATGCTTCAGAAGAACTCTCAAATGTGGGCTCGGGTGGCGCGGTGATCATCAGCACAAAGTCAGCAGTCCTGTTTGTTGTTGTGGCTTCGTGCTTTCTTGTTATTTTGTATAAGCTGATGTCGTCCTGGTTAATCTTGGTTTTGGTGGTACTGTTTTGCATTGGCGGTGCAGAGGTGAGAAATTCGCTTTCCTAACCTAATATAGGAGCAATCTTCGTGTCTCTCTTGTATAAGACATTTGTAGCACTTCTCTGTGAGTTGATTTCATAAACTTAGTTTGCTGACTTGCTAGCTCTTGGCATCCATGTGGATCATTTTGACTTGTGATCTTGTGGTTACATTGATATAGAAGTCGAAATAGGAAGGTTGTGATCTTAAGTTAGCTATAATGATGGCCGACTTTAAAATTTTAGCTCGTTTTAAAATAGGAACGTTGTGCAATGTAGCATTTTAGATGTCCATATTGCATTTTACGAACATTAAAATAAAGGAATTAGAAAGTCACTCGACCCTATGTAGATGTTAAGACAGTTTCTCAGGAATTAGAAAGTCATTTGATTAACATTAAAATAAAGGAAGCCATCTTTATTAAAATTGGAGTGCTGTAGAATATCATATTTACTTGTTACAAACATAAATTGCGTTCATTTTCAAGAAAAAACAAGACCAGTATAATGCTGAGATTTTCATGAGACTGACGGTTATTCTGAGTCCTGCTTGTAGCTGTGCATGATAGTTGACTTGTACTCTTTCTGTCATCTATTACAATATACGGAGTATGTTTGGGTTATGTCTAAAATGAATATAGTCAGGTATCTGATGTCACCAGATGTTCAATAGCCAAATAAATAATTTGTAAACAAAACAATGATGAAATATGTCCTATCTTCATTGATAAACTCAATAACTCATTGATTCTAACGTAGATTTGTTTTTTTTGAATGTTTCAGGGTTTACAAACATGTCTAATTGCTTTGCTTTCAAGGTATATTTGCTAAAACTTTGAGCTTATCACTATATGCGACCTGGGAGCAATTCATCCTTACTAGCTTTAATGTCATCACATGAGTAATTGACTGTTACGATGCAGATGGTGTGAACCCTTTGCGCGGTCATATGTGAAAGTACCTCTTCTCGGACCTGTGTCATACCTTACCTTGGCTGTTTCGCCCTTCTGCATAACATTTGCGGTCCTTTGGGGAGTTTATCGCAACCGTCACTTTGCTTGGATTGGTCAAGATGTGCTTGTAAGGAATTCATTCCTGAAATGTGTAAAACCTATTGGTCATATACTTTTGTCAGTTAGTGTGAATTTTTAATTGTGGTTCTTTTCTTGGTCACAGGGAATTGCTCTGATAATGACAGTTATCCAAATTGTTCGAATTCCCAATCTCAAGGTAATTGCTTGCATCAAATCAAATATACAAAACTGTCAAAAGGTTACCTAAAAAAGTTCGGACTTTATTTGCGAGACAACCTAAAATAGAAAGTATGAATCTTACTATGAGACAAGGAGTTTTGCCTTATTGCGAGTATTTTATTTATAAATTTACCGAAAATTTTAGTTTATCACTGTGCTGTTCATGAGTAACTTTACGGTGAGTGAAAGTGACTGAAATTATACTTTTGTTCTGCAAATCAGGTGGGTACAGTTCTCCTCTCATGTGCTTTTCTGTACGACATCTTCTGGGTGTTTGCTTCAAACAAGTTGTTCCATGAGAGTGTGATGATTGTGGTAAGTTGTCCTCTTATTTAGTTAAAACAACATTAAAAAATCTCTGAATTGCTATTACCCAAGGTTTAATTGCAAGATCTCTTTTTTTATTAGGTAGCTCGTGGCGATAAAAGTGGAGAGGATGGTATTCCAATGCTGCTAAAGATCCCACGCATGTTTGACCCTTGGGGTGGTTATAGCATTGTTGGTTTTGGTGACATCCTTTTGCCAGGATTGCTTGTAGCTTTTGCCCTCAGGTATGAAACTATGAACTATTCATTTCTTTGAGCGAAACATAGACTTTTAACTTCTAGTCTTATGTTGCTTGATGATTTGGGGAACTAAATAATACGGAGTAATCAAATTGTAAAAATACATTTATTTTGTTTCAAAAATAATTTCTCAATTTCAATCTCTCATGAATACAACTTTTGATTAACTCTTGGTCTCTTACAATTTCAATGTTTAGTCTTCCACTATTCCCTCCTTGAGAAAGGTTCCGTTCAGCTACGACCTAAAATGAAAACCTGTCTACGACCTAAAATGGAAACCTTTATGTAGTAACTGGAATGTAACTTCAATCCCCAACTGAGCTCTACCTCTTACATCTTTTTCAAACATAACTTCCTTTCCTCCCGAAATCATGTTATTGATTCTCAAACTGCTAAACTCACAATTTTACAACTCATGCAAGATGCGAATTAACTTAATAATTTGACATTTTAAGACAAATTAAGTTAATAAAACAACTTGTGACCAGGCAAGCAAACACTAGCGAGGCATTACCAGGAGGGCGATTGGCTTAAAAGAATAAACGTTCTTCACTGTAAGCTAGAAGATACTATATCTGATACTGTACTTACTATTATGTGTTTGACAGGTACGACTGGTTGGCCAAGAAGAGTCTTAGAGCGGGATACTTCTTGTGGGCAATGCTTGCATATGGATTAGGTAAACAAGATAGTTTAATAGTATTTATCATTTTAGACATCTGTGCCTCTGTGGTATGCCCCGGCCTCGGACTGGGGTAGGCGTAGGCCTACCCGTTTGACCTAAACTTTGCAATACTTAAAAAGAAAAATTGCATATCTTCTGATGGTAATTCTGCTCTCTTCTGTTCCTTGACTCAAGTTTTGCATAATTTATCATTCTCCGGTTTCTTATGGCTGAAGCCCTTTTCATAATTCATCAACAGGTCTTCTCATAACTTATGTTGCACTGAATTTGATGGACGGACATGGCCAACCTGCTCTACTTTACATCGTGCCTGCTACGTTAGGCAAGTTATCTTTTTTTTTTTTTTCTGGAAAAGTTTGTATCTGAATTCTGTTCTACTAGCATTTTTTTTGGTTTGAACCATTTGGTATAGTCCGAATTAAGCCGGGTAGGCCTACAAGAGAGGCAAACAGAAGTATTGATCACATGAAATGATTTTATGTGATTATCAGGTACTTTCCTGATGCTGGGAAGAAAGAGGGGCGAACTCAAGCGTCTATGGACAAAAGGAGATCCTGAAAGACCGTGCCCTCATGTGCATTTGCGTATGGCTGATGAATCTTCCCACGATTCGTAGACGGCCTTGCAGAGAAACTTGCAGGAGAGGCGGTTAATTTTATGTAATTAGTACATCCGACCTCCCTACCCAGCAATTTGCGGGAGCCATTGAGGCTTGAGTAATGTTGTTGTAGTATTGGAAGATGAGTTTGTGCCACCGGGTGGTCGGGTGGTGCTGCAGTCAGTACCGCAACTGAAATATAATGTTATATCAATATAAATTTGACCCTTCCACTATATTAGTATTTGTAGGTACTAAAACTGAGAATCATTCGGTTGCGCTCTAATAGTATTTGTATAGCTGATCTACTAAGCTCATTAGTCCTGGCCCCTGAGGCTTTTATCTTATGGTGCCTCGGCCCAGGAAAGTATGTATACGGTTTGCCTAATTTTCCGAACAATATTTTGCTGTTATTTTTCATGAAAATGAGCTTGTGTAAGGTATTTCTAGATTAAGAAATTTGCAGACCTTCTATTGTTTCTGTATCTTTTGGTTGCTGTGATTTTTTCTAGGTCTTGCATGAGATGTTCTCGTAGGAATACGTCATGAAAACTTTTGTGAATAATTCAGCCAGTTACGAATTACACCTAGGGATGGCAGTGGGTCGGGGACCCGACCCAGACCCTGAGGGTCGGACCCTAATGGGTCGGGTATGGGTCTCATTTTTTTAGACCCAATGGGTATGGGTCGGGTATGGGTCTTAAGAAAATATTTTGGGTCCGGGTCTAAGTTATGAGACCCATACCCGACCCTTAGACCCTTTATTAAAGAAAAAAAAAATCAAAATTACAACTTTTCTGAATTCATATTGGCAGACTGTAGAAACTCAACTAAAGTCTCTTTCTCTTCCCTCATCCCATAAAGTGATAAAAATCAACCAAACTCTTCTGACAATACCACCACTCCACCACTGACACAAGAAAACCACCACCACAAAGACGATCGCGACTCAGAACCACCTCTCTAATAGCTTCATGACACAACCACCATTAACTACAGATTAATAAACTCATAATGTTAAAGTAGTATGATTTTTTTTTTTTTTAATATTATAGACCCTATAGCTTTTAATCTTGTTACTTAAAGTGGTTTTTGAAATTCGAACCATGGGATAGACGGACCTACCCTTACCCATAGGGTCCGGTATGGTCCTCAAATTTTAGACCTTTGTCCTGGTCGGCACGGGTCCAAAGGGAAAATCTCGGGTCAGGTCTGGGTCTAGGCGGTCCCTACCCAGACCCTACCCATTGCCATCCCTAATTACACCCCAATACCATGACTCCATGAGTAATTCTATTAAGGCTAAAACCACAATATGTTGGTACACATACATCATCGCGCTGCACTCATGCCTAGTTGCCTACCCAATGTTATTAGGATCGAGATTCTACTTTGAATCGATGGAGAGGGTAGGATCGAATCGGTAGAATCGGATCGTAGAATCGTAAGATTCTATAAATTTACTAAATATAGTTTTTTATTTGGTAAAAATATATAATTGAAGATCAAAACACTTATTTATACACAAAATATCGATAGTTAATGAGTTTAGTATCATTTCATGAACATGTTTCTACAACTTACATGAAATTTAGATTTTACGATGTCATTATATAATTTTTTTTTTAATATATTTACTATGGAGTCTAATCGTAGGATCGTAAGATCGTAGAATCGTATTATGATTCTACCTCTAGAAAATTTCAAATAGATAGGATCGTAAGATTCTACAAACATGATAGAATCGTAGGACCCGGGATCGGTCAAGCATTTTTGGATCGTAAAATCGTAGAATCATAGGATCGAATCGGGATTCTGACAACAATGTGCCTACCACGCCACCCTTGCATTGACCATGGCCGAAAAGCTCCAATTACAAGTGAATCGAGGAGTATGATACCGTCCCGTGCCTACACTTGGATATATGGATATTGCATAGGAAAACCCATGCACGCTCAATTAGACCTGTCAAACAGGCCGGGCCATGCAGGTCGGGTGGAATACAGGTTCGGGGCAAATACGAGTCGGTCATATGGATCACAAGTCAGGTTAGGATTAGAATACAGGTCAAAACGTTATATATAATAAATTTTAATATTTTTAATAACATTAGTGCCATATAAATTTATAAGTTTTATATTCACAATTTCACTACAACATAAATTTACTTCTGACCTAACAGATAGAGCAGGTCAGGTAGAATTTCGACATTAAATATAGGACATTATGGCATTCTGGTACGGGTCAATCAGGTCGAGGGTTAAAATTCTCGGGCCTTGATCCTAAAAAATGGGTTGGGTTTGATCGGATCAAACTTACAGGTCGGGTCAGATTTTGACACGTCTAAGTCAATGAATAGTTGCATACACGCGAAATTGGTTTAAACCCACGGCCTAAAATGCTCAGAACTGTTGTTGGTGTGTTTATTCTTTATAGTAATAATTTGATTATTGATTATTATGTTGTGTAATCACAATCACATCGCATACACATTCAAAGTTGGTGAAAGAGCATAAAGCCACAAACTTTGTGGTTGGATCATCATAATTTTTCGAGGGTTTAGTGAAATTGGGAATCAGAATTATAAAAATGATGAAAATATGGCCATTTACAAGAAAGGGTGCATCTGGGTTCTCAGCAGCATCAACTGCTATACAAGTTACTGAAGGAATTGATGCTCATGGCCTCACTGCTATTGTTACTGGTATTCTTTTTCCTTTTTATTAATTCTATGAGACGGTCTCGCGATAAACTTATTACTCGTATTCAGGGGCGGACCCAGAAATTTATCTATGGTGTAGCAAAATTATACTCCGTAATAATGTTATTAAAAATAGCGGCTAATCGATCGAATGTTGAATTTATATGACAGTTAACTCTATTTTGTTTTAGAATAACTAAGCCCATTAAATCTCGAGCTCAATCTAGCTCAAAGTCGAAATCAACCCGTAAATTTGGAAAGCCCACATCACCATCGATACAAATAATCACATTCTTGTAGCAAATTGTTGACAGTATTTGATAGTAAATGTTTACTTATAGACAAATCGTATTGAAATCTATGAAGAAAAATAGAATAATGTAACGTTTTTTTTAGCAAATTGTTGACAGTATTTGATGTGGCGAAGTACAGTGGAAATTATTTTTCACCACCAATCGATTATTTCTATTTTGATTTTGATTTTTACTTTTTTATTTATACTCAATATTATTTTGATAGCGAACATCCGATTTACAGAAAAAACATTTTAAAAACATATAATCACATTATCATATGACAATGAGCCTACGAGGATGAAAAACAAAATACTACTCCACATACTTCAATTCATACTTAAACAAAATACTACTCTACTAGACATAGTTATAAATTGATTGCATAGCATTAAATTCCATGATTTGGGGAATTGAGAGTGAGCACTTCGGGAATTTATACTAGAGCATTGGACATTTAGGAGGTTAATCTCACGGCTTGGGACTTGAGGTATTGATGACTTAGCAATAAATTAATTTTGGTGTAGCAGATTTCATTTTCTCCACATAAATTTTTTCTTTTGGTGTAGCATTTGCAACACCACCTTTAGCAGTGGGTCCGCCCCTGCTCGTATTTATCCTCAGACGGACCTTTATATATAGGCTAGTGCTCTTGTTTACTTTAATTGTAGTATGTGTATTGTCTATTATTGTGCTGAACCACTTTGGGGCGGAGCCAGGATTTGTACTTAAAAGAGCTAACAAGTAATACCATGGTGGTAAACTAGAAGAAAAATCGAGAATTTTGACTAAAACTTTCGGAATTTCATTGTGACTCTTAAGTAGGTGATGTTAGTCTCCAGGAGTTGAGGTTTCTTGTCTATAATTTCAGGTGCATCAAGCGGTATTGGGGTGGAAACAACACGTACTCTTGCTATGCGTGGTGTTCATGTTGTTATGGCGGTGAGAAATGTGAGTGCCGGCACTATGGTTAAAGAGAAAATACTTGAAGAAATCCCAGCTGCTAAAATTGATGTGATGGAGTTGGATCTCAGCTCACTAGCATCAGTAGAGAAGTTTGCATCTGAATACAAGTCACTGAGCTTACCTCTCAATCTTCTCATGTGAGCATGCTCATCTAAATTAACGCGTTCCGTATTTTAACTGCAACTCTGCTAGGGTAATAAAGACATTTTTAAACCACAAATTTGCCAAATTAAGATATGGGCCAATTCCATTGAAAGTGGACGTGAAAGGAAAATGGGTGATTTCAGCGTGTAGTAGTAGTAGTAGTAGTATTAATTTCAGCATATCCGTAAAAATGTGTGCTGGATAAGTTGTTTCAAGTGATTTTTAGAAGCTAATTACGAGTATCACTTTTATTGGAAATTTGAAATTAATATTTTTAGTAGATGATGACCACTTTCGCTATAGCAACAATGCAGGTATTATGGCAGTACCATATCAGGTATCCAAAGACAATATAGAACTCCAGTTTGCTACCAATCATTTAGGTAGGTGATATACTTTGTAGTCTACCTTCTGAATTCTTGATAGCTTGTTAGTCTTTTTCAAGTAATGTTCCCGAGTGTTGGAATTTTTATACGGAGCTTAAATATCGGCAACTTAATGTTATTTCCTTGCCAGGGCATTTTCATTTGACAAATCTGTTATTGGATGTTATGAAAAAGACTGCTCAAGAAAGCAAAAGGGAAGGAAGGATTGTCATTGTTTCTTCTGAGGCACATCGTTTTGCATATGGTGAAGGGATTCGGTTTGATAAGTTAAACGACGAGTCAGGGTAACAATTACCTCCCTTGATGTTGGCATTCTATTTCCATTTACTTGTTGAGAGTTGTAGTGTGATACGACTTTTAAGTTATATCACGAGTTATGCTAATATTTTTCACAGATCTTTGTAGCATTTAAGATCTATCTTAATTCTGCCATACAATGGGAGCATTAGTATGGACCTAATATATTTTGTTTCAAGTGTCCCATTAAAAATATCAAAGCTATTATTATATAGAAATTAAATACGTCACATATTTGAAGCTCGAAATTGGACAAAATGCAGAAAAAAAGTACTTGTATATAGATACGCCAGTAGTGGACTGGTGGTAATTGTAGAATTTATAACTCTGAAGTTGATAAATGTTGCAGATACAGCAGCCTGCAGGCTTATGGCCAGTCTAAGCTTGCGAACATCTTGCACGCTAATGAACTCGCAAGGAGACTAAAGGTATTTGTGTTTGTCCATAATCACCTGGCATCATCATTACTAGTTCGTACAATCTAGCTTATGAGTCAAAAAACATGATGGAATGCTGCCATATAACTTGGATTTTCCTTGTTGATTAATCCATGTTAGGATGAAGATATTAACATAACAGTGAATTCACTTCACCCTGGCTCCATCTCAACCAATCTCCTGCGTCATCACAGTTTCATCAACGGTAAATTTCAAGTATTGTTGTTGCCACTCGCCATGTTGGTGATGTCTTTCATCTGTGTATTTTTCTTATTTATTTCTTAAGCATTCTTCCAAGTTTTCTTCCTGTGCAGGAATAGTTCACTCAGTTGGCAAACTTGTTCTGAAAGACGTCGAGCAAGTAAATTTATCTTGATTCTTATTTCCACTTTTAAACATCTTACAATCGCTGAACAATGACTAACAAGTCCATACTGTAGGGAGCTGCAACAACGTGTTTTGTGGCGTTGCATCCTCAGATACAGGGAGTAAGTGGCAAATATTTCATGGACAGCAATATTGCTCAGCCGACCTCGCAATCTCAAGATACAGAGTTGGCCAAGAAACTATGGGACTTCAGCTCTAATCTCACACAAGCTTAGTTTTTGGACACAGGCACACAGCCACATAGTTCCTGTCTTGTTAACTGACTGTAAAATATGTGAGTACTAAGGAGCTGCAACAAGATTCATACCATTGTTGTTTTTAAAGTCTACTCATTGCCGTTTTTTTTTGTTTATTGATGTCCATCTTTCATCTTTGTCACTCTTTTTTATTCTCCGAGTTGCAAGAGCCCTTGAGGTACTGAGATAATGTCGGTCATGTTTGCAAGGGAATTATACTACGGTTTTTCCGAGTTTGTTATATGGGGTACGCCTTCTTGTTAATTCATTACTCCGTAGTACTTAACATAGTAGGATATTAGTTTGCTTATCGCGTAAAGTTTATCATAAATAACACGGAAAAAAAGACTGATTTCCTTTGAGATGATATATTTCATCTAAGTGTCTATGAATCAGCAATGAACCAACATTAGAATCAGAGAACTATACTACCTAGTATCTGTTAAACACGCTTCTGCAGCTTATATACAATGGCTATCTGCTTTCTAAGATACGAGGAAGAAGTAAGTACTACAGTATGATCTACCAAAGAACTGAACAACTCTACATACGTACAGTATTATCGACCATGATGACAAAAGCCGTGTCAGTAAGTCAAAGGACGGACAAATGAGGACTTGAGTTTAATTCGAGTTTGTCGATTGAAGGATTCTTGTGTCCCGTTAACAAGATGCATAATTTGACAACCAGTTAAATTACTTTGACATTTACTTGTCCCCTGATTCGCGCGAGAGATTTCAGGTGTGCCAATTGAAGTTTCTTGTCTTGATCGATGGTTAACCGGGGCATCATATAGACTCTTTTGGATCTTTGGACAGTCTATATGTGCAGATGAGCTGGAAGCGGTTCTAGGGTTGGAATTAAAAGGCGGCCTCTTTGTGCATGTTTTTTGTGAAGATTTTGGACTCCGGAGTGGGCTACTGATAGGAGAAACTGGGCACGATAGATGTTTTGAAGGACCTCTGCACCAAAAAAAAAAAAGAACATGGCAATCACAGAACTTTAGCATTCATGATTTGACTGCAAATTATCCGCCAGAGAAAACTAGGAAACTTTCCAGTAACACAACATCGTCTGTTTGCTTTCATAGCTTTGTAAAAATAATTTTGAAATTTTTTTAAAAAATTATTCAGAACTCGGGAGGAGAGAGAGTGAGAGAGCAACCTGGATTTTGATGCAAATTTGAGACCTTTA
The DNA here is from genome assembly GCF_048544455.1 of Silene latifolia. Classification (NCBI taxonomy): domain Eukaryota; kingdom Viridiplantae; phylum Streptophyta; class Magnoliopsida; order Caryophyllales; family Caryophyllaceae; genus Silene; species Silene latifolia. The sequence continues at coordinate 127,497,320 of NC_133531.1, read as the reverse complement.
GGCAACCGTTCAGCAACTCCTTCCAAATCTAAGCCTGCAACTTTGTTTACATAGCCTGAGCCCTGAAACAACCAGTGTTTGGAAACATGAGCAACAGCTGCAATTGAAATGAAACAATCGATAACACAGAAAAGCAGCCAGCAAAGTTGCTAGGATCAGCGTCCAAAAAGCAAAGCTTCCACTCATACCCGCCCCAGATAAAAGTGTCGGAAACCACATTTACCCTCCAAGTCCCGGCGAGTGAAGATTTGAAACCATTGCGGCAGACTTCCCACTATCTATCTAATCTTCGACATTATGAACTACTTTTTTAGTCAAAATTGATTGTTTAAAAGTAAAATAACTTCTTAGGTTTTGCTAATTGCTACAAGTGTATGATTTATCATTTTTATTAATTTTTAAAAAGAAACTTTAATCAATCTTAATCTTTAAAATTAAATATCAATGATATTGAGTTTTATTATGTGCGAGGGATAGGTAGGGATGAAGTGGGTACAATGCAGAATTCATTCCTCCCACCACTTATGGCAGGTGTAATGTTTAATCGAATATCCACTCCGCCACTTGCCAAAACACTACTCATACCCGCTAGATGTACTGCGTTTACTTCCCCATTAGGATCCCCAAGAATTGTGATTTTGTGAACATCTTGTTCAGATAAACTAGAACAAACTGTCGTCTTGATCCCATCCTATGCCTTCGATCTAGTTGCAAAAGTAACTTTTATTTTTATATTTATTTTTATTTGGGGAACGGGGGACATTCATAAATAGCTCCGAACATCCATAAACAACCATAAAATTTCATCAATGAAGAAAAGGAACTCTCATGAAACCTACTGTTATCGGAATTCAATATTTTGCAGGTAAGATATTTCCACTAACACAGAAAAATGCATACCTCTGAATTCAACAAGTAGATTCCAGAAGGAGATACATTTTTTACGAAAGGATGGTCCAACAATTGGGCAGCTGTAGGGCGATCAAGCGGGTTTCGCTGCAAACATTTGAGCACAAAGTCCTTACCTTCCTTTGAGAGATGATCAGGGATTGCAGGAATCTCTTTGCTGTTCCCCACCTTGAAGAGAGCTGCAACCTTCACAGAAATCAAATTGAAAAAAAATATTAGACTTAACAAGTCAAGTGCTTTGGTTTACGCCCATTTTTCTGGTTTAACTCTAATAACGTATTCACTGTATACATAAAAATGATAACTACAGTTGCATGGCTCAGGGATCGGTAGGTTGATCCTCGAAATGAATCATATGAGAGTTCATTTGTGAACTATATAGTACAAGATAGCACAGTTTTTGGCATTTGGACTTACTAGTGTTCTATGAACGCAAACAAATTTGACGAACCATGCAACAATAGAGGTAACATCAATAAAATCAATGCCAGATCCTTATATATAAAAACATTTCTCTAAAATATATTGCCTTTAACTCTCGAGCTTTAGCATGTAGCTACTTACCCCTTCATATTGGCTCCAAGGGGGTTTCGCTGTTGCCATCTCTATGATAGTACAGCCAAGACTCCATATATCAACAGCAATATTGCTCCCATCTGAGTTTCTTATTACCTGAATTTATAAACAAGAATAAATCACATCAAGAGCTAATGCCCCAATTGTATATTTTAACGAGGCAGAAATATACACGGCTTGCTGACCTCAGGAGCCATCCAGTACGGGCTTCCCTTGAAGGACAATGGACCAGAGTGTCCGGTGATCTGCAAGATTTTCAGGAGTGAGTTAACTCATATTCATCATGGTTATCATGCATATGCATTCATAACCAGACCTTCCAAATGATGACCAAATTGGCATAAATTATTGCACAGGATCTCCAATCATTCAAACTTCAAAGTAATCAAGCTCATGTTTATGAGCCATCTAACTAAAAGTGAAACATTATTATTATTATGTAGTTTCATACTCAAATTTATTTTCTTTAAAGTAAAGGGAACCTATATGGACAATTTTGATACCGATAGCCGTGATAGGGGTTTCGACCCTGGGTCATAAGTATTACTTCATTCCAATCATTTCAATACATTTGTTTATGAGGCAGGGAGTATTATTTTCGATGGGAATGTTGTTGAGGGTTCGGATTTCTTCAGATATCTAGGATCTATTATTCAAAAAGATGGGGAGTTAGACGGAGATGTGGCTCACAGAATTAAAGCGGGATGGTTGAAATGGAAGAGTGCTTCAGGGTTTCTATGCGATAAAGATATGCCCCAAAAATTAAAGGGAAAATTTTATCGCACGACAATTAGGCTCGCCTACTTTACGCTCCGAGTGTTGGGTCGTGAAGCATTGTCACATTCAAAAGATGAGTGTGGCGGAGATGCGCATGTTGAGGTGGATGTGCGGACATACAAGGAAAGATCGGTTAAGGAATGAGGTGATTAGGGAAAAGGTAAAAGTGGCGCCAATAGAGGACAAGATGATGGAAAACCGACTAGATGGTTTGGCCATGTGAGAAGGAGACCTATGGACGTACCGTTAGGAGGGCTGAGACTTGGAGAAACAAAAAGGTCCCTAGAGGCGAGGGAAGATCGAGACAGACATGGTTGAGAGTGATAGAGCACGATATGAGAGTTCTGGGGCTTGAGGAGAGTATGGTGACGGAGAGGGCACAATGGAGGGAAAGGATACATGTGGATTTTTAGTATTTGATGTTTTTTTTGACAGATTTAGTGTTTTTTTATTTAATTTAAAGAAATTAATTTATTTATTTTTCTCCTCTTTATTACACTTTTTCACCGACCACTTTCTTATAGATTTTACCTGGTTCATTCCGGATCCTTAACTCTGTTTCGGTTTTTAAAAATCGTTTTAATCTTTTCTCTCGATCTAAATTTTAAGTTTTTATAAAAGAAAGACGGAATTCGATTTTAAAACCCCTAAGTTCACCTTGACTTTCCATTACATTTTCGTTCTTCCTTTGTTTTTCATCTTCCCTTTTTTTATTCGCATTTTGAGGCGTGCGTTCACCACCCATGGACGGTTCGAAAAGATGATTCATGTCAGCCGACCCCAAATCATTTTGGGATTAAGGCTCTGATGTTGTTGTTGTTGTTGGAAACCCACAAGGGTATATATGATCATTAATTCAAAGCAATCAAACATTCAACCACCTCAGGTAGTTTCTCCGACCAAACGACTTTCCCAACACCTACTGGTAACACGTGTGCTACCGCCATTATTAGTCCTACTAGTAAAAAACCAAGCAACAGAAATAAACGAATTACAAATACGTAAAATATCATCAAGAACAAGAGAAAACATGCTACGTCCCGTCTTCCGTCTCTTAAGAGCTACTCTACCCTTTGGTTATATTTTAATCAAATGTATAGAATTGATTGGAATGGAGGAAAGTACCTTTCATTGACTTTCTGACATCTGCTACTCTACCCTTTGGTTATGAAGAGAGGAGGGAGGATGGAGAGGAGGGGAAGTGGGGGATGGTTAGGAGAGGGGAATTGAGCAATGTACTTTTTCTTCCAAATCTTTCCTATGTTGAAAGGATTTAAATTTGCCTTCAGGAGGGAAATGCGAGTATTTCGTGTATGGTTAAATACAAAGTATCTAATGTATGGGAGTAAAGGTTCTCACATGCTTTGCCATGCCAAAGTCTGCCAATTTGACCCGGCCATTTGGATCTACGAGTATATTCGCCCCTTTTATATCTCTGCAGGACATACCAGTAACATATTTCAGAGAGAGAGAGAGAGTGCACACACAGCACTTTATAGACAAGAAGCAACTAGCTAAACCAAGCTAATGAATTAATCTAATTCATCCAAGATCTTTTGTGTTATGAAGCACACAACCAAGCTAATGAAAGCATTTAACCGTGCCTAACAACACTAACCTGTGAACAGTATTTCTAGCATGCAAGTATGCTAATCCGGACAGAATCTGCCGTGTAAAGCTACGAATAGCTGATTCCCCAAACTGCCCATAGTCCCCAAGAAGTTTATGGATGGAACCACCAGAGATATATTCCAAGTATATATACAGATTGTTTTCAACCTGTAAAAATTTTAAAACTCGCAAATGATTAGTACAGAAGATAGTTGTAATTGCTTTCCCACATAGAGATACATGACGAATACAGCCACAACATTATCCAAATGCCACAAGGGAACCCACAAGTTGCGAGGTGGGGGGTAGGGCGTACAACACTGGGAGAAGCTTTTTCCAAACGCCCCAAAATGAAAATTGCGTCAAGAATTGCATCGAATGATCATCCACACTCAATTTGGTCCAGTTGTCATCTAATAATTGGGGTACTCCTCTTTCCTTGGTCTTTGTGCCAAAATCAAAGGTAAACAAATGGTCGGGACAGAGGGAGTACTTCACGATTAAAAGAAACATCTCCGAAATGATAAGACCACTAAATGATCCTTTTCTAGGGGAAGATGCATGTTATAGCAACCGGATTTTGGGACAGCGGAAAACAAACTTCTTTTGTGCATTATAGGATGCCACGATTAAAAAAAAAATACCACATAATTGTCCTTTCCATGTACATAACTTCGAAATTAACTGTACGGCTCATGATAAAAGGAACTCAAAAGAACTACTTCTAAGGAAGCAATAAAAAATAAAGGCAAAAAGTCGCTACCATCTCAGATCCATAATACTGCAAGATGTTTGGGTGTCTTAAGCGGCTCAGTAAAGCGACCTCCTGTAAAGTTATCAGATACGCAAATTGAGTGGCAGAACTAGAATCACATGGCTCAAATTAATGGAGTGTAAAGAGATCCAGAGTAACTAGGAGTATAGAATAAAAGGAGAAAACATGCAAACTCAGTTCAGCAAAATTTAATAGTGTGAAGACATACTTGCCCTAGCTGCTGTGCGCATTCCTTAGACTTGGTATCATCTGAGAACAGAGTTACCTCCTTCATAGCACACATCTCACCAGTTTCACTGAGATTCAACATTTGAGAACAGACTTAGATGCAATTGAATCTGAGATATATAACTAAATGAGAAATACACAAGTATATTACTGTCCAAGTCCTATCAAACATGTACACTAAATGAGCAAAAAAAAAAACCATTTGACAGATTATAATGAACATGAGCAGATAAGTATCACTAGAGCAGTACGACCACACAAATTCAAATGACTACGTGGAAGATTTACTGACAAACCTATTAAAACCCAGGTAGACGTGTCCAAATGTGCCACTTCCGATCATTCGCCCCTTCTTCCAACGTGAAACAGGACTCGTCGAACTTTCTCCTTGACCACGACTTTTTGGGAAATAACTAGATAATGATACTGGAGGTAGAGGCAGCTTGTGACTCTTAGGGCCAGCAGAATGATGTAATGGAGTCACACAACCACTTTGCATCAGAGACCTGCAACCCGGGCTAGTCATTTTTGGGCTTAGTATCGGTGAACACTCAGCACTACATCCATTTTGAGGCGATAGGAGATGCATATCTCCAACTGGATCATGTTCCAAATTCTGACCAGAACCTGGCCTAATGAAAAGTTCATTTCCAATTGAGTTATCTGAACATGTTCTCCTTACACGGGAATCAGACTTATTCACTTGATATTGGGCACTAGTTCTCACTGGGCTGCGTGAAGGACATGATACAGAATTGCCTGAAGCACGGATAAAACCAGCATGAGGAGGGATTTGTAATTTTGTAACATGGGAGCTTAAAGGTCTACGTCTTCTTAATGTATTATTGGATGATTGATTAAGTGGCTTCCTTTGATCCTTCAGCTGTCTCCGTACAACAAGTGGAGGATGCTCCCTTAACCTTTTACACAAAAAAGAAATATCATGGAATGAATCAACAACAACAACACTCGAATGACTCAAGGGCTCCTGCAAATGCGGGGAATGGAGAGGTCGGATATATGCAGCCTTACCCTTGTGTTAAGAACACAAAGAGGCTGAGGTTGTTTTACAAATGACCCATATTGAAACTGCCTCGATACTTGAATTAAATGAATGCTACTTCACAATGAAAACAAGTGTGACCAGTTTTGTTAGCCATTAAGGAATGAATAATAATTACCAGTGTTTTTGAAATAACTAGATGGGACAATGAGTAATGTAAGATTGTGAATTAGTTAAGGCGGTATATATGCTTCACCTAGAAGGGCTGTTAATAGCAGTTACGTTCCCACTTTCATAGTCAGACGCCTGAGGGCTGAAGAGGCGAGAATCAGTTTGATCATTTGTGTCCATTGAGCTATTAGTAGAGACCGAGGCAATCTCCAAATCCTCCCAAGTACCGGCAGCATCTGGCTTTCTACGATCATACACACCAGAAACAGGAGAAATTAATAACTCTCTGCTAGATGTCCTAATGTCAGAATTTGCATTTTCAACGCTGCTAAGTTGCACCGGAAGGGGAAGAGGTTGAGCACGAGACTCTTCAGCGAAACTGTGGCACCGTGATACCTCTAAGGAGGGTGAGATTGATACTGATAAAGTTGACCCTTTTTCTGAAGGTATACCATTAGGAACCCCTCCAGACATGGCAGTCTTCTTGTCTTCCGAGCCACTTTTAAACTTCCTGTGCATTAATGCATCAAAGAAACTTCCTCTGGTGGTCTTTTGTTTAACCTCTTTGGGTGAAGGCTTCCCCCACCATGAACGCATATTTATGTCTTGGGGAGTATTCGATAAAGAACCTCGAATAAGAGTCGTAGGCAGCAAATTAGAAGATGGGACGTAGGAGAAATGGGATTTCAATACATGCCAACTGTTTAAGAGCCTGTTCATCAAATAAAAGAGAATGAGCGCGGTTTGAACAGAATATTAGTTAGATAACAAGAGAAATTGAGAAAAAATCTTCATGGAGACTTTACACCAAATGTTTCATAGATAGATATACAGATATAACTGGAGGTATATAAAAAGACAGGCATAAGCTGTGAAACAATATTTTACAGTGATCACAACTCAAGGGGCATATTAGCCTTGCAGCAAATTAGCACCCAGCATCTAACCATCGTTAATAGTTTAGTCTGGAGTATAGCTGGGTAAGACCACTAGCACGGTAAAGCTCTCTATACTGAATTTCAGCACAGTTGCACTGCTAGGGTCTCGCGAGTATCTAAGTATCAAAAACTCAGAAATGCAAAAATAAAGCAAATATTCAGCTATATTACCCCACTCACACATTATATCCCACAAAACCCCAACCAAGGCACCAAGCTCAATGGATGCATTGTTCGGGGAAGTTTTGAGTAGTTTACTTCAGCTTTCTTGCTCTGTGTTAAGCTACTACTCGTATTTACGAAGTATACAAAAATTAACCCCCTTAAATGTGAAAATGCTTCTGAAACACCCGAAAAGCTGATAGAAACTAAACTCAGTTGCTTTTCATTACATTGATATGATAACGGAACTGGTACCGACTTATGTAATGCAATTTCTGATTCTATTGAGAGTTGAAAGCTAAACACTTCAAAATTCACATCTAATCACCAAACTACCCATATTACCAAACATGTCTCAAATGCACTAGCACCTAATCAACTAAAACTATAACAGAATTCACTAAATACCTAACTAATAAACCATACGAAACGAACCTGCTTCACAATAAGTAAACTTTTTTTCCCATAATGACATATAAATACTCCTCCTATTATATACAAGTACAGAAACACAAAAAATAATAAAAATTGGGCATCACATTGACAAATTCAAACAAACCCTTAAATCAAATAACAGGACTTGGTCAGCACCCAACAAACACAAATATAAAATGGTCCATATTGACTAATTTCAGTCAAACAACAAACCAAGTAAACACTAAATAGCGTATGATCTCTTAATTATCTCAATTATGACTAATTTCAACATAATTATCCAACCAATTGAAAACACAGCATTGTATTCTGACACAAACCCATAATTTTATCAAGTATAATAAGGAACCCATGTAACTAAACTTACTATAAATGCAATTTATAGAATAAGACCATCTTACTATGTGAGACGGCCATTTCATTGTTTAAACACTCATATAGTACTATCAACAAATGGGTGTTTTTAGACCGTCTTACATAATAATTACTCGATGATTGGAAAAAGTAAAAGGTTAAAAAGATTGAAACTTTATACCTGCAACAGTGGTCAAATGACTGTTAAAGGAAGAAAAAGGAAAAATGGTAATTAAAAATGAAAATGAAATTGATTTGAAAATAGGAAGACCCTTCCCCAAGTAAGAAAGACGACGATGTGTAATTGTGTAGTGCCAATTTGGTAATTAAGAGCAAGTAGTAACATCACCGCCGACGTTTGTGTATGTGAGGTTGTGATGTCACACAGTAATTCATCTAACGGACAGGATTTTTACAGTTAAGTTTCCTACAAAATGTACAAATAGGTGATTTCCAACAATCATGTCTAGAAACCGGACCGGAATCGACTGGACCGAAACTGAAATTAAAAGTTCTGATCCAGTCTCCATGACTCCATCCAAGCTTTTTAAGGATTTTGGTTTTCGGTCTACATCTCTAAATCTACTTTGATTTAGTTCTTATAAGTTCAGTTCGATTCAAATTTACTTTTTTACTTTTTAATGAACTTGTAGTAAATTATTTGTTAAGTTCAAGTCCTATATATTATCGTAACACGCACAATTATCCCAAATTATTATCTTTGGGCATTTGAAAAGCGAGGGTGTTAATAGTGGACAAGTCAAAACCCCCAAAATACCATATTCCATGGGGGCGACCGATGGTGAGGCCCGATGCTAGTGATAGTGTTGGTGGGTGTCGATGATTAGAGGGTAGTGGTGTTTGGTGATGAAGGTAATAAGGGTAACGGTTGAAACCCATAAGGGTAGAGGAATCTATTTGTGGAAATAAGGGGTAATAGTAGTCTTAAAAAATGTAAATGAGTAACAAAAATGTACTATAAACAAACACTTAAGAGCAAGTTCAATGGTAGGTGGATATCTTCTAGCTTGATAAATCCACGTCATATCCTAAGTTATATAACCATTTGAAGCTACTAAACTCTTTCAATGACTTAGCTATCTTTTACACTAGCTTGAGATGAATCACAAATTCCAATAGATCAAAAATTAAAAATAAATCAAACTTAATTTATGAAACTAATTTTCCTATTGATTGTTTTGTATAGGCCAATTTAAGCAACTAGCTTAAGAGCATCTCTAATGGTTAAGTAAAAGGACTTGCTTGCAAATAAAAAGTTTTCAAGCTTCTTGCTTAACCATTAGAGCACTTTACGTATACTTGATTAGAATTAAATTGAGCTAGTAGCTCCATGGAGCTAGTAGCTCAAATGGGCCTACAAGAAAAAAATCTACCAATTAAAACATTACTTGAATATTTTTAATTTTTATTTTCTAAGTAAAATAAGTAAATGTATTAATTAAAAGGGTGTTGTGGAAGGTAGTTGACATATGGTGCATTTAAGCCACAACAATAAGCTAGTAGCTTACCATTGTAGTAGTTTGTAGCTTAAAAATAATCTAGCTTGAAAATCTTATGTGGTAAAGGTAAGTTAGTAGAAACTAACTTACCATTGGAGATGCTCTAATAAAGCTAGTTGCTTAAGGCAAACTATTATACATGGCATTCTCCAAGGTCTAACAAACTAGCTTGATTTTAAGAAATTGCAAGTAAGTACCTAAACTACACCATTGGACTTGCTCTAATAAATGAAAAAATTGCATGCCCTTTTCATTTTTTTCCTGTAATGCCCGGATCGGAAAAATGATTATATCATTAGTTATATAGGAGCATTGTACAAACATATCAAATTTAATTGAGCTTTTATGTATTTTTTTTTTCAACTTTGAAACTTTTTGGATTATATTTTAATTTTTTAACATCAAGACTAAAATCTAATTGGGCTTATCAATACTATATATTAAATCCAGAAACCAAGGGATTTCAATGTAATTAAAGAAAGTTATACAAATTAATTATACTATATAGTTTTAAATCAATAGCACTATGTGATGGACCCGATTAAGGGATTTCAATGCAAATATTATATAGTTTGGGTTAAAACTAAATTATATAGAAGCTTAGTAATTTTCCTAAACATGGTCAATTTCCTTAAAATAAAATAATTAATTAAGATGGTCAATTTCATTAAAATAAAATAATTAATTAGTATAAACATGCACACTTATGGTATTAGTTATTATCATCATAAAATTATATATTAAATTTAAAATCTATGCAATTTTATTAAACTTTATAGTTTATTAGATGTATAGAGATGTTAATTATTTAACATACAAAAATATAATAAGTAGGTTATAATTGTGTAGTGGCAATTTGGTAATTAAGAGCAAGTAGTAACATCACCGCCGACGTTTGTGTATGTGAGGTTGTGATGTCACACAGTAATTCATCTAACGGACAGGATTTTTACAGTTAAGTTTCCTACAAAATGTACAAATAGGATTTCCAACAATCATGTCCAGAAACCGGACCGGAATCGACTGGACCGAAACTGAAATTAAAAGTTCTGATCCAGTCTCCATGACTCCATCCAAGCTTTTTAAGGATTTTGGTTTTCGGTCCGGATCGATTTTTTCCGATCCGCGGCCGAATTGGACAAAAAGCTCAAAATCTATTATTTTTTTTATTTTAACTTTTTATCTTAGGTTAGTTTACATAAAAATCTTTATAAATGTTGTTCCAATATGCTCCTCAATGGTTGATAAAAGTTTTTCAACCCTATGCTCCTAAATTTATGGACTTAATTCCAATTTCTCTAAATCTACTTTGATTTAGTTCTTATAAGTTCAGTTCGATTCAAATTTACTTTTTTACTTTTTAATGAACTTGTAGTAAATTATTTGTTAAGTTCAAGTCCTATATATTATCGTAACACGCACAATTATCCCAAATTATTATCTTTGGGCATTTGAAAAGCGAGGGTGTTAATAGTGGACAAGTCAAAACCCCCAAAATACCATATTCCATGGGGGCGACCGAGGGTGAGGCCCGATGCTAGTGATAGTGTTGGTGGGTGTCGATGATTAGAGGGGTAGTGGCTGGTGATGAAGGTAATAAGGGTAACGGTTGAAACCCATAAGGGTAGAGGAATCTATTTGTGGAAATAAGGGGTAATAGTAGTCTTAAAAAATGTAAATGAGTAACAAAAATGTACTATAAACAAACACTTAAGAGCAAGTTCAATGGTAGGTGGATATCTTCTAGCTTGATAAATCCACGTCATATCCTAAGTTATATAACCATTTGAAGCTACTAAACTCTTTCAATGGCTTAGCTATCTTTTACACTAGCTTGAGATGAATCACAAATTCCAATAGATCAAAAATTAAAAATAAATCAAACTTAATTTATGAAACTAATTTTCCTATTGATTGTTTTGTATAGGCCAATTTAAGCAACTAGCTTAAGAGCATCTCTAATGGTTAAGTAAAAGGACTTGCTTGCAAATAAAAAAGTTTTCAAGATACTTGCTTAACCATTAGAGCACTTTACGTATACTAGCTTAAATTGAGCTAGTAGCTCCATGGAGCTAGTAGCTCAAATGGGCCTACAAGAAAAAAATCTACCAATTAAAACATTACTTGAATATTTTTAATTTTTATTTTCTAAGTAAAATAAGTAAATGTATTAATTAAAAGGGTGTTGTGGAAGGTAGTTGACATATGGTGCATTTAAGCCACAACAATAAGCTAGTAGCTTACCATTGTAGTAGTTTGTGTAATACTCCGTATTTATAAGTCTTGGGGTACTCTATCGAGTAGGCCTTACTCTGTCGAGTAAGGGTAAGTTGCGTTTTAGAAAAGTTTCTGACCTGTAGGGTACTCTATCAAGTAGCCTTAGGTACTCGATAGAGTAAGGGGGTACTCGATCGAGTGTCCGGTTTTACGGGGAGTTTTCTCGGGTTTTGTTAATTATGCGATTAAGGTATTTAAGCTTCGTCGTCATTATTCTAAATCACTTTTACAAAACCTAAATTCCTGTTTAAGAGAGAAAGCAAACAAGTTCATCTTCTTAATCGCATTCTTAGCAATTCCCGGAGTTCAGACGGTCAGTTCTTGTCGTTGTTCGTACCGTTGAGTTCCTTGCGTCGAGGGTAAGATCTATGTACCCTTTTTATTGTCTTTCCTTTGATTTGGTTAAACCCTAATTTTGGGATTGGGGGTTTTTATGATTTGTTATGGTTAGATTGTAATTATGTGATTATGTGATAGGAGAAGGATTTGTAAGGGAGAGGTTTTGAGACAGCTGCTAGATCGTCTGATGATTGTGTTGCTTTCCAGGTAGGATTTCCTACTCAGTATTAGTCCCATAATGGGATGATTGTTGATGTGTTAAGATTGATTGTTTGATATAGTAATTGTATTGTGACGGCTGTGATTGTGATTGTACACTGTTGATAGATTCAGACGATTGTTGATATTGTGATTGTGATTGGTTGCCTATGGTTCTCGAGATGCGTTCTCGGCTGAGTGGAGTCACTTGCGGGAGTGGCTTCACGCCCTAGTTTCGCCCTTCGTGGAACCCGCCACGGAAGGGGATGTGCACATTAATGGACAGGGTTATCGCTCGGTATGATGAGCGGGGCTTAGGTGGGAACGGCTGCGGTCCCCCACTGCGCATGGCTAGTCCAAAGGGACGATCGATGATTGAGATGATTGAGTTGGTTGGTTGTGTATGTGTGATTAAGTCATGTCTGCTTATCTTATTGTGACATGTATATTAATTGTGTGATTAGTATCGACCCGTTTAAATGTTTTAAAAACTGTGGTGATCCATTCGGGGTGGTGAGCGATTTGCTTGCGGTATATCTTGGATACACGTGAGATCTAGTCTGGGATGGAGTCATCACATATCCGAGTCTTTAGTCTTCCGCTGTGTTTGTTAGGACAGTTCCTTTCGGTTGGTTTATAGTTTGAGAACAATTGTATTTTGCTTACGATTGGTTTTGTAATGTAATCATTTAAACTTATTTAATAAAGTATGTTTCTTCATTGTCTTATGATTATCATGCCTCGGGTAACCGAGATGGTGGCATCCTTATACCTGAGTGGTCCCGGTAAGGCACTTGGAGTATGGGGTGTTACAAATGGTATCGAGCGACGATCCCTAAACCCGTAACCAATAAATCCAATGAATATAGGGAGTCAATTAAAATGAACCCGGGGTAAAGGTTGTAGGAGCTAATGCAAAGACTTGGGAGACGTCCTAAAGTCGCGAACTCGCCTCTACATTTTGAACCGGTCACCATGGGATATGTGTCGGGATCGTTATGTGCATATTGTGTGTTGTGTGTATCTATGTAGTAGTATGTTGCATGAATTGATGATGATGACGTGAATTGTATGTTGGTTGATTGTAAAGCATGAAAGTATAATGATTGATACATGTAATTTGGCATGTTATAATTATGTAAGGAAAAGTGTTTTGTCTATATATATATAAAGCGATGTGTAAGTATACATGTTGTTGTTGTCGTGTTGAGTAAAAGTACAGAAGGTTGGGAGTGTGAATTGAACATGTGCTGGGTGAATATGTTGAACGAATTTGGTGGGTAAATATGTGGTATGATGGATGAATTAGTGGAAAAGATGAATCATCGTGGTATGATAACATGGTTCCGGATTAAGCATGTTATATAATGGAAGTTACTTTATAGTGTTGTTATGTTAGTAACATGGAATAGGATTTGTTATGTATGAGTATGATTTGTCTTACGAAAGGCTATAGAATAAAAGCATGTGGGTAGTGCATGATGAATGTTGTTGCTTTGTTTTCGAAAATAATAATATGTGATTGGGGCTACTGATTTCATGAGTATTGGGTTGTTTTCGTTTAACTTGGTTGTTGTTTAAGTTGTTTGGAAGTAAAAATCAAATAATTATGTCGTCGATTCTTCGCAAAGTTGTCTTTAAACTGTTATAACTTGAGATGCGTAAATGATTTTAATGTGATTCCAATTGGAGGTGATAGCTTGTTCTTTTACGATTCTAACGATAGGTCACACGCCCAAAACGACCAAGAAATGAGTGAGTTATGACTGTTTTACGAAAACTGGTCAGTGCTGAGAATTGGGGTACTCGATCGAGTATCCTTGGTACTCGATCGAGTAAGGGGGCACTCGATCGAGTACCTTAGCTACTCGATCGAGTAGCCCTGGTGATTTGTTTTACGTGCTTCTGATCTTCACCTACTCGATCGAGTAAGTCCCTTACTCGATCGAGTGGCCTGTACTCGATCTAGTGACCCCTGTTTTGGGTCATATGCTTATCTTTTGACTTCGTTGCATATTATGTTTAATTCAAAGGCGTTATATTGCTTCTTTATGCATTGTTTTACATGTATGTTGGTCTTGGCGCGTAAGTTACCCAATTTTGTGGTATAAAGAGTGGCACCTATGATGAGTATGAGTTCGGTGGGGAGGACATGATTTATATGTGTTGGGATTGGTAAGGCTTAATTGAGACATAGAGCATGTTTTCTGAGATGAGATGAGTGATATGAGTGTGTGTTAAATAATGTAAGAGTAAGAGAATATGGGCAAGGGATGATGTGAGTATAATGAACGTGAGAATAAAAAGATTGAAAAGTAAGGATGCGGATAGTGGCAGCTTGAGATGTGTAAAGAATTATGGAGGGAGATGGTTAGAAATAGAGTTGAGTAAGGATATATGTAGTGAAAGTGCGTTTTAAAGGAGTTGAGAAGAGTAGTATATAGTGAACTTTGTGGAGACATGTCGCGAGGTGGATTTGGGAGATTTGGTTTATTAAGAGATGAAACTACTGTGTGATTTCCTTGGGCAATTAATGGTACAAAAGGAATTCTGATTTCTAGAGAGGTACAAAGGAGATGCAATTGTTAGAACAGTGAACGTTGATTTTATGGATAAACTAGAGGCAAGGGTGATTAATGGCATAATAAGATAATATTTATGGTAAGAAAGAGTGAGATGATATCGATATGAAATAATGGGATTTGAGTTTTGGAGCAATGAAAGGATAATCGGAGCACTAAAGAGTTAGATAGAAGTAATAAGGAGCTGAGCTATTAATGGTATTTTTGAGTATAACGAGAAAAGAAGGATAAAAGTAAGTTGAGAAAAAGTTCACCGGAGTTATGTGACATAAAGTAAGGAATCGTCGAGATGTATGATACTATCAAGGGTAAGTAAGTTAATAGTTATACGAAGTTTCGGACAACATGATTAATCATGAGTTTCGAGGAATTAAGGGAGTATGAAGTTGGTGGAGTATTTGCACGATACGATATTTTTGGTGGAGAGTTAGATGATGATACAATTAAGGATAGTATTGGGAAGAATGTTGAGGTAATTTTGTTAATGGATTGGATGTTCGTTATTTGGGATGTCAACCAAAGATAGGAAACAAATCGTGATGTTTAGAGATGAGTGTAAGAGGTTTGATGCCGGACGGTAGTGTTATGGTTTGTGACTAGTGGTTAAGGGTAATGGTATATTAGAAAGGTAACAATTCTAAAGAGGTTGATTTTGCGGAGACCAGTTGATAAGTACATTATGAAAGAGTATAACATGTGGTTATATGAGGCGGTTGTTAGTAGTTGAGTATTAATGGTGTGGCTACATTTGGCAGAGGGTGATGGATATGCGAAAGGGAGAATATGTTATGAGGTGTATACGAGTTAAGCTCGGGCGACAGGTAACCTATGTTGAGTGGTAACTTACGTGATCAGGATTGACTAGTTGGTTGTGATTACGGGTCTATGATATGTGTAAATGTTTGTGTGAGGTTCTGATCTCACAAGAAGTGGTATGGTGTAATAATTATAAAGTTGTTTTATGAATGTTCTGTAAGATATATGTTGGACACGGTAATTTAATTGAATAATATCCAAAAAGGTAATAACTTGATTAATTTGACATGGCTAGTTATAATTGTATGTGTATTAATAGCACATGTGTATTCCGTGAAATGGTAGAGATGATGTTCATGAGATGCTTATCTGTTTATCCATATAATATGTTGCGTGGTGATTTAATAAAGTGGATTTGAGTAAGTTTTTCTTGTCTGAGAAGTTATGCTCAGTCAATGTTTATGGGAATCGTATGCAGTTGTGATGTCTATCGGTGTGGTTGTGGTGCCTCGGGTGGTGATCCGGGCACGGTACATAATGTTGTGATGCGGGTATTTTCGCATTACGGTGTGGCTGTTGGTGGCGGTGTTGTGATGCCGTCACCGGTTGTGGTGGAGTAGGCGGGATGATTATGATTCGAGTTTCGAAAGTGCATACCAGTTATTCATAGTTTGTTGTTTTGTTTGATGTTGCTCCCCGAGTTTCAGGTTTCTGAGATAGACAGTTGTCTTGTTTATTGATGTTTTCTTTACCAGGTTAAGTTGGGAATGAGGGTATAGTATGATATGAAATAGAGTCGTATATGTTTTCGTTGTTGTCATGGTATAGTGATGTTCTATTGATGGGACACGGTTGTGAGAGGTTATTCTGATAATTTTGATCTTGTTCTAGATAAGGCTTTAGTAGACATGGTAATGACAAGTGGTCCGTAGAACATGTGTGGTAATGATCTGAAAGCTGCAGGTGGTTCATAATCTTTTGTTGGGACAAAAGTGTAGGGTGTTGGGGGAATTAGTGTCATATTAGGTTATGTATGAGTCTTGCTTGCAGTAATGAAGGAAAGAACTGGAGGATCTAGTGTGAGTGTACGTAACGAGTGTGGATCGTGAGTTATGCGTTTGGGAGATAGGTGCTTTATATAGAGAGGTATGTCATGTTGCGGTAATGTGGAAAAGTTGAAGTTTTTGGGTTAAGATAAAGATTTTGAGGTATAGGTTAGGTGGTGTGACGAATGAGTTGAGGTATGAGGAATGTTTAAGTCAGAGAGCCTTGGATATATGCATGGCGAGTGTTTAGATTATAAGTGGTTATCTTTGACATGCGGTGGTGATGAGGATAATGACACGATATAGCTAGGATTTAGTATTAGTGAGTTACGAGGACGTAACATTTGTCTTAAGAGGAGTAGGATGCGATAAAAGAGAGTTTCATGGTGGTGCATGTTGTAATATAATTGGAAGTAGAGTGTTAGCGTAGCGTAAAGGAGGGATTTGTTTTGTGGATGATACTTATAAAAGGCCATGGCCGTGCTTGTAGTAGTGTGATGCTTCGAAGTGTGAGAATATTTTATATAGTGTTGACAGTTGGAGGATGGTGTTATGAGTCTGAGTAAACTTCGAGGACGAAGTTCCTTTTAAGGGTGGTAGAATGTAACATTCCGTTTGATGTCTAGGAGTGTCTTGATTTTGGATTTGATAGTGGATGATATTATGGAGCTAGCAGTGTTAGTGGATGGTGGTTGGTTATGTATGAAGTTGGTGTCGTGAGAGATATATATGTGGTGGATGCGATATCGTGAGTCATGTTAAGGAAGTAAACATAGTTGGTGGAGTGGGTGTTAAGAGTTCATGTTTTATGTTTGGTCGAGTTTTTGAGTTCTTAGTTACGTTGTTGTGTCTTGGTCGAGTTAGTATGGTTGTTTTTAGAGTATGGGTTGAACTTCGGGGACGAAGTTCTTTTTAAGGAGGGAAGACTGTAATACTCCGTATTTATAAGTCTTGGGGTACTCTATCGAGTAGGCCTTACTCTGTCGAGTAAGGGTAAGTTGCGTTTTAGAAAAGTTTCTGACCTGTAGGGTACTCTATCAAGTAGCCTTAGGTACTCGATAGAGTAAGGGGGTACTGTAACAACCACGGTAAAACAAGAATGCAAATTAAGTTCAAGGTGGCGGAAACACCTCGACACCGCGGTGGCTACTAAATAAAACCAAGTGCTCAAATGGAAATACAAGGTCTACGGGGAATAAATACCCCTATAACCAAAAGGAAATAAAAGTTTTAACCAAAGTCAAATAAAACTAAAAGAGTGCACTAAACAAAGGCGCTCGCTAGCTCACTCGATGCAACCCCGGACAAAATAAGCAACCATCATCCACCATCGGTCATAAGAATGACAACCCACGATCGATGGGGAGTAACTCGGACGTCCTCCCAGCCATATTACATCACGATAAAGCAACCAAGTAATTAAGATAGATCAATAATGAACAAATGACTTACCAGTAAACATATTATACAATTAAAATTATAAACTCATTATAAATTAATCATACTTTAAACTAAATAAATCAAATGACTCATTTAATAAAGGTAAACTTATTATACCAAACATATTAAATCGATTTACCACTCGATGAAGCGAAACGTCAAGGCAACCCATCATCATTACCTTATCCCTACGGTAGGACTACGATAAATATACGGTCCTAGTCTAAGTATGGCCACACTCTCGGGACAAACGCCCCGATTAGACGATCACCAAGCCTATAAACATCCGGGCTGATGACCCCATAGACTCCATATTAGCCTATAAACAACCGGGCTAATAGGACGACTCCAACCTGCCTAGACTGCCCATACACACAGCTACTAGGATATAAGTGAAGCGGATAATATAAGACGATTCATACTTACGTTGGCTAACTAATTAATATGGACAAACAATTATAAAACTTACGACAGTCAGTTGAATGCAAAAATGACAACAGCATCCACAAACATGCTTTTAATATTATATACTACATATTATAGCATGACCGATCACTGAACATAACTTTGCATGCAACATACTCCACTCTTTTGATTTAATAAGCAGGCTAAACGAAGGCACTAAAACTATCATTATTATTGTATATTATGTGAGTGTGGTTGTTGTATGTCCCCACACCACTTTCCTTTCTCTTCTTTAGAGAACAAACACAAACAATTGCTTGTACCTACTCCCTTCTTATTATATTTAATAAAACAATCATTTAAGATATGTATTAATTAGTGTATTAGTGTATGCATGCGTACGTAATTATGTTGCCCATTTGATATAATTATCACATCTTTTTCTTCCTACCCCATTCTGTTAGTGCGGCTAACAATAATTGCTCTCTTGTTGCCCATTTAATATTGTCAAGCCACATGACATTCCGTTGCTTCAATTAATATATTTATGTCGTCATCTCGATCACAATGGCAAATACTATCATAGTTATGTTTCCAAATGACTATACCGACTTCTTGTTTCACTCATTGGTTACAGTTTGATGTTATTCCCAACTATTTCCTTTGTGTGATTAAGGTAACACGATTCTACCGATCCTATTGTAATTACTATTGTTTGGGGTCGTATGATTATGTGCTAATTGAGATGCTTTTATGTGCTAGTAGTAAAATAAGAAGTCTAGCCTACTTTTCGTAAGTGTGCAACACCATTAATCCATTATTAAAACCAAAACCATCATTAGTTTTAATTACTAACTAGACGACAAGATTTAAAAACACTTAGCCGCGAGTCGATGTCAAAGAATCAATAGTTTAAATACAATACCAACCAAACTTTAAAATAATCACACAATGTTAGTGCGTAACCCGATTCCAATTCCCACTTCCAATCTCTCTATTTTTACTATAGATCCGAATTAATAATTGTATGATCATGATGATGATGTCGCTTATGAATTCAATAGTTTTCTTTTTCATGGTAACAACTAAATATAATATCTCACTCAAATTACGCCGTCATATTTTATTGAATATACTATATACGCAAACGGTAATAGGACTAACATAACCAAACTACTAACAATCTTCATTTGATCAATCAACATAAGCCAAACGGGTAAATAACTTGCACCATTATTAAACAATCTAGCATACTAGACCGCAAAAATCATGACGTAATACCGAGGACAGTCGTCTACGTTACCTTTTTAGTGCTTAATCTTCAATGGAATCGTCAACAACGTAAGAGTCGGCGTCCGGGTCGTCCGAGTTTGAGCCTACGTCGAAATCGGAACGGAAACGGCGTTAAACATACACGTTTTAAAGCTACTGGACAACCTATTATATGAGGCGAAGTAAAACGGAAATGGTACGAATGGAAAGCTTACCGCGAGATGAAGAGAATGGCGCAAAAATTACTGGAAACCGTTAAGAAACGAGAGAGAACGGAACTGCCGAAAATGGGAGTTTGCTAAGCTAGAATAATGAAGAAATAGAAGAGACTTGGTTTGCTGAAATTAGGACTTTGTTTGCTAACAACTCCTCATTATATATATATATTATTTTAACCCTAAGAATACGAGGGATATCCATTAACCTATTTGAAAAGTGGGTTTGTTATTTTAATTGTCCACTTGATAAAGATATGCGGTCAATCCGTTACGGTTCTTTAAGAAACATAAAGTTGAAACTCGGTCTCCAGACGGTCTCACTACACAAAATAACGCGGTCTATTTAAAATAAATATGATGGTTTATAGAAATATTATATTATGGAATAAGCAAATTAAAACTCGAGACTAACTAATATTACGATGGAAAAAAAAATGCGGGTGTTACAGTCTCCCCTACTTTTAAAAAGTTTCGTCCTCGAAACTTAACGCGAGAAAACGAAGTTAAAAAAAATGTGAAAGAAAGGATCGAATTAAATAGGACAATAATAATTAATCACCTCTCTCAAAAAGATGTGGGTGCTTTACTCGCATAGAGTCTTCAGTTTCCCATGTCTCTTCCTCGAACTTGTCGCACCTCCAAAGGACTTTCACTAAAGGTACAACCTTATTTCTAAGGCGTTTTTCCTTCTTATCCAAGATGCGAATCGGTCGTTCCTCGTAGGTTAGGTTAGGCTCAATTTCAAGACTTGATCTGCAGGACGTGACTGGGATCGCTAATGTACTTCCTCAGCTGAGAAACATGGAACACGTCATGAACCTTCCCAAGACTAGCTGGCAACTCCAACCTATACGCCACTGGACCAAATCTCTTGATCACCTCATAAGGACCCACATACTTAGGACTCAGCTTCCCTTTGATCCCAAACCTTTTAACACCCTTCATCGGAGAAACTTTGAGAAACACCTTGTCACCCACCTCGAACTCTAAAGGTCGTCGTCTTATATCTGCATAAGATTTTTGTCTATCTTGAGCTGCCTTCATCCTTTCTCGAATCAGTTTGACGCCGTCAATGGTCTCTTGTAGCTTCTCAGGACCCAATTCACGGACTTCACCAGCTTGATCCCAACATAATGGGCTGCGGCATTTCTTCCCGTACAAAGCCTCATAAGGAGCCATCTTGATGCTTGCATGATAACTGTTATTGTAGGAAAACTCGACCAAAGGTAAATTCTTCTCCCAACTCGCTTGAAAATCCAAGGCACAAGCACGGAGCATGTCTTCAAGGGTTTGAATAGTTCTCTCCGTCTGTCCATCTGTAGCGGCATGAAAAGCTGTACTCATCATTAACTTGCTACCCATAGCCTTCTGCAACGCTTGCCAAAAACGGGAACAAAATCTTGGATCTCGATCGGACACAATCTCCAAAGGAACACCGTGATATCTTACTATCTCATTCACATAAGCACTTGCCAAACGATCTAAACTCCAAGTCTCCTTGATTGGCACGAAACGAGCACACTTCGTCAGACGATCCACGATCACCCAAACGGCATCTTTACCACCAACAGTTCTTGGCAATGCCATCACAAAGTCCATAGAGATAGACTCCCACTTCCAAGTAGGAATCGCCAACGGTTGCAACAAACCACCTGGTCTCTTATGATCAATTTTAACCTGCTGACAAGTAAGACACTTACTCACATACTCAGCAATGTCATTCCTCATGCGGGGCCACCAAAACTGGAGCTTCAAATCTTGATACATCTTATCACCACCTGGATGCACTGAATACGGTATGTTATGCGCCTCACTCAAAATCTTTACTTTCAACTCGACATCGTCGGGATACACCATCTACCTCGAAACTTGAGAACCCCATCTGGATTGACTTCAAAACCAACAGCTTTACCACTATCCAACTTAGAACGGATCTCAGCCAATTTAGAATCAGCTACCTGCCTCTCTCGGATCTCCCGGAACAACTCCGGTTCAGCCACCATGGCATTCAGATATGCACTACTAGGTTCCACAAATTCCAAATTAAGCTTCCGGAATTCTGCACACAAATCATTTGGCAAAATTCGATAGAGTTAACGAAATGAACGGTCTTCCCTCCGAGAGCATCACCTACAACATTGGCCTTCCCTTCATGATAAAGCAACTCCACATCATAATCATTAACCAACTCTAACCAGCGTCTTTGTCTCGCGTTTAAGTCCTTCCGAGTGAAAATGTACTTGAGACTCTTGTGGTCGGTGTAGATGCGGCATTGAACTCCAATCAAGTAGTGTCGCCATATCTTAAGAGCATGTACCACAAATTGCTAACTCTATATCGTGCGTCGGATAATTCACCTCGTGAACTTTCAACTGCCTTGAAGCATAAGCAATCACCTTTCTATTTTGCATCAGGACACACCCCAACCCATTCTTAGAAGCATCGCAAAAGATGTCAAACTCAACACCATCTTCGGGTAAGGTCAAAACAGAGCGAAGTCGGTCTTGCTTTCAACTCTTGAAAAGCTTTCTCACATGCCTCGGACAAATAAACTTTGATTCCTTCTTCAGCAACTGAGTCATCGGTCTCGCCAGTTTAGAAAAATCCTTGACAAATCTGCGGTAATAACCAGCCAAACCCAAGAAGCTTCGAATCTCATTGACACTAGTTGGACTCTTCCATTCCAAAACAGCCTCCACCTTAGATGGATCCACCATTACACCTTCCTTTGAGATGATATGCCCCAAAAACGACACCTCCTTTAACCAGAATTCACACTTAGAGAACTTTGCATACCATTTTTGTTTACGAAGAATATCGAGTATTGCGCGAAGATGCGCTTTATGCTCGTTCTCATCCTTGGAATAGATCAAGATGTCATCAATGAAAACCACCACACACTTATCCAAAAACTCCCTGAACGTCCTATTCATCTGGTCCATGAAAACTGCAGGAGCATTCGTCAAACCAAAAGGCATCACCTTAAACTCATAATGACCATATCTTGTACTAAAAGCTGTCTTCGGGATGTCAGCCTCTTTAACTGGAATCTGATGATAGCCCGATCTCAAATCAATCTTGGAGAACACACCTGCACCCCTCAACTGATCGAACAAATCATTAATCCTGGGCAACGGGTACTTATTCTTGATGGTCACGCGGTTCAGCTCACGGTAGTCTATACACAATCTCATACTACCATCCTTCTTCTTGACGAACAAAACAGGAGCACCCCAAGGAGAAGCACTCGGGCGGATAAAACCCTTCTCGATCATCTCATCTAACTGCTTCTTCAATTCTTGCAATTCGATAGGAGCCATACGATATGGAGCCTTCGCACAGGTCCGGTCCCAGGTACAAGATCGATAGCAAACTCAACATCCCTCTCCGGAGGTATACCTGGTAGCTCATCTGGAAAAACATCTGCATACCCACTGACAACCGGAACATCTTCAAGTTTCGGTAACGATGGAGCATTCGTCACCACACATAGATACACTTCATGTCCTTTCCTCTGCATGCCAATAAGCTTCATTGCTGAAATTAACTTGATACATGGTTGCATTCTCATTCCCTTATAAGTCAACTTCGTACCACACGGACTCTTAAGAAAAATCTTCTGGTCTCGGCATTGAAATCTAGCATCGTAACAGGATAACCAATCCATGCCTAGAATGATGTCAAACTCGGCTAAAGAGAAACTAATAAGAGTAGCTGGAAGGATAGATCCCACAATAGAGATAGGAACATCCTTGAATACCGTGGAACATGAAACAACTTCGCCGGACGGTAAAGATATAGGAGTGGTCTCGGCGAAATGGGAAACAAGAGCGACTTTCTTGGCAAAGGATACGGATATAAAAAAAAGAGATGCGCCATGATCGAATAAAATATAAGCGGAATATCTCAAATCAGAAACATACCGGTAATCACATCTGGGTGTGCCTCGGCCTCGACGGCTCATCACGAAGATACGTCCCTTCGGCTTAGGAACATTCGCTGCAGGTAGGAGTAGTATCTTTCTTGGGACAATCGCAGACTTTGTGACCTTGTTCTTTGCAATTATAACATCCCAAAGGATTACCCTTACAGTCCCTCCCGGGATGGTAGGTCTTCCGCAATGTAGCATACTTTGTCCTTGCTCGGAACATTCTTCCAAAAATCCTTTACGGTTCTCATGCTTGCCCTTCTTGAAACTGTAGGACTGCGAAGTAGAAGGAGTAAATGGCCTCTTGGAAGATTTAGCAGTCTCAGCTACCGCTTCAAGTCTGACAGCTTCAATAGCACCCTCAGCCCAAAGAGCTTCATCGTAAACACGCGCGAATGTATCAGTATCTCTTCTCACCATACCCTGGATCTTAGCCTTTAACCCCTGCAAAAAAGAAAGTCTTAAGGGCTTCATTAGGAATCATAGGTTCAAAAAATGGGCTAGAGCATTAAACTCGGTCGAAGTATATTCTTGTACGGACGAATCCCCTTGCTTGAAATTCGGAACTCGCCATCTTCTCGGTGTTTCAATTGAGCAGGATAGAATCTTGCTTCCAAAAGAGTCTTGAATCTCTCCCAGCCAAAACATGGTTCCAAAGTAGCAGTGGGACCAGTCATAGCCCACCAATGATCCGCTTCCTTCTCGAGAAAATGTGCAGCAATGTTAACTTTATCGGCCTCTGCAACACGGTACAGAATGAAATGCTTCTCCATGTCTCTGGTCCACTCTGACATCAGCACAGGATCAACAGTTCCATCATAAATCTTGGCGTTACTCCTCGCAATCCGGCTTGCAATATTTGTATACTGGTTCTGGTTGTTGTTGTTGTTGTTGTGGTTGTTGTTGTTGTTACAATTCTGATTCTGGAGCAAATGAGTAAGAGCTTCGAGAATCGCATTGTTCACGTTACCAGGTCTGCCTGTCATCTTTACTCAAAATAAGCCGAGGTTAGACCCTAACAATGGTGCTAATCACCCAAGCAAACAAACACATGCAGCCTACCACCTTAGGTCCTTAACTGTCTACCCATCTCTCACTTTAGTCATTAAGGTTAAGCTTAAAATTTAATATTTTATTTGGGTTTACCGAGTGTAAGCGTCGGGAGCAACCATGCTCTGATACCAACTGTAACAACCACGGTAAAACAAGAATGCAAATTAAGTTCAAGGTGGCGGAAACACCTCGACACCGCGGTGGCTACTAAATAAAACCAAGTGCTCAAATGGAAATACAAGGTCTACGGGGAATAAATACCCCTATAACCAAAAGGAAATAAAAGTTTTAACCAAAGTCAAATAAAACTAAAAGAGTGCACTAAACAAAGGCGCTCGCTAGCTCACTCGATGCAACCCCAGACAAAATAAGCAACCATCATCCACCTGTCAGTCATAAGAATGACAGCCACAGTCAGTGGGGAGTAACTCGGACGTCCTCCCAGCCATATTACATCACGATAAAGCAACCAAGTAATTAAGATAGATCAATAATGAACAAATGACTTACCAGTAAACATATTATACAATTAAAATTATAAACTCATTATAAATTAATCATACTTTAAACTAAATAAATCAAATGACTCATTTAATAAAGGTAAACTTATTATACCAAACATATTAAATCAGTTACCACTCAGTAAGGCGAAACGTCAAGGCAACCCATCACTGTTACCTTATCCCTACGGTAGGACTACGATAAATATACGGTCCTAGTCTAAGTATGGCCACACTCTCGGGACAAACGCCCCGATTAGACGATCACCAAGCCTATAAACATCCGGGCTGATGACCCCATAGACTCCATATTAGCCTATAAACAACCGGGCTAATAGGACGACTCCAACCTGCCTAGACTGCCCATACACACAGCTACTAGGATATAAGTGAAGCGGATAATATAAGACGATTCATACTTACGTTGGCTAACTAATTAATATGGACAAACAATTATAAAACTTACGACAGTCAGTTGAATGCAAAAATGACAACAGCATCCACAAACATGCTTTTAATATTATATACTACATATTATAGCATGACCGATCACCAGACATAACTTTGCATGCAACATACTCCACTCTTTTGATTTAATAAGCAGGCTAAACGAAGGCACTAAAACTATCATTATTATTGTATATTATGTGAGTGTGGTTGTTGTATGTCCCCACACCACTTTCCTTTCTCTTCTTTCTGAGAACAAACACAAACAATTGCTTGTACCTACTCCCTTCTTATTATATTTAATAAAACAATCATTTAAGATATGTATTAATTAGTGTATTAGTGTATGCATGCGTACGTAATTATGTTGCCCATTTGATATAATTATCACATCTTTTTCTTCCTACCCCATTCTGTTAGTGCGGCTAACAATAATTGCTCTCTTGTTGCCCATTTAATATTGTCAAGCCACATGACATTCCGTTGCTTCAATTAATATATTTATGTCGTCAT
Source organism: Silene latifolia (assembly GCF_048544455.1). Lineage (NCBI taxonomy): Eukaryota > Viridiplantae > Streptophyta > Magnoliopsida > Caryophyllales > Caryophyllaceae > Silene > Silene latifolia. The sequence continues at coordinate 127,470,887 of NC_133531.1, read as the reverse complement.
CTCGATCACAATGGCAAATACTATCATAGTTATGTTTCCAAATGACTATACCGACTTCTTGTTTCACTCATTGGTTACGCTTTGATGTTATTCCCAACTATTTCCTTTGTGTGATTAAGGTAACACGATTCTACCGATCCTATTGTAATTACTATTGTTTGGGGTCGTATGATTATGTGCTAATTGAGATGCTTTTATGTGCTAGTAGTAAAATAAGAAGTCTAGCCTACTTTTCGTAAGTGTGCAACACCATTAATCCATTATTAAAACCAAAACCATCATTAGTTTTAATTACTAACTAGACGACAAGATTTAAAAACACTTAGCCGCGAGTCGATGTCAAAGAATCAATAGTTTAAATACAATACCAACCAAACTTTAAAATAATCACACAATGTTAGTGCGTACAAACCCGATTCCAATTCCCACTTCCAATCTCTCTATTTTTACTATAGATCCGAATTAATAATTGTATGATCATGATGATGATGTCGCTTATGAATTCAATAGTTTTCTTTTTCATGGTAACAACTAAATATAATATCTCACTCGTAAACACGTCGTCATATTTTATTGAATATACTATATACGCAAACGGTAATAGGACTAACATAACCAAACTACTAACAATCTTCATTTGATCAATCAACATAAGCCAAACGGGTAAATAACTTGCACCATTATTAAACAATCTAGCATACTAGACCGCAAAAATCATGACGTAATACCGAGGACAGTCGTCTACGTTACCTTTTTAGTGCTTAATCTTCAATGGAATCGTCAACAACGTAAGAGTCGGCGTCCGGGTCGTCCGAGTTTGAGCCTACGTCGAAATCGGAACGGAAACGGCGTTAAACATACACGTTTTAAAGCTCTTGGACAACCTATTATATGAGGCGAAGTAAAACGGAAATGGTACGAATGGAAAGCTTACCGCGAGATGAAGAGAATGGCGCAAAAATTACTGAAACCGTTAAGAAACGAGAGAGAACGAAGGCTAAAAATGGGAGTTTGCTAAGCTAGAATAATGAAGAAATAGAAGAGACTTGGTTTGCTGAAATTAGGACTTTGTTTGCTAACAACTCCTCATTATATATATATTATTTTAACCCTAAGAATACGAGGGATATCCATTAACCTATTTGAAAAGTGGGTTTGTTATTTTAATTGTCCACTTGATAAAGATATGCGGTCAATCCGTTACGGTTCTTTAAGAAACATAAAGTTGAAACTCGGTCTCCAGACGGTCTCACTACACAAAATAACGCGGTCTATTTAAAATAAATATGATGGTTTATAGAAATATTATATTATGGAATAAGCAAATTAAAACTCGAGACTAACTAATATTACGATGGAAAAAAAAATGCGGGTGTTACAGGTACTCTATCAAGTAGCCTTAGGTACTCGATAGAGTAAGGGGGTACTCTATCAAGTAGCCTTAGGCACTCGATCGAGTAAGGGGGTACTCGATCGAGTACCTTGGGTACTCGATCGAGTGTCCGGTTTTACGGGGAGTTTTCTCGGGTTTTGTTAATTATGCGATTAAGGTATTTAAGCTTCGTCGTCATTATTCTAAATCACTTTTACAAAACCTAAATTCCTGTTTAAGAGAGAAAGCAAACAAGTTCATCTTCTTAATCGCATTCTTAGCAATTCCGGAGTTCGACGGTCGATTCTTGTCGTTGTTCGTACCGTTGAGTTCCTTGCGTCGAGGGTAAGATCTATGTACCCTTTTTATTGTCTTTCCTTTGATTTGGTTAAACCCTAATTTTGGGATTGGGGGTTTTTATGATTTGTTATGGTTAGATTGTAATTATGTGATTATGTGATAGGAGAAGGATTTGTAAGGGAGAGGTTTTGAGACAAATTTCTAGATCGTCGATGATTGTGTTGCTTTCCGGTAGGATTTCTACTCGGTATTAGTCCCATAATGGGATGATTGTTGATGTGTTAAGATTGATTGTTTGATATAGTAATTGTATTGTGACGGCTGTGATTGTGATTGTACACTGTTGATAGATTCAGACGATTGTTGATATTGTGATTGTGATTGGTTGCCTATGGTTCTCGAGATGCGTTCTCGGCTGAGTGGAGTCACTTGCGGGAGTGGCTTCACGCCCTAGTTTCGCCCTTCGTGGAACCCGCCACGGAAGGGGATGTGCACATTAATGGATAGGGTTATCGCTCGGTATGATGAGCGGGGCTTAGGTGGGAACGGCTGCGGTCCCCCATCGGCGGTCGGTCCAAAGGGACGATCGATTGAGATGATTGGAGTTGGTTGGTTGTGTATGTGTGTGATTAAGTCAGTGCTTATCTTATTGTGACATGTATGTTAATTGTGTGATTAGTATTGACCCCGTTTAAATGTTTTAAAAACTGTGGTGATCCATTCGGGGTGGTGAGCGATTGCTTAGCGGTATATCTTGGATACACGTGAGATCTAGCTGGGGATGGAGTCATCACATATCAGAGTCTTTAGTCTTCCGCTGTGTTTGTTAGGACAGTTCCTTTCAGTTGGTTTATAGTTTGAGAACAGTTGTATTTTGCTTACAGTTGGTTTTGTAATGTAATCATTTAAACTTATTTAATAAAGTATGTTTCTTCATTGTCTTATGATTATCATGCCTCGGGTAATCGAGATGGTGACATCCTTATACCTGAGTGGTCCTGGTAAGGCACTTGGAGTATGGGAGTGTTACAGTTTGTAGCTTAAAAATAATCTAGCTTGAAAATCTTATGTGGTAAAGGTAAGTTAGTAGAAACTAACTTACCATTGGAGATGCTCTAATAAAGCTAGTTGCTTAAGGCAAACTATTATACATGGCATTCTCCAAGGTCTAGCAACTAGCTTGCAATTTTAAGAAATTGCAAGTAAGTACCTAAACTACACCATTGGACTTGCTCTAATAAATGAAAAAATTGCATGCCCTTTTCATTTTTTTTCCCTGTAATGCCCAGATCAGGAAAAATGATTATATCATTAGTTATATAGGAGCATTGTACAAACATATCACATTTAATTGAGCTTTTATGTATTTTTTTTTCAACTTTGAAACTTTTTGGATTATATTTTAATTTTTTAACATCAAGACTAAAATCTAATTGGGCTTATCAATACTATATATTAAATCCAGAAACCAAGGGATTTCAATGTAATTAAAGAAAGTTATACAAATTAATTATACTATATAGTTTTAAATCAATAGCACTATGTGATGGACCCGATTAAGGGATTTCAATGCAAATATTATATAGTTTGGGTTAAAACTAAATTATATAGAAGCTTGGTAATTTTCCTAAACATGGTCAATTTCCTTAAAATAAAATAATTAATTAAGATGATCAATTTCATTAAAATAAAATAATTAATTAGTATAAACATGCACACTTATGGTATTAGTTATTATCATCATAAAATTATATATTAAATTTAAAATCTATGCAATTTTATTAAACTTTATAGTTTATTAGATGTATAGAGATGTTAATTATTTAACATACAAAAATATAATAAGTAGGTTATAAATAATTCAAGTTAGATTCCATAATATATAATATTGCATAATCTTTCGATTTGATTTAATGCATATATGTAATATATTTATATAAATATATAATCCTCTTAAAATTGCATGCCTAAGTAGTAAAAGTAATTTCGTCAGTAAAGAAAAGAATTGTAGTAACATTTGATATAGTTATATGATAATAATCACTCATTTGAATAGTAAAAGTAACAATATTATCAACGAGATTAGTGAGAGTGGTAGAAACAACAATGGGACTAGTGAAATAATAATCAATATTAATGCGGTAATAGTAAAAGTAACAATAATTACGGCGGAAGTAGTGAAATTATCAATATTAATGCGGCAGTAGTTACAGTAACAATAATTAAGGCGGGAGTAGTGAAAGTAACAATGATTACGGGCAAGTAGTAAAATGTTATTACTATTGTTTCATTAATAAGAGTAAAATATTAATAGCGCCGGAAGTAGTGAATTTGTCTCAAAATTTATTTCATCGTAATTTTAGGATATGTTATAAAAAATATATTAATAACAAATTTATGGGTTATGCAACTTTAAGTAATTTTATTTAATGAAAAAAATTTTGATGGTAAGTAGAGGTAGCCCGGGCGAAGCCGGGCACCAATACTAGTATATATATATATATATATATATATATATATATATATATATATATATATATTATGTGTTTTTCTAATGTGCCCTTAGGGCACACGTTAATAAATCAAATATGGCAAGATTCATATAATATTCTCACTAATTATGGTAAAACTAAGTATATAATTATAATTATCATGCATATATTATTTATAATTTTCACTTTGTGAACTCAATATTTATAATTTTATATATACAAAGGAGCTCATAAACTTTACAATAAAATTCATAATTCTTACACTTATGCTCAAATACGAAGTACTTATGAAGTTCAATAACTAAACCGCCAGTTATGATACAATTGTATTACAACTTGTGGCATAATCTACCTACTGGCCTAGAACAAATGTCTCATAATTAAAACAAAATTACATACTTACTAACAAAGTGATATATGAGAGTTTGTCTTTTCAAAGTGAAATCGGTTAAAATTTTGGTTACTTATATAAGATAAATGTTTTTACCATTTGATAGGTTTAATTTAAAAATTAATAACCTTTAAAAAATACTTTCTAGTTCTAGGGAACATCCTGAGTAAGAAGTCGGGTTTTTTCCCTCATTGTAAAGCTAATATTATTTGTTTCCCGAGGCATAATCGTAAATTGGTTAGATATTTTTATTTCCCTCTTTTACCTTTTAAACACCCTATTTACTAAAAGAATAGATGAACTCACAAATTTTCCTCCAAAATACATCTTTTTAAATAAGGAAGCTATTGATAATTTAATTGCATTCAATTCATCAAATTATATAATTTTCACCAAACATTAAACTATAATATTTTAATTAAAATATAAATAATATATTTCAACACATTACTCAATTCTCTTTGATTCATTTTCAGTTTTAATTTTTTTTTTTTTTGCTCGAAACAAAATACATAACGAGAAAAATGAATAACTAATGAGATAGTACTATTATTTTACATTGGAATTTTACTCAATTTTGTTGGATAATTTTATAGTTTAATTTTTTTCCCTCATATCAAAATATAATGATGGGAAATATAAAAAAAGATTAATGATGTGTTAATTTAACATGATTAAGTAATACAAAAATAAAAAACAATATAAATACCGCGCATTCATTGCGCGAGATCTAAACTAGTTTCAAATTAATTGATAATAAAGGGTAAATTAGGAATTTTTTATTTCCCTTTTAACTCAAGAAGGCCAATCAATTTAATATAAAAGAAGTGAATGAATTAACTAATATTAAATTCGATTGCAAAATATTTTTAACATAAATTTATTATGCGGAAAAAGAAAATAAGTGAAAGACAATCATTCCCATGGATGTGATACGTACTAGATATATGGCGTTGTTGGTATTGTTATACGAGAATAATTCATCCACATTCTTTCTTGTTTATTTAACCATTGAGTTCATAATTGTTATTTCTGTTAGATTACCCTAACTTTGGTTAGTACAAATTACACTCCTTTTTTGATAAAAACGGACGAACCTGAGACCTACAGTGAGTAGAGTTCCAAAAGAGAGCGACAAAACTAGAAAATGAAACACAAAAACATCCTAACAAAGCATAAGCTATTCGGCTCTAAGACCTTTGTCCTCTCCACGACCTTAACGATTTCCAATTGTTCACCCAAACTTCTAACGAGTACGGCATTTTGTCCTTCCAAGCTTTGCACCACATCCCCACCCTTAACACTACTTTGTCCGACAGACCTCTCCAGTTTGGTGCTTTGTTTTCAAAAATACTTTCATTCCTCACCTCCCAAATAAGGGTCACTATAGCAACGAACATCGCCTCCCAAATCCGTTTTCAAAACCAAAAAATGGGAATCATTCCACTATAGAAAAGCCTCCTCAATATCCAGAGGGCAGGTCCACTTCATATTCCAATCATCACAACAAATGGGTGTTTTTAGACCGTCTTACATAATAATTACTCGATGATTGGAAAAAGTAAAAGGTTAAAAAGATTGAAACTTTATATCTGCAACAGTAGTCAAATGATTGTTAAAGGAAGGAAAAAGGAAAAATGGTAATTAAAAATGAAAATGAAATTGATTTGAAAATAGGAAGACCCTTCCCCAAGTAAGAAAGACGACGATGTGTAATTGTGTAGTGGCAATTTGGTAATTAAGAGCAAGTAGTAACATCACCGCCGACGTTTGTGTATGTGAGGTTGTGATGTCACACAAGATAATTCATCTAACGGACAGGATTTTTACGCTTAAGTTTCCTACAAAATGTACAAATAGGATTTCCAACAATCATGTCCGCAAATCGACCGAATCGACCGGACCAAAACTGAAATTAAAAGTTCTGATCCAGTCTCCATGACTCCATCCAAGCTTTTTAAGGATTTTGGTTTTCGGTCCAGATCTGATTTTTTCCGATCCGCGCTGAATTGGACAAAAAGCTCAAAATCTATTATTTTTTTTATTTTAACTTTTTATCTTAGGTTAGTTTACATAAAAATCTTTATAAATGTTGTTCCAATATGCTCCTCAATGGTTGATAAAAGTTTTTCAACCCTATGCTCCTAAATTTATGGACTTAATTCCAATTTCTCTAAATCTACTTTGATTTAGTTCTTATAAGTTCAGTTCGATTCAAATTTACTTTTTTAATTTTTAATGAACTTGTAGTAAATTATTTGTTAAGTTCAAGTCCTATATATTATCGTAACACGCACAATTATCCCAAATTATTATCTTTGGGCATTTGAAAAGCGAGGGTGTTAATAGTGGACAAGTCAAAACCCCCAAAATACCATATTCCATGGGGGCGACCGAGGGTGAGGCCCGATGCTAGTGATAGTGTTGGTGGGTGTCGATGATTAGAGGGTTAGTGGCTGGTGATGAAGGTAATAAGGGTAACGGTTGAAACCCATATGGGTAGAGGAATCTATTTGTGGAAATAAGGGGTAATAGTAGTCTTAAAAAATGTAAATGAGTAACAAAAATGTACTATAAACAAACACTTAAGAGCAAGTTCAATGGTAGGTGGATATCTTCTAGCTTGATAAATCCACGTCATATCCTAAGTTATATAACCATTTGAAGCTACTAAACTCTTTCAATGGCTTAGCTATCTTTTACACTAGCTTGAGATGAATCACAAATTCCAATAGATCAAAAATTAAAAATAAATCAAACTTAATTTATGAAACTAATTTTCCTATTGATTGTTTTGTATAGGCCAATTTAAGCAACTAGCTTAAGAGAATCTCTAATGGTTAAGTAAAAGGACTTGCTTGCAAATAAAAAAGTTTTCAAGCTACTTGCTTAACCATTAGAGCACTTTACGTATACTAGCTTAAATTGAGCTAGTAGCTCCATGGAGCTAGTAGCTCAAATGGGCCTACAAGAAAAAATCTACCAATTAAAACATTACTTGAATATTTTTAATTTTTATTTTCTAAGTAAAATAAGTAAATGTATTAATTAAAAGGGTGTTGTGGAAGGTAGTTGACATATGGTGCATTTAAGCCACAACAATAAGCTAGTAGCTTACCATTGTAGTAGTTTGTAGCTTAAAAATAATCTCGCTTGAAAATCTTATGTGGTAAAGGTAAGTTAGTAGAAACTAACTTACCATTGGAGATGCTCTAATAAAGCTAGTTGCTTAAGGCAAACTATTATACATGGCATTCTCCAAGGTCTAGCAACTAGCTTGCAATTTTAAGAAATTGCAAGTAAGTACCTAAACTACACCATTGGACTTGCTCTAATAAATGAAAACATTGCATGCCCTTTTCATTTTTTTTCCCTGTAATGCCCAGATCAGGAAAAATGATTATATCATTAGTTATATAGGAGCATTGTACGAACATATCAAATTTAATTGAGCTTTTATGTATTTTTTTTTCAACTTTGAAACTTTTTGGATTATATTTTAATTTTTTAACATCAAGACTAAAATCTAATTGGGCTTATCAATACTATATATTAAATCCAGAAACCAAGGGACTTCAATGTAATTAAAGAAAGTTATACAAATTAATTATACTATATAGTTTTAAATCAATAGCACTATGTGATGGACCCGATTAAGGGATTTCAATGCAAATATTATATAGTTTGGGTTAAAACTAAATTATATAGAAGCTTGGTAATTTTCCTAAACATGGTCAATTTCCTTAAAATAAAATAATTAATTAAGATGGTCAATTTCATTAAAATAAAATAATTAATTAGTATAAACATGCACACTTATGGTATTAGTTATTATCATCATAAAATTATATATTAAATTTAAAATCTATGCAATTTTATTAAACTTTATAGTTTATTAGATGTATAGAGATGTTAATTATTTAACATACAAAAATATAATAAGTAGGTTATAAATAATTCAAGTTAGATTCCATAATATATAATATTGCATAATCTTTCGATTTGATTTAATGCATATATGTAATATATTTATATAAATATATAATCCTCTTAAAATTGCATGCCTAAGTAGTAAAAGTAATTTCGTCAGTAAAGAAAAGAATTGTAGTAACATTTGATATAGTTATATGATAGTAATCACTCATTTGAATAGTAAAAGTAACAATATTATCAACGAGATTAGTGAGAGTGGTAGAAACAACAACGGGAGTAGTGAAATAATAATCAATATTAATGCGGTAATAGTGAAAGTAACAATAATTACGGCGGAAGTAGTGAAATTATCAATATTAATGCGGCAGTAGTTACAGTAACAATAATTAAGGCGGGAGTAGTGAAAGTAACAATGATTACGGGCAAGTAGTAAAATATTATTACTATTGTTTCATTAATAAGAGTAAAATATTAATAGCGCCGGAAGTAGTGAATTTGTCTCAAAATTTATTTCATCGTAATTTTAGGATATGTTATAAAAAATATATTAATAACAAATTTATGGGTTATGCAACTTTAAGTAATTTTATTTAATGAAAAAATTTTTGATGGTAAGTAGAGGTAGCCCGGGCGAAGCCGGGCACCAATACTAGTATATATATATATATATATTATGTGTTTTTCTAATGTGCCCTTAGGGCACACGTTAATAAATCAAATATGGCAAGATTCATATAATATTCTCACTAATTATGGTAAAACTAAGTATATAATTATAATTATCATGCATATATTATTTATAATTTTCACTTTGTGAACTCAATATTTATAATTTTATATATACAAAGGAGCTCATAAACTTTACAATAAAATTCATAATTCTTACACTTATGCTCAAATACGAAGTACTTATGAAGTTCAATAACTAAACCGCCAGTTATGATACAATTGTATTACAACTTGTGGCATAATCTACCTACTGGCCTAGAACAAATGTCTCATAATTAAAACAAAATTACATACTTACTAACAAAGTGATATATGAGAGTTTGTCTTTTCAAAGTGAAATCGGTTAAAATTTTGGTTACTTATATAAGATAAATGTTTTTACCATTTGATAGGTTTAATTTAAAAATTAATAACCTTTAAAAAATACTTTCTAGTTCTAGGGAACATCCTGAGTAAGAAGTCGGGTTTTTTCCCTCATTGTAAAGCTAATATTATTTGTTCCCCGAGGCATAATCGTAAATTGTTTAGATATTTTTATTTCCCTCTTTTACCTTTTAAATACCCTATTTATTAAAAGAATAGATGAACTCACAAATTTTCCTCCAAAATACATCTTTTTAAATAAGGAAGCTATTGATAATTTAATTGCATTCAATTCATCAAATTATATAATTTTCACCAAACATTAAACTATAATATTTTAATTAAAATATAAATAATATATTTCAACACATAACTCAATTCTCTTTGATTCATTTTCAGTTTTAAATTTTTTTTTTGCTCGAAACAAAATACATAACGAGAAAAATGAATAACTAATGAGATAGTACTATTATTTTACATTGGAATTTTACTCAATTTTGTTGGATAATTTTATAGTTCAATTTTTTTCCCTCATATCAAAATATAATGATGGGAAATATAAAAAAAGATTAATGATGTGTTAATTTAACATGATTAAGTAATACAAAAATAAAAAACAATATAAATACCGCGCATTCATTGCGCGAGATCTAAACTAGTTTCAAATTAATTGATAATAAAGGGTAAATTAGGAATTTTTTATTTCCCTTTTAACTCAAGAAGGCCAATCGATTTAATATAAAAGAAGCGAATGAATTAACTAATATTAAATTCGATTGCAAAATATTTTTAACATAAATTTATTATGCGGAAAAAGAAAATAAGTGAAAGACAATCATTCCCATGGATGTGATACGTACTAGATATATGGCGTTGTTGGTATTGTTATACGAGAATAATTCATCCACATTCTTTCTTGTTTATTTAACCATTGAGTTCATAATTGTTATTTCTGTTAGATTACCCTAACTTTGGTTAGTACAAATTACACTCCTTTTTTGATAAAAACGGGACGAACCTGCAGACCTACAAAGGTGAGTAGATTTCCAAAAGAGAGCGACAAAACTAGAAAATCAAACACAAAAACATCCTAACAAAGCATAAGCTATTCGGCTCTAAGACCTTTGTCCTCTCCACGACCTTAACGATTTCCAATTGTTCACCCAAACTTCTAACGAGTACGACATTTTGTCCTTCCAAGCTTTGCACCACATCCCCACCCTTAACACTACTTTGTCCGACAGACCTCTCCAGTTTGGTGCTTTGTTTTCAAAAATACTTTCATTCCTCACCTCCCAAATAAGGGTCACTATAGCAACGAACATCGCCTCCCAAATCCGTTTTTCAAAACCAGGAAAATGGGAATCATTCCACCATAGAAAAGCCTCCTCAATATCCAGGGGGCAGGTCCACTTCATATTCCAATCATCACAGCAATCCATCCAAAGCTTCTAAGAGTATCGACAGTACAAATTACACTCCTATTCTTTATAATTTTGGCGCAAATCTGAAAATAGAGATTTTGTTTTTTTATCGGTATTTTAATAGGGTGACGTCGAGTTTCGGTACCACTTGATGGCGCCCTATCACTTCTCATATCTTATCCATTATGAAAACAAATAAACTAGAATTGGTCAAATGGAAGTATAACTTGGTAAAAATGGATCAAGTCTTTTTTTTAGGTGTAAAGCGGGGTGTTCCACCATCGATATCAGTGTATAATTCTCTCGTCGCATGTGCTCTCATGAAAAGATATTCTGGTAGTCAAAGAGTTTGCTCCGCTCATATGGGCAGAGATCGAACCCCAACCCTAATCTCATGATTAAGAGAAGAGGTAAGCAATCACCACACCAAACCTATCTAAGTAGTAAAAATGGATATAAGTCATATAAGGGTTTTCCATTTGGTTACTTGTCCAAAAATCAACTTTAAAGAAAACTTTGCACTCGTTTATTTTGAAGTGGACTTTATTTAAGGTTAGCTTAACAAAGATGAAATTGTGCCTCATTTTGATGTAGTAGGTTGGACTCGATCGAGTTTTTCTCTTGGTGCATACTAATCAACAATTAAATAGAAAATGCAAGTATTTTATTATTTCTAATATTGACTTAGAAAATTCAAAACAATTTCATAGCAAGTGATTTTCTTAGCAAGTCATAGTGCATGACTAATGTATCCCAGCGCGTTATATGTCAAATGTCAATCATAGCAATATCTTTGTACCACCTTTTTTTTCTTTTACCTTGATTCCTTACTCAAGCCTTACTGCCTTAGTCGTGTAAATGTCACTTGCGCCTATTCTCTCTATGTCAGTAAATTCTTTACGTTTTCCTTTAAGAAGTATCTCAATTATCAATTCTTTGCTATACTCCAGTATTTGTCATAATCATTTTTACTTTTTTTTTTTTTTTTTTTTTTTTTGTCTTTGATAAGAATATTTTAATCAAAGGTAAATAAATAATCAGGAATCAAAGAGTATTTTTTTAACATATTTTAATAAAAAAAACCCCTTACAACACACAATCATGTCCAAGTATAAGTTCTTAAAGATCAGAGTAAAGGAGAAAAAGCAAGAGTTAATTTATTAGGATGAATTTTTACAATAGTAGATTTCAAACCTAATCACGGATATTTAATTATCATCAATTGATGAGTTTGCATGGTGGGCTATCTAGACAATTACTTGGGCAATGATGGTAAGTGTACTGTTTTATCGCGGCTTTAAAGGAACCGCGGCACTCTTTCAATTAATATCAAACCCACCAATTATGAGAGTTGCTTCTACTTAACCAAACACTCTCCCTAACATTATTTTTTTTTGGTGCACCACTTCCTCCACTTCCTACTATTTATTTCTAACATCGCGTGAAAAGATTATCTCAACCAAATATTTAAGTTGATGATTAATTTAAAGGTTGTGGTCAATTAAAAATACGGAATAGTTTGTACGTATTGTATCATACATACACTTTGTCAAAGATATTGGTGCCCATTCGATATCTATCGACCATGAGTCCATGATAATACGACGCGCTACTGCCGAGTTTCATCAACTTATATTAGCAAATTTTACGAGTACCTAGTTTCATCAACTTATGCTAGCAACTTGTATATATATATTGGCATACACGAAACAAAAATGTTTGGTATTAAGTAGATTATAAATCGTTAAAAGTATGATCACGATATGACCATGAGTTTTAAGTTAATGAATGCATGCATGCAAAGATAGTCTGTTCTATAGTTTATATTAACGTTCTACCGGACCTAGTCGGCTAGCTAGTCATAGCCAAGTCCGACTCTCAACAATATAATCGTAGGACCATCTCGACACTTAATTCCAAGAAAAAAAAATGTTGCTCAGATCCGTATTAATGTTACTCCGTATCAAATAACTTTGTAGTAATAGAAGGCACTGTGACCACGTACCATGTCGATCGGATACCCACAAGTCTTCACAAAATAATAAAGAACCTCACTTGAAGGATGGTAACATGCATGTGTAGACAAATTTGCAAAATTAACAGATCACATGATTATGAAAACTACGAGTACAACAATATATAACAATAAGGTACATACATCTACATTTACGTATCTGATCATAAATCGTGACACCGATCGATGTTAATAACAACAAATTTTTTAAACAAGTAAAATAAATGTCACTTTTATTTCATCCATAAATGTACCATATATATTATATATATAACTAACAGTATTCAATACCTCACCCCTTCTTCCCAAATATGGCATCGTATTCACAATTTCATATCACCTCAATCGGACCTACGTACGTTACCCCAATCAATAAAGTACTAATAAGCCCTAACAAACTTTTCAGGCTCATAAATAATAATAGTTGCAATCGATCATAATGTCACGCACATTAGTCGTAATAATAGTAGTAGTACTTGTTTTCTTACCGTCTTGGTAATTTATTTGTTAATTTTGGAAACGATCAGGGATAAGTCCCTAGGGTGGACGTCCATCAACAACCCATTTTTCATAAAAAGTGTTAACGACATCTTCTGTTCCACTTTGTGTCCTCGTGTTACATTCAAACGATGGCGGAGTAAGACTGATGCTGCAATTGTCTTCATTTGTAGGTAGGCTAAGTCTTTGCCTAGGCAAATTCTAGGTCCGGCATTGAACGACACAAATTTGTACGCGTCTTGTACTTCTAGTTTCTTGCCATCGGACGAGATCCACCTTTCTGGCCTGAACTCGAGGCAATCTTCGCCCCATATGAACTTCATACGTCCCGCGGAGTATATGGAATAGGTGATGGAGGACCCGGCCGGGACAAAAGTTCCGTCTGGCAACACATCATCAGAAATGACGTGTTTAGAATCCTCAGGGACGGAAGGGTACAACCTTAGGGTCTCGGACAATGCGGCCTTTAGGTATATCAACCTATCGACTTCATCAAATTCTAAGGGTCCACTCGTCCATTTGGAGACGTCGTCTCCACGTGTCTCCTTTAGAACGGTGCAGATTTCTAAAAGGATTTTTTCCTCGACACGTGGATTAAAACTCACTAACCAAAAAAACCAACTCAGCGCCACGGAGGACGTATCTCGTCCAGCTAGGATAAAATTAAGTGCCACCTGTTGTAAAAATTTGTCACTATATGACTCTTTTTTCTTCATAAACCTAGACAACAAGTCATCATGGACCAAATTTAAATTCTGTTGCTGACTCGCAAATTCTTGTTTACGTGCTTTAATTATGTCACTTAAGAATTTATCGACGTGTGACATACTTTGAGTAAGACTCGCCTCCATTCCGAGACCGAGCCACTTTCTAAATTGCCAAATAAACTCGGGCAAAATAAACCTTTGTAACGTAGCCTCCGTGGCCCGGTCGAAAGCCATGGCAAAACTATTCCTAGGCAAACCGGGTGCTAATGTTTGCGGGTCCTTCCCAAAGGCTAACCCGCAAATATTATCAAACGTAAGCCTAAGCAACAAATCCTGTAAATCAACAGGACTCGACTCGACCTGAGCTGTTTTCAAAATGGGACAAAACCTATCCTGAATCGCCCTGTTCACCCACCGGCCCATCGCCTGGCGCAATGTCCGGGTGGTGAACTCCAACGCGGCCGTCTTTCGCTGAAAGAGCCACGTGTCACCGTCGGAATTAAAAATCCCCTGACCCAACAAATCATGAAAAACTGCCTGCCACGTAGGACCCTTGGGGTAATTATCGAACCTGTTCTTGAGTATATGCTCAAGGTTCCTAGGGTCGCACGTGACTGTCACGAGACCCTGTTTACGACCCAAACCCGGCACCGCACAGATACAAGTCTGGTAGGTCCCACCACAAGAACGGAGATTCTCCGCGATCCATTCATGCATGCGGTTGGAATTCTCTATTAACCCTGGTAAACTACCCAATAAGGGCCAGACACGTGGACCGCGTAACCAACGTGCCATTGCCCGGAACCAGATCATGTAGGCTGCTACACCTGAGAAAAGTAGTAGCAATGTGAATGCCTCCATGTCACTAGATTATTGTTATTATTGTTATTATTGTTATTACAGTTGGACCTCTCGAATATTTTAGTATGTTTTTGTAAATGTGTTAAATTTGAGTTAATTAGAGAATAATGTGATGAAAATGTAAGTAGAAGAGTTAGAAAATGTATAATGTATAATGTATTATGTATAGTAAAGAGAGTGAGATCGAGTGAGGAAGAGGGAGTGGGTTAGACTGTGAATATATAGAAGAAAGAGGCGTGACAGATGGTGCAATTAATTTGAGTGTGCTATATGCTCACTTTGTTTGTTGTGAAATAACTTAACTAATAAGTACACATCATCTTCTTCTTCTTCTTCCATATTATTGTTTATAATCATTTCATTTTAGCTGGCAGATAAATAATGTCGTCTCGCTCGCTATAAATGCAATTTGGATCATCTCTATTTCTCTCAGAATTTGAATTCTATATTAAAACGACCGTGTCACCCTTTTAAACAATGAGATGAAATATTCATTCCCTCTAATACCTCTAAAACATGAATGATGAAATTTTATCAATACATACCTCATTCTTTCCATTGATTTTTTACAGTTTGTGTTTTGGTATTTCACATCTTTTCCTGATTCAAAAGGAGTCATAAGGGCGTTTTTTGATGCTGAACTCAGGTTATAAGTATTATCTATTATAATTCTACCAATTAAGTTAGTTGACATTTACAAGTGACCCATCGACTTTATTTCTTTCTACATTAGTAAAGTTAAAAAATTCTCTTAAAAAATGTGTCACTTTAGTGAGAAATCAAAAGAAGGGAGTAATATATTTTAAGAAATAAATTGTTACTCGTAATTGTTTTTTTATCCCTTTTGAGGTGGAAGTACTAACATTACTAATTTCATTCAATCAAACCTCTTTATATTTTAAAATATTCCCCGCCCTTCTATTATTTTGAAAAATACAACGAATTAAAATAAATCGAGTAGTTTTTCCTATTTGTGGTAATGCAGCACTAATAACGATTATACTCTTCCGGTTTCAATCAATCAATTATTTATCGAGTTCTTCAATTTTATGATAACGTCCTATCGATCGTACATTATTCATCTTACAATCCAAACTTTTTTCCCACCTACAAATTTTTTGCTAACAAAGATGGATCACTTAATAGTTAATTCAACATGTATTAAATGCCAACATATGTCGTTGGAGAGTAGAGAGTATTGAATCAACGACACTCCTCCACTCATAATCCACCCTTTCTTGCTCACCTAAGGATCTACTTTCTTCTTTCCAACATTATATTAATTAAATAGTGGATCTTATTCTAAGGTATTACCAAATTATTACTACTTTTTTTAGCATTGTTTGTAGGAAAATTCAAGGTGATAATAATGAGTATGTGCAATGTAGCTTATTCAAAGGTTTATTAGGCGAAAACCCATACACTTCATGCTCTATTTGGTAGATGGCATAAGCGGATTTATGATAACAGATGACGTTAGCAGAATACGGTTGACAGATTTTATTAACAAGTTTGACTATCATATTAAATTAGCAACATTAAAAAAACGTGTTTGATTATTAGCAGGTTATATAACAAATCTACCATTTTCATGTATAAACTCAATATGTTATATTCAAAAAGAGTAGATTTCGACCAATATGCTATCTGAATATGTCATTAACCAAACACAAGAAGTTAGTAGATTGATTAGTCAAACTACTATTTAAGCCGAAATCTACAATTTCCCCTGTTTATTACCAAACAGGACCACATGATTAAGGCTCTGTTTGGTAAAATCGAAAAAAGGTACTAAACCCGAAAAGGTACACGAAACCCGATAAAGTGATTTGAAATTAAAAAGGTACTTGAAAAGTTAATTTAAAATTGAAACCGATAAGGTAGGCGATTAATTGTAAAGTGTTTGGTAAAACTAACTGAAAAGGTAACTGATTTTTTGTAAAATGACATAAAAGGACATTAATAATTATAATAAATTAATTTAAATAAAGGGTAAATATGTAAAGTAAAATATTTCAGCTACCTGAAACTTTAAAAAGGTACCTGGAGTAACTTTTCATTTCAGGTACCTAAAAAGTCATTTCAGATACCTGAAATGACTTTACCAAACAGTACTAGATAAAACAACTACCTGAAATATTAGTCAAATCAGGTTGCTTGGTCAAATCAGGTACCTGAAATGGCTTGTCAAACATAGTCTAACATTATCAATACCGTCACTATGAGTCTATGACATAAACAAAAGGATCGTATTTTCAATACCCGAAAACAAAAGATCGAAGAAAGAAATAGAATTGTAATTGCTTGACCTAACACACATTATTATTAATCGGAACAAAACAAAGGAGTAAAAGTATTAGGTTTCTGAATTTGATCCGACATACAAGCATGATAGTCTCTAACCCCTTTCGGACGTCTTGAGAAAATTACAACCAACTCTACCTAAATTTGCACAGAACTTTAAGATGATTTTCGGTGATTTATGAGCCAGAAATTAAAAAAAAAAAAAAAGAAAAAAAAAATCATTTGTTGAAAGCATATGACATACAGCACACATGATGTAAAACTATACAAAGTACATCTACTAAATTAATGGTCATAAAAATCACGAGATGTCAAATATTAGTTCAGATATTTATCTATACTTTTCGTACAAGGTTGTTTTTTAAAAAAGCAATCCAATTAATTGGGTAGATCCAAGTAGACCTCGTAAAATTAACCCGATTCAATTGACCCGATCTGACATCCTAACACAAGACTAGAACTTGATCCGAACATGAATTGACCCAACCTGAATGTTTATTGTTACAAATTGATTATTATTCACAAATAACTTGATAATAGTTGACTCGAAAACCCGATTCCGAAATCCCGACCCGATCAGACCCGAAGTCTACAGACGGAAATGACCCGACCTAGGATAAACCTGATCCGGAATTAACCCGACCCGATTGACCCGTTTGCTAGTTCTGGATCCAAGGTTTTAAATCCGTTTTACGGACATATCCGTCTTATAAAAGCATTTGTACTTATTATTATGGATGCAAATTTATGTCCCAAATCTACAACTGTCAAACGGGTCGGGTCTCGGGACGGGTTATAGAGGTTGGATAAGAAAACGGTTGGATCACAGCCGGGTTATAGTCAAAATACAGATCAAACAACAGTTTCTCACGCCTTTTTTTCATCATTTTTTAAATTAATCATTTTTTTTATGAAAATTAAAGCATATTTAATATTCGTTTTTTAATCATTATGCTTATATTAATTATATTGAAATAGTTATAGAAATTAAGTTATTTAAAAATTATTTAGTATTAAAAGTTACGAATGTTATATAAAATTGATTTTTTTTGCTGTGTTTTTAATTTTAGGTACACTAATATAATTTTATAATTATTTTTTCAAATATAATATATAAATATTAATATTTTAATAAAACTTTTGATTTATCGACCCGTTCCGATTAGATTTCGATCCTAAATTAACAGGTCATTTTGGGCTCGGGTCAAATGCGTCGCGAGTCTAGATTTTCGATCTTGACTCTGGAAAAAATGGGTCGGGTCAGGTCGGATTTATAAGTCGAGTCTAGATGAAAGCACACCTTTACAAGCATGTAGAGATGAAAGTGGGTAGTGATGGCCTCGGTCGTGTCTTGTGCTTGTCCACCGTGCTAGGAGAAAAAAATGACGCGAACTAGACATGGTTAGCTGAGCTTCTTGTCGTGTCTGTAAAATGGAAATGCGGCCCAGGCACGGCCCACAACCCATGGCTTGCCGTGTCGTGTCGTGCTTGGGCATCCCCATGCAAATCTTCTATCTTAGCCTTATTTATTCGTATTTTGAGCGTGCTAAAGTAGGTCGTGCCATGCATGGGCTAGGCACGATCTTTTTTCTCAAGCTTTGACTCAAGTACGACCCATGGCGTGTCGTGCCATGGCAATTCTGTGTCATATAAAAAATGGGTCATAGGTCGCGTTGGGGCATGTCTGCCTAACGGTCCGTTGTTCACTTCCATCTCTACAAGCAAGTGTTCACCAACACTAATAGTATGAGTTCTTTTGGAAAGGAACCCAAAAGTAAATTCATGAGGATTTTGCCCAAAATAGACAATTTCCGTATTATTATGTACCTAGACAACGATGTAGCAGTGACCCAATAAGAGATATAACGCTTCCTCACAAGTCACAACAATACTGTTATAATGCATTTACTATTTAACACCAAAAAAAAAGAACAAAGAAAAAAAGAAATCCAGCCCTGTTTTTTCGGACTTAATTTCAACTCTATTTAGTTTAGTTCAGCTTCATTAAGTTCAGTTCAGTTCAGTTTAGCTCATCCCTTCACAAATTAGCTCATACTTCAATTACATTCAGTTCATATCGGCTTCATTCGATCTAGCTCAGCTTCATTCAATTCAGCTCAAACGAAAAAAACAGAGCATATTGGACTATCAAACAGATCTTACTAGCCGTTACACGAAGATTGCGGAAATCAAGCATATCCCGCAGCATATATTTCATTCAATGAATGAAATTGTTTCCGAGTTTAGCTTGCACATATTGTGTTCATATTTAGTTTGTTCTTTCCCGTAAATATCTCTTGCATAATTAGTATATATAGATCACTTGTCACTACTACAGATACAGCCTATAACAACGGGTAAAAACCGTTGTAAAATAAAAAAGCGGACGTTGTTAAAGCGGCCGTTGTAGAAGGTATTTACAACGGTTTGCTTATTTAGTGAAACCGTTGTCTAAAGTATTCACCACGGTTAAAAGCCGTTGTTGTTAGGTGTTCTCCGTTGTGGAAAGTGTTTCAAAATTTTGGAGGGAATAATATAACAACGGTTGTCGTATGTATAACCGTTGTTGTAACTTTCCCTCCAAAATTGTGAAGTCTTTTGACAACGGATTTATGGTACATACCCGTTGTTGAAATTTTTAGTAACAACGGTTCTTTGTTTAATACCCGTTGTTGTAATTTTACCTCCAAAATTGTGAAGACTTTTAACAACGGTTCTTTGTTTAATACCCGTTGTTGAATATTATGCACGGTTATTTGTGAATGTCATTCACAACGGTGTTATTTTTATTAACCGTTGTGAAAGGTATTCACAACGGTTTTTTTTAGTAACCGTTTTTATTACAAACTCCTAATGTTTTGAAAAAATAAATTTGTTTCATGCCATTCAAAAACCTCGCATATGTCAAAGACACCATATATACCAAAGACCAAACCTAAATCACAAATTGGGTTCATCGAACTCAATAGATTCAATTCAACCACAACAAAGAATTTGCATCATATATATATATATACTTACAAGGAGTTGAATTTACATGAACTAATCATTCCCTAACTTCAACAAAAAATTTACTAATAAGTTGATCTAAACTCTGAGTATCATGCATTTCTAATATATTCTAAGACGTAGTTGCCTCACATGTCTCTTACCTCGTCTATATCTACACTTGAGTACTGCTCAATCTGTTGTGACGGGTTGATTGCATATCATGGAAAAACAAAGAGAAGACATTATGGTATATATAGAAGCAAGCAAGACAACATTAGCAACATCATGGTATATATAGCGAAGAAGCAAGACAACATTAGCTCTAATTTAAAAAAAGTAATAAACACATGTTTAAATTATTACTAACCTTTCCTGGAATAACGAGATATCTTCGCCTAATAATCTCCAACATGAACCGACAAGCGTAGTATCCACATTGTATACTATCCTGGTCAAGTAGGGCCTATTATTACATAAAAAAAACAGACGAGAGAAGGCTCACATCAGAATCTTGAACTTTAGGTATTGTATTAGTATTAAACACAGATTTTGCATACCCCTGTTATCGTAATAAAATCAGGGCCAACATCAGAATCTTCCGTGGGTTGATCCTGCTCGTTTGCTCTTTTCTTCTTAAAGGCCCTTTTTTTAAAAAATAAAAAGGAGGCGTAAACTAATTTTTTAGGGGCAAAAATATGAAAGAGCTTTTTTCTATAAATAAAAAATGAAAATGTTATTATAAATAAATCAGTATTATAAACTTACATATTAATCAAGTGCTTAAAAGTCTCGCTTGGTTGATTATTTAAAGAGTCCAACCAGAAAACTTTATTCCTTGTCGGCATGATGGCTGCTAGCACCCAATGAGTCCTACATCAAGAGACATCATCATTATTAACAAGTACATATATTAGTTATGAAAATGCAATTGTAGGGGGAAACGTAATATTAATTTGTTTATTACCCTTTTTCATTATAAGCGCCAAAAATCAGCTTCTTGGTTGTCGCCAATTGCTGAGCAATATAATCTACCCGTTGTTCGAACGAGAAATCCGAATAAATAAAGATAAAACATAGGGGCACAGAATCCGTATAGATCGATGGAATATTCTTCTCCGGGATCACTCTCAATTTCAATATCCTACATTATTACGGTATTAATTCCGGTATTTAAAACACTATCTAGTAGTCAGAATATTAGACTATGAAATTATTTATTAAGAAACTTACTTCATCCAAACAAATATGTGTGATATATCAATCTGGTCTAGGCCAGCCCATACGGCTAGCAGATCCCATGATATAAGCGCTTGGCGCTCAGCCCCTAGAATATCCTCCTCGAGCGGAATAACTATCACTTGCTCGGTGGCTATGCGATGGCCACCTCCTCATGCGATCTCATCATCGTCACCGTTCTTACTTTTTGCATGTAATCCTTCCCTTTATATTGTGTGGAGTTTAAAGTCCTAACTTTCGGTCCGGAAAGAATGAGTCTTTGATTTTGTGCTACTACCACCAGCCTACACATGTAGTAGATAATTAAAATAATAAAAAATCCAAAGGTAACATATCCTAGTTGGAGTAATAAAAATAAAAGCGTACTTAATTAAATACCTCGTCAACCTGCTCTTTCAATGATGAGGTAGTAGTAGCAGGTAAGACTGGAGACTTAGGCTTATCAGTCTTTTTTGTCCCCTACACAAAATTACCATGCTTTTTATAAATACAGACAAAATATAAATAAAGGGAGCGAGATTAATTTTTAAAAAATGGAGAAGTTAATTAAATACCTCATCAAGTTGTTGTGAAGTCGAGGTCGTTGGCATGTCTGTGGACTTAGGCTTATCCGCCAAAGCCGTCTTTTTTGTTCCCTACAAAAAAAAAAATAACATATAAATTTAACATATAAAAACATTCAACAATTAAAAATGTAACATATATATAAAGGTATTTCTTCTAACCCCAACGCTTTCCCGCTTTCATTGAGGCGGCGAGATATCTTCGCCAAGTAGATGTGAGTTTCGAGGCCATTGGATGAAACTTCCAAGCGCATCTCCCGAATGGTAATGTCGTCACGAACTGGGACAGCGGTTGAAAGTTTTCATGGCCTGGAAAGACTGTAGTTATCTCTACTATTCTATGATTCGGCAAAAGTTTTTCGCCATGAACTACAGTTTCCGCTCCTGCAGATTTGTTTTCTACGAGACCCCGGCCAACACGCACATGTGGCTTTTCGGTTCTATTAGGGTCAACAAGAATAATCGGCCTCTTGTTTACGGCCCGAAGAATATACACATACATTATTATATCTTTGCAAAAACGCTTGAAAGATTCAAAAGATTTTGCAAAAACGCTTTCGTCTCATGCCGATTTTTGACAAACTTCAAAGATTCATATAAATTTAACTAATTAAACACTTCATGCATACCTTACGAAAACAGGAACCGACTTGAAGGGGATGTATCTTTGTTTTCCATCAGCCGTCTTCTCAAGTTGCATCTCTTTTTCAGACCCATTATTTACCTAATAAAATTAACCAATTCAATGGCACCATGTCGAAGTTATAGCATTAGAGTTGGCAAAGTGAACACACCCCGATCTTACCAAAAAAAAAAAAGAAAAATAAGGAAGTATTAGGTACACTGATCGGCTTTAGTTGTTACAACTTGAAAGCATTATTAGGTACCCGATCTTTCTAAATCTCGTTGACCGATACTTCCTTCTCATGTATTGCCAAGGTAGTAGCGGCCTCTTGACCAATCTGTTGTACCTTATTATTACCCCCTTTAGAAATGACATCCTCCATCATCTTCACTTCTTCTTCGGAAAGCTTACCTCCGATTCATTCAGCTTTAGTAGTACGGATGCCATTAATCAAGTCGCTTTGCCAAGAATGTAATGTGTCTGCAATTTTTATCCCAACAATAACATGTGAATTGAACTTAAATGAAAATAATAGAATAAATGTTACCATGTCAGCCTTCTCGGACTTAGTCTTCCTTTTCTTCTTTATCTCGGTTTTCCCATAATATTTCGTTACTCAACCTCGTAACGGGACGCCCCTCAAACGACCTGGATGTTCGGGTCGGCCGATCGCTCTAGCAAGAACGTCATTACGACCACTGGGAGTGAATTTCCCTTCTTCTACCTCTTTCAATACGTTATCCTATAATATATTAAATAAACTTCAAATTATATTTGTGACTAAAATAATAAAGTTAGTAATGAACTCGTCTTAATAAAATAATGCTTACTATGTTGGCCAAAACTTCCTCATCATATTTGTCACGCGACGACCGGGATCCTTTAGGCGTGTGCCCTTGTTTATAAGTTACATGCCGATCCACCTCTTTCACTCCCTTTGCCACCTACACATTAACATGGTAACATTTATACACGTAAATGTGTATCAATGCAAGTCCAAGTGTGATTAAAAAAATAAAGTCTCACAGGGCAATAATGCATGCTACTTACGAGGTCCTCTTCTATCTTTCTGTAACCGCCTCGAGAACCATAGAATTTCCCCTTCTTGCATGAAATGTTAGCACGATTTCTTCTGCTAACGGCCTTCAAATAATTATATAAAAGCGCAAGTAGATGAGATAATAAAAAGATTATATAAAGGACTCATTAATTAAAAAAATGATAGGTAAATCGTTAAAAGGCGAGGATATTT
The DNA here is from genome assembly GCF_048544455.1 of Silene latifolia. NCBI lineage: Eukaryota > Viridiplantae > Streptophyta > Magnoliopsida > Caryophyllales > Caryophyllaceae > Silene > Silene latifolia. Next base: position 127,446,832 of record NC_133531.1, on the reverse strand, counting down.
AACCCGAAACTTCTCGAGTTCTCATCTTTTTGAAAAGATCCCATTCTTCCTGCTTGATGGTGGGACACTTGTTTTCCGGTGGGCTCTTACGCATCTCCCCGTTGCCTTGTCCACATACAACCAATCCCTAGCAACGCCACACCTCCACCGCCCTGTGGACATCCGCTGCCTTATGCATTAAATACTCATCATGGCTTTTATCGGGTATAATAAAGCCTTCCTTTACACGAGCCAAGTATAACTCCGCCAATTTTGGATTCAAAGTTCTAACATCATCTAAATGGATAGGCACAAACTGTCTTGTGCAAGCACCAATCCAACTGGAGAAAAGACCCGCATTTGGACCAAAAGAGGGAAACCCATCTCACTCCATGTTATTTGGAACGACTGTTTAGCGGCTATAGCTGCAAGGACTTTCTTGCACTTCGTAGCACCCCTCTCACCAGGCTTATTATCACCAGGCTCATTATTCTTTTGACTTCTTTTACGTTTTTCACCCATGATAATCCTAAAACCCAAATATGAATGATATAGCTGGAAATGAACAACTTAACAACGTACATGCAGAGTATTATCTAAAACCCTAAACCCTAATAGGAATGAAAATTTAAAACAACAGATTGAGCTTCTAAAATCCTAAACCCTGATAAGAGGAGTAAATTAGATGATGCGGGATGATAAAGATAACAAAGAAGACGAAAAACAAACAGATGCATGAAAAAGAAACAAGATGATCGTCTTAAAACCCTAATGACGAAACACAAAATTAAAGTGAACATACCTGTTGATGATGATGATAAAGAGAACGAGCAGGATGATAAGGGAAGGCAACGGAATCTGGGCTTCGGAAACTGGGCGACGGCCGGCAACGAGAATGTAAAAAGCGAGGAAGAGAGAAGAATTAACTCAGGATACCAACGGTTGAACTAATAATGTTGTGTGTGTTTGTGTATGGCATGCTGTATGGGTTTCTATATTAGTTTTTTATTAAGACAAACTATTGACAACGGGTGCTCAAAGAAGAACCGTTGTTATAAGTTAATAACAACGGGTCAATAAAAGTAAACCGTTGTCAAAAGTTTATTACAACGGTTAAAATATACCCGTTGTAATATATTTTCACCAAATTTGCGCCAAAATGAAATATGTCAAAAAAATAATTGACAACGGGTAGAGGTACTACACCCGTTGTTGAAAGTATTAACAACGGGTAATTTAAATATAACCGTTGTTATTGTTGAACCTTTTTTTTTTAAATTATCAGTAATTCCATTACGAGTCAAACTCAGAACAATACATCTTTATAAAGAAATTTCAACACCAAAGATCCACATCTAATAATAAGATCAAGAAAATAAGACAACACCAAAGATGCATGCATACCGTGTCCGATGAACTATCTCAGGATCGGGGACGTTTCTTGGATGTCATAGTTTCTTCGTTAACCCAAATACCTTCACCATGGTCATCACGCATATAGATGCTTTCAGTGTACTCATGATCAGTGTCAACATCGTCGAAATAAGATACAGTGGTAGACTGATCCATTCCCTCAAAAACGACATCCTGATCATCATCACCATTATCGGATGGACTACTCCTTCTTTTCCTTATAGACAGTACAACAGACCACTTCTTATCCATAGGAACGGTGACATAGAACACTTGTTTAGCTTGGGATGCCATTATGAAAGGATCATCCTTATTATTGCCAACCTTACCCAGATTGATCAACGTAAATCCCATCTTATCTGTAATACTCCGTATTTATAAGTCTTTGGGTACTCTATCGAGTAGGCCTTACTCTGTCGAGTAAGGGTAAGTTGCGAAGTAAAATAGTTTCTGACCTGTTGGGTACTCGATCGAGTAGCTGGGGTACTCGATCGAGTAACTGGGGTACTCGATCGAGTGCCTTGGGTACTCGATCGAGTGTCCGGTTTTACGGGGGAGTTTTCTCGGGTTTTGTTAATTACGCGATTAAGGTATTTAAACATATTCGTCATTGTTTTAAATCACTTTTTACAAAACCTAAAACCTGTTTAAGAGAGAAAGCAACTAGTTCTTCTTCCTAATCGCGTTCTTGACAATTCCCGGAGTTCAGACGGTCAGTTCGTAGCGTAGTTCGTGTCGTTGGATTCCTTGCGTCGAGGGTAAGCTTTTAATATAATTTCTATAATGTTTTGTTAAGATTGGTGAAACCCTAATTTAGGAATTGGGGGTTTTGGTGTGTAGTTTGTGATGTGTAGTCTTTATGTGCTGTATGATAGGAGGAGAATTCGTAGAGGAGCCGTTTTGATACAGCTGTAGATACCGTCTGCGTGTTGTGTTGCTTTCCAGGTAGGATTTCCTACTCAGTATTAGTCCCATAATGGGATATTGGTGATGTGCTGTAGTTAGTTGTTTGATATGATGATTGTGATTGTGATTGTGATTGTGGTTGTGTTTGTTGATGGTTCTCGAGATGCGTTCTCGGCTGAGTGGGGTCACTTGCGGGAGTGATCTCACGCCCTAGTTTCGCCCTTCGTGGAACCCGCCACGGAAGGGGATGTGCACATTAATGGACAGGGTTATCGCTCGGTATGATGAGCGGGGCTTAGGTGGGAACGGCTGCGGTCCCCCACTGGCAGGGCTGGTCCAAAGGACGATCGTATTGAGATGATGGGAATTGGTTGGTGGTGTGTGTGTGTGTGTGACAGTTCAAATTGTCTGTTTATCTTATTGTTGATGTATATAAGTTGTGTGATTAGTACTGACCCGTTTAAATGTTTTAAAAACTGTGGTGATCCATTCGGGGTGGTGAGCGGTTGATTTAAGGTGTATATCTTGGATACGCGTGGGATCTAGTCAGGGATGGAGTCATCACATATCCGAGTCTTTAGTCTTCCGCTGTGTTTGTTAGGACAGTTCCTTTCGGTTGGTTTATAGTTTGAGAACATTGTATTTTGCTTGATTGGTTTGTAATGTAATCACTTAAACTTATTTAATTAAGTATGTTTCTTCATTGTCTTATGGTTATCATGCCTCGGGTAACCGAGATGGTGGCATCCTTATACCTGAGTGGTCCTGGTAAGGCTCTTGGAGTATGGGGGTGTTACAAATGGTATCAGAGCGACGATCCTGAAACCTGTAACCAATGAATCTAATGAATCTAGGGAGTCAATTAAAATGAACCCGGGGTAAAGGTTGTAGGAGCTAATGCAAAGACTTGGGAGACGTCCTAAAGTCGCGAACTCGCCCTACAATTTTGAACCGGTCACCATGGGATATGTGTCGGGATCGTTATGTGCTTATTGTGTGCTGTGTGTATTTATGTAGTAGTATGTTGTATGAATTGATGGATGAAAGATGATAATGACGTGAATTGTATGTTGGTTGATTGTAAAGCATGAAATTATAATTATTGATACATGTAATTTGACATGTTATAATTACGCAAGGAAAAGTGTTTTGTCTATATATATATATAAAGCGATGTGTAAGTATACATGTTGTTGTTGTCGTGTTGAGTAAAAGTACAGAAGGTTAGGAGTATGAATTGAACATGTGCTGGGTGAATATGTTGAACGTATATGGTGGATAAATATGTGGTATGATGGATGAATTAGTGGAAAAGATGAATCATCGTGGTAGTAATATTTGAATAGGGGACTTGATCTCATGTATTTGTGATTTTGTTTACGAAAAGTGATAGAATAAAAACATGTGGGAAGTCATAATTGGCAAGTTAGATAAGCTAAGTGCATGATGAATGTTGTTGTTTGGCTTTTGAAAATAGTAACAAATGATTATGAATACTGGTTTTATGAGGTTTGGGTTGTTTTCGTTTAACTTGGTTGTTGTTTAAGTTGTTTGGAAGTAAAAATCAAATAATTATGTCGTCGATTACAAAGAAAAGTTGTCTTTAAACTGTTATAACTTGAGATGCGTAAATGATTTTAATGTGATTCCAAATGGAGGTGATAGCTTGTTCTTTTACGATTCTAACGATAGGTCACACGTCCAAAACGACCAAGAAATGAGTGAGTTATGACTGTTTTACGAAAACTGGACAGTGCTGAGAATTGGGGTACTCGATCGAGTATCCTCGGTACTCGATCGAGTAAGGGGGCACTCGATCGAGTAAGTTAGTTACTCGATCGAGTAGCCCTGGTGATTTGTTTTACGTGCTTCTGATCTTGACCTACTCGATCGAGTAAGTCCCTTACTCGATCGAGTGGCCTGTACTCGATCTAGTGACCCTTGTTTTGGGTCATATGCTTATCTTTTGACTTCGTTGCATATTATGTTTAATTCAAAGTTATTATTTTGCTTCTTTATGCATTGTTTTACGTATGTGTTGGTCCTGAAGCGTAAGTTACCCAATCTTATGATGTAAAGAGTGGCACTTATGATGAATATGAGTTCGGTGGGGAGGACATGAGTTATATGTGATTATGATAGATGGTGGAAAAAGAAAAGGAAGATTGGTATAGTTTATTGAGGCATAGAGCACATTTTGCGAGACGGGATGAGTGATATGATTGTGTGTTGAGTAATGTAAAAGTAAGAGAATATGGGCAAGGGATGATGTGAGTATAATGAACGTGAGAATAAAAAGATTGAAAAGTAAGGATGCGGATAGTGGCAGCTTGAGATGTGTAAAGAATTATGGAGGGAGATGGTTAGAAATAGAGTTGAGTAAGGATATATGTAGTGAAAGTGCGTTTTAAAGGAGTTGAGAAGAGTAGTATATAGTGAACTTTGTGGAGACATGTCGCGAGGTGGATTTGGGAGATTTGGTTTATTAAGAGATGAAACTACTGTGTGATTTCCTTGGGCAATTAATGGTACAAAAGGAATTCTGATTTCTAGAGAGGTACAAAGAAGATGAAATTGTTAGAACAATGAACGTTGATTTTATGGATAAACTAGAGGCAAGGGTGATTAATGGCATAATAAGAGAACATATTTATGGTAAGAAAGAGTGAGATGATATCGATATGAAATAATGGGATTTGAGTTTTGGAGCAATGAAAAGATAATCGGAGCACTAAAGAGTTAGATAGAAGTAATAAGGAGCTGAGCTATTAATGGTATTTTTGAGTATAACGAGAAAAGAAGGATAAAAGTAAGTTGAGAAAAGTTCACCGGAGTTATGTGACATAAAGTAAGGAATCGTCGAGATGTATGATACTATCAAGGGTAAGTAAGTTAATAGTTATACAGAAGTTTCAGGACAACATGATTAATCATGAGTTTCGAGGAATTAAGGGAGTATGAAGTTGGTGGAGTATTTGCACGATACGAGATTTTTGGTGGAGAGTTAGATGATGATACAATTAAGGATAGTATTGGGAAGAATGTTGAGGTAATTTTGTTAATGGATTGGATGTTCGTTATTTGGGATGTCAACCAAAGATAGGAAACAAATCGTGATGTTTAGAGATGAGTGTAAGAGGTTTGATGCCCGGACAGCGGTAGTGTTATGGTTTGTGACTAGTGGTTAAGGGTAATGGTATATTAGAAAGGTAACAATTCTAAAGAGGTTGATTTTGCAGAGACCAGATCGATAAGTACAGTTATGAAGGAGTATAAGATGTGGTTATATGAGGCGGTTGTTAGTAGTTGAGTATTAATGGTGTGGCTACATTTGGCAGAGGGTGATGGATATGCGAAAGGGAGAATATGTTATGAGGGGCATATGAGTTAAACTCGGGCGACAAGTAACTTTTATCGAGTGGTAACTTACGTGATCAGGATTGACTAGTTGGTTGTGATTACGGGTCTATGATATGTGTAAATGTTTGTGTGAGGTTCTGACCTCACAAGAAGTGGTATGGTGTGATAATTATAAAGTTGTTTTATGAATGTTCTGTAATATATATGTTGGACACGGTAATTTAATTGAATGATATCCAAAAGGGTAATAATTTGATTAATTGACATGGCTAGTTATAATTTTATGTGTATTAATAACACATGTGTATTCCATGAAATGGTAGAGATGATGTTCATGAGATGCTTATCTGTGTATCCATATAATATGTTGCGTGGTGACTTAATAAAGTGGATTTGAGTAAGTTTTTCTTGTCTGAGAAGTTATCTTTGAGTCGTGTTTATGGGAATGGTATGCAGTTGTGATGTCTATCGGTGTGGTTGTGGTGCTTCGGGTGGTGATCCGGGCACGGTACATAGTGCTGTGATACGGGTATTTTCGCACTACGGTGTGGCTGTTGGTGGCGGTGTTGTGATGCCGTCACCGGTTGTGGTGGAGTAGGCGGGATGATTATGATTCGAGTTTCGAAAATACATACCAGTCATACATAGATTGTTGTTTTATTTGTCGTTGTTTCCTGTGAGTTTCAGTTTAGACAAATAGACTATTGTTTTGTTTGCTAATGTTTCTTACAAGTTTCAGTTTGAGAAGGAGGGTAGAGTTTAATATAAAGAGAGTTGTATATGTTTTCGTTGTTGTCATGGTATAGTGACATTCTGTTAATGGGACACGGTTGTGAGAGGTTGTTACAATAATTATGATCTTGTTCTAGTTAAGGTTTCAGTAGACATGGTAATGGCAAGTGAGTCGTAGGACATGTGTGGTAATGACCCGAAAGATGCAGGTGGTTCATAATCTTTTGTTGGGACAGTGAGTGTAGGGTATTGGGGGAATTAGTGTCATATTAGGTTATGTATGAGTTTTGCGGTAATGAAGGAAAGAACTTAAGGATCTGGAATGAGTGCACGTAACAAGTGTGGATCGCGAGTTATGCTTTTGATGATGGGAGTTTCATATAGTTTATATAGAGAGGTATGTCATGTTGCGGTAATGTGGAAAGTTGAAGTTTTGGGTTAAGATAAAGATTTTGAGGTATAGGTTAGGTGGTGTGACGAGTGAATTGAAGTGTGAGAATTGTTTAAGTAAGAGAGCCTTGGATACATGCATGGCGAGTGTTTAGAGTATAGGTGGTTATCTATGACATGTGATGATGATGAGAATAACGAGAAGATATAACTAAGGATATAGTATTAGTAGGTTACGAGGACGTAACATTTATCTTAAGAGGAGTAGGATGCGATAAAAGAGAGTTTCATGGTGGTGCATGTTGTAATATAATTGGAAGTAGAGTGTTAGCGTAGCGTAAAGGAGGGATTTGTTTTGTGGACGACACTTATAAAAGGCCATGGCCGTGCTTGTAGTAGGGTGATGCTTCGGAGTATGAGAATATTTTATATGGTGTTGACAGTTGGAGGATGATGTTATGAGTCTGAGTAAACTTCGAGGACGAAGTTCCTTTTAAGGGTGGTAGAATGTAACATTCCGTTTGATGTCTATGAGTGTCTTAGTATTGGGTTTGATAGTTGATGATATTATGGAGCTAGCAGCATTAGAGGATGGTAGTTGATTATGTATGGAGTTGGTGTCGTGAGAGATATATATGTGGTAGATACGATATAGTGAGTCATGTTGTGGAAGTAAACATAGTTGGTAGAATGGGGGTTAAGAGTTCATGTTCTATGTTCGGTCGAGTTCTTGAGTCCTTAGCTAAGTTGTTGTGTCTTGGTCGAGTCAGTATGGTTGTTTTTATGTATGGGTTGAACTTCGGGGACGAAGTTCTTTTAAGGAGGGAAGACTGTAATACTCCGTATTTATAAGTCTTTGGGTACTCTATCGAGTAGGCCTTACTCTGTCGAGTAAGGGTAAGTTGCGAAGTAAAATAGTTTCTGACCTGTTGGGTACTCGATCGAGTAGCCGGGGTACTCGATCGAGTAAGGGGGTACTCGATCGAGTGCCTTGGGTACTCGATCGAGTGTCCGGTTTTACGGGGGAGTTTTCTCGGGTTTTGTTAATTACGCGATTAAGGTATTTAAACATATTCGTCATTGTTTTAAATCACTTTTTACAAAACCTAAAACCTGTTTAAGAGAGAAAGCAACTAGTTCTTCTTCCTAATCGCGTTCTTGACAATTCCGGAGTTCGAGACGGTCGGTTCGTAGCGTAGTTCGTGTCGTTGGATTCCTTGCGTCGAGGGTAAGCTTTTAATATAATTTCTATAATGTTTTGTTAAGATTGGTGAAACCCTAATTTAGGAATTGGGGGTTTTGGTGTGTAGTTTGTGATGTGTAGTCTTTATGTGTTTGTATGATAGGAGGAGAATTCGTAGAGGAGCCGTTTTGATACAAATTTGTAGATACCGTCTGCGTGTTGTGCTTTCCAGGTAGGATTTCCTACTCATTATTAGTCCCATAATGGGATATTGGTGATGTCTTTGTAGTTAGTTGTTTGATATGATGATTGTGATTGTGATTGTGATTGTGGTTGTGTTTGTTGATGGTTCTCGAGATGCGTTCTCGGCTGAGTGGGGTCACTTGCGGGAGTGATCTCACGCCCTAGTTTCGCCCTTCGTGGAACCCGCCACGGAAGGGGATGTGCACATTAATGGACAGGGTTATCGCTCGGTATGATGAGCGGGGCTTAGGTGGGAACGATCGCGGTCCCCCACATCGCGTGGCTGGTCCAAAGTGGACGGTCGATATTGAGATGATGGGAATTGGTTGGTGGTGTGTGTGTGTGTGATTCAGGTTGTCTGTTTATCTTATTGTTGATGTATATTGAGTTGTGTGATTAGTACGACCCCGTTTAAATGTTTTAAAAACGTGGTGATCCATTCGGGGTGGTGAGCGATTTAGCTTGCGGTATATCTTGGATACGCGTGGGATCTAGCTGGGGATGGAGTCATCACATATCAGAGTCTTTAGTCTTCCGCTGTGTTTGTTAGGACAGTTCCTTTCAGTTGGTTTATAGTTTGAGAATAGTTGTATTTTGCTTCAGTTGGTTTGTAATGTAATCACTTAAACTTATTTAATTAAGTATGTTTCTTCATTGTCTTATGGTTATCATGCCTCGGGTAACCGAGATGGTGGCATCCTTATACCTGAGTGGTCCTGGTAAGGCTCTTGGAGTATGGGGGTGTTACATTATCATTTCGGACACAATGGATGTTGTTATCAACCCAGTTACATCGAAACAAAGGCATTGTGAAATCAATGTAATCTAGTACCAATATTTCTTGAATAACACCATAATAAAGGCATTTTCCCCAAATAGGCTTTTTATCTTTTGAAGTAGCAAAGTGCATTGCCTCAAATTCAGAACTCACACCACTATTTTGCATTGTGCTCACCTCATCTTGCTCGCGGGTGTAAAAAGTATATCCATTAATGGCAAAACTGTTGTAAAAGGTGACCCTGACATTTGGACCTAAACCAAGACGTAGTAACCTAGGAGAGATGTCATCACCGGTTTGATCAAGACATCGTAAGACAATATTCCTAAACCACTCTGGAAACGTCTTCGTATGCTCGTTCGCAATCCACTTCTCGGTCTTGTTTTGGTGATCGTATTTGAGCTCATCTTTGTGTTGTTGAATATAAGGTTGCACCTCATCTTCGTTGTTTAGCACATATATGTGTGCTAAATGCAACATTTCACGTGTCACAATTTTTTCAACCCGGCCCCTAATACCTTTTCCGGTCATCCAGTCACTATGACGATTCTTAGGAACGCCAATCAACTCCTCAGGGGAGAGATGAGCGTAACAATATGAAAGAGCTTCGTCTAAAATAGCGCGTTCAGCAATTCAACCTTCCGGACGATACCGATTAGATGTATAGTCCTTGTAGACTTTCATCAATCTTTCGAAAGGATACTGATATCTCAAGTACACGGGCCCAAGGTACAAAATCTCCTTAACCAAGTGAATGGTCAGATGAATCATGATAGTGAAGAAAGAGGGTGGAAAATACATTTCCAACTGACAAAGAGAGGTTACAACGAGGTCCTGCAATGAATCCGCGTCATCGGGATCGATGACTTTCTCGCATATGGACTGGAAGAAGAGACATAATCTAGTTATAGCATATCTTACCTTTTCAGGTAAAATGGAACGAATAGCCACAGGTAGTAATTGTTGCATCAAAGTGTGACAATCATGTGACTTTAACCCGGTGAGTTTTAGGTCTTGCATCGACACTAGGCTTTTGATGTTCGACGAATAACCATGTGGCACTTTAATTCCATTCAAGCATGCACATAACTCTTTTCTCTCATCCGTGAAAGGGTAAAAGCTGCTGGCGGTAAAAATGTACGATTACCTCTCTTCTGTGGTGCCAACTCTAGCCTAATACCCATCATTTTCATATCTTCCCTAGCTGCGGCGTTATCCTTTGTTTTACCAGGAACATTCGGAAGGGTATTGATAATATTATCACGGACATTTTTCTCAATGTGCATGAAATCGAGGCAATGCCCGACCTCCCAGTCGTGCCAATATGGAAGTTTATAAAAAAATATGGATCTTTTCTTATACCCACGAGTAGACAATTTAGAGCCGCTCTTCTTCCCATAATCTATCTCAATATGCTTTACTTTCTGATAAACTTCATGCCCACTCAAAATTCTAGGAGGTTGACGAAGTTCTTGTCTTCCATTGAATGCTTTCTGCATCTTGCGATAACAATGGTCATGAGACAAGAACCTCCTATTTCCCATATACACATACTTACGAGAAGACTTCAAGTATTCAGACTCGATATCCTCCCCACACAATGGACAAGCCTCTTTCCCATGAACTGTGTGCCCAGAAAGGTCGCCATAAGCCGGATAGTCAGTTATTGTACACAATAACATCGCTCTCAAATTGAAAGTTTCGTTCTTATATGCATCAAATACTTCTATCCCACTATCCCACAACAATCGCAAATCATCTAGAAGAGGTTCCAAATATACATCTATATCATTTCCAGGTTGTTTAGGGCCGGAAATTAACAACGACAACATCAAATACTTTCTTTTCATGCACACATATGGAGGTAAGTTATAAATAGTCAACACTACTGGCCAAGTACTATGTTGGCTACTCATGTTTCCGTGTGGGTTCATTCCATCAGTGGACAGCGCTAGACGTAAGTTTCTAGGTTCATTGCCGAACTCGGGATACTTAGCGTCGAACGATTTCCATTGCTTACCATCTGCCGTGTGTCTTAGCTTTCCATCATTTATTCTTCCTGTTTCATGCCAAGTTAACATTTTTGCATCATCGGGATTCGCATAAATCCTTATGATTCTTGGTATCAATGGAAAATACCACAACACCTTAGCCGGGATCCCTTCCTTATCCTTATAACGCCATTCCAAACATTTAGGGCAATTGGTTAAGTTTTGATATAATTTCCATACAATATGCAATCATTTGGACATGTATGTATTTTCTCATATTTCATACCCACTCCTCTTATTAGTTTTTTCGCCTCATATGTCTTAACAGGTAGAACATTACCATCAGGAAGCAACTCCTTTATCAAGGCTAAAAAACTAGTGAAACACGTGTCACTCACCCCATTTGCCCCCTTGATATTATACAACTTCACCACAGCCGACATTTTTGTGAACTTACAACCAGGATACAGAGGTGCTTCAGACTCACACAACTTCTCATACATGTTGTTAAGGTCATCCCAATTACTAGTGTCATCACCTACATCTTCAAAAGCAATGGACTCATCATCATTCTCTTCATTATCTATAGACCCAACATTCAACTTCTCTACTTCCAACTCTTCCAACTCAAAAAACTCGGCAAACTCAGGATCATCAGTTAGCCTTTCGTGTACCTCAACATCATCTTCTTCAGAGTTATTCTCTTCCTCTAATGATTCCCCATGAAAAATCCAAAGTGTATAGGATCGACTAAATCTCCACTTTTCTAGGTGTATTTTAACGTCCGGAAAAGCCATATAGCTAATATTACCACATCTTTCACAAGGACATGCAATACTAGAAGAACCTTTCAAATTGTTCGAAACGAATTCATAAAATTCAAGCTAAACCATCCTTGTAGGTGCGGTCACTCATATTTGCATCAATCATCCAAGTTCGAGTCATTATTCTACATTCGTAATAATAGGCAACTAATTCAGAAAATACAATAATAGGCAAACAAATAAACGAAATTCAGGAAAGCAATTAAGCTAAATTATCAACAAATTAGATAATAACCCAAAAAATCCTATATCTAGTTATAAGCGTTGCTAAGAAACATATATATACCTGATTTATAAACACGATGAGGGAGAGAAGACGTGACAACAGTGACGGAGATGAAGACAGAGAGACGATCAGGGAGGAATGGAGGATGATATAGTAGCAGTATTAGCTTGTGTTTGTGTTTGTAGCGTATAGCAGAATAAAGCAACATGTTGTTCTTAAGATTTTCATAATATTAATAACAACGGTTATTGAGTCTACAACCGTTGTTAAAAAGTATTAAAAACGGGTTCTAATATAACCGTTGTGATTACTTTTCACTAATTTGGCGCCAAACCATTAACAACGGTTAAAATTGAACCGTTGTTATTAGTTTTTTCATTAACAACGGTTGTTTAAGTATGACCCGTTGTTAAAACCAATAACAACGGCTAACAACACATAACCGTTGTAATTAAGTTTGGTAAAATTCGCGGAATAAATTCTACAACGTGTTTTGATGATTTTCGTGAATAAGCGTTGTTAAAGGGCCGTTGTGGTTGCCTGTATTTGTAGTAGTGTGTAAGTCCTGCTAGAACAACGATTCAATAATAAGTATATATTCATTCACCAACTCTCGATTATCTCTCGTTTAACAGAGCATCAATCCCAAATATGAGATGGTCTCGTACTTGACCCATCACATTTTATTAGGCACCGATATATATATATATATATATATATATATATATATATATATATATAACTGTATATATATAGTACCATTTTTCAAATATACCCATTTGTGAATTTAAGTGCACATGAGTGGATTTTGGACCATCTAGTGAATTATGGAAATGCATCGGCTTCCCTTTACTTCCCTTAAACACCTTTTTCGAAAGATTGATGACTTTGGTGTCTTTGGAGTAGTCCTATTTTTTTTTTTTTTTTTGGACAATCTGCTCAATTTTAAGTAGTTTTTTTATGAACGTGAAATGCATGAATTATTGTTTCATGTCTTAACCAATCAATTTGTTTAAACAATGTACACTATGGAAATATATTATAGTATATATATATATTGTAATTAGTTTGTTGCTCTTTTGTATTTATCCTTTCCTATTTCATAGGATTTACCCTAGATTTAGTTGGACTATGCTATTGTATATATAGCTTGCTTTGTAATTCCTTCTGATTATCAATTCAATTGACGGCTCTTAAGCCAACTCTTCTATCTTGAGTTCCTACGTTTATCATGGTATCATCGGAGCAGGTTTAATTTCCTAGCATCCGTCATATTTTTTCTTTCATCATACACGAAACAATTCAATCACAATGACAAAGATCGGTGCTAAATCCGAAACAGAAAATTCAATGCCAAAAACGATTCTTTCTTCTTCCCCATTATTTTTACACCCTTCGGAGAGTCCGAGTCTCAAGTTAACCTCAATCATTTTCAATGGTGAGAACTACGATCTCTGGGCTGATGCAGTGAAGAACGGGCTCGAGGCAAAGAACAAGTTAGGGCTTGTTAATGGCACTGTGCCGAAACCTGAAGGGACGGAGGAAGATTGCGAGGTCGTGGCGTGGCGTCAATGCAACGCCATGATAAAAGCTTGGTTGCGAAGTGTGATCGATGAAAAATTGCATCCAAGCATAGCTTTTTCTGGGACTGTTGTCGAAATTTGGAAAGAACTCCAAGAAAGATATGCCGCAGGGAATGCAGCGCGCATTCATCAACTCAAGAGCGATCTCGCAGCGTGCAGGCAAGGTAATCGATCTGTTGTTGATTATTATACCAATTTAAAATCTTTATGGGACGAACTTGCTACTTATAGTCGAGTTCCCGCCTGTACTTGTGGTGCTGCTGTCGAGTTCCTCAAAGAAAAAGAGGAGGAGAAGACCCATCAATTCATCATGGGCTTGAACAATTCTTTATATGACAATATTCGTTCCAATCTGCTGATGGAGGACGACCTTACCTCCCTTAATCGTGTCTATGGGATATACCCCTCAACAAAACGGCCGTGTCGAGAGAAAACATAGACACATCTTAGAAAAAGCGAGGGCCCTTCGATTCCAAGCCAACCTACCTATCGAGTTTTGGGGAGAATGTATTTTAACAGCTGTCTACCTCATTAATAGAACTCCCACAAAAATTTTAGACGGCCGAACACCCTATGAGTTATTACATGGTCATGCCCCCAATCTTGACAATTTGAGAGTCTTAGGTTGTCTTGTTTACGCCCACAATAAGCAACGACCAAAAGACAAATTTAAGGAGCGAGGAACCCGTTGTGTGTTCGTTGGATATCCAAAGACTCAAAAGGGATGGTGCGTTTATGATTTAAAAACGAAACGACATTTTGTTTCCCGTGATGTACAATTTTATGAAAATGTTTTTCCCTTTGAGCTTGAAACAAGCAGCGATCAATCCTCCATACACGACACCATTGATGACCTTCCATTCGTTGATGACATACCCCATAATCCTACAATTCTCGACAAACCCATCGATGAAACACCTGCACAAAACAGGGATCATGCTGCTAACAGGGAAGTTGCTACCGACGGTGGTGGTGTCTCAGGCCCCGTGAGTGACCATGGGGACACCGAGAATGTTGGGGTTGAGGGGGAGCACTCAGAACGTGTGCATACTGATGTTGAGGGTGAGCATACAGGAGACAAGGGAGAAGAACGATTGGGGCGTGGTGAACGACAAAGGTTTGAACCCGCATGGAAAAAGGACTATCTTTGTCAATCCACTCGTGTCATCTCACCCAAGGCAGCTCACTCGTCTCAAATTCCGTCATCTGCGAAAGGTACTCGTTATCCAATAATTGATTATTCCACTAGTAGTTGTTTTTCCTTGTGTCACAGGAATTTCCTTGGAGCTGTAAACACCATTCGGGAACCAAAGAATTATTTTGAGGCGGTTAAACAACCCGAATGGAGAGAAGCTATGGGAAAGGAAATTGAAGCACTCGAAAAAAATGGCACTTGGAAAATTGTCGATCTCCCTGATGGAAAGAAGCCGATCGGTTGCAAATGGGTATACAAAATCAAACTCAACGCAAATGGAACGATCGAAAGGTACAAAGCTCGGTTAGTCGCTCAAGGATTTACCCAAATAGAAGGTGTGGATTATCATGAGACATTTGCACCAGTGGCGAAAATGACCAGTGTTCGCCTATTATTAGCAGTTGCAGTGGCCAAGAAGTGGAACATAGCTCAGTTAGATATTAATAATGCTTTTCTCCATGGCGATTTAGATGAAGAGGTCTACATGAGACTACCACAAGGTTTCGAAGTCACCAAGAAAGGTAAGGTATGTCGACTATTAAAATCCTTATATGGCTTGAAACAAGCTTCGAGAAATTGGTTTGCGAAGTTGACGGATGCATTAAAAGGGTATGGGTTCACTCAGTCCCTCGCGGATTACTCGCTGTTTACAATGGACAAAGCGGGTATTTTTATTGGTTTGTTGGTTTACGTAGATGATATGATTATTGTAAGCAACAACACCAAGGCAAGTAATGATCTGAAACTTTTTCTCGATGCACAATTCGGCATAAAGGACCTCGGTCGATTGAAGTTTTTCCTGGGGATAGAAGTGGCTCATGGAGAATCGGGTTTGTTCCTTTGCCAACGAAAATATGCAATGGAGATTATCAAAGAAGCAAAATTGGAAGGCGCAAAACCCGTGCAAACCCCTATCGTGCAAAACCACGAGCTCGCATTGTCTACCAGTTCTTTGCTAAAGGACCCTCTCATGTATAGGCGATTGGTGGGTAGACTTGTTTATCTTACCATCACGCGGCCTGACTTGTTATATGCAGTCCACACTTTATCGCAGTTTGTGCAAGCACCGAGGAGAGATCACCTAGATGCGGCCCTTCGAGTAGTTCGCTATCTTAAGGGAGATCCAGGGAAAGGGATAGTAATGAGTAAGGACACGACATTGCAGCTCGCTGGGTACTCAGACTCGGATTATGCGCGATGTCCCTTGACCCGGAGGTCCCTCACTGGTTATTTCGTGGCCCTTGGTTCAACTCCTATTTCTTGGAAAGTTCGAAAACAACCAACGGTTGCTAAGTCCACTGCGGAAGCAGAATATCGAGCTATGGCGGCAGTCACAAGTGAGTTAATTTGGCTAAAATCCTTCCTTTCCTCACTTGGTATTAATCATGTGCATCCCATGCGTGTCTTATGTGATAACAATTCGGCTTTACACATTGCAAAGAACCCCGTTTTTTACGATCGTACGAAGCACATCGAAGTTGACTGTCATTTCATTAGACAGCATTTGGTAAGCAAAAACATCGAAGCAAGCCATGTCCAAAGCAAAGAGCAAATAGCGGACCTTTTCACAAAGGCCCTTGGAGGAGAAGCATTCGCGTATTTGAGTCGTAAGTTGGGCATTCGAGCTCCTACTGCTCCAACTTAAGGGGGAGTATGGAAATATATTATAGTATATATATATATTGTAATTAGTTTGTTGCTCTTTTGTATTTATCCTTTCCTATTTCATAGGATTTACCCTAGATTTAGTTGGACTATGCTATTGTATATATAGCTTGCTTTGTAATTCCTTCTGATTATCAATTCAATTGACGGCTCTTAAGCCAACTCTTCTATCTTGAGTTCCTACGTTTATCATACACCCAATAACTATAAGCAGATGTCGACAAGCTTAGCTCATAAGTAATGAGATGTAGGTTCGAATCTCGTCAACAATATATTTACCCTTATGGCTCGTAGCTATAACCCCACATGTGATACTTATCGGCTGAGCCTCTAGGATTTGTCGATATCTCACAAAAGAGGGTAATCATAAGACTGGTTTTATCTCTATATCCAACTTGGGTCTGAGCTTCAGACTTTCATAATGCACAGACTAGGGTAAAGTGAACAATTTGGTGTTGGATCTTAAGTTGGTAAGCTATCTGATATAAGTAAAACTGATTGACAAATTGATTGTAATTGTAGCTTATACAGAGTATATGATAAAATGACATAAACGGAACATAATTTCATTATTTTTGTAACAAGCAAAGGGATAACAAAAAGGAAGATAAAAATGTTTGAGTTAGCTTATTTCTCACATATTACTATATGTTCCTTTTATTTTAGTCAGCTTACCAAAATAACTAATAAGCAAAGGGATTAAAAAAATGGAAGATAAAAATTATTATGGTCATTAAACAAATACCCAAGAATAAGATAACTTTTTTTTTTTTAACATCAAAATAAGGTAACTCAAATTTTAGGTAAACAAGCTATTCTAACCTGCAGCAATTTTAGGATGCGACGGTTGTATTGTGTAATTTCACAAAAATTAAAGTGATCGTTTTACCGTGACCACTTTTAAAAAGTGACCAATTTATGGAATAAAAAGGGTGGTCATTATTTAACGGTTATTTTTGTGTGGTCGAATTGTGCGACCGTCGTAGTTAGGGCTCAACATCAGTCTAAGAACGGAACGGAACGGATCAGACCGAAAATCGAAAATAATATTTTTGTGGAGCAAAAACCGGACCTAAAACTTTCGGTCTTGACCGAACCCGAAATATTCGGCCTGGTCCGGTTTTTGACCGAAATGGATCTAAAACAATTTTTTCACTATTTCGTATATGATAAATACGTTTAAATTTTGCTGAATCAATTGCATTGAATAAGTAGACGATTGTTTTTTTTTTTACGAAAATAATTGTTAATATTAATTTATGTCTTTTGGAAATTAAATGATCATTTTCTTTATGATATTTCAATGATTAGTTTTTAAAAATATAAAATTCGGTCCATTTAGTCCGGATCTAAATTAACCGGTCTTGGATTGAACCGGACCGAAAATTAAAACCTAAAAAAATGTGAATTGAGGACCTGGAAGATTTCGATCATGTCTCGGTCCAGACAAAATAGTCCGATCCGATCCATTTTTTCAGTCCTAACCTAAAACTGCTCACCCTAGTCATAGAGTAGAATCTGCGTTTAATGTTTTAAGGCAAAATCTCATTATAGACGGCATATATCTGTCTATAATTAAAGATGGATCAAATACAATACCACATTCCTAATAGGACAAGTAACAAGTAGATAAGGTGGTGAAGGCAAAAAATGTCACCACTTTCAAGTTATTTGACCCGTCTTTAGCTATAGACGGATGACTAGCTGAAGATTCGCCGCTGTTTGGTAAACGGCATATTGGCCAATTTTTAGCATATTCAAGGGTTTTAGCATGTTTGACCAATCAATATGCTAATTTTAGTGTTTGGTAAACAGCATATTGAAACAACATATTTGGGGTCAATATGCTGTTTTACAATATGCTGCTTACCCCAGCATATTGGTTAGCATATTGTAAAATAGGAAATTTTTCTCCATTTTACAAAGAAAACTAACAATCTACTAATCGTAATCTGCCAATTACCAAACACTCAAATTAATTCTGCTAATTATAGGTGCTGTTTGGCCAAGTTTACCTAAAAGAGTTTTTACTTTTTAAAATGAGTTTTTCCACAAACTACTTCTTGAAAAAGTTGTGATTGTTTGGCCTAACTTTTGTAAAAACTGTTTTTGCAAATTTGATGTGTTTGGCCTAATTACTTTTATTCGACTTTTTTGTTTTTTTGTTTACTATATAATTTGGGTTTAAGTCACACTTGTCAAACTTTTCACCTTTAAGCGCATTTTTTCTAATAAAAATTAAGTAATGCCATAGTTACAACCGCAATTTTATACTCTGTAATACTCATAATCATGATATTCATAGCCGATGTTATCTCCTCGATTAGAAAGTTGCAATATCAACTTATTATGTTGCAAGGTGATGAAACTCACCTACAAATATAATCAATTAGTCAAACTATAAACAAAAGCATTAAGCATTTATATTGGTGGGTACTTGAACTACAAAACAATTACTACGTTAGCCAAAGAAAAAATAATTATAAAATAAGACGTCTTATAACTCTTATACTATGAGATATTACTTTTATAAGTCAAACATTCACTTTTTACATATAAAGGATCGACTCACACTGAAAGACGGTCTTATACATTATTGAAAGGATCCTCTCATACTCTTTTCATCTCAAACCGTAAATAATTTTTCCTTTTTATATAATTAATATTGAGCTTATATTTAAAAAATACCAAAAGACAAATCATAAGCAATATACGGAGTACATAGCAATAATCAATGCCCACATGACTTAAAGAACTTACAATTAGAAGCAGCCGATTAACAAAAAAAAGGTAATAATAGAGTGAAAAATATTATAATTATAGATACAAACAATAAAAACCAAAACAATTGCCCCATCTAGTAGAGATTGTGAGAAGTAGAAGTAAAAGTAGGTATTTGCTGCTTCTGCTTTTAGTGGCTTTTTTTAAAGTTTTAACTTTTCAAAAGTAGTTTTACATCCATCTAATTTATAGTGTTTGACCTATTTTCTATTTTTTTAGTTGTAAAAGCACTTGTAACTCTTGGCCAAACAACACCATAATATGTTAGTCAAACCTTCTGATAAAATCTGCCATTTATAATCTGCTTTTGAAATCTGCTTATGCTAAAATTAATCCGCTGTTTACCAAACAGGGCCTAAAAACTGTGTGTCAAGCCTAATCTAAAAGTACACTGAATTTAGAATTGTAGGCTTGTCAACCGTTATTTTGATCATATGAGAGCCTAAAATAACGTAAAAGTAAGAGATAGAGTCTGCACAGTGCAGACTGCAGAGTGACAGTGTCTGAGACACATGTAGCATTGAATTTGTATTCTTCATAGGTTAAATTAGTCAACGTCAATAAATATTTTACAAGCAAACGTCAAAGTCAACTGGTATGAGTTAATTTAAAATGACCAAAGATACCCTCGATACTCACAATTTCTTCCAATGCTTCCACATGTTCGGGTTGCAAAGCCTTCTGTTGGCCACATCACCAAGCACACAGTTCCACAGGGGTAATATCGTCATAATAGTAAATTTTACCCATTCGTCCTCAGCTGCTATTGTAATAAATGAGTTGACTTTTGTTTAAGATTGGGAAGAAGCACGAATCTCCAAGGTAACAAATGAGAATCATCCTGTTATCCGTCTTTAATTTAAAACCGTCTTAAAATTAAAACAGGTCAAATATGTCTATATGCAATAAATAAAACAAAGGCAGAGTGAAAAGAAAAACATGTGGATAATCTTTAACCCGTTTTTATATTAAGAAGATACCTCCGTCTTAAAGAAAAACATCATATATACAATCCATTGAGATGTATTTAAGGAACTAAATATGGAAAGAAAATTTTAATATATGCATTAATTGCAATGGGTTGTCTATAATTTAGTCTTGAATTTCTAACTTAATACAAAATATAAATAAACTTAAATGCTTAAATACAACCCATCCAATGGGTTGTATATATCAAAACCCATAATATTATTATTCACGTAATTTTTTATTCGAGAAACATTTTCTTAAATCGGACTGGTGGCACTTAAGACCTGCATTCGAACCCGTCAGCAGTGGCGGATCCACTAACAACACTCTGGTGTGCGGACACCGGAAACAGTTTTTTTTTTTTTTTTTTTTTTTTTTTTTTTTTTTTGGCGTATTTTGTGTAATTTTCAGGCTAAAAAAAAATTTACAACTTTTTTATCTGTATATAGATTTTAAATATTAATTAGGATCTCAAAAATATTTTTTCCTGGATTCGCTATTGCCCGTCAGCACTAAAGACAATAATATCATGACTGGTGATACTTATGACCTGCATTTGAACCCATGAGCATTAAAATCACTCTTATAACCCCCTTTTACGCAAAAAAACCAGAGACATTAAATATTTATGGAACATGGTTGCACTCGACCATGCATGATAGTATAATGTCTGCAATTAGTTAGTTTTAAACAGAGCTGTACACCTTTACATCAGAACGAATCATGGCAAAATGGATGTAAAATTTGTTACCTAAATAACCTATTGTACAAATTACTTTTGCAATTAAGGTTACATTTTAAATTATATGGTGATCAAAATGTATTTATAGCCATTTATTTTTAATTAAGAAGTATATCTTAAAAAACGTAGTGAATTGAATAAGTTCCTGATCAATTCCCTTTGAATATTTATTATATTGTCGGTATATTGAAGATGACATCCTAAAAGACTTCGTATATCATTATGATATATATATATATATATATATATATACCATTACATTTGGCTCCAGAAAATGATTGGTTGTCATTCTGCATACACAAAATAATGGTGGACCTCCATTATCACATATACAGAGTATACATATTATTCCTTGCTCCATTATAAACATTAATTTTCTCTTTTTTAATTTTTTTATGTACGCTCACAATTCTGCTACGTATTATATTGAAGTCACTAATCTTGTAACGATGAAATATGAATATTAAAGACAACGGATGGGAAAAATGCTCTACTTAACGTTAACGTTGAATCAATAGATTATATCCAGTTATACACGATAATATAGTAAATATTATTCCTGACATTTAGTTTAGCAAAAAGACTACTTCATTTCCATGCAATTACTGAATTACCCATTAAAGTTAACATTATTTGGCCATAAATAAAAATCTAAAAAGCGACAAAACTAAAGGTAAGAAGGCAGGTAGTACTAAGTGATGGTTGACTTACAAGACCCTAAAGAAGAGTTGGGTGAGAGTTGGAAAGCCATGCAAAATATAATCACAACAAATTCTTATTTAAGACCAATATATCTCTTTTAAATTTAAAACAGATTAAGTATTACATATAAAATAAAAACAAATCGTATTAAAATTAATCAAAAGATTCATCTTATTTATACAAACGAAATATTATCCGACTCGTTTCATCATTAAAACGAATAAATAAATATATCCGTTTTAAGTAACACCTATTGAAATATATGAGTACAAAACATGTCAAGCCCCATAAATTGATCAATTGGTCTCCCTTGTGACGGATTACCATTTGTGACGGATATTTTGTGAGATAAAATGGTAACAAAATGGGTTAGTGGAGAAAAGGGACCACATGAATAGTGTTGCAGAGAGAGAAAAAGTGGGTACATTGTGAGGTAAAATGGTATCCGTCTTCAGCTTGTGACGGATATGTCATGTCTTCAATGAGAATTTGTGTAAATTGATACAACCACTAAACTCTCCTGTATTGGAGACATTTAGTATAGAGGATGCCTCCAACAACATTAAACCCCACGATCTATATTTATTATGCTCACTATACTATCATCTTTTTTTAACTGTCACTCTTTGACTTACTTCTCCACCTCCAATTTTAAGTATATTTTTTGTTTTTTTATATTTTTGTTTTGTGTTGTTTTGCTTCTCTTGACCCTCACTAGTCACTACCAACTAACTATCAACTGTTTCTAGTACTTCATTTATTCTAAATTTGTTGGATGTATCTCATATTATATAAAAATAATATTGGAATAAAGAGTATAAATAAATTGTGGTGTACTATTTTATTTATCATGTATTATTGTTTTCTTATTAGTGGTCGACAAATAATACTACCCTGTAACTTGTATTGTATATATACTCTATTCCTAATTGTACAATGGGATCACTCGGGATACAATTTCTTCTGAATTATTGCATTTGAAAGTATTTGGAACGGAGATGCCTATTATTGTATCCTCTGATATTTGAATAAAAATTACCAAATTCGATATATGATGGTCTTATCATGAAGTTCTATTAATAAAAAAAGGAAAGAATTGGTATAACACCAAGGTATTTATTTTGATAAGAAGTAACAACTAAAAATCACACATTTGACTCGATTTCAGTATCCAGGGAAATATAGTTTACAAGTTTCCTCTAACAATATTATTCATCAAATTGAGTAGTATTCAAATCAAGTAATCATTCTTTGTATCTAGTAGAGTTTAAATACGGTCATTATAATATAAGGGTTGAGTCATGTTAGATCATCATAGAGCGACATATCAGGTCGAGTTTCTGAGAAACTCATATACTTTCATATGCGAGTGTTTCACATTGACAAATATTGAGAGAGTTTATCGCTTTATAAGCTAAGGAGCTACTCTTTCTATAGCAAATCAATCAATCAATCAATATTATATATATATTTCGGAAACCAAGGGACTTCAATGTAATTAAATAAGTCTATACAAATTAATTATACTATATAGTTTTTAATCATAGCACTGTGTGATAGACCTAACCAAGAGATTTCAATGTAAATATTATATAGTTTTGGTTGAAATATAAATTTAGAGAAAACCATGATATGAAAATTTTCCTTAAAATAAACATGCCCCACTTAAGTTATTAATTAGTATAAAGATGTTAATTATTTAACATACACAAATATAATATAAGTACGTTATATTTTGGAAACTATTAAAAGGTAAATAAATCAAACTACATTTTCAAAAAATATAATATTTTATAATTATTTCAATTTGATTTAATGTATATATTAATATATTTATATAAATACATAAACCTTTTAAAATTACTTGTCTAAATAGTAACAAAGTAATTCTGTTAGTGCGTGGTGAAAAAAATTGTAGTGACATTGAATATAATAATATGATAGTAATCACTAATTTGAATAGTCAAAGTAACAATTTTAGCAGCGAGTGAGAGTATTGAAAATAATAAAATTAACAACGGGAGTAGTGAAATTATCGATCAATATTAATGCGGCAGTAGTGAAAGTAACAATAATTACGCCGGGAGTAGTGAAAGTAACAGTAGTAATAACGAATATAATAAAAATAACAATACTAACAATAAAAGAAAGTATATATGAACAGTTAGTTAACCAATTGATTTAAATAAAATATTATTAGCGAGAGTAGTGAATTTGTCTCATAATTAATTTTATCGTATTTTTAAGATATGTCATAGAAAAATATATTAATAATAAATTTATGAGTTATGAAACTTTAGAGTAGTTTTATTTAATTGAAAATAAATTTTAATTCTAAATAGAGGTAGTCCGGGCTAGGCTGGGCACCAATACTAGTTGGTTTTAAAGTGGAACTTTATTGGGCTTATGAAGCGGATTCTCTCTCCTCCATTTAGGTGTGACCTAGGCTTGTCTGCATGATTAACATAGTATGAGACCTTGGCTACATAGTTGGGCAGGATGAATTAAAAACTGGACATTTATTTGTAATCGTTTTAAAATAACACTGTTTGCTCTTGACAGGTGGAAAAGAGCTCTAGTTGTCCTAGTTTGATTTAAAATGGGCCTCACATGTGAGGGGCCTTTAGTGCAACCGTTTTAAAATAACACGGTTTGCTTTCGACAGCTTGAAGCGAGGCCTAATTGCTCCCAAGTCTGGCCTTACATGTAGGAGGAAGTGTGAAGTGAGTGTCCCATGTTCGATAAAAGGAGAGGGAGTTACCACTTTATAAGCTAAGGGGTTGATCAGTCTATAGTCAATTGGTTTTAGAGTATAAAGTTTTTGAACTTATAAAACGAATTTTCTCTTCTTCATTTAGGTATAGTCCGGACCTGTTTGCATAATTTAACAAAGTTCATATATTGTGTTATCATCAGGTATATGTTAACAAAAGACATCTCATCGTGTGGTTAAATTCAGAAATTTTATTGATATCAAAAAAATTGGAAAGTTTATAATAAAAACAAATTGATATATTTGAATGCATATGAAGGTAATTCAATATTGGATGATCCGATCGGTTATCATCGAGTCATTTGCCCCACTCATGTGCGATTCTGATTTGAGTGTTATTCATTACTAACTAGTGTAACACCCGTGAAAATTCACGGGGTTGTTTATTTTTGATGTTGTAAAGGATGTAATCAATTATGTGATTAGATATTATAATATAAGGTGATTAAAGAGTGCATAAATAATCATATATTAAAATACATTTAGAAAATTTGTTGAAATTAACTTTTAGGAAAAATTTATATAAACGGTGAACACAATATTATGCGTTATTTTTATAAATAGGTTTTATAAAAATGTTGTCCATTAATCGTGTAGTAGGCATAGAACTTTGAGTTATTTTTACGGAAGTAAAAAGGACGGTAGTACGACTTCGTACTACGTGAATAATTTTTAAAAAATCATTCAACATTAGACGTTTGACATATAACTTGGGAAAGCGTAATTAGATCTTTAAATTATTATTCGACAGTCTAAAAAATGGTAATACACAAAGCAATACGTGATTTATTTTTAAAAATCATTCAACATAAAACGGTTGACATAACAATTGAGAAAGTGTAACATACATATAAATCAAGAATAGAAACTTATTACTTTCCAATAAAGTAGGTTTTAGTACTTTAATTTGGGGAAATTGATTTTAAAGAACTTATGCTCTGAAATTTAGTGAAATTATTAAACTTAAGTAATCAAAGTCCGACTTCGAAATAAAACAAAGTTATTAAACCCGACTACCCCATTTTTCACTACCTCTTCATTTCCTACCTACCCCATTTTTCACTACCAACTAAAATGCGATCAAACCTCCTGTGTTCATCATCATTGATCAAAAACCATCTCAAATCTCTCATCTCAACCCGTTTGAGCATCATAACATTTATCATCATCTTTCGATTTTCGATCGCAACATATATACCATTCATCCTGTTTTTGTTGATTTCGATTGAAATCAATGCTATTTTGATATAAAAAGCTGCAGAAATCGCAGATCTCTCAAGAGTAGTTGAAGATGGAGAAGTGTGTTGAAGTTGTAAAAGAGGAAAACTGAAATTTTGGGACATGCAATGGAAGATATTGTGATTACTTCGATTTTTTCAATTTTTATGTTGATTCTTATTGCAAATCGATTTCCTCATCTAATTTATAAAATGTTTAAATTGCATGTCTAATTTTGAGGCTGATTGAATGAAGAAATCAACGGCGAAGATGCTGTTTAAAGATAAGAATTTGTTAAAATGATGGATCGTATGAAATTAAGGTGGGTTGGAACACATTTTATCTCATTTAGTATAATTATTTATGTAATTTTATATTGTTAATCCATTATTAATTTTTATATCAATATATTCCAGATTATAAATTCTGCAATTGTCGTAAAATCTTAATAATTCAAGATCTAAAATCTGGAAATTTCGTTGATTAATATACCTTCATTATAACGATATATTTCATCCAACATATACCATTGTGTCTTAAAATTTTTAAATTCATTCATTTTTCTTTTGCATAAAATAAGACTATGAATAGGGATGTCAAACCCCATAAAGACTTCAGTATTAACTCGTGCTGGCAATGATCCGAGGCATATCATCGATGATTTTAGCTGGGATTGTATTTGAGTTGATGGCATGTCGCTCATAAGGTTGTTTTATTTATGAGTTATGAAATAATAAATTTATGAGTTATGAAACTTTAGAGTAGTTTTATTTAATTGAAAATAAATTTTAATTCTAAATAGAGGTAGTCCGGGCTAGGCTGGGCACCAATACTAGTTGGTTTTAAAGTGGAACTTTATTGGGCTTATGAAGCGGATTCTCTCTCCTCCATTTAGGTGTGACCTAGGCTTGTCTGCATGATTAACATAGTATGAGACCTTGGCTACATAGTTGGGCAGGATGAATTAAAAACTGGACATTTATTTGTAATCGTTTTAAAATAACACTTTTTTGCTCTTGACGGTGGAAAAGAGCTCTAGTTGTCCTAGTTTGATTTAAAATGGGCCTCACATGTGAGGGGCCTTTAGTGCAACCGTTTTAAAATAACACGGTTTGCTTTCGACAGCTTGAAGCGAGGCCTAATTGCTCCCAAGTCTGGCCTTACATGTAGGAGGAAGTGTGAAGTGAGTGTCCCATGTTCGATAAAAGGAGAGGGAGTTACCACTTTATAAGCTAAGGGGTTGATCAGTCTATAGTCAATTGGTTTTAGAGTATAAAGTTTTTGAACTTATAAAACGAATTTTCTCTTCTTCATTTAGGTATAGTCCGGACCTGTTTGCATAATTTAACAAAGTTCATATATATTGTGTTATCATCAGGTATATGTTAACAAAAGACATCTCATCGTGTGGTTAAATTCAGAAATTTTATTGATATCAAAAAAATTGGAAAGTTTATAATAAAAACAAATTGATATATTTGAATGCATATGAAGGTAATTCAATATTGGATGATCCGATCGGTTATCATCGAGTCATTGCCCCACTCATGTGCGATTCTGATTTGAGTGTTATTCATTACTAACTAGTGTAACACCCGTGAAAATTCACGGGGTTGTTTATTTTTGATGTTGTAAAGGATGTAATCAATTATGTGATTAGATATTATAATATAAGGTGATTAAAGAGTGCATAAATAATCATATATTAAAATACATTTAGAAAATTTGTTGAAATTAACTTTTAGGAAAAATTTATATAAACGGTGAACACAATATTATGCGTTATTTTTATAAATAGGTTTTATAAAAATGTTGTCCATTAATCGTGTAGTAGGCATAGAACTTTGAGTTATTTTTACGGAAGTAAAAAGGACGGTAGTACGACTTCGTACTACATGAATAATTTTTAAAAAATCATTCAACATTAGACGTTTGACATATAACTTGGGAAAGCGTAATTAGATCTTTAAATTATTATTCGACAGTCTAAAAAATGGTAATACACAAAGCAATACGTGATTTATTTTTAAAAATCATTCAACATAAAACGGTTGACATAACAATTGAGAAAGTGTAACATACATATAAATCAAGAATAGAAACTTATTACTTTCCAATAAAGTAGGTTTTAGTACTTTAATTTGGGGAAATTGATTTTAAAGAACTTATGCTCTGAAATTTAGTGAAATTATTAAACTTAAGTAATCAAAGTCCGACTTCGAAATAAAACAAAGTTATTAAACCCGACTACCCCATTTTTCACTACCTCTTCATTTCCTACCTACCCCATTTTTCACTACCAACTAAAATGCGATCAAACCTCCTGTGTTCATCATCATTGATCAAAAACCATCTCAAATCTCTCATCTCAACCCGTTTGAGCATCATAACATTTATCATCATCTTTCGATTTTCGATCGCAACATATATACCATTCATCCTGTTTTTGTTGATTTCGATTGAAATCAATGCTATTTTGATATAAAAAGGCTGCAAAATCGCAGATCTCTCAAGAGTAGTTGAAGATGGAGAAGTGTGTTGAAGTTGTAAAAGAGGAAAACTGAAATTTTGGGACATGCAATGGAAGATATTGTGATTACTTCGATTTTTTCAATTTTTATGTTGATTCTTATTGCAAATCGATTTCCTCATCTAATTTATAAAATGTTTAAATTGCATGTCTAATTTTGAGGCTGATTGAATGAAGAAATCAACGGCGAAGATGCTGTTTAAAGATAAGAATTTGTTAAAATGATGGATCGTATGAAATTAAGGTGGGTTGGAACACATTTTATCTCATTTAGTATAATTATTTATGTAATTTTATATTGTTAATCCATTATTAATTTTTATATCAATATATTCCAGATTATAAATTCTGCAATTGTCGTAAAATCTTAATAATTCAAGATCTAAAATCTGGAAATTTCGTTGATTAATATACCTTCATTATAACGATATATTTCATCCAACATATACCATTGTGTCTTAAAATTTTTAAATTCATTCATTTTTCTTTTGCATAAAATAAGACTATGAATAGGGATGTCAAACCCCATAAAGACTTCAGTATTAACTCGTGCTGGCAATGATCCGAGGCATATCATCGATGATTTTAGCTGGGATTGTATTTGAGTTGATGGCATGTCGCTCATAAGGTTGTTTTATTTATGAGTTATGAAATAATAAATTTATGAGTTATGAAACTTTAGAGTAGTTTTATTTAATTGAAAATAAATTTTAATTCTAAATAGAGGTAGTCCGGGCTAGGCTGGGCAATACTAGTTGGTTTTAAAGTGGAACTTTATTGGGCTTATGAAGCGGATTCTCTCTCCTCCATTTAGGTGTGACCTAGGCTTGTCTGCATGATTAACATAGTATGAGACCTTGGCTACATAGTTGGGCAGGATGAATTAAAAACTGGACATTTATTTGTAATCGTTTTAAAATAACACTGTTTGCTCTTGACAGGTGGAAAAGAGCTCTAGTTGTCCTAGTTTGATTTAAAATGGGCCTCACATGTGAGGGGCCTTTAGTGCAACCGTTTTAAAATAACACGGTTTGCTTTCGACAGCTTGAAGCGAGGCCTAATTGCTCCCAAGTCTGGCCTTACATGTAGGAGGAAGTGTGAAGTGAGTGTCCCATGTTCGATAAAAGGAGAGGGAGTTACCACTTTATAAGCTAAGGGGTTGATCAGTCTATAGTCAATTGGTTTTAGAGTATAAAGTTTTTGAACTTATAAAACGAATTTTCTCTTCTTCATTTAGGTATAGTCCGGACCTGTTTGCATAATTTAACAAAGTTCATATATATTGTGTTATCATCAGGTATATGTTAACAAAAGACATCTCATCGTGTGGTTAAATTCAGAAATTTTATTGATATCAAAAAAATTGGAAAGTTTATAATAAAAACAAATTGATATATTTGAATGCATATGAAGGTAATTCAATATTGGATGATCCGATCGGTTATCATCGAGTCATTTGCCCCACTCATGTGCGATTCTGATTTGAGTGTTATTCATTACTAATTTTTTTGTTCACTCCTGACAGGGTTAGTTGACTCTAGTTTACAGAATTTTCTTGACCTATTGATTATAACTAGTTTTGTGACCCGTGAAATTCACAGGTTGTTTTTTTTAGTGTGATGTTTTTTAGTGTGATGTTTCTAGTAATTGGAATTTTATAAAATATCAGAACATATAGTAAGATCAGCTCATGAATAATTCATGATAGATTGCGTACTAAAATTACAGGCATTTACATGTTAACATAAAGATCAAAGTCGATAAAATAAATAAGCCAAGTAGGTGAATATTGCTATTTTTTCGAAGGTAAAATGATGAAAAAAAACCAACAAATACAAAAATAAACATACATTTGAAAAAAAATATTAGTCATTCACGTTGATGCCGTCAATTTGTAGTTAGTCTCCAATATGTAGTTATTTAAGCAATCCTAATATTTTTACTTCTTCTTATAGTCTTTTTTTTTCAACAAATCGTCCTTATAATAAAAATCTAACTCGGTAATTAGCTTGAATTAACCAACAAAACAGTGAAATTTGTTTTATGTAATATTATCGTTATTAACTAAGTTTCCTTTTAAATAGTGAAAGAAAAAGGGAATGAAAATGAAGTCATAGAGATGTAAGTATATTAACCTTTGGATAGGTCAACACCACAAATCTTGATAGCCCCTAAATGAGAACAAAACAAATACAAACGATGAAGTTGAAAATGTGATGAACACCTCATAACCAATGGAACTTACATAAAAAATAAATAAATTAGTTAACAATTTAAAAACCTTAATACAATTAGCTTGATGTGAATAGAATGATAGGAAGGTTTAGTGACACATTTAGTTTTACCGACGATAGGGATAATAAAAATTATGGTTTACAAATTTTGCCTTCCATAAAAATATATAAACAATTGAGGATGCATTTTATGATTTTTGAGAATCCTTTTTTTCATTATTATCAAATTTAATATAGGTATAAATATGAATCAAGGTTCATGACTTTTGAACATCATTTTTTCATTATTATGAAATTTAATATAAACATAAATAAGGAATAAAGAAAATTGGAATGTATAAGGTTTGCTTGATTATTACTTTTTTTTTTTTTTTTTTTTTTTTTTTTTTTTTTTTTTTTTTTTTTTTACAAAATCCACTTTACATGAGTTTGGTTTAAGATGTTATCTTATGTAATTAAAATAGGAAAAATTGATGGGAATAATCCCACCTTTAGCTTATCTTCCAAAAGTAATCCCACCTTTCAATAATCCGAAAATAATCCCATCTTTTAACCGCGTCTTCTTTAAACAGTCTCTTTTACCTGTTACCTAATTAAACGGTTTCATTTGTATTACTTATACTACTTTCTAAATTTTTTATATTTATTTTATTTCATCTCTTCATCTCTTACTCTCTTTATCCCTAAACTACCCTGAACAAACTTCCAGACTGATCAAACGAGAAAGAAAAACACCATTGAAAACCCCATTTCATTGGCCAAAACCAAATAATTAAAAAGTTCCAATAAAAAAGCATTACACAGGCCACAATCAATTAATTCGTCATACTCTACCATTGTTAACAAGCTGTACACATTGCCATTGAAGACCTCACTCCATCTCTTTGTCTCTCTTTCAATTAAAAACGACTCTCCGGGTGAATTCCTCAAACTCAAATGGCAGAAGCAATGCCCTATTTTACCGGTTGTGGTAACGATTCGTTGTGGTGGTGTGCTTGTTAATTTGTTATGGATCAATTCCTCAAACTCCGTCTCGCTGTAATCGATTGAGTAGTGATTTAGTGTATGTGCAGTAGAAGAAGTATGATGCAAAGCCTTCAGTGTAGTACAAGCTTAATCTGCTATGCAATCAAGGATTACCTACACTACTCTATATAATACTCCGTATGAATAAATGACTATGTCAAATAAAATATAGTAGTATCAGTTGAATGAATTTAGTACTCCATAAGAGATATCACCGCATAAGCCGTAGCTTCTTTTTTCTTCACTGAGATGTACGCCTTTGCCGTCAAAATGGATTTTCACGATTTTTCGAGAAGCCGCTGTTGAGATTGCGGCTTTAGGAAAAAAAACCCGAAAAAAATTTTAGAAAGCCCGACTTGGAGTATTTGTTTTTCATGTTTGTTTTACAAGATTTAAAGGAGTAAAAATGGTTAATAATGAAGTAAAGTAATTAAAGCAACAATACCATGTTACCTACTAGAATAAGTCATTTTTATGAAAGGGCTATTTAAAGAAGATGGGGTTTAAAGATTGGATTGTTTTAGGATTATTGAAAGGTGGGAGTATTTTTGGAAGATGAGGTAAAGGTGGGATTATTCCCATCAATTTTTCCATTAAAATATGATATGTAGATGATAGATAGTTTAGCTTGCCTTTTAATTAAATTTATAGATTTTATATTTAGATTATAGAGTTATAGATTTTTTTTCATTATTATGAAGTTTAATATAGACATAAATATGGAGCAAGGAGGAATGAAATGTAAAAAGTTTGCTTTATTATTATTATTTTACCAAATCCACCTTGCATGAGAGTGGTTTAGAAATTATCTTATGAAATTAAAATATGACATTTAGATAATGGTAGATAATTTTACTTGCTTTGTAATTATAGATTATAAATTATAAATTTATAAATTAAATTATTATTTCATGCATGTCATATTGTTAATAAAATTAAATAATCAATAACAATGAATAGACATTAATGGGATGTGAAAATGTCATCTGGTATAAAATTGAATGTTCTAAGTTACCCTTTTAATTAAATAGTATAGATAAACGAATTAAATTAATGCAATATAATAACAAATTGATAATCCATGTCATATTAGTTTGTCAAGTCACATTATTATTGTATACGTGACTTTTTTACATCCCATGTGACATTGTCTACGTGGCATTTTTAGGCTAGGTTTTTAATAATATTTTATAGATTCAAATTGTTTAGTTCGAGTTTCTTTAGTTATATCACCTTTTCCTAGCTCTACAAGCTAACATTAGACCTTTGTTGACTGATGAGCTAGACTTGGTAAAGCTGATCCTAGACTCAAAAGTGACCGAACTTGCTTGATTCGAATATGACATGAAATCCGAATTGACCAGATCCGACCCGAATCTTGATTGACCTAATGTTGACACGACCCGAGATTACCTGACCCGAAAAGTCCCGACCCATAATTGACTCGATTCAAAAAGACTTAAAATGACACAAAATGATTCGAAACGACAAGTACTAAGTCATATTAATGTTATATGCATCAACATAGAGTTTCATTGGTTACACTTACACCCATTCTTAATAAATAGTTAAATTTGTACTCCCTCCATTGCAGTGAATAGTTTACACTTACTTTATTTTCGCCTCATAGAATAAAACAAGTGTAAAATATTCACTGGGACAGAGGGATTAAATAGTACTCGTATTTCTTAATCAAAATAGTACTAACTAAAATGTTTTAGTCATTAACTGAAAGTGACCCGACCCGAAGTGACCCAACAACAGGTCACCCAAAATGACCCGACCTGACTTGAAATATATGACAAACCCGAAATGACCTGATACATACTGGCCCGTATTTGCCATATCTACTGATGATGAAATGATTCTCAATTAATACTCACTCTGATCCAAACTAAAGGTAAGACTTGTTTTTGAGTGGTCTTCAAGACGGTATTTTGACTGTATTTTTCTTCACATTCATGTAATTTTTTTTGTAAAAAAAAACAAAAAATTATGAAAGGTTTTTTCGTACCAAATATATATATATATATATATATATATATATATATATATATATATATATCTTTCAAAATTTCATATTTTTACCGAAATTCGTGGTCAATGTTTTCGAAGATTGACTACCAAAAAGTGATCCTACTCATGTACTAGAGCCCGAGCATGTTGAGATTGATGAGCAGTTGTCTTATGAGGAGCCTAAGGAAATCTTGGATAGAAAGGTGAGGAAGACTCGTAATGGTGAGACATCGTTGGTGAAAGTTTTATTGTCTAATCATAAGGTGGAAGAAGCTACATGAGAAGTTGAAGCTGCAATGCAAGAAATGTATCCTAGTCTTTTTGTTTAAGTAAGTTGGTTACGGGGATGTAACCTTTTTTTTAGGGGTATAGGATGTAACATCTCATATTTTATGACATTTTTATGATAATTTAATAATAAAAGTACCTCGTAAAGAATTTAATTTGAATTAATTTGAGTACTATTTCGGCTATTTTGATGTTTCTGGTGAACTTCAGGGACGAAGTTCTTTTTAAGGAGGGAAGACTGTAATACCCCGTATTTAAGACGATAGAATTATATTAAAATGAGTTTTAAACGGGATTTTAAAAGGGTATTTAATGATTATATAAATTAGATAATTAAGTTGTAAGACAGAAATAAAATAATTAAAATAATATTGAGTCGGGAATTGTTGTAGCACGTGTGGCACGTGTGAGATAGGATTGGGTGACTGAAGTATAATTATACAATATTACTAATAATACGTAATAGTAATAGTAAAACAATAATAGTAAAGGAAATTGGAAATTACGAAGTTTCCTCCCTCTTTCCTTCCTACAACTATAAAAGTTAGTCCTATCTACCTCATGAGTCATAGACAATCATAAAAACACAAATAGTTTACTAAAGGCAACGGAGAAAGATATAAAGGGAGAAAAGTAGAGGAATTTCATAAAAAGTCGTCGTCTTAAGGTAAGACCGTCTTATAATTTATTTATCTCGCGCTATTCAGTTCAATCCTCGTATATACACCATATAGGCTGCCGTAGATCACATCGTTGACCCTAAGACCTATCGTGGCCCGCCGTGACCTTAGTGGGACCAACCTTGACCGTCATTGACCACCGTGGGTGGTGTTTGGGAGCGTCTTAAAAGGGGGATGCCGTGAGGGTTAAGACGTGGCAGTGGGGTGGTTGTAGGTGGTGGTTTGTGCGGTGGTGGTCGGGAATTGTTTATATATTGTTGTTGTTGTGCGGTGTTTGTATTAAAAACGGGTTGTGGGTTGTCGTGCTAAGACCGTGTCATGACCTTTAACACCCCCTTCTTACCCGTCCAAGGTAATTGGGAGATGTTACCATCTCGGTTTCCTGAGGCAGTAAAATCGGAATTACAATTAAGAAACTTTATTAAATAAATAAGAAGTTTAGTTATTATAAACATAAACTAATGAACAAATGAAATATTACTCGTTTATGACTATGTCATCTACCTAGTGACTATGTACTCGACTCCAAAGTTCGTAGCGCGGCCCGAATCCCGATCATGTCAACAAGCAAACCTGTACTTAACGTGCTCCCCATATGATCAGAAATATCATATGGATCGACACAGGCCACCCCGGAAATAGGTGACAATTACACAGACAGACAAACGTCAGTTTCAATAAATAAATACAGTGTGACACAAATCAAAATGTGTGAGTATGCAACATGACTAACACATGAATGAGACGCTATCAAATAATACCACTCCGGTATCGGGACACGCAAAGACGTACCCACAACCACCACAGTAACGGGACACGCCTAGACATAATGGCAACCACATTGGTACCGAGACATGCCCAGACATACTAACAACCACAAATAGGTACCGGGACACGCCCAGACGTACCAGGTCTAGAAGCCAACCGGATCCCTTGCCAGACGTCGTGTCTCAACCACACGAGTCCCTCCGTAACGCAAGCCATTAATGTGCATATCCCTCTTGGAGTGGGAAGCTCCAAGAGGTGACTCAAGCATAAGACTTTCTCCCAACCGTCTAACGTCTCCTCAATAACCAAGTAACACCACCAGTGATCTCCAACACAACACAACACAACAATGATCATACATGGAAAATGCAACACAACACCAATTACATGACTCGTCATGAACTCAATCCCAACATATCATGGATAAAACTTTCTCAAATACCAACATGTTATCCCAATCGACTCATACATAAAAATGACGATGCAAGACACGCAAATATGCACACAAAATATTGAAACCGAGTAGGATAAATCTACCTTTTAGCATTCTTCACAAGCAATCCGATTAATAAGCAAGATCCGTCTCAGCCTACAATACCACATAATAACTATCACAAACCATCCTACACTATAACACAATACAAAACCCCTTATTATTACCCACTAATTACCCATGTTACACATACTAATTACTAATTAATTACCCAAATCCAAACCCTCAAAAGTTAAGGTTTACTACAAGATAAGAAAGGTTAGATCTTGACTTACAAGGTGGAAAGGATGATGAATAAGGTGAAAAATCCCCTAGAGCAAGCTTGAATCCCCTAATATGGTGTTTGTTAGAGTTTTAGAGAGAAGGGAGAGAGTTTGGAGAGATAAGGAAGAAGATAGAATGAATGAGGATAAGGGGATATGATTTCCTTATCCCGTGTTCTAATTCAGTGCCACTCGGTCGAGTGGCGAGTCCACTCGGTCGAGTGTCACTCACTAGATTGAGTGTCGAGTCCACTCGGTCGAGTGAATCTCACTCGGTCGAGTGCGACGCATTTATCAGTAATGACCAGTTTTCATAAAACATTCATATCTTACTCGTTCTTGGTCATTTTGAGCGTGTGACCTACCGTTGGAATCGTAAGAGGCAAGCTATCACCTCCAATTAAATTTAAATCAATATCATATCTAGATCTCAAGTTATGACAGTTTTAAGACGACTCTTCTATAGGCGGACATTATAACAACTCCACTAAGTCTAGTATATGTTATACTCGGTCCCCTTTATAGTAATAATTCACTCCCAAGTGGTCTCTCATCTAGCACAATGTCTTATCACGCATCCCAAGGTTCCTTTACAAGTCCCAAAATATCCGGGTATTACAATCTTCCCGCCTTAACATGAACTTCGTCCCTGAAGTTCGCCTAACACTCTCTTTTCACAACTATTCCTCAAGCTCCCCCTTGCGTCTCATTACTGGTTCTCAAGTAGCCCCTCTCCATTAACGTTCTCCTTTACTCTATCATAAATTCCGTCAAGATTCTTATTTTTGTCATCACTTTTATTAACCACACATGTTTATCATACTCATTACAAAGTTCTTTGCTCAATTCTCATTACTTCCTCACTTGTCATACTCTTTCTTTCCTTAATTTCCGAATTATAACACTCCCCCTAAAAGAGAACTTCGTCCTGAAGTTCATTTGTCAAACCTCATAAGGTGCTCCCATATGCTCATTACCAAATTCCACAAATAGCTATGTTTCAGGTTCAACACTCTACCATACTCATTGTAAATCCGAAATCAAACCTCATGTAGTTATAATTTCAATGATCTAATCCCCCATCTACAAGCCTCCCAAAGGTCAAGTGTCTGGTCAAACCCACGGTTCCAATCTATTATCCTACAAACAACTTGATAGGTCCATTTTATATACATTTTAACCCCCTATTTTACCTCTATTTTACATGTCATTTGCACTAATGTTAGTGTTTGTGAGCTAATTCCGTGTTCTAGTTTTGCTTGCTTGTTTTCTATTGTGTTTTGTAGGAAATTAAGCTTTTAGTAGCTTTTTCCCGTCAAAGTAGCAAGTACAAGAGTTCACGAGGCTAATGAGAGCAAGTCTTGATCATGCAAAGGAGTTTCGGGAAGCATAGGGGCATTTTGGGAAGAAATTGGAAAACACGAGCAAGAGGAAACCAATCTTAATTGGTGGATATGTAAAGAAATGAAATCCAAATGAAAGCCCATGATAAGAGTTTGCATTGGATGCCAAATGATGCTTAAGATACCTTAGACGGACGCATTAAGACATAAGCATCGGATTCCGCATCAACATTAAGTGTAAAGTTAAGACGGAATTAAGAGAAATTTGAGAAATACCACGACCCCGATCGGGGTTGGGTGGCCCCGATCGGGGTTAGCCCCCTGTAGCTTATTTCCGTTACTCCCTTCACTCCTATAAATAGAAGCTTTGGTCGACACTTCTTGGACATCTCTTACACATATTTTTCCATCTAAATTCTCTCTAAATCTTAGTAGTTAGTTTAGGTTAGCTTAGTTTAGTTTAGTTTGTTTACATTTCCTTTTAGCAATTACATTACAATTACATTTCAAATTTAATTCCAAGTTACATTTCAAGTTTGTTCTAGTTTCATTGTTCTTCTATTTCCATTTCCATTTCCATTCAAGGTAATTCTTATTCTATTTTCATTATGTTATTTATCATTTCATGTAGTATTAGTTTAGTTTATACTTTCAACATGTTTGAGTAGTTATATTTGTCTAAGGAGTAAGGGAAACCATGCATGATTAAGTAATATGTAAATGTGAAAATAAGGATAAGTTAATATTGTATAATTGTTTCTATCACATGTTTGCGCCACAACGTTTAATCTTTGGTTATTGGCCGTAATCGTAGATTAAGTTTGTTAATTCATTCTATAAGTCGAGAGGCACGGAACCGAATTAGACTAAGCATGTGTAGTAGGACGACCTAGTCATGGACGAGAGTTTCTCTAGGACCCGGTCTATGGTTGACACTAATATCGTAAGGTGGGTGTCTTTAAGCCTAAACATTTATCGTAAAATCAACTTCCTAACTTAACATGGGCATTTACATAATTAGCATGTGTGACCCGACCTCCCTAGACATTCTCTTTATTATTGTTTTATCATCACATCAAACCAAACTAATCAATCAACCGTTAATCTACCAAGGTAAAATTCAATCCATAATAACTAAATAATAACTCCCGTCTCCTTTGGGTTCGACCCCTAAGTACTACATTCATTTGTTGTCTAGGGTATAAATATTATCTTTGCATAGGTGTGCGATAGCCTATCAAATTTTGGTGCCGTTGCCGGGGAGACGGTTTTGTTTGTTATTTAGTTGTTCAATTTTATCTTGTTTTATTTGGTCTCGGGGAACACTTGTTCCTTGAGATTCATCTCACCGTTTTCTTGTAGTTTTAGTGCCTATTTTTGTAGGTGATAAAGCTATTGGCCTTACATAATGAGTTACGAATTCATCCCACAACTCCAAGATGAGCCTTTTCCTGACTATCTTGACCGATTCTACTACTTTTGCGATAGTGTCATCTCCCTTAGATATGTCCTTGATGGAGATTACTTTGGTCATTTTGTGCTTGGCGGCATGGATTCCGAGACCCGCGGATTGGCTCTAAAATTGAGTAATGGGAGTCTCTACTACATGATTGGGCCGGAACTTTGGAATTTCTTAGATTTCATGGCTTCCGAATGTCGGGAATTAGCACGCCAATTCCATTATTGGTGCATCGAAGAGGAGCTTAAAGTTTTACATGCTCGTTTGGGAAAAAATTCTCAAGAGAAACCGAGACGACGTGAGCCTATCTTTTCTCATTTTGCTTTTTCACCTCCCCAATGTGAGTCTTTTCAATCTAATGATTTTGATTTATTGGATGATGATGATGGTCCAATTTTATCTTTTAAAATCTCCCCTAGTGTCATTCAAATAGAAAATGTGCAGACTCATGTTGATGACATTAACCTCATAGTAGATGAGTCACCTTCTATAAATGAATTTGTCGAGATTCTTTGTAATTCTAATGAGGTTTCTCCCGAGTCTTTTGACCCCATTGACAATTTATTTGTAGAAGATATTGTTGATCCATTTGAGGAAGATAGAGGTCTAAGCACTTTCGACTTAGAAATTAAGTGGGATAAACCTCCCATTTTTGATGATCCTCTCTTCTTTCATTCTACTTACCACCCATTTGAGACCATTTATGATTATAATTTGTGCTCTAACGATTTATTTTGTGGTCTTAAGAATGATACTCCATTTCTTGCTGACGAGTGGAGTGATATGGTGGTATTTTTTGAAGTCTCTCACGCGCCCATTGATAAGATATCCTATTTCTTACCTTTGATCATTCATGCTAATATCTTGTCAATTGCGTATATATGCTTCCATGTTGCTCATGTGCAGGTATATGATAGACTTCTAAGGGCTTTGACGAGCTTTTTAAGCAACAAAAGTCCTTTGTTCGCAAGGCCCTTCTTAAGCTAGCTTGGGGGAAGTTTTTAAAAATTTAGTATGCATTTATTTTTCTTTATTTTCCGCATGTGTCATTTCCATTTCCTCTTGTTGGCTTTACTTGTCTTCCTTTGTGGTTTTTTGCGGTTAACCCCGTTTTCATATTGAGGACAATGTGATGTTCTAGCTTGGGGGAGGGATTTAGTGTGTCTAGTTATTTTACTGCTTTCAAATAAATTGAAAAATTGTTTTGGTTTTCATTTAGTTAGTGTAGATTTATTGAGAATTTTTGAAAAAAATTGTGTTGTTTTTGCTTCTAATTCTTTGCTTGTCCTACTTATGCCCTCTTGTTTGTCCCATTTTTGGCTTGATAGCTCTTGATTCGCTACTTTTGACGGGATATAGCATGCATGGGGATGTCTTGATATAGTAGGTGGGAGATGGAAATTAAACCAAGTAGGCTTGATCTTGACTTTTGGCAAGCTACAAAATTGGTAAGGTAGAACCTCCTTAAAGGCCATTTCATCTTTATTTGGTCTCACTTAAGTGAGTGGTAGGTCTCCTTATGGTGTGTGTTACATCAAAACGCACAAATATGGTCTTCTTTGCATCTCTTTTAAGCATTACTTTCATTTTGCTATGCATTTTTGAAGCCAAATTCACATTGATAAATTTGCCCATTTTCTAGCCCCCTTTACATGTTCTTGTTTCCCTAGCTACAATATAAATTGCCTACCCTTGTTAAGCTAGTAGCTATGTTTTGGTGTTGGGATGCTCAAATTGGGATGTTCTCTAAAGATTATGTCCTTGTGAATTGGTTGCTGGATTGTTGTTTTTCCGTAATTGTGAAGGTAGAATTGGAGCAAGAAAAAAATGATGAAAAAAAGAAAAAAATGATAAAAAGAAAAAAATGAGAAAAAATGAAGAAGAAAAGAAAAGAAAAGATTTGTTTGATGAAGTTGATGTTAATAATAAGTGGTAGAAGAAGAAGAAGTTAAGATTTCTCATATGGTTAATTATATATTTTGGAGAAATTCTTAAGGTTTGTAATGTAAGAAGTCATTTGTCTTCTAATTGGGCTATTTTGGGTTGGAATGAACATTTTCACATGGTTTTGTTGCTAGCTTAACATTAGCTCCACATATTCATAATCATTTGTCCCCCTTATGTCCCATATCACAATAAAGCCTTCTTCTAACCCTTTGGCTTCATTATTTGCTTGCATTTGATGACTTTGCTTATGATTTGATTGTTTACCATATTAGATTGCGGGCACATTCTCATGAGTCGAGGATAGCTTGAGTGATTATTCACAAAAAAATGTCCTTTACACAAAATTGAGTTATGAGTGGATCGTGAGAGTCCGAAAGTCAAAAGATCATGCAAGAGCCGAAAAGTTTACTTGAAGTCTTCTACGCTACGCCGCCATGTAAATCTCATCCATGATTTTGCTTATCCTTATGCCCATGTTGTTTTGGGATTTGAATCAATTGCTTTTTAGCTACTTGGGATTTGCAATGTTGGGATGATCTTGCTTGAGGACAAGCAAGGGTTTAGCTTGGAGGAGTTTGATAGGTCCATTTTATATACATTTTAACCCCCTATTTTACCTCTATTTTACATGTCATTTGCACTAATGTTAGTGTTTGTGAGCTAATTCCGTGTTCTAGTTGTGCTTGCTTGTTTTCTATTGTGTTTTGTAGGAAATTAAGCTTTTAGTAGCTTTTTCCCGTCAAAGTAGCAAGTACAAGAGTTCACGAGGCTAATGAGAGCAAGTCTTGATCATGCAAAGGAGTTTCGGGAAGCATAGGGGCATTTTGGGAAGAAATTGGAAAACCCGAGCAAGAGGAAACCAATCTTAATTGGTGGATATGTAAAGAAATGAAATCCAAATGAAAGCCCATGATAAGAGTTTGCATTGGATGCCAAATGATGCTTAAGATACCTTAGACGGACGCATTAAGACATAAGCATCGGATTCCGCATCAACATTAAGTGTAAAGTTAAGACGGAATTAAGAGAAATTTGAGAAATACCACGACCCCGATCGGGGTTGGGTGGCCCCGATCGGGGTTAGCCCCCTGTAGCTTATTTCCGTTACTCCCTTCACTCCTATAAATAGAAGCTTTGGTCGACACTTCTTGGACATCTCTTACACATATTTTTCCATCTAAATTCTCTCTAAATCTTAGTAGTTAGTTTAGGTTAGCTTAGTTTAGTTTAGTTTGTTTACATTTCCTTTTAGCAATTACATTACAATTACATTTCAAGTTTAATTCCAAGTTACATTTCAAGTTTGTTCTAGTTTCATTGTTCTTCTATTTCCATTTCCATTCAAGGTAATTCTTATTCTATTTTCATTATGTTATTTATCATTTCATGTAGTATTAGTTTAGTTTATACTTTCAACATGTTTGAGTAGTTATATTTGTCTAAGGAGTAAGGGAAACCATGCATGATTAAGTAATATGTAAATGTGAAAATAAGGATAAGTTAATATTGTATAATTGTTTCTATCACATGTTTGCGCCACAACGTTTAATCTTTGGTTATTGGCCGTAATCGTAGATTAAGTTTGTTAATTCATTCTATAAGTCGAGAGGCACGGAACCGAATTAGACTAAGCATGTGTAGTAGGACGACCTAGTCATGGACGAGAGTTTCTCTAGGACCCGGTCTATGGTTGACACTAATATCGTAAGGTGAGTGTCTTTAAGCCTAAACATTTATAGTAAAATCAACTTCCTAACTTAACATGAGCATTTACATAATTAGCATGTGTGACCCGACCTCCCTAGACATTCTCTTTATTATTGTTTTATCATCACATCAAACCAAACTAATCAATCAACCGTTAATCTACCAAGGTAAAATTCAATCCATAATAACTAAATAATAACTCCCGTCTCCTTTGGGTTCGACCCCTAAGTACTACATTCATTTGTTGTCTAGGGTATAAATATTATCTTTGCATAGGTGTGCGATAGCCTATCACAACTCCCAATTCATGTTGGCTATATGTATACGTATCTATCGTGGGTATAACTTGATTATTATTTGTATTTATATCACGTTAAATTTCACACTTTCACATGTATGAACATTAATCACAAATATGCATATTTCATGAAACAATTAAACAATGCCAAGTTACTCATAATGTGACTCAACCATGAACAACACTTCCATTTCCACACAACATGCCACGCATGTACTCCGTCAATTCGACCCATTATCACACATGTGTTTTCATATCTGTTCCCTCCTATCATCAACACTTACGCTTATCCGGAAAACCATGATGCACAATCATATAAATGAACACTATGCAACACATTATTTGCCTTATTCATCTTACTTTTACACAACAAAAATAAAGTTACGTCGATTCACACATCACACAAGATTATCACATCATTTCTGTCATCAATCTACTCATATCAAATCAACAATTTACATTTACTTGCAAAATACCACATCATATAATCAAGCGTAAACAATTCACGAAATATCGCCCATGTGAGGTCAATATGCTCATCCAAATACAAGTCGACTAACATAAACGGCGAAATAAGGGTACACCCTCAATATTCGGTCAAATATCAACAAAACAAGGGTAAAAGCAATCCACTTGGTCGAGTGTAGGAGGCCACTCGGTCGAATAGACGATCACTCGGTCGAGTGCATGGTGCACTTGGTCGAGTGTCACCCGAGCAGAATATTTTCACTCTCAATTTGGTTCCAACTTTCTTATTTCATCCCTCAAATGCTAATAAACTCCGATGGTGACTAATACATCATCAAATAACCAATCTAAACACAAACTATTGGCCTTATAGCCATCATTAATACACAATAAAAATAAAATATCCGAGACATACTACCGACACAAACATACTATTTCATGGATACGGCCTAACCACTCATTATACTCAAGGAATAATAACTACATCATCACCCAATAGACACTACAACAAGATCACGATGCATACCACAGACGTTTTACCTGACCATTGGGAGACAACTTTACAACAAAATCTATGCTACCACTCCTAGGATCATATTCTTACACAACCACTTTCACACTCATACATACGTACTCAAATTAAGCGGTTACACTCTATAACACGAATGATCAAATATCTCAACAATATGATTGAATCCTCAAGTATTACTTGCCACACTCTTACTCTCATGACCGCAACACCAAACTTGGTAATACTAAATTCACTATAATAT
The DNA here is from genome assembly GCF_048544455.1 of Silene latifolia. Classification (NCBI taxonomy): domain Eukaryota; kingdom Viridiplantae; phylum Streptophyta; class Magnoliopsida; order Caryophyllales; family Caryophyllaceae; genus Silene; species Silene latifolia. Next base: position 127,402,886 of record NC_133531.1, on the reverse strand, counting down.
ATCTCAATCATCAATCAACCATAGTTTTCAAGTTATGCTTAACAATGTTATTCCTTAATATGCGACTCAACTTCATTCACTATCCATAATTTCAAACACTCAACAGATATTCAACTTAGATCACACATCACTCATTATCCATAAATTACTTCACATAATCATCTTTCTCAACTCAAGATACCTTACGTAAACTAAAGTCACTTTCTCATACTCCAAATTTCCCAAACATGAATCATATTCAAAATCACAACTCAACTCCTCATTTTATCTACTAAACACACCCATAACTTTGGATCACAAAATAATACTTTTCCAAACTTTGGATCACTACTTAGCATAACAAATTCCTTTCTCAAAAGTCAATTTCCTCATTCACAATACCTACATCACCACTTTATCGAATCCAATTTATCGAATCAAAATTTAGACCAAGAGCACCCTCATTCATCAAATAACTTTCTCTCTTTCACGGCATCATATACCACCTACTCAAATGGTTCAAACCCACATCAAAAGACTAAGCTCATATTAACCCTACTAAAACACATGTCTCGTGTTCATGACCTTCAAGATACACGTGTAAAGATGAACTGAAGTGAAATCACACACCGTGATGATCCTAATTCGAGGCACTACACAACAGATTAGTGAACACCAAGACAATTGACATGATTAAACCAATGACGAAATATGAAATCAAACTTTAGCATGAATGTTGGGTATATATATATATATAAATATATCTTCGAAGAAAATTTAAGATAAAATTTTCCATTTTAGGACAATACCTCGCATTATTAACAAAACGGTAAGCTTGCGGCACAATAAAACCAAGTATTTAGCACACAAAGATCAACATTTGAGCATCAACACTGTAATTTTCCACACACGTATACCCATTAACAAAGGTTTGGGTACTATGAGACAATTAAGCCACATTTCGGTCATAAAATCAAAATTTAGTGGTGTACACATGAAATCTCAAAAAGAATTTTATCCACTTTTAAAATGGATTTTTTTATATTTAAACCATGTTATTACAGTGATACTCATAAAGATTACTATCTTAAAACACCGTTAAGTCAAGTTTAAGATAAAAGAAGGAAGTCAAAATTTGGTCAAGATTTTAAGGCGGAAATACCAACTTAAGACAATACATAGCATTACTAACAGAAATTGAAGTATTACTACTCAATTAATTCAAGAAAACTTTAAGACAAAATTTTCAAATTTTAAGACCATACCTAACATCATTAAGCAACATTTAAAGCTTGATGACATAATTAAACAAAAATAAATAGAGTATATAAAAATTAGATTTGTCGGTATAACTAACATAGATGTCAAAACTTGAGGCTATTTGTAAAGCAAAACTGCTAGTTTAATGTAACACAATGCAATATCAATAAGAACTACGTAGCAAGAAACAATTGGATCATGTTCTGAGCGCAAAGATCAAAATCATTCATTTTAAAAATAAAATTTTTGAAAGATTTTGAGCCACATCTTAAGATGAAATTTTCGGGACAAAATTTTCAAGACAAAATTTCAAACATATGGCAGGAGCAATAATAATCAAACTCTAGCACTTGTTAAACAATCAACCGTGTATCAAACACCAAATCAACTTATTGACTTAAGAACATATATTTTCGAGTTCATAAAAAAAAGGCAAAAATTCGACATGAAAATTTTATACTTGACATCATAAATGATGTAAAAAGATGATTAATATCATGAATCAAATAAAATATGCCATTAATTGACAAAATTGGAGAAATTAGCGTAGATTTAAACAAAATCAAATTGGAACAAATTAAGAGCAATGAGAAAATCACTCACATTATTTAATTAGCAAGAACTAAAAGTAAAAACTGGAGTAGAAAGCTTAAGTCCAAGCAATCAACATCAACAATGGAGTTTTGGACAATCTTAAAGATATTTTGGTATTTTTTTTATGAGAAACGATAAAGAAATGCAAGAAATAAGGTAATAATGCAAATATCGCGAATTTCACAACCCAGAAAATGGCACTCGGCCGAGTGTTGAGTCCACTCGGTCAAGTGCCCTCTCAACTCGGTCGAGTGACTCACTTCCAGAAATTTTCAAGTTTCTGGAAATTGGTACATTCGGTCGAGTTACAGGGTTCACTCGGTTGAGTGACTGGTGCTCGGTCGATTACTAGCTCGCACTCGGTTGGGTGCCTCTCTATGGTTTGCAATTTTCGACTAAGGAATATTTTTCTTACACTAGTGACTATTTTACTAACAACCATTACTAATCACACTCTAACTATATTATTACTGACATTCAAACATATATGCGGTATTAGCATGTCAAAGGACAGGGCTAGTGCCCCTCACACACCAACTCGTAACAACCATTCTCAAAACATGACATATGTATCATTACTTTCATCCAACTTCTACATGTTATCACATACCATATGAACAATTATATCATGCAAGAATCCTATCAACTATGCAATTTAAGCTTTCAAACTCATCATATTCAAACACGCAACAATCATGCAAACAATTGCATTTCACATGAGACAATCATATCAACTTGTTATAGAATACATGTAATCACACCATATTTCACATAGTTTTGACACATCGACACATAACAACCAATCCAAAACAAGCCACGCTCCTCAATTATTTCATCCAACTTCTAAACATGGTCACATTTCATTCGAGTGAGTAAATCATGCAAGAGGCTCAACAAAATTATAACACAAGTATAATCATGCAACATTTCACTTCACGCTTCCCAACTCATAACCACCCACGTAGTGACCAACCGAAACAATAGGATCTAGTTTTGAAATGAGGGATCCTTCTCACCCAAAACCGACCTCCTATTGTACTCATGTTGAGTTCATTTTATTAGACACTCCTAGATTCATTTTTGGTTCATTGGTTTAGGTTCCAAAATCGTCGCTCTGATTGTAATACTATGGTTTTCTATCCTTTTGGGTACTCTATCGAGTAAGGCTTACTCTGTCGAGTAAGTGAGTTTGGATTTCGAAACATTATTCTGCTGATGGGTACTCGATCAAGTAAGTGTGTTACTCGATCGAGTAAAGGGCACTCGATCGAGTAAGTGACGTACTCGATCGAATAAGTCGGTTTTGCAGGTTGTTTTTGCCGGGTTTTAGTAGCAATGTGAGAATGATATATAAACACTTCCGTCAATTCCTTTGTCACTTTTTATCTTTTTCTAAAACCTCACAAGAGAAAAACAAGTTACGTTGCCTTCGTCTTCGAGTTTCTATCAAATCCTACGGACTAGATTTGTCGGATCGTTGTGTTCTTTATGCCGTTGAGTTTGTCGTATTGTGGGTAAGATCCTTGTATAATTTTATGCCTTTTCGTTGATATTAGTTGAAACCCTAATTGGGTAATTTGAGGGTTTCAGGAGTATTTTGATACTAGATGATGATTGTATGATTGTATATTTGATAGGAGGTGATTTCGTAGAGGAACTTTGCTGATTCGCTATTGTGACGGTATTGGTGATCGCTTTTCCAGGTAGGGTTTCCCTACTCGGTTATTGATGACATAGTTGTTGGTGATGGTTGTGTTTAATGTTGATCTTCAATGTATTGGATTGTATTGGTGTTTTTGTTGTATAATTAGTTGTGTTGTATTTGTCTGCGGTTCGCGAGTCGAATCCTCGGCTGAGTGGAGTCACTTGCGGGAATGACTTCACGCCTTTGATTCGCCCTCTGTGGAACCCGCCACAAGAGGGGATGTGCACATTAAGGAACATGAGTTTTCGCTCGGAATAGATGAGCGGGGATTTGGTGGGTACGGCTGCGGTCCCCCACTGGTGGCGTGGGATATCAGTTGTGATGGGTATTCTGGTAGGACTACACACTTTAGTGTGTAGTCAGGTGTGTGGAGATGTGACAGAGTTGGGTGATCTGTGTATTCTTATCTTGTGTATTTTGTTTTGTGTAATCAGTAGTGTTTTAAAAACGGTGGTGATCTATTCGGGCGTGGTGAGCAGTTGTCTAGCAGGTATACTATGGATGCGCGCGGGATTAGCCGGGGATGGAGTCGCCATGAGTCTGATACGAGTCTTCCGCTGTGTTATCATAATACCATTTGTTACTTTAGTTGTAGTTTGGTTTGAGAACAGTTGTACTTTACTTTACAATTGGTTTTGATGTAATCACTTTAAACTTTATGTTTAAACTGCGTTTCTTGATGGTCACTTTTGATTACTATGCCTCGGGTAACGAGATCGTAGCACTTTCATGCATTAGGTGGTCTTGGTAAGCCACCTTGGTGTATGGGAGTTACACTGATACCACGCCAAGGTAATTGGGAGATGTTACCATCTCGGTTTCCCGAGGCAGTAAAATCGGAATTACAATTAAAAAACTTTATTAAATAAATAACAAATTTAGTTATTATAAACATAAATTAATGAATAAATAAAATACAACTCGTATATGACTATGTCATCTACCTAGTGATTATGTACTCGACTCCAAAGTCCGTAGCACGGCCTGAGTCCCAATCACGTCAACAAGCAAACATGTATTTAACCTGCTCCTCATATGATCGGAAATATCATATGGATCGACACAGGCCACCCCGGAAATTGGTGACAGTTACACAGACAGACAAATATCAGTTTCAATAAATAAATACAGTGTGACTCAACTCAAAATGTGTGAGTATGCAACATGACTAAAACATGAATGAGACGCTATCAAACAACAACCACTCCGGTAACGCTACACGCCCAAACGTACCCACAACTACCACGGTACCGGGAAACGCCCAGACATACTGAAAACCACACTGGTACTGGGACATGCCCAGACATACCAACAACCACAAACTTGAATCCCCTAATTACCCATATTACATATACTAATTACTAATTAATTACCCGTAATACTACGGTTTTATGAGTCTCTGGGTACTCTATCGAGTGGGGCTTACTCTGTCGAGTAAGTATGTTTGGTATACGAAACAGTAGTCTGCCTGTAGGGTACTCGATCGAGTAGCCTTGGCACTCGATCGAGTAAGTGGCACTCGATCGAGTACGAGACTAACTCGATCGAGTAAGTCGGTTGTCGGGTGTTATTTGACGGGTTTTGTTAATAAGGCGGATTAATATATAATAATTTTCGTCATCTTCCTTAAACAGTTTTACAAACCTAATTCACTGATTAAGAGAGATTTCATATTACGTTGCTTTGTTCTTCCGCTTTATTGACAAATCCCGGAGCTAGAGGAGTCAGTTTCATTTGTTCTTGATATCATTGTGATCCTTGCGTCAAGGGTAAGTTCTACGTACCGTTTTTATAGCATTTGGTTGATGTTGGTTAAACTCTAATTTGGGGATTTGGGGTTTTTATGTTTTATATGGTTAAGGTAGTAATTGTATGAATATATGTATAGGAGGAGGATTCGTAGAGGAGAGATTTTGAGACAGCTGCTAGATCGTCTGATTTGTGATTGCATTCCAGGTAGGGTTTCCCTACTCAGTATTAATTACATGATGTGAATGGTGGTTTCGTTGTGCTTGTTGTTAAAGTATATTGTTGGTGGTTGTGACGGTTGTTGTTTATTATCGTCATTGATTGTTGTTGTTGTTGTTGTTGTTGTTGTTGTTGTTGTTGTTGTTGTTGTTGTTGTTGTTGTTGTTGTTGTTGTTGTTGTTGTTGTTGTTGTTGTTGTTGTTGTTGTTGTTGTTGTTGTTGTTGTTGTTGTTGTTGTTGTTGTTGTTGTTGTTGTTGTTGTTGTTGTTGTTGTTGTTGTTGTTGTTGTTGTTGTTGTTGTTGTTGTTGTTGTTGTTGTTGTTGTTGTTGTATCTTTCTGTGATCTTCGGGGTGCGTCCCTGACTGAGTGGAGTTGCTTGTGGGAGTGACTTCACGCCCTTGATTCGCCTTCTGTGGAACCCGCCACAGAAGGGATGTGCACATTAATGAACATGGGTTTATCACTCGATGGAGATGAGCGGGGCTTAGGTGGGAACGGCTGCAGTCCCTCCACTGGTGGTGTGGAGTATCTGTTACGATGGGTACTCTAGCAGGACTACACACTTTAGTGTGTAGTCAGTTATGAGGAGATTGATTATGGAGTTGGAGTTTGATGTGACGTTGAGCTGTTTGGCATTTGTCTTATTGTCATTGTATTGTGTAATTATTACTGACCCGTTGTTTGTTTTGTAAAACTGTGGTGATCCATTCGGGGATGGTGAGCAGTTGTTAAGCAGGTTTGATATGACGCTTTTGGGCTAGATGGGATGAGTTATCACTTGGAATTAGAAGAGTCTTCTGCTGTGTCAGACGATGTCCTTAGTATTCAGTTTTGGCTAGTAGACATTTGGTTTTGGAACTTGTATTTGATTTATCAGTTTGGCGTTGAACATGTAAACATTTAAATTATATTTACTTTTAAAGTACGTTTCTTTATTGTCTTATGATATTCATTGCCTCGGGTAACCGAGATGGTGATGTTCCTATATCTGAGTGGTCCTAGTAAGGCACTTGGAGTATGGGGGTGTCACAAAGTGGTATCATAGCAATGATCCTGAAACCTGTAACCAATGAATCTAATGAAGATCGGGAGTCAAATTAAAATGAACCTGGGGTAGAAGTTGTACGAGCTAATGCAAAAGCTTGGGAGACGTCCTAAAGTCGCGAACTCGCCCTGCAATTTTGAACCGGTCACATGGGGTACGTGTTGGGATCGTATGTGTTGTCTTCTGGTTTGTGTATGTATATAGTAGCATGTCTTGTGAATTGATGGATGTTGAATGTGGAGGATTGGAGGTATGGAATAGTGGTTGAAAGATATGCGATTTATATGTTGAATTGGGTGAAAAGCATGTTGTTTGTTTATAATGTGGCATATTAGTGATATGAAGTAAAATGTTTTGTTGAGTATATAAAGAGTTGCGTATATATGCATGCATAGTTGTTGTTGTTATGCTGAAAGTATAGAAGTTGTATATAATGTTGGAAAAGTAAAATGAGCATGCAAGTAGTTATACGAGTCTGCATGACTCGATCGAGTGGGGGGCACTCGATCGAGTAGGTGAGGTGCTCGATCGAGTGGGTCTGACTCGATCGAGTAGGGAGTTTAGTGTTTTTCTGGGCAGAAAAATTTTTTGGGGTACTCGATCGAGTACGTAGGGGCACTCGATCGAGTAGGGTCCGCTCGATCGAGTGGCTTGTCAGCTCGGTCGAGTATGTTTTTAAGTAGAGGTCTGATCAGGTTCTAGAGTCGAGGCACTCGATCGAGTAGGTTGGGCACTCGATCGAGTGGCTTCAACTCGATCGAGTGGGTTTTGGTACTCGATCGAGTGCGTTCTGTATAGGTCGTATGCGTGTTTTGGGTTATAGTATGCGTGTTTATGTCTACCTTTTCTTATATAGTTACAAGATGCCGCCAAAGAAAACTGCCTTGTATGCTAGAGCTGAGAGCATGAACATTGATGATATAGTAAAAATGTTGGAGCACCAAGATGCTCTTACGGAAGCGTTGAAGAGAGTGGGAAAGGATAAGAAGGTTGATCACTCCAAGATCAGCATCCATATAGCGAGGTTCAACCCGAAAGAGTATAAGGAAACTGGGAAGCCAATTCTTTTGGATAATTGGCATAGGGAGATGGAGAATATCCTGGAGTTGGTGCACTGCCCGGATGAGTTAAAAGTGGAACAAGCTGCATTCTACTTGAGGGAAGCGGCAGGTGAGTGGTGGGATAAGGTCAAGGTGAGTGCTAGTGAGATGTATATGAAGCAGGGACTACCTGCAATACCTTGGGATGAGTTCAGGAGAGCCATGAGACGTGAGTTTGTGCCGGAACATGTGAGGAGTAAGCTGAGGGAGGAGTTCGATGAGTTTAAGATGGCATCTGATATGACTGTGGCTGAGTACTACCGTAAGTTTAATGAGAAGTCCAGATACGCTGAAGATATGGGGTTGAGTGAGGAGAATCTAGCCTTGAGGTTTGAGAAGGGGTTGACCCCTAAGATTATGGAGAAGCTACCGGTAGGAGTCCTTATAGATGTTAAGGAAGTCTATGAGAGAGCTGGGAGGGCTGAGAAGTTGGTGGAGATGACCAGGGAGAGGGGTGCTGAGAAGAGGAAGGCTGAGAGTGAGGGTGGTGGTCAATCCAACTATAAGAAGGGTAACCACACTCAGGCGAGTGGATATTCATCTAGCTCGGGGTTTAGTGTTGGGGCTTCCTATGAGCGTGGGCGTGGGAGTGGTAGCAGTAGATGGGGGATGACCTGTTTTAACTGTGGCGGTGTAGGCCACAAGAGACATGAGTGCACCAGTGCGGTGAGTGGGGCTTTCCAGAGGCCGGTACAAGGGAGCTTTTCACAGGGTCCTGCACAGAGTTATGCGAGCAACAGACCGACTGGGTCATGGAACAACAAGGGAGGTCAGAACAACAACGGTGGGGGTAACAGCAATGGTGGTAATTCTTATTAGAAACCAGCTAAGAACACCAACAACAACCAGGGGTCAGGTGCTAAGCTGACTATCTCATCTAGTACTGTCCAGGGAGGTGGGCAGAAGACCAGTGGCAAGCTGTTTATGATGGAGAAGAAAGCAGCTGAGGATGACGCTCATGTTATCACTGGTACTTTTCTTGTTAATGGTGTTTATACCTTTGTTTTATTTGATTCGGAGGCGTCACAGTCGTTTGTATCTTTGAGTCATGTTTAAAGGTTGGGTTTGAGAGAGTATGAGTCTGTAAGAGAGGAAGTTTTTATACCTTCGGGTGAGTCTGTATCGTGTGGGAGGTTGTATAGAGTTGTATCCTTGATAGTTGGGCAAGTTGATCTACCTGTAGACTTGCTAGAGTCTCCTTTAGACGGTTTTGAGATGATAGTCGGGATGAATTGGTTGGGAAAGTACAAAGCTAAGATAGATTGTCATCAAAAGAAAGTTTCTCTGAGAGGTCCTAAGGGGATTAGTGTGTCTTATCGTGGGTTTGTTGTCAAACCTAAAGTTAAGTTAATTGCAGCTGTGACCTTGAAGTCCTATTTGAGGAAGGGATGCCCGTTGATCTTGTGCCATGTGAGGGATCACAGAGTGGAGAGTCCGACAGTTGAGCAGATACCAGTTGTGGGGGTGTTTCCAGATGTCTTTCCAGAGGAGATTCCGGGGTTGCCACCAAAGAGGGAGATAAATTTTAGTGTTGAGCTGAAACCGGGGACGGGACCAATCTCTAAGGCACCGTACCGTATGGGTCCTAAGGAGTTGGAGAAGCTAAGGAAGCAGTTAGATGATATGATTGAGAAGGGATACATTAGACCTAGTGTATCACCGTGGGGAGCACCAGTCTTGTTTGTGAAGAAAGATGGGAGCCTGAGGTTGTGCATAGATTACAGGGAGCTGAACAGAGTGAAGGTGAAGAACAAGTATCCTTTGCCAAGGATAGATGATTTGTTTGATCAGTTGAGTGGTGCAGCAGTCTTTTCTAAGATTGATTTGAGATCGGGGTACCATCAGGTGAAGATTAGAGAGGAAGACATGCCAAAGACACCTTTCACGTCGAGGTATGGCCATTATGAGTATGTGGTGATGCCGTTTGGGTTATCTAATGCACCAACTGTGTTTATGGATTTGATGAACCGGGTCTTTAGTCAGTTTTTGGACAAGTTTGTAGTGGTTTTCATAGATGACATCTTAGTCTTTTCTAAGACTAAGGAGGAGCATAAGGAGCATCTGAGGAATGTGTTGCAGACCTTGAGGGAGCATGAGTTGTATGCAAATTTATCCAAGTGTGAGTTCTGGTTGGAGAAAGTTGCTTTTCTGGGGCATGTGATTTCAAAGGAAGGGGTAGCTGTGGATCCTACAAAGATTGAGGCAGTTAGCAAGTGGGACGCACCAAAGAATATAGCTGAGATCAGGAATTTCTTGGGTTTAGCAGGGTATTATCGACGGTTCGTGAAAGATTTATCCAAGATTGCTAGACCTATGATAGCTTTGATGAGGAAAGAGAACAGGTTTCGTTGGGATGAGAGTTGTGAGACGGCATTCCAAACATTAAAGGAGCGTTTGACCACAGCTCCAATCTTAGCATTGCCTGAAGGGAGTGAGAACTTTGAGGTGTATACGGATGCTTCAAAGAATGAGTTGGGTTGTGTGTTGATGCAGAATGGGAAAGTGATTGCCTATGCTTCTAGGCAATTGAAGCCTTATGAGGAGAATTATCCTACACATGATCTGGAGTTGGGTGCAGTTGTGTTTGCTCTTAAGATTTGGAGACATTACCTATATGGGGCTGTAACGCCCCGTAAATTTCGGACCGTTAATATATATTTCGGAAATAATTAATTAATCAAGTAAAATTTGACAATAATGTATTCAAAGTAAAAATAATTCAAAGAAATATAATTTTGTTATATTTTGAAGAAAAGTATTTATTTTGATAGTTTTGAAATGTTTAAAAATAGTTTAAACCGTGTAAAATCTTTTATTTCGAAATAAGGGCGTATCGGGGGGAAAATGACAATTCGTTTGAACGTTGGGTAAACGAAATTGGAAATGGGTCGTATGAATACTCAATTTTATTGTAATCTCGTGTTTAAGAACTTTGGTCTTGACGGAATTTGCGTTTGACTTACGGATTTAATTATTATTGAAACGAGTAAAAACCGACTCGTAAAAATCCCGACTGAAAATCCCGCACTTTCCTTTTCTCCTTTCCTTTCTCCTTTCACGCGCACCAGCCTTCCCCTTTACTCTTTTTTTTCTGATTTTGTTCTTAGCATCATCATCATCAACATCAAAACACCAAAACACCATTAACATAATTTCAAGCTCAAAATCGACGTAATTTCTTCGTTACTAGTCCGTTTTTCGCATAATTTACCTTTCCGGAATCCCCTCGCCACGATCTACAACTTAGTATGTTCTAATTTCAATTTTCATTAAGTTATTTTAAGACCAATTTTCGGAAATTCGGTATTATATGCTTATTATTGTGTTTTAATTGTTTATTTAGGTGAAGGATTGGAAGACGAGTTCGGGGACTCGTATATTGTAGAGGATAGCGGCTAGTGTCGTTAGGGTTTGGGTTTTCAAGGTGTTAATTGCTCTTTTTCTAGCTTAAGGTAACATATTTCGAGTTACTCGACGAAAGATCGTCACATGTGTGTTGTTTTTGTATGTTTTATGATTTTTTGTTTATGTAGAAATTTTCACATGTTTAAAATGGTTGCATGCATGTCAATTGTTAGCTTAAATTATGCCTTTTGTTAGTTTAAATTAACAAAGTTGAATTGGGAACGATTAATTAATGTTCAGACGGTCTTATAATGTATAAAAATGAAAAAAAAAGAGGAGAAATGGTGCGGCGGGGGCCCGAGCAGAAGCCGTGCCAGCAGCCACGGCCCCCGGCCGTCTTGGGATTGGCCCGGGTTGGTCCGTGCTTGTTTCGCGGGTTTTCGTACAATCTTGGTCTTTTCGGGTTAATTAATATTAGAATAGAATAAATAACAAAAGAGTAGTAATTTGAATTGAAGCATGCTAGTAACTAAAAGTTAGGTTAATGGTAGAAAAATTATGTTATATTGATAGTTATCACATGTTAGGATAGTTTACAAAATGAATTTTATAGCGATAATTGTAATGTTTTGTTGTTTGTCTTAAAACCCGAGCCTTAGTCCCTTTGATGATGCGATTTCGATTAATTGAGTGATTGGTCACCAATTTGACCCGTACTGTCGCAGGTCTGGGGTTACGGGTAAAAATTCGGTTGAATGATTTAGATAATCGGCCTTTTTCTTGTTTTAGGCCATTTATTATATCTCTATTTCACATGTGTAATTAGTTGAATTTAAATAGCTTCTTATTTAGTTAGTTGAAATTAAATAGCTTCTTATTTTGTAGTAATGGTCCTAGATTTCCCTAAAGCCTTTAATATTGTTAAAATTGCTAGAATTGGAAGTTAGTATTGAATTCTTATTGAGGAACTGTTGGATTGTATGCTGTAAATAGACATTTATATAGCCTTTCACATGATAGAATATTAGAATTTATGTTGGTAAGTAGGACTTTTTGCCCTCTTAAGGTTAAGTGGGTGTCTTACTTGACTTGTGTGGTGAGTCTTGTGTGGTGTGGGCTAAAGTATTCAAGCTGGGACTAGCTGGGACTAGGTCCTAGGTGAGTATTTCGGCCTTCATCATAGATAGGTCTTTATAGTCTCTGACGAGTATATGTTCACTGCTTGATAGCCTTTGTGTTCCTGACTAGTGGATGTTTATCCAAGTTGGGGCATGACCTCAGGTACTAATTTTGATAGTATGGGGTCAGCTTAAGTACTAGCCAACCCTTCGGTGGTGTCCTTAGGGTACTCACTTCACTTTGTTTTAAAAAACGTTGTGGGTCTTGGGTGCGGTGGTGTGTATCCGCATGTCTAGGTCTCATGATTTTAGGCTAGGGTTGTGTTGTCTCTTGGCCATGTTTTCTTAATAGTAACCGCTGAGCCAAGATACCGGTTCGATTACCTTCCCTACCTCGTGGTATAGACTTGAGTTACAAAGTGACTATTGACCGTACTAAGAACTTATGCCTGTCTTTGATATATTGCCCTTTCTTGTATGGTGATTTTATGAACTCAATAGGTGAGATGTAAGCGGTTACGATTGATAAAGTTTGGATTACTATTTGTTATCTGATTCACATGATAGTTTAGTTTGGTCAGTTTAGGGGTCATTTATTAGAATACATGATAAGTAAATGGTTTATCAAATTGTTTACATGTTACATTAATTTTGACGATTCGTGGCTGGGAGGACTCGAAGTTACTCCCCACTGAATTGTGGCTTTCGTGTTTGTATAAAATGCGATTGACAGGTTGTGGATGCTTAGTTGGGGTCACAGACGGGCTAGTGAGCAAGGAACCTTGGACCTAGTTTTGGCTATTCTATTAGTAACCCTTTTATCCTTTGGTTTGTATATAATTTGAAGGGACATATGTCTCCCTTTTTCTATTTTGGGTTTGTATCACTATATTTCCGCGTCTTAAGTTATGTATGTAAATTAGTTTATCAGTTGTTGCAGGGTTTTTGACACTCTTCTTGAGTTGGAATTGGTTGTGAATGGTTTAGTTAGAAATTTTTTTGAAATTGCAGGTTTTTGGACTAGTTGAACCATTTACAAACATATCCTACCAGTTTTTCTGCAGAATTTACGTTTATAATTAAGGCTAGATTTAAGGGTGTCACAGTTGGTATCAGAGCCTATTGCTCTCGACGCACGTTTGTGCACCCCACTTAGAAATCACTTGACCTTAGAATAATAAACTTGAGAGAAGGGTAGGATGGGTAGAATTAGGATTTTATGTGGTAGTCTGTTTGTGATTGCTAATTGTTAGGTTTGTTGATTGTTAGTTATTAGTTTTGGTGCCACTAAAGGTTGGTTATGCCAAATGTAGAATGCTTCCACTTTCTTGATATTTCTTTTCGTATTCAGTGTATCTTACCTTAATCTTCCATTTTCGTTGGTCATTCGTCTTTCAAATTCCTCTTATCTCGCCTAGGTAACTACCTTTCAATTCTTTTTCCCGTTTCATCTTAGGTTCGTTTTCTTCTTATAATAAAGTCCATGTGGACACCTTTCTTTTATACCGCAGGATAGTTCCCTTGTTCAAGAGAACCCAGTTTTGAGAGAATGTATCATTGGAGGGCGTGAACGAGTGGAGAAATTGATTGTTTAAGGTTTGAGTTGTATAGGAGAATATAATTTGGGATCCTTTGGTTAGTCTTGTTAGTTGTGCTTGATATGAGAATTTAGTGAATTGAGAAATACCTTGGGATTTATGTCTATAGAGAGCTTGTTTGTTATAGATGATTAAGCATGGGTACTACCTTAGCACATAGGATGGAATGAACCTAAGCTACTTCATTTGAGAGTCTCGATATTTCTTGTGGAGAATTAAAGGTATGATAGTTAGCCCTAATCCTTGTGGGCCTTGAAAGGAATACAATAGGACATTGATGTTGATTAATGGATTGGTATTGTACTTTGGAATTAGTTAGTTTGTTAAACCTTTTAAGTTGACCAAATCTAGTATAGGGTAGCCCTTGTTGACCTTATGAAACATATCCAATTTGGGAATTTTGGTGGAATGTTGTTCGATATAGTTCGTGAGTTCAAGGATGTGATTCCAATTTATGGTATCGGAAACTAGAAGTATTAAGTGGTGAGATGATGGAGTAAACAAGCCAGGGTACTTGGAGATGACATAGTAAGTGAAGTTCAATGACGAGAATTGTAAAGGAGATACTTTGGGACATGGATGGTAACAAATGAATTTGTGTGGTGAATTGATTTTTGCTCTTAGAATCAATTGAGTTGAGGAATACTTACCATTGTGGAATCCTTGTTAGTCCTACGATGTAGTAGACATTTAGGGCTTTGTTGAGCACCTTAGTGAAGTAACCTTATCATATCGATCATAAGCTTTGATGAGTGTTTAGTAAGCGGTAACCCTTTCATTGTGCCGCTTCTATTCTCCTTTCCTTCTCTTTAACGATCGTTGAACCTTGTCTTTATGCTAAATTTTACGTATCTTCTTCTTTCCCGAGATATCTTCTTAACTCGAATACCTCTTATTTTTGTCAACCGTTATCTTTACGGTCTGACTCCTTAGTTTCCTAACTTGTCAGATGCATGCACCCTTCATAAATGTTTTACTGTTTCTCTATTCCGTTATCACTCCTTACCTCCTTAGTATAGTTGGTACCCTGTTGACCATGTTTACAGAGTTTGTAAGATGTGATTTGAGGATATAGGTTTGACTAAGTAGCCGAGTTTGGGTTGGGCTTCCATAATCATTTTGGATATGAGGGTTTGATAGTGTATATGTTATCATGTGGGAAATGTTAAATGTGGGATTATTTGTTGGTTTTAGAGGGTGATATTGATTACTACTTGAAGTATGTTATGAGAGTGAGAGTAAGCTACATTGTTGGGAAGTCTTAACACTTGTTTTGGTAACTAGAAAGGGTAATGGTATGGATGAAACCAATTGTTAGGCTAAGGAACCTAATTTCAATTTATGGTTTTAGAAACTCTGAGGTGATAAAGTGTTGTTACAATTATGACCTTGTACCTTGAGAATTTGATGGTAAGTAAGTTTAGGATATCAAATTTGAAAGAATACTCCTTGGGGATGTTGATGACCAGAATGGTTTGGTGTTGTGATTTGGCATTCTAGTTGACTCTTGAGAGTTCTTGAGTTTAGAGAGACTTAGTGTTGAGAAGAATTTGTTAATCCTATAGTTTTATAGACCTTGAGGTCACATTGAGTGCTTGAGATGATGAGACAATGTTGGAGCTGGGTGTAGTTCTGCTTTTGAGAATCCTTAATAAGTAAAAGGATAGAGAAACTTGAGATCCTATTGATTTTTCATAATTTGAGGTTGGTATGTTACTACCTTGTTTTGAAATGAGAACTTTGTGGAATATTTGAGGAACCTTCTCTTGGAGTTTAGAGCTTGGTATTGGGACTCTTGATTGAAGATTTATTTTTTTTGAGGAACCCATAGTTGACACTAGCGTGATACAAATACAGCTTTGTTGGAAGTCTTGACCTTAGGCTTGTGAAAGTCGTTTCGGGATGTTTGAGAATTTGGAGCGTTGAGATCACACTTATAGTGAAATATCTTGTTCCAGGGAATATGTTAGGAAGAAGTAACATAAGCGATTGAGGAGACTCTTGGGAGTGATGTTGTTATTGGAGATATGAGTGTCTGGCGTTTCCTTGGTGTCTAATCTCCCTTCTTCCTTGATCATGAGCGTTACCGCTCATATCTCTCTTTCTTACATCATCATACTCCTCTCGTAAGTTTGATGTTGGTAACCTATGAAACTCTATCTTTGACATCCTTGTAATTATGACTTCAATTCTTACCCCAGAAAATTCCTCATAGCTCTTTTGATCAGTTAAGCTTGAATCCTTTTAGCATACCTGCTCCTATGATGTCTAAGTTACTTTTCACTTCGGGGAATTTCTAAATATTTCAAGCTACCAGTTTCGATTCATTCTTGAAAGTTTATGTCACTTCTGCAAACCTAACCTATTTTTAAGGATTTGAAAATGAAATTTGGATTTATTTCCGCAAGGTATTCCTTTTTCTTACTTTTGTTCCGAGTTACTAAGCCGTGTTTAAATCATAATTAGTAAAGATAGTATTCTTATTATAGAACTTTAAACTAAAAGTTTGAAAATGCTTTTATGATTTGCAATGGTTTTAACATTAGTGAATGTTAAATCTCGTTGTTGGTGACGTCCCCAATAATGGATTTTCTCATTTATTGGTGTAGAAATATTTTTATATCTTGATATGAATATGGATGTTCTTGTCTGATCAACAAGAGTATCACCGTTTCATTGAAAAGATACCTATATTTTATTATAACTATAATTTCTTCTAAGTTTCGAGGGCGAAACTTTTTAAAAGGAGGGGTGATTGTAACGCCCCGTAAATTTCGGACCGTTAATATATATTTCGGAAATAATTAATTAATCAAGTAAAATTTGACAATAATGTATTCAAAGTAAAAATAATTCAAAGAAATATAATTTTGTTATATTTTGAAGAAAAGTATTTATTTTGATAGTTTTGAAATGTTTAAAAATAGTTTAAACCGTGTAAAATCTTTTATTTCGAAATAAGGGCGTATCGGGGGGAAAATGACAATTCGTTTGAACGTTGGGTAAACGAAATTGGAAATGGGTCGTATGAATACTCAAGTTTATTGTAATCTCGTGTTTAAGAACTTTGGTCTTGACGGAATTTGCGTTTGACTTACGGATTTAATTATTATTGAAACGAGTAAAAACCGACTCGTAAAAATCCCGACTGAAAATCCCGCACTTTCCTTTTCTCCTTTCCTTTCTCCTTTCACGCGCACCAGCCTTCCCCTTTACTCTTTTTTTTTCTGATTTTGTTCTTAGCATCATCATCATCAACATCAAAACACCAAAACACCATTAACATAATTTCAAGCTCAAAATCGACGTAATTTCTTCGTTACTAGTCCGTTTTTCGCATAATTTACCTTTCCGGAATCCCCTCGCCACGATCTACAACTTAGTATGTTCTAATTTCAATTTTCATTAAGTTATTTTAAGACCAATTTTCGGAAATTCGGTATTATATGCTTATTATTGTGTTTTAATTGTTTATTTAGGTGAAGGATTGGAAGACGAGTTCGGGGACTCGTATATTGTAGAGGATAGCGGCTAGTGTCGTTAGGGTTTGGGTTTTCAAGGTGTTAATTGCTCTTTTTCTAGCTTAAGGTAACATATTTCGAGTTACTCGACGAAAGATCGTCACATGTGTGTTGTTTTTGTATGTTTTATGATTTTTTGTTTATGTAGAAATTTTCACATGTTTAAAATGGTTGCATGCATGTCAATTGTTAGCTTAAATTATGCCTTTTGTTAGTTTAAATTAACAAAGTTGAATTGGGAACGATTAATTAATGTTCAGACGGTCTTATAATGTATAAAAATGAAAAAAAAAGAGGAGAAATGGTGCGGCAGCGGGCCCGGCAGCAGCCGGCAGGCCCACGGCAGCCCCGGACGGTCTTGGGATTGGCCCGGGTTGGTCCGTGCTTGTTTCGCGGGTTTTCGTACAATCTTGGTCTTTTCGGGTTAATTAATATTAGAATAGAATAAATAACAAAAGGGTAGTAATTTGAATTGAAGCATGCTAGTAACTAAAAGTTAGGTTAATGGTAGAAAAATTATGTTATATTGATAGTTATCACATGTTAGGATAGTTTACAAAATGAATTTTATAGCGATAATTGTAATGTTTTGTTGTTTGTCTTCAAACCGAGCCTTAGTCCCTTTGACCGATGCGATGTCGATTAATTGAGTGATTGGTCGGCCGCAATTTGACCCGCACTGCCGCAGCTGGGGTTGCGGGTAAAAATTCGGTTGAATGATTTAGATAATCGGCCTTTTTCTTGTTTTAGGCCATTTATTATATCTCTATTTCACATGTGTAATTAGTTGAATTTAAATAGCTTCTTATTTAGTTAGTTGAAATTAAATAGCTTCTTATTTTGTAGTAATGGCCCTAGATTTCCCTAAAGCCTTTAATATTGTTAAAATTGCTAGAATTGGAAGTTAGTATTGAATTCTTATTGAGGAACTGTTGGATTGTATGCTGTAAATAGACATTTATATAGCCTTTCACATGATAGAATATTAGAATTTATGTTGGTAAGTAGGACTTTTTGCCCTCTTAAGGTTAAGTGGGTGTCTTACTTGACTTGTGTGGTGAGTCTTGTGTGGTGTGGGCTAAAGTATTCAAGTTGGGACTAGGCGGGACTAGGTCCTAGGTGAGTATTTCGGCCTTCATCATAGATAGGTCTTTATAGTCTCTGACGAGTATATGTTCACTGCTTGATAGCCTTTGTGTTCCTGACTAGTGGATGTTTATCCAAGTTGGGGCATGACCTCAGGTACTAATTTTGATAGTATGGGGTCAGCTTAAGTACTAGCCAACCCTTCGGTGGTGTCCTTAGGGTACTCACTTCACTTTGTTTTAAAAAACGTTGTGGGTCTTGGGTGCGGTGGTGTGTATCCGCATGTCTAGGTCTGCGCAGATTTTAGGCTAGGGTTGTGTTGTCTCTTGGCCATGTTTTCTTAATAGTAACCGCTGAGCCAAGATACCGGTTCGATTACCTTCCCTACCTCGTGGTATAGACTTGAGTTACAAAGTGACTATTGACCGTACTAAGAACTTATGCCTGTCTTTGATATATTGCCCTTTCTTGTATGGTGATTTTATGAACTGTAATAGGTGAGATGTAAGCCGGTTACAGTTGATAAAGTTTGGATTACTATTTGTTATCTGATTCACATGATAGTTTAGTTTGGTCAGTTTAGGGGTCATTTATTAGAATACATGATAAGTAAATGGTTTATCAAATTGTTTACATGTTACATTACATGTTACATTAATTTTGACGATTCGTGGCTGGGAGGACTCGAAGTTACTCCCCACTGAATTGTGGCTTTCGTGTTTGTATAAAATGCGATTGACAGGTTGTGGATGCTTAGTTGGGGTCACAGACGGGCTTGTGAGCAAGGAACCTTGGACCTAGTTTTGGCTATTCTATTAGTAACCCTTTTATCCTTTGGTTTGTATATAATTTGAAGGGACATATGTCTCCCTTTTTCTATTTTGGGTTTGTATCACTATATTTCCGCGTCTTAAGTTATGTATGTAAATTAGTTTATCAGTTGTTGCAGGGTTTTTGACACTCTTCTTGAGTTGGAATTGGTTGTGAATGGTTTAGTTAGAAATTTTTTTGAAATTGCAGGTTTTTGGACTAGTTGAACCATTTACAAACATATCCTACCAGTTTTTCTGTAGAATTTACGTTTATAATTAAGGCTAGATTTAAGGGTGTCACAGGGGCGACCTTTAAGGTATTTTCAGATCATAAGAGTCTCAAGTACATCTTGACTAAAAGGAGTTGATCATGAGACAGAGGAGGTGAATGGAGTTGATTGGCGATTATGAAATGGATATTATCTACCATGAAGGGAAAGCCAATGTGGTTGCATATTCTTTGAGTAGGAAGAGTGTGTATTCTTTGTGCACAGCTATATCTTTGATGAGATTGAGAGATGAGGTTGGGGAGTTCGGGATACATATAATCCAGAAAGGGGATGCCACGGGAGATTTGACAGTGCAGCCTGATCTTTATGATGATATTCGCGGTAAACAGATGTTGGATCCCAAGATTGTGGAGTGGAGAGCTGGAGTAGAGAGAGGGACAATGTCTAGATTCTCTATTCATACAGATGGTAGTCTGAGGTTTAATGGGAGGTGGTGTGTCCCTAATGATGAGGAGCAGAAAAAGATGATCATGACAGAGGCTCATTGCACACCATACTCGGTACATCCAGGTGGTGACAAGTTATACAAGGATTTGAAGAAGACTTTCTGCTGGCCTAGGATGAAGAAAGAAACAGCTGAGTTTGTGGCCTGTTGTTTGACATGTCAGAGAGTAAAAGGGGAGCAGCAACGACCACAAGGTAAGATTCAGTCTCTTGAGGTACCTGAGTGGAAGTGGGAGTCCATTTATATGGATTTTATTGTGGGTTTACCGAAGAGTCAATAGGGTAACAACATGATATGGGTTATAGTGGATCGTCTGATCAAGTCAGCTCATTTTGTGCCAATGAAAGATACATGGACTAAGGCACAGTTAGCTATGGCCTATCGGAAGAATGTGCTGAGATTGCATGGAGTGCCTAAAGATATAGTGTCTGACAGAGATTCGAGATTTATCTCATGGTTTTGGAAAGAATTGCAGGAGTCTTTGGGAACTACATTGAAGATGAGTACAACATTTCATCCTCCGACAGATGGTCAGACGGAGAGGACAATCAAGACTCTAGAGGATATGCTACGAACTTGTGTTATGGATTTTGGTGGTAGCTGGGAGCAGAGGTTGGATGTGATTGAGTTTTCCTACAACAACAGTTATCACACCAGTATTGGCATAGCGCCATTTGAGGCTTTATATGGGAGGAGATGTAGGAGTCTGATTTTTTTGGGACGACAGTGCCGAGGCAGTGGTTCTAGGACCAGAGATGGTACATGAGATGGTAGAGCAGATTAAGCTGATCAGAGAGAGGATGGGAGCGGCCCAGTACCGACAAAAGAGTTATGCAGATCTACATCGTCGGGATATAGAGTTTCAGGTTGGGGACAAGGTTCTTACGAAAGTGTCTCCTATGCGTGGGGTCATGAGATTTGGTAATAAAGGGAAGTTGAGTCAAAAGTTCATAGGACCATATGAGATCTTAGACTGTGTTGGAGAGGTTGCTTATCGGTTGGCTTTACCGTCTGCTTTGGATAGGGTGCATAATGTGTCTCAGCTGCGGAAGTATGCTAGTGATCCGTCACATGTGTTAGAGGTAGAGAACACAGAGCTAGATGAGTCCTTGTCTTATCTTGAGGTGCCTAAACAGATTCTTGATCGAAAGGTTAGGAAAACTAGACATGGTGAGACAGTGTTTCTTAAGGTTCTTTGGTGTAATCATGAGGTTGAGAAGGCTACATGGGAGGCGGAAGAGGCCATGAGGGAGCGGTGCCCGTATCTTTTTGATCAGGTATGTATGGTTACAGGGACGTAACCTTGTTTATTTTAGGGGGGTAGGAGATGGTCGCGAAGAGTTTTTACATATTTTTATGTTGATTTTGATATAGTTAGTAGTTGTTTGAGTTGGGTTGAGTTTGGTTGGTAAGTATGTGTTGGAGTTTTTATGTTGAGATTTGTTTTTGTTGTTGGGTCAGGAGAGTGTTAGCGTGTTTTTGTTTTGTTGTGGTTTGAACAAAGGGGACGAAGTTCTTTTTAAGGAGGGAAGACTGTAATACTACAGTTTTATGAGTCTCTGGGTACTCTATAGAGTGGGACTTACACTGTCGAGTAAGTATGTTTGGTATACGAAATAGTAGTCTGCCTGTAGGGTACTCGATCCAATAGCCTTGGCACTCGATCGAGTAAGAGACTTACTCGATCGAGTAAGTCGGTTGTCGGGTGTTATTTGACGGGTTTTGTTAATAAGGCGGATTAATATATAATACTTTTCGTCATCTTCCTTAAACACTTTTACAAACCTAATTCACTGATTAAGAGAGATTTCATATTACGTTGCTTTGTTCTTCCGCTTTATTGACAAATCCCAGAGCTAGAGGAGTCGGTTTCATTTGTTCTTGATATCATTGTGATCCTTGCGTCAAGGGTAAGTTCTACGTACCGTTTTTATAGCATTTGGTCGATGTTGGTTAAACCCTAATTTGGGGATTTGGGGTTTTTATGTTTTATATGGTTAAGGTAGTAATTGTATGAATATATGTATAGGAGGAGGATTCGTAGAGGAGAGATTTTGAGACAGCTGCTAGATCGTCTGATTTGTGATTGAATTCCAGGTAGGGTTTCCCTACTCAGTATTAATTACATGATGTGATTGGCGGTTTCGTTGTGATTGTTGTTAAAGTATATTGTTGGTGGTTGTGACGGTTGTTGTTTATTATCGTTGATTGTTGTTGTTGTTGTTGTTGTTGTTGTTGTTGTTGTTGTTGTTGTTGTTGTTGTTGTTGTTGTTGTTGTTGTTGTTGTTGTTGTTGTTGTTGTTGTTGTTGTTGTTGTTGTTGTTGTTGTTGTTGTTGTTGTTGTTGTTGTTGTTGTTGTTGTTGTTGTTGTTGTTGTTGTTGTTGTTGTTGTTGTTGTTGTTGTTGTTGTTGTTGTTGTTGTTGTTGTTGTTGTTGTTGTTGTTGTTGTTGTTGTTGTTGTTGTTGTTGTTGTTGTTGTTGTTGTTGTTGTTGTTGTTGTTGTTGTTGTTGTATCTGTCTGTGATCTTCGGGGTGCGTCCCTGACTGAGTGGAGTTGCTTGTGGGAGTGACTTCACGCCCTTGATTCGCCTTCTGTGGAACCCGCCACAGAAGGGATGTGCACATTAATGAACATGGGTTTATCACTCGATGGAGATGAGCGAGGCTTAGGTGGGAACGGCTGCGGTCCCCCACTGGCGGTGTGGAGTATCTGTTACGATGGGTACTCTAGCAGGACTACACACTTTAGTGTGTAGTCAGTTATGAGGAGATTGATTATGGAGTTGGAGTTTGATGTGACGTTGAGCTGTTTGGCATTTGTCTTATTGTCATTGTATTGTGTAATTATTACTGACCCGTTGTTTGTTTTGTAAAACTGTGGTGATCCATTCGGGGATGGTGAGCAGTTGTTAAGCAGGTTTGATATGACGCTTTTGGGCTAGATGGGATGAGTTATCACTTGGAATTAGAAGAGTCTTCTGCTGTGTCAGACGATGTCCTTAGTATTCAGTTTTGGCTAGTAGACATTTGGTTTTGGAACTTGTATTTGATTTATCAGTTTGGCGTTGAACATGTAAACATTTAAATTATATTTACTTTTAAAGTACGTTTCTTTATTGTCTTATGATATTCATTGCCTCGGGTAACCGAGATGGTGATGTTCCTATACCTGAGTGGTCCTGGTAAGGCACTTGGAGTATGGGGGTGTCACAAAGTGTATCATAGCAAGGATCATGAAACCTGTAACCAATGAATCTAATGAAGATAGGGAGTCAAATTAAAGTGAACCTGGGGTAGAAGTTGTAGGAGCTAATGCAAAAGCTTGGGAGACGTCCTAAAGTCGCGGACTCGCCCTGCAATTTTGAACCGGTCACATTGGGTACGTGTCGGGATCGTATGTGTTGTCTTCTGGTTTGTGTATGTATATAGTAGCATGTCTTGTGAATTGATGGATGTTGAATGTGGAGGATTGGAGGTATGGAATAATGGTTGAAAGATATTCGATTTATATGTTGAATTGGGTGAAAAGCATGTTGTTTGTTTATAATGTGGCATATTAGTGATATGAAGTAAAATGTTTTGTTGAGTATATAAAGAGTTGCGTATATATGCATGCATAGTTGTTGTTATTATGCTGAAAGTATAGAAGTTGTATATAATGTTGGAAAAGTAAAATGAGCATGCAGGTAGTTATACGAGTCTGCATGACTCGATCGAGTGGGGGGCACTCGATCGAGTAGCTGAGGTGCTCGATCGAGCGGGTCTGACTCAATCGAGTAGGGAGTTTAGTGTTTTTCTGGGCAGAAACGTGTTTTGGGGTACTCGATCGAGTACGTAGGGGCACTCGATCGAGTAGGGTCCGCTCGATCGAGTGGCTTGTCAGCTCGGTCGAGTATGTTTCTAAGTAGAGGCCTGATCAGGTTCTGGAGTCGAGGCACTCGATCGAGTAGGTTGGGCACTCGATCGAGTGGCTTCAACTCGATCGAGTGGGTTTTGGTACTCGATCGAGTGCGTTCTATATAGGTAGTATGCGTGTTTTGGGTTATAGTATGCGTGTTTATGTCTACCTTTTCTTATATAGTTACAAGATGCCGCCAAAGAAAACCGCCTTCTATGCTAGAGCTGAGAGCATGAACATTGATGATATAGTAAAGATGTTGGAGCACCAAGATGTTCTTACGGAAGCGTTAAAGAGAGTGGGAAAGGATAAGGAGGTTGATCACTCCAAGATCAGCATCCATATAACGAGGTTCAACCCGAAAGAGTATAAGGAAACTGGGGAGCCAATTCTTATGGATAATTGGCATAGGGAGATGGAGAATATCCTGGAGTTGGTGCACTGCTCGGATGAGTTAAAAGTGGAACAAGCTGCATTCTACTTGAGGGAAGCAGCAGGTGAGTTAAAAGTGGAACAAGCTGAATTTCAGGTAGGGTTTCCCTACTCGGTATTAATTACATGATGTGATTGGTGGTTTCGTTGTGATTGTTGTTAAAGTATATTGTTGGTGATTGCGACGGTTGTTGTTTATTATCGTTGATTGTTGTTGTTTTTGTTGTATCTGTCTTTGATCTTCGGGGTGCGTCCTTGGCTGAGTGGAGTCGCTTGCGGGAGTGGTTTCACGCCCTTGATTCGCCTTCTGTAGAACTCGCCACAGAAGGGATGTGCACATTAATGAACATGGGTTTATCGCTCGATGGAGATGAGTGGGGCTTAGGTGGGAATGGCTGCGGTCCCCCACTGGCGGTGTGGAGTATCTGTTGCGATGGTTACTCTAGCAGGACTACACACTTTAGTGTGTAGTCAGTTATGAGGAGATTGATTATGGAGTTGGAGTTTGATGTGACGTTGAGCTGTTTGGCATTTGTCTTATTGTCGTTGTATTGTGTAATTAGTACTGACCCGTTATTTGTTTTGTAAAACTGTGGTGATCCATTCGGGGATGGTGAGCAGTTGTTGAGCAAGTTTGATATGACGCTTTTGGGCTAGATGGGATGAGTTATCACTTGGAATTAGAAGAGTCTTCCGCTGTGTCAGACGATGTCCTTAGTATTCAGTTTTGACTAGTAGACATTTGGTTTTGGAACTTGTATTTAATTTATCAGTTTGGCGTTGAACATGTAAACATTTAAATTATATTTACTTTTAAAGTACGTTTCTTTATTGTCTTATGATATTCATTGCCTCGGGTAACCGAGATGGTGATGTTCTTATACCTGAGTGGTCCTGGAAAGGCACTTGGAGTATGGGGGTGTCACATTACCCAAATTAAAACCCCCCAAAGTTAGGGTTTACTATATGATAAGAAAGGTTAGATCTTGACTTACAAGGTGAAAAGGATGATGAATATGATTTCCTTATCCCGTGTTCTGATTCTGTGCCACTCGGTCGAGTGGCGAGTCCACTCGGTCGAGTGTCACTCACTCGGTCGAGTGTCACTCACTCGATCAAGTGCCAAGTCCACTCGGTCGAGTGTGACGCATTTCTCAGCAATGACCAATTTTCGTAAAACAGTCATATCTCACTCGTTTCTTGGTCATTTTGGGCGTGTGACCTACCGTTGGAATCTTAAGAGAACAAGATATCACCTCCAATTGAAATAACATCAATATCATATTTATATCTCAATTTAGGACAGTTTTAAGATGACTCTTCTATAGGCCGACATTATAACAACTCCACTAAGTCTAGTATAGGTTATATTCAGTCCCCTTTATAGTCATAATTCACTCCCGAGTGGTCTCTTGTCTAGCACAATATCTTATTACGCATCCCAAGGTTCCTTTACGGGTCCCAAAATATCCGGATATTGGGGTTTGGTGACGACTGGTGGAACCACCGTAGGTCAAGGGAGACCACAGTGGTGGCCACTAGTTGTTTGTGGTAGTGGTTTAAGGGTTGTGAGAGAGGGTGGTGTTGTTGTTGATGTCGGTTAAGAGAGAGGGTTAGGGCGAGTTGTTGGAGGTGGTTTGGCTGGTGGTGAAGGGTTGTTTGGGTGCATCGGTTGTGGGCTTGCGGTGGCTGGGTTGAGTGGTGGCTTGGTGGTGTCGACATTGGCGGGTTAAGGGTGGATGGTGGACACGGTTTCAAGCCGTGTTTTGTGTGGGTTTAATGGGTTTTTGTTATTAGCGAGTTAACACGAGTTTTTAATGGGTGATTGGGTTTGTTTATTAAAACGGGTTTTTGAATTATGAATGATACGAAAATATAATTAATGTAATTAAATTATACTTGGTTGAATTATTTAAGTAAATCGAATAATTAGTAATTAAATTATAATATTGTATTTAGGTGACGGATTTGAAGTGGAGTACTTTTGATTATTATCCTTTGGATTGCGTTATTGGATTATAGTTGCTAAGGTAGGTTATCTACTTAACTTGAATGTGATTTTGTGATATTTAATATTTGGATGACGATTGGAATTGAATATTGTTTGTTGGATGATTATTGACAAGAATTGTTATTGTTAATTCGTTGATTAATTATTATCCATGTTGCATACTTTTGTATTGTTGTTGTATGAAATCTGATCCAGGGATTGGCGGGATATATGGGTTTTCGGAGTATATATGGATGTTCGGGTTTATATGGGTGTCCGGGTGTATATGGGTGTTCGAGCATTTATGGGTGTTCGGAGTATATATGGATGTTTAGAGTATGTATGGGTGTTCGGAGTTGTGAACGGGTTTTAGCATTTTCATATTTGATAGTGTTATTCTTGTATTTATTTCTGTCGTCTAGATATTCCTACTCAACTGTTTGGTTGACCGTGTATTCGTTAAACACCTGTGATGAACCAATTATTTGGGAGCAGATCGTTTTTAAGTAATAGAGCTTGCTTAGAAAGGAGCAGAAGGGCGTGAGGAATTGGCAATTACTTAGGAGTCTATATCACCTAGAATGGACATTCATTATTTAATATTCGTTTTATTTAATTTCCGCTGCAGTTGTATTTCAATTAATTACAGTTATTTATTTTGGTGCAATGTAATAAGGCCATTTAACGTTATATTTAATTAATGTATTGTGGTTTCGTTTACCTTTGTAATCACTACCTCAGACAACTGAGATGGTAACACTTCCATTTCTCTAGGAATACTTAGTAAAGGCTCTTAAATAAATGTGGGTGTTACAATCTGGCATTACTATCATAGTAGCATATATGAAAAGAATTTCAATTCCACATTGATAGGCTTATCGTGTACCTATGCAAATATAATTACCCTAGACACAAATTAATGTAGTAATAGGGGTCGAACATAAGGAGACGGGAATTGCATTGTGAAATGCTATGGGAAGATTTCTATCAAGATCGATTTTGTTTTGGGTTTGTTTGTTTGTTTGGTTTAATGACTAACAAAAATTATGATGTAAACTATATAATAAAAGGGAGTCTAAGGGAGTCGGGTCACACATGCAAAGGTAAATATACGATTATGATAAACTCGGTAATAATAACATTGTCAATTGTTTAGGCTTAGAGACACCCACCTTACGGCATTAGTGTCAACCATAAACCGGGTCCTATAGAAACTCTCGTCCATGACTAGGTCGTCCTACTACACATGCTTAGTCTAATTCAATTCCATGCCTCTCGACTTTAGAACGAATGAACAAACTTAATCAATGAATAAGGCCTTAAACAAAGATTAAACATTAAGGTGCAAACATGTGATAAAAACAATTAAACAATATTATATCAACCTAATTTACCATTTTATATTTGATTTTGCATGGCTTCCCTAGCTCCTAGACTAAGGTATTTAGCTACTCATATTAAAGTGTAATCTATAAACTATGTTGTAGGAAATGCTAAACATGATTGTAGAAATTATATAAACTAAATGATATAACATGAAATAAGAATGATACTAGTGTGATATAAATAAAGTACTAACGATAAACTTTTGCGTAAACTAAATAGAAATGTAAAATCGTAAACTAAAAATAGAAATACCGTAATGGAAATGAACTTGTGTGGAAGAAACAAAGTAGAACCAAATTCTTGAATATATAAAGAACCAAATGTTTGATAACTAAAAGCTTAATAATATTGAAAACAAATATGAAAACTAATGAGAGAAATTATGCTTAAGGCTATTGTAAAGTATGAAAGACGTAAGATTAAGATGCCCTTAAGCTATGAAGTGCCTCCCCTTTATGAAACCTAAACAACCTACAAATAGCCAACCTCGATCAGGGTTGCCAGCCCAGATCGGGGGCGTGGTTATCTGGATTAATTTTCTTAATTGCTCACTTAATTGCTTAGAGAATTCTATGTTGGTGATTAATTGAGCGATTAATCACCCGGTTAAGATCTTAATTCTTAGCATCCTATGTATGTTGGAATCTTATACTTTCCACATTTGACTTGGACTTGAATTTGGGCTTGACTTTTATTGTTGACAACATTTGCATTATACACATTAATCCATCAATTTCTCCATGCAAAACCCATTCAAATACTCCATGCTAGTCCAATCTTGTGCTCTTACTTAGCCATATAATTTTAGTAGCTCATCTTGTAATATTTTTGTTCCAAAAAGCTTAAGTATCCTACAAAATATGTGGAAACAAGCAATTGCAACTAGAATAACAAATATTAGCTCAAAACAATGTGATAAGTGGGATAAAACAATACAAATTATGCACTTATCACACATACATAAAACTTACTCAGTTTAGGCCTATCTCATGCTCTAATGTTGTGTATAAGGCTATTTCCAAGATTATTTGCACCTGACTTGCTAAGATCTTACCTGATATAATCAGTCTCAGCCAAGGTGGGTTTATTCAAGGAAGGAATATTATTGAGAACATTTTGGTTTGCCAAGATGTGATTAGACTATACAAAAGAGCTTCTGTATCCCTCATATGTTTAATTAAAGTTGATCTAAAGAAAGCTTATGATTCAGTTAACTGGAGTTTCCTTGCTCAGGTGATGAGGGCACTCAATTTTCCCCCACAAACTATTAATTTGATCATGGAATATGTCTCCACTGCATCTTATTCCTTGGTGCTGAATAGGGAACCTTTTTCGTTTTTGTCAAGGCCAACAAGGTTTAAGATAGGGTGATCTTATATCCCCACTTCTGTTTACCATAGCTACGGAATACCTGTCTAGAATTTTGATCTTTACTACTAGTATAATAGAGTTCATATATCATTCACTTTATGGTAGGCTCAAGCTAAACCACCTTATGTTTGCTGATGATCTCCTTTTATTCTGCAAAGGGGATAGGAAGTATGTTATAGTGATTCTAAGATCCTTTTCCACCTTTTCTGTTGCCTTTGCACTTCAAATGAACAAGCAAAAATATACTGTATACTTCAATGGGGTAGCAAGAGTTGACATGGATTATATCATTGCTACTTCTGGATGTAATGAAGAGCACTTATCTTTCAAGTATTTAGGTGTCCTTATTACTACAGGGAAGCTGAAAACCAAATATTGTGAGGTTCTCATTGAGAATATAGTTAAAAGAATTAGAGGCTTTGGGGTTAAGATAATTTCTTATGCTGGTAGATTGATGTTAATAAGGTCTGTCCTTAACTCCCTTTACACCTACTGGACTACATCTTTTTTATTCTTAAAAGTTTACTACAAAAGATCGAAAGTATTTGTAGGAATTATTTGTAGGATGAGACCAGCCAGTATATGAGATCTCTTATGGTAGGTTGGGAGCATGTGTGTTGTCCTAATACTGAAGGAGGTATTGGGATAAGATATAGTCGGACTTGGAATGTGACCACTGTAAAAAATTGATTTGGTGATTATATAGTAAGTCAGATAGTTTATGTGTTAAATAGGTGAATCAAATTTACTTAAAGGGTTCATCTTGGGATTCTTATGCTCCTAAATCCCACATGGGAGGTAATTGGAAAGTTATTTGTAAAACTAAAGAAATTCTCATTCATGGCTATAACAAGCTGGCTTGCTAATGTAAACGGTTATACTGTATCCTCATGATATGAAGGGTCGAGGAGGAAAGAACAGAAAATTAGATGGACAAAATTGGTTTGGAATTCTTGGTGTATACCTAAACACGGTTTTCTAAACTGGTTAATTTTCAAGAATGGTCTGAATGTTAATGATAGACTGTTCAGACATGGGATTACCCAATATGACAGATGTTGCATCTGTAATAGTCACTCTAAAACTACAGTGCATCTTTTTCAACAGTGTTGTTATGTCAAAATTTTGCTGGACAAACTCTCTGCTAATCTGAACATACCAGTTCCCACAGGTAATGCCATTATCTGGGTTGGAAGGAGACACTGGTCTAGAGGGAAAACTTGTGTCTGCTTTTTTTACTGTCATGGCAGTTTACTATTTTGTATGGCAACAGAGGAATATAGCTAGATTGGAAGGATTGATCAATCGACCTGAGTGTGTGATTGTGCAATTCTTCCAACTTCTAAGGACTAGACTTAGGCAATGTACCAATGTTAGTTTTTCTGCTGCTGATAGAGATTGGATCAGCTCAATTACTCTATTTCAATATGATGTAATTGAGGTGATTGTGATGTAGTAACTTAAAATATGGTGATAGCTTGTAATAGCTTGTTTTGTGCTTAATGAAATTACTAACATTCCACCAAAAAAAACCTTACTCTCATAATTAATGGTAAAAAAATAAGTGTAAATAATTGAATGAAAAACTATCACAATAACATATATGAAAAAAAATCTCAATTCCACATATATAAAACTTACTCTCATAATTAATGGTAAAAAATAAATGTAAATAATTAAATGAAAAACCTTTAAAATTCCACAATTTACTTTTTGAACTATCATGACAACAATTAATCATTTTAATTATGTCATTTCCTCTTACATTTTAAGTTTTCTCCAACTCCCACCGTTTGCCTTTTTTTTCTATAAATTTATTATACTTTTTCAAGTGGTTGATGTTTTCTTAACCATTATCAGGTGATTGTTGATCTCAAAATAGAGATCTTATAATATTTATTTTAGTTTGTTATTAAACGTATATTGTTGTGTAATTTTACTATTATAATTTCCCGATCAACCTATTTGAATTTGTATTTTTTTATTCATGGGAATAATCACCTCTAACATATGTTTTTCTTTTTCATTTTATACTGTATGAATTTTTTTTTATCAGTGCATGTACTAAAACAAAGCGAAAGTTTCCCTTCAAAAAAAAAAAAAAACAAAGCGAAAGTGAAACTTCAGGTAAATATTAAAAAGTATGGTTTTTAAATTCTACTCCGTATGTTTTAAGTTTATGTGTGTTTTTTTAAAATAGGAATAGATTATTTTATAGTCTTTAATACTTACTTTATTTGTATATAGAATCGTGGACAAGTATAACAAGAGATGGACCAAATTCTTGAAATAATAATAAGGAACTTAAAAAAGTTATAAACAGTTTGAAAATATTTTAATTAGATTGAAAATTTAATTCGTAATATATGGAGTAGATATCGTCTGAATTGTATCTAAGGGCACTAGCAATAGATGAACCTCATTTGACGTTGGTCACATGCCACATCGATCATATATCCCACAAACGTCTTTAATAATAAACATCTATACAACAATAGACAAGTTTGTTCAAGGTTCATTGTAATACTACGGATTTTCATAAGTTAAGTACTCGACCGAGTAGAGCCTACTCGGCCGAGTTGTGCTAAATGTGTCTTCTGTTTTGGTTCTGCCGAGGAATACTCGGCCGAGTATGATGGATACTCGACCGAGTAGAGGATACTCGACCGAGTATACTCTATACTCGACCGAGTATCCGGTCTGGCGTGTAATTATTCAACGGTTGGTTCGGGAGTGTTTAGGGATTATTTATTTGTTAAAACAGTTTCTAAACGCCATTTCACAACCCTAATCACTTTTACGATATTCTAATCACTCCCCAAATCTCCTACTGTGTGTGTAATCATCGTAGCTTTTGCATTCAATCCTTTGTTTCTTTCGCCGGTAAGTCTTTATCCCTATGTTGTTGATGATTAATTATAGGGTTTGTCTTTATTCATGAATTGGGGGAAATGGGGTTTTGCAGTTAGTGATTGGAACTATATGATTGTTGTTGTAGGTGACGATGTGGTAATTATTATGCATCTGTATGGTTGATTGCAGCGTAAGCGGATTGCGAAAAGGTAGGGTTTCCCTACTCAGTTCTTGTGTAATTGATTTGAGATATTTGTTGTATTGTGTATGATTGTTGTCTGCTGATCATCGGAGTGTTGGTGTTGTGGTGACGGTGGTGATGTGGTTGTGTTGTGACAGAAGTGGTGTTGTGACAGCTGTGATGCTGTGGTATGTGTGATTGTGGTGGAGTCACTTGCGGGAGTGGCTTCACACCCTAGTTCGCCCTCCGTGGAACCCGTCACGGGAGGGGATGTGCACATTAAGGGACAGGGATTGTTAGTCGCTCGTTGATGAGCTGGACTAGGTGGGGATGGGCTGCGGTCACCCACTGGCGGCGAGGATTACCTGTTGCGATGGGTAATCTGGCAGGGCTACACACTTCGGTGTGTAGTCGGTTAATGTGTGAAATCGGGAGACCGGTGATGGAGGATGATCAGCCGGTTACATTATTTGTTTGTCTTATTTGAATTATGTGGTAACTGACGCCGTGTTGTTGTTTTGTAAAAGCTGCGGTGATCCATTCGGGGATGGTGAGCAGATATGACAGGTAATGCAGATGTTTAGTTATGGGACAGACATGGGGAGACATCACTTCGAGTCTAGTTTCCGCCGTTACGAGTTTAGCCGTCAATGATTTCAATTGTATTGAAGATCTTACACTTTTAGTTTGAGTTGGTTTGAGATAATGTATTCGCCAACTCTTTATACTTTAATAAATGTTGTTTGGAAATTGTAACTTTGATATACTAATCTCGGGAAACCGAGATGGTAACAGCCTTTCATGCTAGGGTAGTCCTTGGTAAGGTACCTTGGTATGAGGGGGTGTTACAAAGTGGTATCAGAGTCGACGATTCCGGCACCTAAAACAAATGAACCCAACGAACTTAGGGAGTCTAAATAAAATGACCCCGGGGAGAGTTGTTTGGAGCTACCGCAAAGACTTGGGAGACGTCCCGAAGTCGTATTAAGGCCCTTACAATCTCAAGTCGGTCACCTGGGGGGAAACTTTTGTATGTTTGACTCATGTGTGTATAATACTTGTAACTTGAGCCTTGTGAAGTGGTTGGATGACATGGTGGAGGTGATGGAATATGGTAATATATGAAAGGTGAATTGTGAATTCGTATATGATGGATCTTGAGCATGAAGAATGTGATCATTTTACCTGTTTGATAGAATCTTGAGCATGAAGTATGGTAGTGGTATAAGTACATATGACATGATGATGTTAATGTTTGGTTGTTGGTAGCATCATGTGATTAAGGTCATGCATATATATATATGAATGTCGTGTTTAATTTTCATATGGATATGATAAGAGTTCACTTATGTATTTGTTTCATGAAGTATTGAGTTGTTGTTGTTGTTGTTGCCTTATGCATGTTCAAATCGTTTTGGTTTAGAAAATTTGATTTGTATGAAGACCGATTATTGAAGGGCTGTATTAAAACTGTCATAAGTCGAGTTCTAGAAATGATATTTCTGTGATTCCAAGTTGAGGTGATAGCTTGTCTTCTTACGATTCTAACGATAGGTCACACGCCCAAAATGACCAAGTAACGAGTGAGATATGACTGTTTTACGAAAACTGGACGGTGCTGAGAACTGCGCCGATACTCGACCGAGTAGTCCCTACTCGGCCGAGTATCTTCTATACTCGACCGAGTATTCCATATTCGGCCGAGTAATCTCTCTGTGATAATACTGTTTAGCGTCTGGAGTCGTGAACTCGGCCGAGTAGTCTCATACTCGACCGAGTAAGGTCTACTCGGCCGAGTATTCCCAATACTCGACCGAGTAATCCTTCTGCGACAATTGAGTTTGCTTCTGGAGTCGAAAACTCGACCGAGTAATATAGTTACTCGACCTAGTACCTTGTACTCGACCTAGTATGTCATGTACTCGACCGAGTACCTCATTGGGCGGCCACTTTGAGTCGGTGGCTAGGTTCTTACTTTTGTTTTGAGCCGGTGGCTATGTTTTTACATTGTTTTGAGTCGTAGGGTATATACACATGTATGTTTTGAGTCTTAACGCATTCTTTTATATGTGAGACGGTCTTGATACGTAAGTTACCGGAAGTTATGACATGGAGAATGACGGCTTATGAGGGATATGTGTTGGGTAAGGAAGACATGTGTTAATGTGGTTGTGAAGGATAGTGGAAAAAGAAAAGGGAAGAATGATGAGCTAATCGAGGTAAAGAGCATGTTTTGTGAGATATGATGAGTGATATAGTCGTGTGTTGAGTAGTATAAAAGTAAGTGTATATGGGCAAGGCGGATGTAAGTGTAAAGAAGCATGTGAATGAAAGATTGAGATAAGGGATACGAATAGTGGCATATTTGGATGTGTAAGGACTTATGGAGGAAGACAGCTAGGATAGAGTTGCTTAAGGATATATGTAATGGAAGGTTTTTGTAAGAAGATAGGAAAGAGAGGTATATAGTGAACTTAAAGGAAGTTATGTCGCGATGTGGATTTGTAGATAGTGGCTAAGTTTGGGAAGTTGGAATATCAAGGGGTGAGCCTAGTGTGTAATTCTTTGGACAAACGGTATGAACTGAATTTTGGTTTCTAGAGATACGAAAGGGAGATACGACTAATTGAAGAGTAACTGTTAGTGCATGGACTTGATGGTGACAAGGGTGAGTGTGAAGCAAGATGAGAGATGATAAATGACAAGAAGAATGATAAGATATTGATATGAATTAATGGAATTAGAGTTGTGGAGCTATGGAAAATAAACAAATTACTAAAGAGTTAGGTAGAAAGAGAAAAGAGATGAATTATTAATTGGTATTAATGAGTAAAAAGGGGGAAATAAGGATGGAAGTAAGTTGAGAGAACGTTGACCGGAGTTAAGGAGCATGAAGGTAGGAAATTATAAAATGTACGATATCCCCACTAGAGGGTGTGAGTTAATGGTTATATAGGAGAGCAGGACGACGTGTTAGCCGTGAGTTTCGAGGTATTAAAGGAATAAGAAGCTTGTGGAGTGTTGCAAGATCTGAGATTTTGGTGGAGAGTTAGGTAGCGATATGATAAAGGATAGAATTGGGAATAGTGTTGAGGTGATTTTTGTTGATATATTTGATGTTCGTTGTTTGGGATGATAACCAAAGGGAGGAAACGTATTGTTATATTAAGAAGTGATAGTAAGAGAGTAGTCACATGAAGGATGTTGGTGTCATAGTATTGTCACTAGTGGTTGAGGATGATGTTACTTTAGGGAAGTTAGTTGTTCTAATGAGGTTGATTTTGTGGAAGTGGTTAGTATGTTTGGTTGTGAGGAAGTATAAGATGTGGATATACGAGGTGTTCGCTGGAAGTTGGGTACTGATGTTATGGCTACATTTGCCGGAGGGGTGATAATTGTGTGTAAGAGAAGATATGTTATGTAGGGCACCTGAGTTAAGTCCGGATAAGAGATATTCATTGTCAAGTGGTAACTTACGTGATCAGGATTGACTAGTTATATTCGATTATGGGTCCATGAGGTGTGTAAAACTTTGTGTGAGGTTCTGGCCTCACGAGTAATGGTGTGGCGTGATAGCTACGAGTCGTTATATGTGTGTTCCGCTTCATATGTCATACTTATATGGGTATGTATGATATCTGTGAGTGATGGTATGAGGTTCCGGCCTCAAGAGTCATGGTATGGATAATATCCATAAGGTTGGTATTGGTGATCTCTTTCTAATACGCTGCGTCGTGTTCTGGTAGAGCAGTTCTAAGAAAGTCTTGTGGTCAAGGAAGTTATATTGAGTCAGTGTTTATGGGATTGTGTATGTTGTGATGTCTATCGGTGTGGTTGTGGTGCCTCGGGTGGTGATCCGGGCACAGTACTTACTGTTGTGATGCGGGTATTTTCGCACTGCGGTGCGGCTGTTGGTGGTGGTGTTGCGATGCCGTCACCGGTTGTGGTGGAGTAGGTGAGATGATTATGATACGAATTTTCGAAAGTGCATACCAGTTAAACATGGATTGTTGTTTTGTTTGCTGCTGTTCCTTGTGAGTTTTGGTTGAACATAAAGACTGTTGTTTTGTTTGTTGATGTATCTTACCAGTTTCAGTTTGGGAATGAGGGTAGAGTATGATATGAAAGAGAGTTGTATATGTTTTCGTTGTTGTCATGGTATAGTGATATTCTGTTGATGGGACACAGTTGTGAGAAGTTGTTACAGTAATTTTGATCTTGTTTTAAGATGAGGCATCGGTAGTCATAGTCATGGCAAGTGATTCGTGGAATATGTGTTGTAATGATCTGAAAGCGACAGGTGGTTCACAATCTTTTGTTGAGATAGTGAGTGCAGGATATTGGGAATTGGTGTCATGTTAAGTTATGTATGAGTTTTGCGGTAATGAAAGAAAAGAACTTGAGGATCTAGTGTGAGTGTACGTAACAAGTGTGGAGTGTGTGTTATGCTTTTGGTGATATGAGTTTTATATAGTTTATATAGAGATGTGTGTCATGTTGCGGTAATGTGGAAGAGTTGAAGTTTTGGGTTAAGTTAAAGATTTTGAGGTATAGGTTAGGGGGTGTGACGAGTGAATTGAAGGATGAGAGTTGTTTAAGTAAGAGAGCCTAAGATATATGCATGGCGACTGTTCAGATTATAAGTGGTTATCTTTGACATGCGGTGGTGATGGGGATAATGAGAATATATAGCTAGGATTTAGTATTAGCGAGTTACGAGGACGTAACATTTATTTTAAGAGGAGTAGGACGCGATAAAAGAGATTTTGATGGTTGTGCATATGGTAGTATAATTGGAAGTAGAGTGTTGGTGTAGCATAAAGGACGGATATTTGTTTTGATTTTATTAAAGGTCATGACCGTGCTTGTAGTAGTTCGATGTTTAGGAATGAGAGAATATTTCAATGGTGTTGACAGTTGAATGATGATGATTATGAATCCGATAGTTTTGACAGTTGGAAGATGATGTTTATGTGTTTGAGTAAACTTCGAGGACGAAGTTCGTTGTAAGGATGGTAGAATGTAACATTCCGTTTTGATGGTTGATCTTCTTTTGTGGATTGAGTGCTATTGAGTGTTATGGAAGTGATACAAGGTTGGCAACTTTATATTATGGTTATTGGGTAATGTTATGGAGTCAGTATTGGGAGCCTATGCTATACTTGAGACGATATCGTGAGCCATGTTGTGAAAGGAAGAGTGGTTTGTGGAGTTGGTGTTATGTGTCCATGTTTTATAGGTTGGGTTGGAACTTCAGGGACGAAGTTCTTTTTAAGGGGGGAAGACTGTAATACTACGGATTTTCATAAGTTAAGTACTCGACCGAGTAGAGCCTACTCGGCCGAGTTGTGCTAAATGTGTCTTCTGTTTTGGTTCTGCCGAGGAATACTCGGCCGAGTATGATGGATACTCGACTGAGTAGAGGATACTCGGCCGAGTATACTCTATACTCGACCGAGTATCCGGTCTGGCGTGTAATTATTCAGCGGTTGGTGTGGGAGTGTTTAGGGATTATTTATTTGTTAAAACAGTTTCTAAACGCCATTTCACAACCCTAATCACTTTTACGATATTCTAATCACTCCCCAAATCTCCTACTGTGTGTGTAATAATCGTAGCTTTTGCATTCAATCCTTTGTTTCTTTCGCCGGTAAGTCTTTATCCCTATGTTGTTGATGATTAATTATAGGGTTTGTCTTTATTCATGAATTGGGGGAAATGGGGTTTTGCAGTTAGTGATTGGAACTATATGATTGTTGTTGTAGGTGACGATGTGGTAATTATTATGCATCTGTATGGTTGATTGCAGCGTAAGCGGATTGCGAAAAGGTAGGGTTTCCTTACTCAGTTCTTGTGTAATTGATTTGAGATATTTGTTGTATTGTGTATGATTGTTGTCTGCTGATCATCGGAGTGTTGGTGTTGTGGTGACGGTGGTGATGTGGTTGTGTTGTGACAGAAGTGGTGTTGTGACAGCTGTGATGCTGTGGTATGTGTGATTGTGGTGGAGTCACTTGCGGGAGTGGCTTCACACCCTAGTTCGCCCTCCGTGGAACCCGTCACGGGAGGGGATGTGCACATTAAGGGACAGGGATTGTTAGTCGCTCGTTGATGAGCTGGACTAGGTGGGGATGGGCTGCGGTCACCCACTGGCGGCGAGGATTACCTGTTGCGATGGGTAATCTGGCAGGGCTACACACTTCGGTGTGTAGTCGGTTAATGTGTGAAATCGGGAGACCGGTGATGGAGGATGATCAGCCGGTTACATTATTTGTTTGTCTTATTTGAATTATGCGGTAACTGACGCCGTGTTGTTGTTTTGTAAAACCTGCGGTGATCCATTCGGGGATGGTGAGCAGATATGACAGGTAATGCAGATGTTTAGTTATGGGATAGACATGGGGAGACATCACTTCGAGTCTAGTTTCCGCCGTTACAAGTTTAGCCGTCAATGATTTCAGTTGTATTGAAGATCTTACACTTTTAGTTTGAGTTGGTTTGAGATAATGTATTCGCTAATTCTTTATACTTTAATAAATGTTGTTTGGAAATTGTAACTTTGATATACTAATCTCGGAAAACCGAGATGGTAACAGCCTTTCATGCTAGGGTAGTCCTTGGTAAGGTACCTTGGTATGAGGGGGTGTTACATTCATACTATAGGACCCACTACAAATTATCAATCTTTCTTACATCACAAATTCTCATTTGTGACGGCCGATATCCGTTACAAGCTTGTGACGGGTCAAATAAAACTCACATAGTAGGATAAAGACAAGACATTTGTAATTCCCTAGGCATTCTACTTTTTATCTTATCTGCCCATGTGGGTGATACTTGACCCGTAACAAGCACAAGTGAGACCTATTGTTCTTACAAAGTACGTAGTATATAGAATAGTGTGGACAGGAAAATGGCTATTGCACAACAAATATGAATTTTTAGGGACCACTCTTGTCTGAATTTATTGCCAAGTTACTCTACAAACCGACATATAAAGGCATTAGCAATAGAGGTTTGTCTACTATTTGAGAGGTTTATAGACAAACCTCCCTATTGTTGAACAAAAGTTTATAGGTTTATGGATGAAAAGGGTTATAATTTTGTATTCATGTTTGTGTTTTTGGTTGTGGGTGATAGTGGACCCCATGTAGTATACTTTTGTGAGGTTTGTCTATATTTAAGAGGTTTGTCTATTGTTGTATTAAGCCTTGTTGTTAGAGAGGTTTGCGTGTTGAGTGATGTGGCATTAGACAAACCTCATTTGGGATTTGTCTATTGCTAATGCCCTTATATAGTAACCCTTCTTAACTACAAACCTCAACATCTATGTTTAGCAGTAGGAGGTTTGCAGACAAACCTGAAAAGTAAAGGACATGTCATCTTACAAACCTTTTGACAAACCTCTATTGCTAGTGCCCTAATATTTTTCTATCGATATAATACATGTTTTCCAGATGTAAATAATATTTCAAACATGCACGTGGTGATAAGAATTCAAAGATATTTCTACAGGAGGGTTGATGGAGAGGACTGAAAATAATTTGGAGATTACTATATTAAAATATTAAGTTTTCAATCTTATAAGACGTCATTGAGGTTTTTTCCATATGGAATTTATTATATACGGATGGTTTCAACTTTTAATAT
Organism: Silene latifolia; assembly: GCF_048544455.1. NCBI lineage: Eukaryota > Viridiplantae > Streptophyta > Magnoliopsida > Caryophyllales > Caryophyllaceae > Silene > Silene latifolia. The sequence continues at coordinate 127,363,258 of NC_133531.1, read as the reverse complement.
TTGAATAACTCACTTTATTATATTGCGGAGTAAAACACATATATATAATGAGTTGTCGCTGACATTGCTCCGTTGTCAAGTTTCTCAAAATTAGTAGCTACTAGCCTACTACATTGTCACTTGGGCGATTTGATTTAAAAAATAAACCAAAACTGTCAAAGAAATAAAGTATTAATTAACTAACTTTTATAAATTTCAAGACTGTATCTTTTTAAAAAGATCAACAGCTAACTGCTCGAACAATATTAACAATAAGATAAAAATATCAAAACTAAAACCGATAAACCCGGGTCACAAACCTAATCAAATATCAATAGCCTATAATAGTTGCTCTAATATTCACCCCAATATAAGCTAAAAATAAATACTCTACTTTCAGTCCCCTAAGTTGGAAAAAAAAAAAGGATACAACAAAAAATAACTGGATTACAGAAACTCTATAAGAGTGGATGTTGATAATTTGATGTTAGCCAGGCTGGATGATGATGGGCCATAGATGACAACCCATTTGACTTGCTAAATAGTATGTACAAGTGGCCCATGCAATCAGTTGAAAAACAAGTAAGACAAAAGCCAGCGTGGTAAACTCAGTAATAAATAGCCCAATGGCCAGAAGGGAATTAAACGTACCACCAAGTCTCCCTTAAGACACCAAAATTGGCTAATGTGAGTGGTAAGGACTTTAATCTCTTAAACAAGTAGTTAGAGGTTCGATTCCTGATTCTTGCAAATGAAAAAACCAAACTTGGGAGGGGTCAACCCATTAAATTGCCTTCAGTACCCCGAAGGAGATTGTCTCAGCTGTCGGTAGGGGATACTCCTGATCAACACAAAAAAAAAAGTCTCCCTTAAGACGGTCTTAACTTAAGATGAAAAAAATGTCACTATTTTTTAAGTAAAATTGTCATTTTCTAACAATATCTGTTGTTAACCTTTTTATCAGGAAATATTCAAAATTTATCGTAAATTGATCTTTTTTTTAATCTGTTTTAATTTCTAACAAATATCACCGAACAGGAAAGATAGTTAGAACGTAAACTTTGGTAACAATGTTTGGGAATATTTTTGTGTGTATTTTTCATTAGACGATACAAGTATATATACTATTACAGACTCGACCACATTAGGAAACCGAATAATAACCAAATAAGTACAAGACTCGAAACTACCATAACAATAAATACCTAGATATGGAAATAGTACCATATTTTCATAACACCCCCCCTCAAGTTGGAGCGTGGGGATCAAGAACGCCCAACTTGGATAACAAATATTCAAATTGACGCACACCGAGAGCTTTAGTGAGCAAATCGGCCAATTGCTCGGATGTATGAACATACGTACGACAAAGAATACCATCGCGTATAGCATCACGTACAAAATGACAATCGATTTCAATGTGTTTAGTACGTGCATGAAATACGGGATTTCGAGCAAGAGACAACGCAGACTGATTATCGCAACCAAGGAACCGCAACAAACCACGCAACCACTTAACCTCACACGTCGCAGCTGCCATAAACCAATACTCAGCCTCAGTAGATGAAAGGGACACGGTGGGCTGCTTCTTTGTCTTCCAAGAAACAGGACAACCACCCAAGAAAACCAAATAAGCTGTCAACGAACGGCGAGACACGGGACAACTAACATAATCCGCATCACATTATACAGACAAATCCAAACTCGAATTGGGCTGAAACGAGAGACCTTGTCCTGGACTTTTCTTCAGGTATCAAACCTATGGACATGGCCCACCTGCAAGCCCATACGATCTGTGGACATACAAAGGTCTTTTGAAAGCCACGCTCGGCGGCGTAAAAATGCTTTCGACCGGATCGTTTTAGATCGGTCGGTTTCGTCTCGGTAAGGGTCTCGAAACGATTAGAGATATTCGGAGTCGCCACCAAGCATTTGTGGGATGCTTGGAACCCGTTCGAATCCACTTTATACCTCGGTCAAACGAAGCACAAAGCAGGGTTTGACATAGGTACTAAAGATAAGGAATCGTCCCTCTTTAGCATCCTATCTCTAGAATGATTCTCGTACGCCCTGGATAAGGTCGTCCACTATCCAAAGTTTCTGAGTAAGAGGTGAAGATACGTATTGGGAAACCCTTTAATCAGACACCCAATCCCGCCCGCGGTAGCGGCCTCTACTGATCGATCTTGGTTGATTGAATGCAGAAGTTGATAAAACGGTTTAAATGCATGAATGCGCATCCAATAATTTAAACCTAACATGTGAGAGCTTTCTAAGTCGGTTAATTTAATCCAAGTATCAAGTATAAGATGTCGTGTTGGATTAATGGTTGATTTGCATGCAAGACAGAAATTAAACATCCATTTACCAAATTAGGTTTATGGTGCATAACGTGATCCATTTGTCTTAGTTTTGCAAATATGATTTTTGAATGAGCAAATAGTCATCTGACCCATCCTATATCCGGGTTAACCGGAGTCGGGATTGTCCTAGACTAATGCTGACCAGGCGACCATTTAAGGCGCGAGGATACCGGCGGTGTAAGGGGGCCTCCCCTTGTTTTGGAAATAAGAAAAAGGGGCCTGTTTAGGCGCGGGTCAACCAACGGTTATATGCCGTGTTCTGACCATTTGAAAAATGTTTATAAAACGTATTGAAAAATGGGTATTTCACCCGATTTGGTTTGAAAGGGTCGTTTAGACCGTATTTGTTGATTTGAAGAACGGAACTTGAATAGTCATCATTATTTTGATGATACTCGGTGTCGGGTTCGACTTGACATGGATAGTTTTGAGAATGACTATGAACTAATTGTTTTAAGTTCATTTGAATATAATTAGTCGGTACTCATCATCGTACCCGGGTTAAAATCCGGCATGGTATGTAGAACCAAGGATGACTTTGTGTTGGTGACTAATATACTTGTTTTGAAAATGTAAAGAAATGAAATAAAAGGCTTTAAAATACCTTTTAAATGTTATTAATCAAATATTATCACCGAAACACGGATTTAACCGTCATGGTATAAGGAACCAAGGGTGAAAAATGCTTTATGGTTAAAACTTGTAAAAATAAATAAAAGGGTTTGAAAATATTCGAAATGGTAAAAACCGATTACAAATATGAAAGTGGATTAAAGGGGAAAGACGAGAACAAACACGGTTGGGTTCTGACCTGGGCACCCCATTGAGGCGCGAGCCTATGTGCACAATAAGGGGCTTCTGCCTCAGGCCAAAACTCAGTTTTGGCTCGTCTATCCCATGTTTTGGATCGTGTTATGCATAATTTAGCATGTTATAGTCATAAAACAAGTGAAAACATAATAAAATAAGGATTTTTACACCCTCATACTTACATGTTTGGTTATGGCGAGAAACCGGCGTAAGTGTAATAACTCGTTTGGTCAGAAAAGACTCGGTTTAAAACCGTTTTGGTAAGTAAAAAGAGTGTTTTATTAAGATTAGTGATGGTGTAGTGGTCGAAGTGGTCGGTCAAGTGATTTAATGCACGATGACGGTACCAAACAATGTGTAAGGCTTGTATTTAGGATCGGTAGGTCGTAAATACGCGTCGGATTGTGACTTAGGAAGTCGAGTCGAGAATTTTAAGGGAGAAAAGAGGGGGCGGACACTCGCGTAAGTTCTCAAATGGAGGCATTTGAGGGGTTTATAGGAAAATGAGTGGTTGTGTGAGTTTTGAGCGACGTGGCCACCTGGGCTACTCAAAGAGGCGCGAGCCACTTCGCGGTTCTTCGAGTTGTCCTGTCACTTTCACACAAGTGCAATCATGATTTGTTCTATCCTAGGATTTGTAGTCACATGTTTGGTACTTGACCATTCATGAATCCGGGAAATCTTAGTATAGAAGGCTTTGAATGTTTTGTTTTTGGTGGTTGACTCGGTTTGACTCGTTGTTGGAGTCGGGATTTGAATTTTTGAGTCGGTTTTTGGTCCGGTGTCGGTTTTGACTCTAGTTAGTGTCATTGCGACCCCGTCGTCGTGCATTAAACACTCCAGGTACTTTTAAAAAGTTTTGAAATGTTTTATTTTCGAAATCGTTTTAAGTTTTCGGACGTAAAGTTGTACACAAACTGTCGATCAAACGCCGTGATTCCAAAGCATGTTATTGTCCGATAATCATCGGGTGTTTGTTGGAGTCTCAGTAGATATTTGGTATCTATAGATCCCCCACTTTGACTGAGGCTTGGATAGGGCGAAAGTCAAAGTAGAGCCCCCAGGTCAATCGAAGATTACAACCTGGAGACCCAAGCGACGTCGAGGCGGCTCGAAAGGATTCGGGCCAAGGACCTGCCATCGGGAAGGGCGACGCCAAGGCGACTCGAGGGTACGAGCCAAGGACCTGTCGCCGGAAACAGTTTATAGTTTGTCGACTATCCGTGCAGGTCGTTTAAAGTCTGTTAGACTACGTACAAAGGCTCGCCAGCCATAAGAAGGAGTCATACCTGAGGCATCTTTGGATACGTCCTTGCACGTTTGCGGATAAAGGCTCGCCAGCCATGGTGCGTATGTGAGGAGGGCTCGCCAGCCGCGATGCGTAGTAAGGCTCGCCAGCCATGGGGCGTACATGAGGAGGGCTCGCCAGTCGCGATGCGTAGTAAGGCTCGCCAGCCATGGTGCGTACATGAGGAGGGCTCGCCAGCCGCGATGTGTAATAAGGCTCGCCAACCATAGTGCGTACATGAGGAGGGCTCGCCAGTCGCGATGCGTAGTAAGGCTCGCCAGCCATGGTGCGTACATGAGGAGGGCTCGCCAGCCGCGATGCGTAATAAGGCTCGCCAGCCATAGTGCGTACATGAGGAGGGCTCGCCAGCCGCGATGCGTAGTAAGGCTCACCAGCCATGGTGCGGTCGGTTAATTGACCGTGTGAATAGCCGCGTCGGATGGGCTTGTTTTAAGAGTAGCGAACTTATGATACCGCCGTGAAAATAGTGAATTTGTATTTTCACTATTGTTGAAATGAGCGGGTTCTGCGAGGAAGCCCCCTGTTGATTTTTCGAAGGAATAGTGAATTTTGAATTTTCACTACTCGTTTTTGAACTTGAAGTGGAGGTTTTAATCGCCGCCTGTTTGAATTTTTTTGAAGAAAATAGCAAATTTTAAATTTCGCTATTACAACTGGGGTGACGGTTTATGTACCGCCGTTGACATGTAAAGGGAATAGTGAATTTGGAATCTTCACTATTACGTTTGAAGTGACGGTTTATGTGGCCGTTGACATGTGAAGGGAATAGTTAATTTGGAATCTTCACTATTACGTTTGAAGTGACGGTTTATGTGCCGCCGTTGACATGTGAAGGAAATAGTGAATTTGGAATCTTCACTATTACGTTTGAAGTGACGGTTTATGTGCCGCCGTTAACATGTGAAGGAAATAGTGAATTGAGAATCTTCACTATTACGTTTGAAGTGACGGTTTATGTGCCGCCGTTGACATGTGAAGGAAATAGTGAATTTGGAATCTTCACTATTACGTTTGAAGTGACGGTTTATGTGCCGCCGTTGACATTTGAAGAAATAGTGAATCTGAATTTTCACTATTATTTTGAAAAAATGACGGTTTTAATTGCCGTCGTTTGAAATTTGAAGAAATAGTGAATCTGAATTTTCACTATTATTTTGAAAAAATGACGGTTTTAATTGCCGTCGTTTGAAATTTGAAGAAATAGTGAATCTGAATTTTCACTATTATTTTGAAAAAATGACGGTTTTAATTGCCGTCGTTTGAAATTTGAAGAAATAGTGAATTTTAACATTTTAATGCCATTATTATATAAAATGAACAAAAAAATCCATAAATTAACCAAAATATCCTAAATACATTTTAGGATCAGAAACTTTAACATGCATAATTGATTTCGTGATATATCATAATAAACACAAATTTATAAGTTTTATTTGTTAATCGTATAACTCGGAAAAACTATAACCGATTTGCATGCAAACAACCTAAGGCTCATGATACCGCTTGTTGGAAATCTATATCTCATTATTACAACATATTCTTATATGTTACAATTTAATTTAGTCATAAAATTAATTCGGATCTTATGCATGAAAACATGAATAAAGATAAATAAGAAATCGTTTTCCATACATTGAGAAATCGGATATAAGGGCACAAATGAGTTCTCCTACTCACTTGTTCTTGAGCTCTCCAACTATTGGATGAACAAAGGATTCAAGTATAGAATCCCTCCCAAGGAATAATACCCAAGATAACCTCTTAATAAAATTAATATTATTGATACTAGAACAATATTAATTTTGAATAAAATTGACCCAAAATATTGTTTTTGGTCTCTTAATTTCGGTTAAAAGAAGGGAGAGAAAGAAGTGATTTTTATCTCTCTAAAACTCTATATTTTAGATGTGTAGAATGAATAATAATCACTAGTATGCATGTAGTGAATATTAGAGAAAAATGAGCAAAAAACCCTTGGCCTTTTCACAACGAAAACCGGGTAGGAGGGGTGGGCAATGACCATTGCATGAGCTTCAAATCTTCCCAAGAATTATAGGCATGTAAGGCTATGCATTAGGACTTATGATTATGCCTTCCACTAACCATAATTAACACAAAAATAAGCCTAATACTCCCTCCTTATTTCGGCACATATAGTGTAAAATGGAAAATCCATTTTACATATTATTTTGTCAATTTGTCACATGTAACATGTTTCATGACATTAGGTATATAAAATGTATTTTTAACAATTAAAAATCAACATATTAATAAAATATGTCACTTATAAAGTTAACCTAGTAATTCACAATTACTTGTACCGTAATGGGTTCCTGAGTCATAAATTACAACATTCTGTATTTATAATAATCAATTCATTCTGTTTCAATTGTTTCCGTAAACAATAATTTCATCTAAGTAATAAAACAATTCGATTACTTAGACCGTATCTTATTTAATCAAATTATAACGAGATACGTAAATATTACTTCCAAAATTGTCCGTCAATTTTAAGTAATTTAATTAACCCGTATCGCCATACGATCAATTAAACAATCAATTAAGAGTGTTACCCTTTAGGTATGACCTAAGGGGATCAACTGATCACCACCGTCGCACGACGAATGTCAAACTCTAGTCACCAATCATTACCGATATGTGTGGACCAATGACAAGAAATATTACTTCCCAAATGTATTCTTAAAGTGAGACTTAAACATATGATCATCATGATCGACAGTTGTGATCGCATTATTGTCGGAGGACACATATTCCAACAATCTCCCACTTGTCCTCGACAAGTGTGCGTCACCAATTCTCTTGTCCTATTACTATCTCCCACTCAATGCAAGGTGTCTTTCAGGTCGTACTTGCAAGTGATCATATTGACAATGGTTTCCTCGATCTGGAGAATAACTGATTGACCGGATTTATCTACCATAGATATCTTCCGAGCGTGGCCACGCATTTCCAGTTCATTACTCCTCAAGTGGCCCTGAGATATTGTTAGAACCCTGACTAGGGGTGGACAATTCCTATTGCACTCATTCCCTTCGACTAGCCACAACCATCATAACCCAAAATATGCCCATTTGACCCCATTTACGAAGGTCGTAGTAATACAAATCAAAGCTAATCTGAAACTGTGCCATCTTAGGCGAACAGTCTTTAGTAAAAAGAATCGACTCATTAGAATACTATAGTAGCTCTCGCCACGACCAGGCTATATAAATTTGCCAGAACTCTATAAGCGGTCATAAGGCCCGACAAAGTGTTCCTAACAGTCTGCCTATGTGATCGACTAGTCATCTCACTTGACTTCATGGTGCTTGAACTTGCCATCATCGCATCACATTCTAGTCACTTCGAGATGTCACCTCATGTAAGTAACTATGGGCGAATACAATGCTAATCCGTGTTCACTTTAACGGGGTTCAATTGTCTCTACAACCCGTTTGGATGTAACAAAGTATAAAGTAAGTTAATAATAACTCAAACGACAAATGTCGACATCACATTCAGGTAGTCAATACCATATTACAACCTTGTGATGCATATCGTAAGTGTGTAAACACTAGTCGATTTCAATAGAAGTTTAACATACCATGTGTCCATGTGTTCAAACTTCTTATATTACATTATCCTTTATATTCATGTTATCTCTCATAGCATGAACCTTACCAAGTACACATATACGTTCCCAACCTTGGTTTAGGTTCTTTATCTTGAAAGAACGTTCTTGTTGTTTATCACAAAACCAACGAATTTGTGGTGGATGATATAACTTGCACTGATCAAGTGTTCTACCATTTCGCAATGCACTAGGTATACGTTTTGCAGACTCTTGCAACAATTGTCAAGATGATTAGCCTAGCACTTCTCACAAGTCCTAGCATATTAGAAAATATCAGTTTTGAGTAACTTCTTACTTCAACTAAGTATTTTTCAAAGCTTCTTATTTCTCCTTTTAGCTTGAATAGCTTAGGATTTTCATAAATCCTTACGTGTGATCGAACTTCAATATGCGCAACCTCTTGTCACATAACAAAGTGTTCTGTCCCTCACTAGAATCGCTCATTAGTTCTCCTCGAGAATTCATGACGATTCTTCTATGGCTTGCCAATGAATCATCATGCTCTTATGCATATGATTCATTATGGGACATGTGCATGATTATTCTAATGACGGAAACATTAGTAATTTAATCATCATGTGATCAACCATTCTTAGGTTCAATGAATGACCATGACTGCTTAAGGTAATTCTATTTACATCAATATGAATAACCTCCGTTTCTTGTTGATTTGATGTGTATATCTCAATACTAATCCAACATCTCATGATGTGATTGGATTCATCATAGTCCATTTTCATCCAGAATTGAAAACTCAAATACTTCTTTGTGAAAGATAGTATTAGCTCGTCATTCTCAATGAGTAATGAGTTATCAATTTTACAAGATGATTGCTCCCACTAAATTCCATGTCTTCACATGATAATTTCCAACTCCCACTCAATTCCACATGTTTCTCAATTGACTACTCAATCGAAACATTTCAAGAATTGAAATATATATATTGCTTTGCCAAGTTATTAAGATAAAACCAAATGTTCCCAACATATCTTTTCAAAATACCTATTTAGAAAAGGTTTCAATCTTAAACTTATGGAAAAAGATTTTTAATCTCTAACTCATTCATTTTATAATGATGCGTAGCAATGTCATTATTTAAATGTGAATTACATCTAATACACGTCCTTCTCAAAATACCCTTTTCGGAAGGAGGTTTAACCATTTCATTTTCATAATGAGGTTAAGTAGTGAGCGTGGTTAACAATTAATTTAGCTTTTGTAGATATCGGCATATCTTTCTTTGCAACATTTAGTCATAAATCACATTTATTTTCGAGGATGCAACTATGTTTCATTTAGGCTCTTAAGTAAATATCAATATTTAAACTATTGGTCAAAAGTCGTTCATATACTAGCCAAATCTCTTGATAAGACTTTACATTAGCCATTCTTCTTCCAAAACTTTCTTTTGGTCTCCTCGTGTAGTAATCTTGAGAACATATTCTTTTGATTACTTCACTTGGTCTCTTTTGTCATGTAGATTTCATCTATTTGAGACCATAGATCTCATCTATTTGTGTACACTATCTATATAGGTATACAAATCATTCTTTCTTGCGTAGATCTCATTTACACAAGTATCCAAATTTAGTTTGTGTTCTTTGTGTCTTCATTTTTCTCCCACTCTATCTTTAGAATAAATACACTAGAGATTTAAAGATAGTTTATGAGACACAAATAATGATTTTTGAAGTGTAAGGAGGACTAATAGTTTTAGATTTGATAAGTGTACTTGGTGATTGACATTCTTTTAAGAGAGTTCATCAACTCATCATCACTTCATAATTGATCATACACAAGCCTTAAGCTTGTGGACATATAATGAATCCCTATCATTATAGTTGTCTATTAGATCACTTTAAGTGAATGATCATATGTTTCTATGAGAAAGCATATAAAGACGAATTTTTAGAACAAAGAAAATACGATAAAACGGGTGACTTAGGTTGCAAACCAAGCCACCATAATCCAAAATACAACAATTGTTTAGAAAGGATCAAACATTTCCATGTCGAACACGTAAAACAAAATAGTTCTAAAAATCCGAAACATAAATTAAAATAAGACAATAAAAAGCCAAGCTTCATGGAAGCTACTGCTAGCTTCTTGATGATTTCTCAAGCTTGCTTTTCCTTTCCCTTGTCCTTGCTTGGTGGAGGCCCTATTTACAATAAAAAGGGGATACATTATCACAACTTTGTATCACAATACCATAGTTGAATTAGAAACATAAAAGAAAGGATAGTCATTTACCTACTGGAGTGATCTTTCCAGCTTTGATGTCACCAAGATACTTGGAACAATTTCTCTTCCAATGTCCAACACCATTACAATAATGGCATTTGTCAAGAGGACCCTTCTTGGTCTTGGAAGTACTAGCTTCAAAAGTCTTAGCTTTGGTGAAAGTGGGAGCTTGCTTCTTACCCTTCTTCCCATTATTCTTGAATTTTCCCTTGCTCTTGGTGCTTATGTTAAGCACATCCTTAGGTGGGTTAATATTTAACCCCATGTCTCTTTCGACTTGCACAAGTAACTTGTGCAACTCTTCAAGAGACACGTCCTTGTCTTGCATGTTAAAATTCACCCGGAATTGAACATATGCCTTGACTTTGGATAAGGAGTGTAGAATCTTATCTACAATGAGCTCTTTGGGGATTTCAACCTTTTGAATCTTCAAAGTCTCGACTAGCTCCATTAATTTGAGCACGTGAAGGATAACCTTTTGGCCCTCCTTAAAGTCGAGATCAAAGAATGCCGCGGCCGCCTCATATTGGACGATCCTCGGAGTTTGTGAAAACATTGTCACAAGCTTGGAATAGATTTCATTAGCGGTGCCCATTTTAAAGGCTCTCCTTTGGAGATCCGCCTCCATCGCAAAGATACACACATTTTTCATTGCGGCGGACTCCTTGTGGTAAGCCTCATATGCTTCCCTAGTAGCGGCACTCGACCTAGCATTAGGTTCGGGTGGAGAGGCCTCGGTGAGGTAACGAAGTTTGTCGTCACCTTGGGCGGCTAATTTGAGTTGGGCATCCCAATCGGAGAAATTTGACCCATTCTTTTCAAGTTTACAACGATCCATGAAGGATCGGAGCCATGAAGTATTAGTGAGAGGTGTGGCGTTGGTGTTTGGAGTGGCCATTAGTTATGAGAAATAGATGCGATCTACCAAATGAGAATTGAAGGAATAAAACATATGTCGTTTTCAAAATAATAATATTCGTAAATATTTAATTTAAACAAGTTTTATTGCATTTATCTAGTGACCTCTACCCAACTTGATAAATGATTCCAAAACCCAAATTCATATTAACTTGGGCACGGTAGGGCCGATTCATCCCTTATCAATATAACTCGGTGGATTAACGCTTTAATCGATTCTACTTTTAGAACTCTTGGTCGATAAAATTACATTAACATTTATCTTTAGCCCGGAACACATGCGACTACGGTCACGAATACTTCCGTTGAGCTCAATCCAAATTTCGAATAAATGTGTCCATGATCCAAATCCACATCAACTTGGGCACGGTAGGGCCGATTCATCCCTTATCAACATGAATTCGGTGGATAGACATTTATCACCCACTTCCCCTACGTAACAAGGTTTGTACCCCGGTAGGGCTGAGTGCACTCCCTCGCGAAATAGGTTTTCATGGTTTCTACTTTTTGGTAAGGCTAAGTCTCAATTGTTTATTTTTAGCGAGAGGTCATGTCAATTTATTATCTATCACGTTTTAAGTGAACTAAAGCGGTGAACTACGATAATTGTAATTGACACGGTCGATATACTCGATTAAAATGATAATGCATGTTTTAGTTATGGCGATTTAGCGAAGCATGCAACATATAAATAAAATGCAAAACATAAATAAAATCCTAGTATGGCCTTCCTAAAAATAGTAAATCTAATAAACTATTAGAGATTCGGAAACCAACTCCATTGGTCCCTTGAACTTCGGTTTTGGCACGTATCTCGAGGTAACACCGTCTTTAATGGATCGCCTTCTTGAGTTGCATCGTCTTCAAGGATCTCCGGAATAAATAAATTACATAACAAATTACATAATTTCCTATTATACATTTGTAATTAAAATAAATAAATCTATTAAATTACAAAACGGTGATACGAGATCACAATAAATTACAACCGAATCGATATTCCCATACATTTCAGGGAATATCAATTAAAAACTAAGGCCATACTAAGTAAAAATTACATAATTCAAAAATTACATAAAATAAAATTATGACAATCATAAATAAAATGCAGCATTATAATATGTATGAACATGCTTAATTTTATGCTAAATCGCCTTTAAGGAGCCAATATCGTATATTAAACGGTTTTTACGGATTTGCGTGATTCAACCTTTTAAAATCACAATAAGTTACATAAAATCATATTTATGTACAAGTTAATTACCCTAACCAACTTAGGACTCAAAATTAGTCTCCACTAATATATTGACAATAATTAACTTATATTTCTTAAAATTGTTCATTAATGGACTCAAAATTACAATAAAATGCCATAAACTCCAAATAAATAAAAAAAATTTCAAATAAATTAAAAATTTGAAATTTTAAACTCATGAACATTCTGGAAAAATACCATGACACTCATAATGTTCAAAAACTTAGGTTAAAAAGTTTCGAAAATTATCGGGAAAAACAATGTTGCGGTTTATCGGATTTAACAATTATAATCATAAAAACATGAGAAAAATTATATTTATCAATTTATCAATTTTATATCTGAAATATATGATAAAATGCAACATGCAGGGGCGAAGCTAGTGAGTAGCAAAGGGTAGCCGCTGCTACCCCAAGCCCAGAAAAATTATTGAGGAAGATGAAGATGAGCTACCCCAGCTGTAATATAGATAGAACACAATATAACACAATGAAATTTACATCATTCTATATATGCTGTAGTGGTAAAACTGTGGACTTGTTGTCTAATGGGCTTCTTTTATTACTACTCGTGTTCGATCCGCACAAGATGCATTTTTTTTCCTCCACATGAGCGCCATCATGGCAACAGGCAACGTTTGTATTGGAGATTTCGTTGCAATGGGGTTTTTGTGTTCCCTATTTCATACCAACTTATTCAATAATTTACATTATGAAAAAAAAAACTACCAAGTATTTAGCACTATCTATTATATACGACTACATTAGTTTACAAATTATTACTCTCTCCATCTTAACAGATTCTTTACAATTCATTACAAATAAAACATAAAGAATTTGTTGAGACGGATGTAGTACTTGTTAATTACTTAATTTCCGTATAAATATTTTTGGTTATAAATTATAAATTGTGTCACTTTTGTGAGTAACACTTAATCGTATACAAGTCGTTCACTAATAAGTCCTAAACTACTAGGGCCCTAGGGCTCAGGCTCAAGAAACACCTCAAAACGATAAGCGTGAAAATAACTACTCTTCTCAAACAGCTAGTCTTGCTTGTGACGGGCTAATCTCGTCACAAGTTTGTGACCTCTCACAAAAAAGGGAGATGGGACAAGGTGGGGCACCCCCATGTGCTTCCCCACTCACCTCTAGCTGGGTATTTTGTGAGAGGAAACGGTATCCGTCACAAGCTTATGACGGATATCGCCCGTCTTCAATGAGATTTGTTGCTTCTCAAATTGGAAAATACGATTATTATTAAATTAAAAAAAATTATACTCCGTATTTATTTATGTTTCTTTCAATAAATCGAAGAAATGTAACAAAAACTTTGCTACCCCACATATTAGATCTTGGCTTCGCCCCTGGCAACATGTGACGTTTTTTCTTAGTCATGAAGTATGTTTTAGCAATCATTCACTAATTAAAGTCACTATTTATGCTATTTTCATCCAAAAATTCATAAATCATGCATAAAGACTTTATTATAGCCTATTATTTTACACAAATCTTTTAAAATTGCATGTGACAACATACTAAATTTCTATGACCAGATTCGAAATATTTCTCATATTAACCTATTTATCATTTAAATTCAATTTTTATCATGAAAAATCCATATTTCGAGCATAAGAACTCATAAAATTATGAACCTTTACAGGTCATCTAAAAATAATATATGTGAAAACATATCCAAAAACCACTGGAAAACTCGAACTTTAGCTAATTTTAGTCAGAAAATGACATTTTTATCATAAAATCACATTTTAATGCCATTATTATATAAAATGAACAATAAAAATCCATAAATTAACCAAAATATCCTAAATACATTTTAGGATCAGAAACTTTAACATGCATAATTGATTTCGTGATATATCATAATAAACACAAATTTATAAGTTTTATTTGTTAATCGTATAACTCGGAAAAACTATAACCGATTTGCATGCAAACAACCTAAGGCTCATGATACCGCTTGTTGGAAATATATATCTCATTATTACAACATATTCTTATATGTTACAATTTAATTTAGTCATAAAATTAATTTGGATCTTATGCATGCAAACATGAATAAAGATAAATAAGAAATCGTTTTCCTTACATTGAGAAATCGGATATATGGGCACAAATGAGTTTTCCTACTCACTTGTTCTTGAGCTCTCCAAATATTGGATGAACAAAGGATTCAAGTATAGAATCCCTCCCAAGGAATAATACCCAAGATAACCTCTTAATAAAATTAATATTATTGATACTAGAACAATATTAATTTTGAATAAAATTGACCCAAAATATTGTTTTTGGCTCTTAATTTCGGTTAAGAGAAGGGAGAGAAAGAAGTGATTTTTATCTCTCTAAAACTCTATATTTTAGATGTGTAGAATGAATAATAATCACTAGTATGCATGTAGTGAATATTAGAGAAAAATGAGCAAAAAACCCTTGGCCTTTTCACAAGAAAAATCGGGTAGGAGGGGTGGGCAATGGCCAATGCATGAGCTTTAAATCTTCCCAAGAATTATAGGCATGTAAGGCCATGCATTAGGATTTATGATTATGCCTTCCACTAACCATAATTAACACAAAAATAAGCCTAATACTCCCTCCTTATTTTGGCACATATAGTGTAAAATGGAAAATCCATTTTACACATTATTTTGTCAATTTGTCACATGTAACATGTTTCATGACATTAGGTATATAAAATGTATTTTTAACAATTAAAAATCAACATATTAATAAAATATGTCACTTATAAAGTTAACCTAGTAATTCACAATTACTTGTACCGTAATGGATTCCCGAGTCATAAATTACAACATTCTGTATTTATAATAATCAATTCATTCTGTTTCAATTGTTTCCGTAAACAATAATTTCATCTAAGTAATAAAACAATTCGATTACTTAGACCGTATCTTATTTAATCAAATTATAACGAGATACGTAAATATTACTTCCAAAATCGTCCGTCAATTTTAAGTAATTTAATTAACCCGTATCGTCATACGATCAATTAAATAATCAATTAAGAGTATTACCCTTTAGGTATGACCTAAGGGGATCAACTGATCACCACCGTCGCACGACAGTAATGTCAAACTCTAGTCAGCCAATCATTACCGATATGAGTGGACCAGTTGACAGTAAAATATTACTTCCCAAATGTATTCTTAAAGTGAGACTTAAACATGTGATCATCATGATCGACAGTTGTGATCGCATTATTGTCGGAGGACATATATTCCAACAGTTCCCGCTCCCTATGTTCGAAAAACGTGAGTGAGGTGGAGAAACCGTCTCATCTCACAATGCCAAGTTCATTTTCTTGGATAGTGGGTCCCACTAGGTTGCATTGTAGTCCGGAAAGACCGTATTTGCCATTATGGACCTTTGTTGGGTATTGTGGGCAAAATTGGAGTTTTTTTGCCTTTTGTGACGGTCTTATGTCTGACAAAATAAGCGCCTGTTTGGGCTTGAATTGAGTCAATTTGCCTTAAAATGGACCTTATTGGTAGTTTAGGTCGCCTTGAGGCGTGATAAAATCACGTTTGCCTCTTGCGGTCGTTTTTGAATTTTTGACCGGTTTGTGCTCAAATTGGCGTATAAATTGCCTTTTTGAGCCGTGGAAAAATCTCCCATTGCATTGGGAATGTATTTTGGTTTGTTGGCGGACCTTGTGTGGGTCTTGGGGTGCCGTTTTTTGTTGTGGTTGTTTTGACTCGTCTTTTGCTTGAAAAGAAGGGCGAGTCGTTTTTTGTGCGTTTTTTTGTGAATTGTTTTTATTTGGCTGGGTTTGGGCTGGATTGCCCTTGTTTTGCTTTGCAGGTTGTTGTTTTTGGATTTGTCCATTTTATGCCGTCATAATGCCGAAATTTCGGCTGACGTTCTTTGTTTGTTTTTGACTGTAGGGCATCGTTTGGGGCCTATGGGGTCTGTTGTGGAGGCCTTGGAGGAGGAGGATGATCCTGGAGGGGAGAAGACGACTGTTTTTTGTTACAGGCTTGGTTGTGTTTCTTCCTGGCGGCCTTTGCCCGGCCGATGATCGGTTATCGATCGTTGGTCGTCGTCTGCAGAGGTTTGGATGTCCGATGAGTGGGGTTCAGTACCGGTGTGTTATCCCATGTTGCCACTTTTGATCGCTGTCGAGTTCTGTTGATTGGGGGTCAACATCGGGGTAGTATCCGTTGTCCCGGTCCCTTTTCACCCTTGAATTCTGACGATTGGAGGTCAACGTCGGGGTAACGCGCTGAGTTACGATCCTCGGTTGTCGCGTCGTCCAAAATATGCCAGACATCATCTTTCGTTTTGTTATGGAGGAGAAACGCGGTGTTATAGTCATGGTAACCACCTCTGCTTCCGCTGTTTCTCCTCTGTTCCCCGTGTTGCTCCTTTTCTTTTCCGGTAGGGAGGATAGGGAGTGCTTAGCTCGGTAGGTGGCGGATAGCTAACCGCTGGAGGGCGCTTGCTGGTAACCTGGCTGCGAGGGAGGCTCGACTTTCTCAGGTATTTTTTGTGTGCTGTTTTTGTGTATTTTGTGTTGCGTTTCAGGTTTTTAGATTTTGATTATCTGTATTGTGTTTTGTAGGGTACTGCGGATCCAGCGGAGTTTGCTCGGGTCCGCACCGAGTTGGATGCAGCTAGGTCGATGATCGAGGCCCAGGGGTTGGGGATCACTCGTCGAGACCAGGAGTTGAGGCGTCGTGAGGACGAGCTACGGAGATTGCCTCTCTGAGGGCTCAGTTGGCTGCAGCGGAGGAGCTTCACGTCGAGATGGAGCGTGAGACGCTGGAGAGTTCTCCGGAGAGGGAGTCTGGGCAGGTGGTAGTGTCTGCGTTGGCGGCGACTTCTCGTGAGACCGAGATTGATCCGACGGGAGGCGCTGAGTAGTTGTAGTAGCTTGTCCGTGTCTTGGACTCTTGTTTGTACATATTTACATTTTGCGTGAGACGGTTTGTATATATGTGTTTTGGGTTGTACCTCATTTTGTGATTTTTGGCTTTTTTGTGTTGTGTTTCGGAGGAGCGTCGTCGGCTGTCAATTCCCCTTTTGCTTTGCACTAGTTCCTGCATCGTTAGTGTAGAAAACAGGCAACAGGTAGCACATATGCATAAACGTAAACACGTAAGAGCATTTGATTGAAAAACAAAATTTAACCAAGGTGACTTGAAGTTAAAAATTGATTTTTGAAAATTGGAATGATTTTTGAAATTTTTTGCGACAAGTCGTCACTTTGGACTCCCAAAAGGAATTAATTTGAAAATTGAACAATTAACTCGTGTTTTGAATTAAATTGCGTTGAAATTGTTGAAATTGATTCGTGACTCAAAAAATTTCAAACTCAAACCGTCAGGGATGAATTTTTAGAAAAGATTTTTGCGAGTGTATTTAGTTTGTAAGGTTAAGACTCGAATTTGTGAGTGCTTGAATTTTTGAGGAAAACTGACGGCGTGTTATCAATTTTCGGTTTTTATTTTGATGGAAAATTGTGAGACATGGAAATGATCCGTCGCGGATTGGGGCGACTAGCCCATCCCCCCTTAAAAAAATAAAGAAAAATCCGTATGTTTAAAGCTGCGTTATGGAAACCGTGTCGGATTTCGTAAAACGCGAAAACAAGGAAACGTGAGTGTGAGGAAACACAAAATGTCCGGGATCATCCCGAAGAGGCGCGAGCGTTCTGGCGGGAGGTTTGAGGTGTCAGGAGAAAACACAAGTTGAAAGACACAAGTCAGAGCGGGAATCCTGGGAGAGGGCCTAAAGAGGCGCAAGCAGCCTGGCGATGGAAGCCAACTCTCCCCTTTTTTTGAAAAACGCGCTGATCATTTTGTATAAATAGTGATGTTTGCGCCTCATTGTTTCATCATCCGAAACACAAAAAATCTCTATAAAACTTCTTCTTCCACAAAAATATTTCATGGATGCCTTTGAGAATGCGTTGCGACAATGGTGCCTGGATTTGTCGCCTCCCGAAAAGTATCAACTCATTTGTATGGGACTTGGTCAATTGTTGGTGCTCCGTCAAGTCAAGATGCAATCCTCACTCCTCGAAGCATGTTCTCGGTTTTGGGATTCGAAACACCATGTTTTCGTCTTCCCGAAAGGTGAAATTGGTCCTCTTGCCGAAGAAGTTGTAGCCATCGGTGGGTGGCCGGGTTGTGTTCCGGTGCTTCCTCCGACTCGGTTGTGCTACAAGGAGAAATTCCGTTCCATGTTGGGTTTGTCGACAAGTCAAGTCAACTTCCTTCTTGCTCCACATGGTGTGGATATGTTGGCTCTTATCAATATCTTTTCCAACCGATTAGATGCCAATGTTTCGGAGGTGGCTAGGAGAAGGGCTCTTGCCTTTTGCCTTATCCATGTGTACCTCTTTGTTGATGTTTTGAAGAAGGAGAGGCCAAGATGCTATGGTAGCATGACCCTTGTTCATGTGGTTGAGCAAATGGAGCATGGTAGAGATCCAACATGGTTGGTGCTTGGAGAGATCATTCAAACTTTGGACAAGGAAGGCTCTTGTGGAGAAGTTCCTTCATTTGGGTCCCCAAGCATCATTCAAGGTTGATTCTTCTTCTTATTCCTTCCGTCACCTTACCATGAGGAAGAAGTTGTACTCGGATAGTTTTGCTTCTAGCGGAGCTTATTGGGCCGCAAGATTGGCGGAGGAGGGTGGTCCTCACATCCGTTGGGTGGTGCCATAGTGGCACTTGAGGTCCTTCATGGGGTTGCCCGCTTCGGGTGCTAGTCCTCGTTCTTTGATGGTGGTGGGTTTGAAGGTTGTTTCCTTCATTTATCCCGAAAGGCTCATGAGGCAAATGGGGCGTCAACAAAAGGTGACCGCTCAAGATACCCTTGTCCAAGAGAATGTTTTCCGGAACTCCGAGCTCGTGGAGGTCTTCGAAAGTTGGTGGGCCACTCGGCCGGTTTGGGAGGTACCAAATCCCGTTGCCATGACATGGGTGACTCCCGCTTATGTCAAGTGGTCACGTGCTCTGTCCTTGGAAGAGAGGTCCAAATTCCGTAAGGACGAGGTTGTCGACTTGAAGTATCGAGAGGTTGGCAAGGCCAACCGTGCCTTATTTGAGGATTATGTTGATTGAGCTAGCCCGGACGTGATGAGGCCACCAAAGAGGAGAAGCTCGGATCCTAAGAACATGGTGGGCCGTGCATTGGCTTGTTTCGGGTCGAACATGGGGTCTTATGCTAGACCGGAAGCCGTCGCCGTCTTAGATCCGTTGAGGATCCATTCCGAGGAGGAAATCCATGCTAGGCGGGCCAACAAGAAGAACAAGGGGAAGATGTACCCCGAGGGAAAAGGCAAGGGTAGAATGGAAGAGTGAAGACCTCCATTACCCACTTTATTATTATGTTGTATTATTGTTGTGAGTTTTTATTATGTTGTACTAGCTAGTTATTGTGTGTTTTGTGCTAGTTTTATTATGTGAGGTGTTATAGTCGACACCTTAGCTTTGACAAGTCTTAAACTCGTCGAGCTTTATTTGTTGTTGAAATTGTAATCCCTCCCATTATTAATTAAATAAGAGGATTGCTCGTGTCGAAAATTATGAACGCTTGTTTCTTCCATCCATTTTGTAAAGGCAATTCGATTTGAATCGTCCTAAACATTTGCACTTAGGAAATGGGATTTTTGTGGAAAGAGAGAAAGGCTTATTTTTGTACTTTGTGGGAAAGGGGAATGTTTTTCCCTTTTCTCTTTATTGATGGGGATGTTTTTTATATGTGGGGGTTTTTGCATATGGGGATGGTTGTTTTTTATTGTGGGGATGGTTGTATCCTTCTTGTTTAAGAAAGGACTGCCTACGTATTCACCTGAAGAAGTGAAATCAAACCATGATCGTAGTTCGAAATGCTTTGTAAATTTGATTGGGTTTTGTGGTTGTATCCCTCATGTATAAGAGGGACTGCCTACGTATCCACCTGAAGAGGTGAAATCAAACCATGCTCGTAGTTCAGGGGTTTTTTTGTTTTAGTGCAAATGGATGTTGCCTTTGATAGATCAAAGGACCTTCGAAACGGGAAAGGTGCCGCAACTTAGACTCGATAAAACATGCAATTTCAAATCAGAACGTGATGAGGAACTTGACTTGAAAAGGGTTGATGTGGTTGCTAGTTGTAGAACTAGGCTTGGGTTGTTGGTTGCTACGGTTCAAGGGTAGTATTTCTTGAGTTGGTCTTGGTTAGTCGGGTTTGTAAAGTCCTCCCCATCTAGGTCACTCAGTCTCACTGCGTCCCCCGAAAGTATTTTCTTGACCAGGCATGGCCCGACCCAGTTAGGTTTGAATTTTCCCCTCGGATCGACGGGTTGCGGTGCTCGAACTGACTTGAGGACCAAGTCGCCCTCCTGGATGTTCCTGGGTTTGACCCTCTTGTTGAATGCCAGTTGTATACGTCGTTGGTATAGCTGGACATTGTGCAAGGCATTGAGTCGTCGTTCGTCTAGAAGAGTGAGTTGCGTACCTTCGACGGGTCCATTCCGCCTCAGGGACTTGACTCTCCAGTAGGATGCGTAGAGAAGGGACCTCTAACTCTACCGGTTGAACCTCCTCCATGCCATATGCTAGGTAGAAGGGTGTGGCGCCCGTCGGTGTTCGAATGGAGGTTCGGTATCCCAAGAGTGCGAATGGGAGTTTGCTCGGCCAATCGCGATAGTTGTCTTGCATTTTATTGATAATGGTGACAAGAGTTTTGTTAGCTGCCTCCATCGCTCCGTTAGTTTGGGGACGGTTGGAGGATGATCGATGTCGTTTGATTTTCTATTTATCCAGCAAAGCTTGCGTTTCCGCCCGGAAGTGTGAGCCTTGATCGCTGATGATCTCATGGGGTACCCCATATCGGCAGATGATGTTGTTTTGGATGAAATTGGCCACTTGTTTGGCGTCAAGACTACATATGACTGTGTTTCCACCCATTTGGTGAAATAGTCGATGGTGAAGAGGACGAAACAATGCTCCTTGGTGCCTACCGGGTTAACTTTCTCGATGATGTCGATGCCCCAGGTTGAGAAAGGCCAGAGTGACGTCATGGTGTATAAAAGGGATGGTGGTATGTGTTATATGTCGGCGAGGATTTGGCAATTGTGGCAATGTTTGACGTAGTTACGGCAATCAGCTTCCATGGTGGTCCAGTAGTAACCTAGCCGGATGATCTTCCGGGTAAGCATCATTGCGCTCATGTGAGGGCCACATTCTCAGTCGTGGACCTCTCCCATGACTTTTTTGGCTTTGTGATGGTCAATGCAAAGTAGGAGAATCCCTTGGAGTGTTATTTTGTATAGTTTATTTTGGTTTATCACGAATTGTGATGCAAGTAAACGGATGACTCTTTGTCCTCTTGGGTCAGAGTTGGGAGGGAATTCGTTTTTGGTTTTGTAGTTTAGGATGGCTTGGTACCAGGGTTCATCATGGCTTTCCTCGTCGTTGTTGATGCCACAAATGTGAGCTGGCTCACTCCTTCTCTCGAGACATAAGGGCATCGATGTCATGTCGTCAGGTATGTTGACGAGCGCGGCAAGTTTCGCTAGGGCATCAGCCAATTGATTTTCCTCTCGTGGCAAGTGGAAGTAGTCAACTTGGTCGAAGAACTCGGCCTCTTGATTGATCTTTGCTCGGTAGGGAGCTAAGCTGTCACTTCGGATTTTCCATGATCCGGACACCTGATTGATGATGGATGAGGCATGCTTCATATTCAGCGGCGTTGTTGGTGACGACGAAGTCTAGCTTGACCGAGATCGGAACATGTTCTCCCTCTGGTGATATTAGGAGGATTCCTACCCCGAAGCCTCTCAGATTAGATACACAGTTGAAGTATAGGTCTCATGCGTCGGAATCGGCACAAAGGAAGGATGTCTTCGTCAGGAAGTGACCATGTGTCGGTTTTTGAATCCTCGTTGACGGGATTCTCTGCTAGGAAATCAACAACTGCTCTTCCCTTGATAACCTTGAGGGGTACAAACTTGAGATCGAACTCGGACAGCATGAGTGTCCACCTAGACAGCCTTCCGCTTAGTACGGTTTTTTCGAAGACATATTTGACCGGGTCCATCTTGGAGTAGATGTGGACCGTGTAGCTGAGCATGTAATGCCGCAACTTCTTTGTTGACCATACTAGGGCAAGGCATGTCTTTTCCATCTGGGTGTACCTTGCCTCGTACTCAATGAACATTTTGCTGAAGTAGTAGATGGCTCGTTCTTCGCCGTCGACTGTTTGTGCTAGCATTGCTCCCATGGCTGTGTCTGTAACAGTCAGGTATAGGGATAGAGGGATCCCCGGTTGAGGTGGCATGAGGACATGAGGTTTGGATAGGATTTTCTTTATCCTGTCGAAGGCCTTTTGACAGTCGTCGTCCCATTCGGTGTGATCGGAGGCGCGAAGTTTCTTGAATATTGGTTCACAAATCATGGTGAGCTTGGCAATGAAGAGGCTGATGTATTGGACCTGACCGAGAAATTCCCGAATCTCCTTCTCGTTCCTAGGCCGAGGCATTTGCTGAAGTGCTTTGATTTTGGTTGGATCAATCTCAATGCCTCTTTTGCTGACGACATGTCCCAAGAGTTTTCCGGAGGTGACCCCGAATGCACACTTCTGAGGATTTAGTCTCACGTTATATTTCCGCAGACGAGCGAAGAATTTTCGAAGGGCGTTGATGTGGCCGTCCCGTTCTCTTGATTTGACGATCATGTCATCGGCATATACCTCTACCTTCTTGTGCATCATATCATGTAGAAGAGTGGTAGCGGTTCTTTGATAGGTTGCTCCGGCGTTGATGAGGCCGAAGGGCATAACCGTGTAGCAATATGTACCCCACTGTGTAGTGAATGTAGTCTTGTGCATGTCTTCCTCGGCCATTTTAATCTGGTTGTACCCAGCATACCCGTCCATGAATGATAGGAGAACACGTTCGGCAGTGTTGTCTACCAAAATGTCAACATGTGGCAAAGGGAAGTCGTCCTTTGGACTTGCCTTGTTCAGATCCCTGAAGTCGACGCAAACCCGAATTCTCCCGTCTTTCTTCGGTACTGGAACGATGTTGGCCACCCAGTCAGAGTACTCAGATACTTTGATGAAACCGGCCTTGAATTGTTTGTCTACTTCTTCCTTGATATTCAGGCCCATTCAGGATGTATCCGGCGTAGCTTCTGCTTCACGGGTTTAGCTCCGGGCTTAATGGGTATCCGGTGCTCTGCAATTTCCCTGTCAATCCTAGGCATATCTCTGTAGGACCAGGCGAATACGTCCTTGTATTCGTGGAGGAGGTCAATGAACTGTTGTCTTTCCGAGGGGTCCAGGGTTGTCCCTATCCTACGTTCTTGAGGTGTGTTGTCGGTTCCTACGTTAATAGGTTCGGTCTCCTCAATGATGGGGGTTCTGGTTTCCCGTTTGTCAAGTTCTTTGGCTAGGTGAGGTGGGTAGTCACTCAAGTCAAATTCCTCATAGTCATTCAGAATTGCATTGCAATTAAATTGAGGCGAGTCATAAGCAAACTTAGCGTTCATTAAGGTGACACGAGCGAAAAGCTCGGAGAGGATAGACATCTCGTGGTTAGTCAGAGGCGACACAGCAGAGGAGGTAGCCCCTAGAACAGGCTCCAGGTTGTCAGCTTTCATGGGAGTGGGGGTGACCCTAGTAGACTCAGCCTTCGAATCAGCCACGACTTTGTGATAAAACAGTGGGAAGGGGACCTTGACTGGGACATCAGGAGTGTTAGGAGCTATGACGACTCGACTCCGACTCGGACTCAGATTCAGATTCTTCTTCACTTCCCTCTTTGAACATAGGGCCTTCTCCAGTTGTGATCTTGAGAAAGCGGCCTCGGCGATCGGTCCACTTGACGGTCTTCCTCCAGCCTTGTGTAGCTTTCTCCGGGTCAGTGTCGGAGATCAAGGCGGTTGGGTCAAATTGATTGTCCTTCAGAGCGATGTTGATAATGTCCTCATAGTCGAGGTGCTTGATGTTATCTTCTCCAAAGAGGAGAGTGATAGCTTGTCCATCGAGGCACGGGGACGGCTTAGACTCGGTTGATGCAGCTTTGGTGTTGTCGGAGATGAAGTAGCAGTCCTGGAAGACTTCCACACCCGGGTATCTGGCCTTGGCCACAGAGTCATAGATCGGATCCGGAAAGCCATGGTAGAGCTCTGATTCTCCCTCGGGGACAAAGTATCCGTTGAGGGTCATATGATAGGGACGGAGGATAACTCCGTGCTTCTTGCGTTTTCGAACTAGGAGGTTCATCTCCTGGATATCTTCATCGGTAGGCTCATATCCTAGTCCGAAGGGAATGTTGGGGACCTTAGCCTGTTTCAAGGGAGGTAAGGTGTCCTTGAGTGGATTGAGGGGCAAACCCGGGAAGTAACCCTGGCGCATCATGATGCGGTTGACTGTGAGGCTGGCAAAAGGGTCATAATCAAAGGGTGTTGATTCATCAGTTATGGCATTCACAGCTTGGAATCCCCACATTTCATTGTCATCTTCCTCAATGGCCTGGGAGAATATTCCCTTTCTCATGACAACTTTAATCGGGGAAGCAGGAATTGTGATTGTTTTCCCGTTGAAGGGGACCCTAATTTTCTGGTGGAGAGTTGAGGTAACTGCCTTGACGGCGTGAATCCAGGGACGTCCCAGGAGCATATTGAAGGAGGCGTCGATGTCGACCACCTAAAAACTGGTTTGCCTTTCTAGTGGTCCGGTTATGACAGTCAGAGTGATGAGCCCCGTGACCTTGCGACGAGTGCCGTCGTAGGCGCGTACTCCTTGATTTGTTGGGACCAAATCAGCTTCCTTAATACCCAGCTTGTGAGCAGTTTTGAGGGGAATGACATTCACAGCGGATCCGTCATCTACAAGGACCATGGGCACATTCTTCCTGAGACATTGCACGGTAATGTACAGGGCAAGGTTATGATTGGCTCCGAAGGGAGGGATATCTTCATCAGAGAAGACGATTGGGTTATTCAAGTCAGGGGTGTCCCTCGTCATATATACCACTATTTCTTCAGGGGAAGAGGTGGAGGGCACAGTTAATTTTCCCAAGGCCTGTAGCAAAGTCTGTCGATGCTCAAAGTATGTCGCGATCAGTTGCCAGATCGAGATCTCGGCTTTTGCCTTTTGAAGCTGCTTGAGGATCGAATTCTCAGGAGCTCTTGGTTGAGTGTCTATTTCCGGGACGACTTGATCGTTTGTTGTTGGAACGACCGTTGAATTGTTCGGGTTCTGATTGGGGCGTCCGGACCGGGTAAGGTGACCGATCTCTTTCGCCCGTTTCTCTTTCCCTGGGATAATATAGACATCTTCAACATCATCTCTCCAGATGCCATTGATTTTAGGATCTCGAAGGCACCTTGGAGGGGTATTCCTTCGTGGGCAGTTTTTGTAAGGGATATTTCTGTGAGGGTAATTTTTATGAGGGTATTTTTTGTGAGGATGATTATTGTGAGGGTGATTATTGTGAGGTGCATGCCAGAATAGTCGCGGGAGCAACCCGTCCTGGTAAGGGTAGTTTTGGGCACTCGGGGGACCCTCCCTCGGGCGTGGTGGTGGAGGATTGAAGATAAGTCGGCGGTAGACATCGTCAAGTCAGGTGATCCTCTCGGAGAGGCTGGCTATGTCTTCCTCAACCTGTTGGAACATGGTGAGCATAGTTGTGGCACTGAACACAAATACCCCGTCCGAGGGATCTTTCTCCAAGGCGTTCACCTCGTCATCAATTGGCAGGATGAGGTGAGAGCACTCCAGAGTTGGTTCATCTCTGGAGATAGCGTGGATTTCGAGAGGGTTTGTTTTGTTGTTTGGCTTAGTCAGTGGGGGTAAAGGCAATTACCCTTTCTCAATCATGTCTTGGATGATGTGTTTGAGTTTGAAGCAGGTCTCTGTATCATGCCCTTTCCCTTGATGGTACTGACAGTAGGCATTGGGGTTCTAGAAGCGGGATTTCTTAGCATCGGTCGAATTCGGGGTGGGTCCGATTGGTTGTAACTTTCCCTGGTCCATGAACCTCTTCAGGACACTTGCATAAGTTGACCCTATATTAGTGAACACTCTCTGGGGGCGCTCAGCTCTCGTAGCAGATGGTTCAACGAGGTTGACCTCATCGATCTTGTTTGTTTGGCCGTAAGGCAAGACCCGGTTGAGGTGGATCCTTGGTAGCCTCTGCCAGTGGTCTTGGCCAAGACATCCTTCCGGAGGTCATCTTCAATGCGTGTCCCCAGAATTTGCAGATCCTGGAAGTTCTTAATATTTTGATACCTCAGTAAGATGGCATACACTGGGCGGAGATTGTTGACGAACTTTTCCACCAAAGTTGATTTACTCGGCTTTGCTGACCAGCTGAGTACTTACCCTCCTCCAACGGGTTTAGAACTCGGTGAATCCCTCCTTGTCATTCTGGGTTAGGACCTCAAGGGTACGGGAATTGGCTTGGATTTCAACATTGTCGGCGTATTGTTTGGCGAATTCAACTGCGACTTCATCCCAAGTAGTAAGGTTTTTTGGATCGAGGGAGTAGTACCACTGGCGAGGGATCGGTTCCAAAGAGGACGGAAAGATCCGGGTGAAGAGCTCCTGTTTGACCCCTTTAATGGCCATGTAGTCTTTAAAGGCACGGATATGATTGAGCGGGTCCTCCACTCCTTTGAACTTAGGTACATCAGTTAGGGTAAATTTGTCGGGTAATTGATCCCCAACAGGTTCGAACCTACAGTTGTTCTCAAGATGGATATTGTTACCCCGGGCTAGGAGCTATTCTTCCAGGAGCTTTAGCCTCTTCTCAGTTTCAGTCAGAGGTGCAGTATTATGTTCTCCATCTTCCTTGTTTTCTAGGGCGTCGATACGGATCTCGACGCGATCCAGGGTGACCTTAAGAGCGGTGAGCAGGCTGGGTAGCTGATTAGTCGTGACATCTCTTTTGTTATCATTGTTGTTGTTGTTGACAGACGAAGTTGAAGACGGGGCCATGGCTTTGAGGCAGAAAAACGGCTCACATTACAACTCAATCCGACACGGTTCAAAGACTGAACGCAGACAACATAAAGGACGAGACAAAGGCCAGAATCAACAAGACGAGGGTGACCGTGCATGGTTCCTCGGTGCTGACTAGATTTATGACGTAACGGTGTTGACCGAACTTTTGACACGTGTCCAATGTAGCGGCGCGACGCCATTAGACGAGTCTCGTGGTGAGACGACTCATAAGTAAAGACCCATAAGTATGTTTGCTTCGACTCGATAGACACGAGGCGGAATTGGAATGGTGGACTGAAGTTTTCGAAAATAGAAATTTTCAAAAAAGATTCATTTGTCGCTTTGTGGACGGCTTCCGAAGATAGAGATCTCCGCAAGTCGGTCAGTTGAAAGGGCTGTCTTAAGTTTATTTGCAAAAGACGGTTTTTAGTTTGAATCGGCTCAGAAAACAATGTATTGTCTCCCAAGACGGTTTTTGAAATTAAAAATCGTATGTTTTGAAAATCGAGTTTGAAATGTTTAAAGAGGTCTCGGGGACGGTGCATGGTCCTCGGGATCTCGAATGTGTCTCGAGAAAAGGGTGTGTGCTTTTCTCGGGTTTTGAAAGAGCCATTGTCGGCGCGAAACGGGTTAAAATCCGTGTCTAGATGCGGCAATTATAACGGCGATAAAAGGTGATTTGAAATGGTTATAAAAACCGAGTTTGAAATTTGTCATTATGACGGCCTAGAAAGGCGTGTTGAAATGGTTATAAAAATCGGGTTTGAAAATCGTCATTACGACGGCCTAGAAAGGCGTGTTGAAATGGTTATATAAACCGGGTTTGAAAATCGTCATTACGACGGCCTAGAAAGGCGTGTTGAAATGGTTATAAAAACCGGGTTTGAAAATCGTCATTACGACGGCCTAGAAAGGCGTGTTAAAATGGTTATAAAAACCGGGTTTGAAAATCGTCATTACGACGGCCTAGAAAGGCGTGTTGAAATGGTTATAAAAACCGGGTTTGAAAATCGTCCTTACGACGGCCTAGAAAGGCGTGTTGAAATGATTATAAAAACCGGGTTTGAAAATCGTCATTACGACGACCTGGAAAGGTGTGCAACGGTCGGCAAAAGACCGAGGTTTGAAATGGCCTTTATAACGGCGCCAAAAGGTGATTTTGAAAGTTTGAAAATGACACAGAAGGACTTATGATCAAGTAGCATATAAGCACTCACAGTTCATTATATTATGCATTATGCTGACATGGGTTTTGGCTTAGAAGGGTGGGTTACACACCAAGCAATCAAACCCCGATTTGTGAGAGGGATACCAATCCAAACAAAATGTGTAAGGAGGGTGGCCTAGCCTCGTGCTCGAAAGTGATGAAAGCTCTTTGACGAAACAGAAATGTGTGACGTCAATGGTATGCTTGACTCAATCGGGATTCGAAACTCCGGGATGAGAAAACTCCGCCGACGAGACGAGCCAATTGGTCGATAAAGGTTAGGTTGTGGGCCCGGACAAGGAACCCGACCGTGACCGTAATATCAATTAATGCATTCCAACCCAGACCTCG
This sequence comes from Silene latifolia, assembly GCF_048544455.1. Classification (NCBI taxonomy): domain Eukaryota; kingdom Viridiplantae; phylum Streptophyta; class Magnoliopsida; order Caryophyllales; family Caryophyllaceae; genus Silene; species Silene latifolia. Next base: position 127,334,210 of record NC_133531.1, on the reverse strand, counting down.
TTCGAGTCTCACCATCTAGGGATCACAAAGACGTAAGTGTCCTATTTTTTCCCAGCCGAGTCGCCAATCTGTGGACATGGCCCACCTGCAAGCCCAGCCGATCTGTGGACATACAGCGGTCTTTTGAAAGCCACGCTCGGGGGCGTAAAAATGCTTTCGACCAGATCGTTTTAGATCGGTCGGTTTCGTCTCGGTAAGGGCCTTGAAACGATTAGACATGTTCGGAGTCGCCACCAAGCATTTGTGGGATGCTTGGAACCCGTTCGAATCCACTTTATACCTCGGTCAAACGAAGCACAAAGCAGGGTTTGACATAGGTACTAAAGATAAGGAATCGTCCCTCTTTAGCATCCTATCTCTAGAATGACTCTCGTACGCCCTGGATAAGGTCGTCCACTATCCAAAGTTTCTGAGTAAGAGGTGAAGGTACGTATTGGGAAGCCCTTTAATCGACACCCAATCCCGCCCGCAGCGGCCTCTCTTGATCGATCTTGGTTGGTTGAATGTAAAAGTTGATAAAACGGTTTAAATGCATGAATGCGCATCCAATAATTTAAACCTAACATGTGAGAGCTTTCTAAGTCGGTTGATTTAATCCAAGTATCAAGTATAAGATGTCGAGTTGGATTAATGGTTGATTTGCATGCAAGACGGAAATTAAACATCCATTTACCAAATTAGGTTTATGGTGCATAACGTGATCCATTTGTCTTAGTTTTGCAAATATGATTTTTGAATGAGCAAATAGTCATCTGACCCGTCCTATATCCGGGTTAACCGGAGTCGGGATTGTCCTAGACTAATGCTGGAAAGGGAACAGGCCCTGTGTCAGGCAGCCATATGAGGCGCGAGCATGCCGGCGGTGTTAGGGGGCCTCCCCTGGTTTTGGAAATAAGAAAAAGGGGCTTGTTTAGGCGCAGGTCAACCAACGGTTATATGCCGTGTTCTGACCATTTGAAATACATTTATAAAACGTATTGAAAAATGAGTATTTGACCCGATTTGGTTTGAAAGGGTCGTTTAGACCGTATTTGTTGATTTGAAGAACGGAACTTGAATAGTCATCATTATTTTGATGATACTCGGTGTCGGGTTCGACTTGACATGGATAGTTTTGGGAATGATTATGAACTAATTGTTTTAAGTTCATTTGAATATAATTAGTCGGTACTCATCATCGTACCCGGGTTAAAATCCGGCATGGTATGTAGAACCAAGGATGACTTTGTGTTGGTGACTAATTTGCTTGTTTTGAAAATGTAAAGAAATGAAATAAAAGGCTTTAAAATACCTTTTAAATGTTATTAACCAAATATTATCACCGAAACACGGATTTAACCGTCATGGTATGAGGAACCAAGGATGAAAAATGCTTTATGGCTAAAACTTGTAAAATAAATAAAAGGGTTTGAAAATATTCGAAATGGTAAAAACCGATTACAAATATGAAAGTGGATTAAAGGGGAAAGACGAGAACAAACAAGGTTGAGTTCTGGCCTGGGCACCCCATTGAGGCGTGAGCCTATGTGCACAATAAGGGGCTTCTGCCTCAGGCCAAAACTCAGTTTTGGGTCATCTATCCCATGTTTTGGATCGTGTTATGCATGATTTAGCATGTTATAGTCATAAAACAAGTGAAAACATAATAAAATAAGGATTTTTACACCCTCATACTTACATGTTTGGTTATGGCGAGAAACCGACGTAAGTGTAATAACTCGTTTGGTCAGAAAAGACTCGGTTTAAAACCATTTTGGTAAGTAAAAAGAGTGTTTTATTAAGATTAGTGACGATGTAGTGGTCGAAGTGGTCGGTCAAGTGATTTAATGCACGATGACGGTACCAAACAATGTGTAAGGCTTGTATTTACGATCGGTAGGTCGTAAACACGCGTCGGATTGTGACTTAGGAAGTCGAGTCGAGAATTTTAAGGGAGAAAAGAGGGGGCGGACACTCGCGTAAGTTCTCAAATGGGTGCATTTGAGAGGTATTTATAGGAAAATGAGTGGTTGTGTGAGTTTTGAGCGACGTGGCCACCTGGGCTGCTCAAAGAGGCGCGAGCCACGTCGCGGTTCTTCTAGTTATCCCGTCACTTTCACACAAGTGCAATCATGATTTGTTCTATCCTAGGATTTGTAGTCACATGTTTGGTACTTGACCATTCATGAATCCGGGAAATCTTAGTATAGAAGGCTTTGAATGTTTTATTTTTGGTGGTTGATTCGGTTTGACTCGTTGTTGGAGTCGGGATTTGAATTTTTGAGTCGGTTTTTGGTCCGGTGTCGGTTTTGACTCTAGTTAGGGTCATTGCGACCCCATCATCGTGCATTAAACACTCCAGGTACTTTTGAAAAGTTTTGAAATGTTTTTTTTTTCGAAATCGTTTTAAGTTTTCCGACGTAAAGTTGTACACAAACTGTCGATCAAACGCCGCGATTCCAAAGCATGTTATAGTCCGATAATCATCGGGTGTTTGTTGGAGTCTCAGCAGATACTGGGTATCTATAGAACCACCCGGAGAGCTGCGTGCCAATGAGCCATACGAGGCTAATGCATAAATTGTGATAATACATGAACGGGATAAGACAAGTCAGGCCGCGTTATTGTGAGATAAATAAAACGTCCAATAAGCCTCCTATATTTGTCCGGATCAGCCATGACCGTGTCATCAGCCAGTGCCAAGCGATGATTTGGAGCAATAGGCACACTTTCCGGTTTACCACCAATAAGACCAGTTTCCGACAAAATATCAAGAGCATATTTGCGCTGGCAAATAAATATACCCGACTTACTTTGCGCCACTTCGATACCCAAGAAATATTTTAAAATACCGAGATCTTTTATGTGAAAACAATTTCCCAAATACTGCTTAACATGGCCTACGGCCGTACTTGAGTTACCACCAATCACCAAATCATCAACGTAAATTAAAATATAGACTTCGACATCGGCTTTAACATAAGAAAACAAAGAGTAATCAGAGAGACATTGCACAAACCCATATGCTATAAGCGCAGCGGAAAGCTTAGCAAACCAACACCGAGGGGCTTGACGAAGACCATACAATGACTTCTTCAATCGACACACTTTCCTGGGATCATTCACGGAGTAACCTTGAGGAAGCTTCATATATACTTCTTCTTCCAAATATCCATGTAAAAATGCATTATGAACATCCATTTGATGCAATTCCCATTGTCGTTATGTAGCAATAGCAAGGAAAATTCGAACTGTAACCATCTTTGCAGTAGGAGCGAAAGTCTCATAAAAATCAATCCCAGCCTCTTGTCTATTGCCAAGCACCACGAGTCGTGCTTTATACCGTTCTACCGTACCATCAACACGCAACTTGACTTTGTAAACCCATTTATTGCCAATGACTTTCTTACCACTTGGCAAATCAACAACATCCCATGTTTTATTACGAACCAAGGCATCAATTTCCGCATTCATGGCATCACGCCACTTAACATCCTTAACTGCTTCACGAAAAAATCTCGGTTCGACATTACTATCAAGAGTAGACAGAAAGCAACGATGATTTAAAGAAAACTGCTCATAATTCACACAATGCGCTAAAAGATATGGCGTACCTGACGACAATAGAACGGATGAATCAGACGGAAGGCTATGTTCATCGTGAGAAGGAAGGACCTTGGCACATACGGTGACATACTCATTTTCATCATACCGAGACCACGGAATATGAGGACGTTTTCCTCGGCCATAATTAGACTCGTCCTCAGCGTGAGGCTCACGTGTTTCTGCCCCAACACCACTATTTGACCCAACACCTTCTCCTGACCCGAGACCCTCATCTGACCCACCTGGTGGTCCTGACCCGTCACCTACATCCGTATTTTCAGGTCCACCGTTATTACCTACACCGTTACCAGCAACATCGTCCTTTGATGTCGTACAAGGACGATCATTTAAAAGTATTTCTCCATCACAAATGTCCATCTCCTCTGTAGAAAGCAGAGAACTACCTTTAATGGGCACACCTTGAAAAGGAAAAACGGACTCATCAAAAACAACATCTCGTGAGACGAAAAACTCATGTGTCTCGACATCATACACTTCCCATCCTTTCTTTCCATATGGATAACCCACAAAAATACAGCGACGACTCCGAGAAGCAAACTTATAACCATCACGACGCGGGTGTTTAACAAAACACAAACAGCCAAAAACCCGTGTATTGTCGTAAACTGGGGTTTTACAAAATAACATTTCAAACGGTGTCTTACCATGAAGCAAGACGGGCGGTGTTATATTAATGAGATAACTTGCAGTCAAAACACACTCGCCCCAAAAATTAACTGACAACCTAGACTGGAAACGGAGGGCCCGTGCCACATTTAATATGTGGCGATGTTTCCTCTCGACTCGACCGTTTTGTTGAGACGTACCCACACAAGTGGTTTGATGAATAATTCCTTTTTCAGCAAAAAATGTCTTTAAACATGTAAACTCCGTCCCATTATCAGTACGAATAATTTTAACATCCACCTCAAATTGACGACGCGCCATCTCGACAAAATTTTTTAAAATTTGTGAAACCTCGGCTTTTGATTTAATCAAATACACCCAAACAGCCCGTGAATAATCATCAACAACAGTAAAAAAATAACGACTACCACAAGAGGACGGCGTACGATAATCGCCCCAGAGATCGCAATGAATTAATTCAAATATTTTAGTTGCTTTATTATCACTAATAACGAACTTTTATCTTGTTTTCTTAGCACTGAAGCAGATATCACAAAGAATAGAATTATGACTAATTTCCTTATTCTTAACAAAAGACAAATACTGAATGATTTTATTCGAAGGATGACCCGACTGACGATGCCACACCTCAGATTCTTCGTCCGTTTTCCGTATAGCATGAGCTTTACTCGTCGTTCCTTCGAGAAGATATAGCCTACCGTGTTGCTCACCCGTACCAATCGTCGTCCTCGACACACGGTCCTGTATTACACACGTTGAATTAGTAAACTGAACAGTACGATTTAAATCAACACTTAACTGATATACCGAGATAAGATTACAATTAAACTCGGGTGACCCCATCGATTGGAGTAGCCACCACGATAGCCTCCTCTCTTAGGATGACCGACAACATCATAACACTTGTCTCTTGTGTGACCCCATCGATTACATTCAGTGCACCTTGGCCTCGTGTTGCCTTCTTTATTTTCGTCAAAACGTGCCCTTGCATTAGCTCGAGAAGCATTAGTCATGTTGGAACCTTGACCTGCTCTTGCTACAAAACCGATTGGATCTGCTCGTCCCTCGCTACGAACACCGGACATGCTCCCACCACCATCACCTCGTACCCCTTCTTCCTAAACTATTGTCGCATAAGCCCTATTGAGCATGGGCAGAGGTTTTTGCAATAACAGGTTAGAGCGAACCGTAGCAAATTTCGAGTCAAGACCCATTAGAAAATCATGCACCTTTCCTTCGTCACGCTTTTTATCCAACTTTTTATTAATATTGCACTTACATCCGCCACAATCACAAGTTGGGTTACGATCATATTTGTCAAGATCGTCCCAGAAACGCTTCAATCGACCATAATAATCGGACACAGACTCTTTATCTCCCTGTTTGCAAGACGAAATTGAACTTTTGACCCGATGAGTTTTTGGTCCATTACCAACACTGAATCTCTGCTCAATATCGTCCCATAAAACTTTTGCCTCTTCGACATATGTTATTTGAGACCCCAGAGCAGGTTCAATAACATTGAAAATCCACGCGACAACCATCGTGTTTACCATGTACCAATCCTCCAAATCCTCCGATCCATTTGCCGGCCGTTTAATTGAACCGTCCACAAAACCCGTCTTCTTTCTGGAACGGAGGGCACCATGGAGTTTGACTTACCACTCGTCATAGATATCACCCATTAGCATGACGTGAATAATTTTGTCTCCCGGCTTATCACTGGTTGGAAGATAATACGGACTGAGAATAGACTTATTCTCATTGACTGATTTGTCACTACCGGACTTACCACCTGACATGATGATGATGGCAGCGGAGTAAAACGATACTAATCCTACCTCTCAACCTTGCTCTGATTACCAAGTTAGAACGTAAACTTTGGTAACAATGTTTGGGAATATTTTTGTGTGTATTTCTCATTAGACGATACAACTACCATAACAATATATACCTAGATATGAAAATAGTACCATATTTCCATAACCAAGATGGCTAAGGGTAGAAGAAGACCTAAACATGCTTGAGAGTGATATAACATGATATGAGATTTCTTAGACTTGAAGAAGGTATGGTGACATAGAGGACACAATGGAAGGAACTAATACATGTTTTTTTTTTTTTTGGCAGCTGAAAAGAAAGGTTCCTAATGTAAGCTCATAGCATGTTTTGCCAAGGCATGAACTCTGTAGTTACAATCTCTGCGAACATAACTAAAACACAAACAATGAAAGACAGATGAAATAAGAGTAATGTCATGCAAGATGCTCTTGATGTGATGATGCCTGATCTCCTTCCCCATCCATTGCGTCAAGAGCTGAAGACAATCAGAGGAAATTTCAATGTGTAGAATTCCAGCTTGTCGTGCCTAAGTAATGGCCTCCTTTAAACCTAGCGCTTCTGCTTGAAGTGGCGATTCGGCCCGGCCATAGACATACCCCTCATATCTGATTTCCCCTTCGGTCCCAAGAACAATCCAACCAAAAGCCGCAAGGCACGAGTTGTTCCAGCTGGCGTCAACATAGATACGCACCATAGAACAAGAAGAGAAACATCCAATACAATAAAAAGGCCGTCCCGCACGGAGAATTTGGTAGTCAAGATCGTCATCCAAGGAATTATCGTGATTACCTGCCTCAAAACCAGGCGGATGCAAAGGATCATTGTTGATCTTACCGTTGGCCTGAAGAACATCCTTAATCAGATGGCGAGTCTTGGAGAAAAAGACACTCGGATTAAAGGAGTCACCTCTAAACATTATGTCATTCCTTAAAGTCCAGAGACTAACCAAGATCACAAGAAAGTGAATAACGAGATTAACCCCATTATCAAGCTTGGACAGATACAGAATCCAGTTAACAATCCAGTCACGAACATCAAGAGTAGGGAAATAACTGACATTAATATCCAACACAGATCCCGCCCAAATCCTTGAGCTAATAGGACAGTCGCGGAAAAGATGATCTAGAGTTTCCACAGTACCCCCTTCATTTCCACACAGAGCATAAGAGGAAGCCCAAGTCATATCCCTTTTAACAAACTCACTACCAACCGGAAGGGAACTAGTAATAATTTTCCAGAGAAGAATTTTCCATGTCTGAGGGCCCGGAAGGTTCCATAATTTTTTCCTACAAAAGAGCTTCAGTTCGCATGAACCCGTTCTTTATCCTTTCTGGATCCATGTTCATTGAAAAAATCGTGGAAGATAATACCATATCCACTCTTAACTGTGTAAATGCCACTGCTAGTGTAGGGCCAAAAAATCTCGTCCTATGGCTGTGAAGCATGAAGAGGGATGGCCAAAATCTGATTCACGCTTTCCTCCGCAAAAAGTAATTTGATTAATCATTCATTCCACCCTCCATTATTAACGCGGACATCCTTTACACGAAGATCTTTTAAGAAAGTAAAGCTTTCATCAAGAAGGCAGTCCTTTGGCTCTGGTGTTCGTCCATTTACCCACTTCTTGTCCCACACATTTAGATTAGAATCAATCCCGGGTTTCCAGCCAATATGCTCTCTAATAAGCTTTAAACCATGAGTGATGCTCCGAGCCCCCCAGGAAAGTGATTTTTTGCCACAAAGCCATCTGTGGTTTTCAATTCCCAATGGTCCCATAATTTTTTCTCGAAAAATCAAACAGAATAGTGATGTCTCATTTGACACAAGCCTGCACGCATGTTTTGCTAATAAAGCTTGATTGAGACAACACACATTTCGAATACCAAGGCCCCCTTCACGCTTCGGTAGACTGGTGAAAGTCCTACTACACCAGTGGAGGCACTTACCTGATTTACTTCCGGCCCACCAAAATTGTGACAAGAGAGCATTAATCTTCTTAGTCACACTTACCGGTATTTTGACTGCCGATAGAAAGTAAATAGAGAGATTGGATAGGATAGAGGAGATTAAGGTAAGCCTCCCAGCTGGAGAAAGAAAAATTCCATTCCACGAAGAAATCCGTTTCATAACAGATTCCACAAGACCCTTAAAAACCGCCTTTTTTGATTCCTGAAACTCAGTTGGAAGGCCAAGGTACTTTCCAAAACCTTTATTGTGCTTAATATTGACAGATTTTAAACAAAACCTCACCTTCCAAAGTGTGGTGTTTGGGCTGAAAATGATCCCCGATTTATCCTCATTAATAACCTGACCCGAAGCCTCACAGTAATTAACAAGAAGACGTTTGAGATGGCGTACAGCCATACCTTTGTTTTGAAAGAAGAAAACCGAATCGTCCGCAAAGAAAAGATGCGTTAAAGGGGACACTCCACGACATAGTCGAATACCCTAAAGTTTACCCTCCCTTTGGGCACACTCGATATTGCAGGATAAGACCTCCATACAAAGGATGAAAAGATATGGTGATAGAGGATCCCCTTGCCGGAGGCCACATTGTGATTTGAAAGGGTGGAGGGGAGACCCATTCAATAGAACTTCGTAACTCACCATCGAGACACAATTCATAATCAGGTTAACCAATCTCGTAGGAAAACCAAAAGTAAGTAAAACAGCCTGGAGAAAATCCCACCGGACCCGATCAAAAGCCTTGCTCATATCAGCTTTGAAGGCGACTTTGCCAAATTTCCCGTGCTTGTGTGTGTTAACCTTATGTATCGCTTCATGAGCTAACAATATATTATCACTAATACTCCTTCCAGCCAGGAAAGCATTTTGATTGTCCCCTACTAGATATCCCATGACTTTCTGCATACGGTTAGTAATACATTTAGTAACAATCCTCATAAACACATTACAAAGACTGATTGGCCTGTAATCTTTTACTTCTTCAGGGCTATCACATTTGGGAACTAAGGCAATGAAGGTACGATTCATTTCCTTTAAAACAGCTCCAAAATTTATGATTGAAAGAATAGCCTTTGTACAATCCTTTTTCACAAGGTGCCAGCAACGTTGGTAGAAAATGGCCTGAATACCATCCGGGCCAGGAGACTTCATCGGCCCCATTTGGAAAATGGCCTGCCGGACCTCTTTAGCAGTAAAGGGTTTACCCAGAGAGTCCGCATCATCATTCATTACCCTTTTGTGAAGGTTCTTTAAAACCTGAGTGAAAGAGGAGGGTGTGACTCCATGGGTCAGATGAGTTTGGCCCGGCCTAGTATAAAGATTGATAAAAGCATCCTGAAAGCAGCTACTAATCTCATCATGATTATAAGTTCCAGTTCCATCATTCCTTTTAATGCTGAGGATATAATTTCTTCCGGCTCTCCCCTTCACCCAATTAAAGAAATATTTAGTACAGGTGTCACCATCAACTAGCCATCTCAACTTCGCACTTTGCTTCCAGTAAATTGCCACCGCTCTCGCAAACTCTCGTACCTCAGCATTCACAAGTTCATATTCATTCTCTCCACCCCCAGAAGTAACAAGTTCCATGCCATGTTCCAGCCGTTTGTCAAAATCATCCCATTTGCCAGACCAGTAATTTCTTTTATCTAAAGCCCATTGTTTAACATGCTGTCGAACCCTGGCGAGCTTCCGAGCAACTCGGAAGGCTGGAGAGCCAATATCAGGTACAGTCCATACATTCTTAATAACTTGAATACATTCTGGGTAATCCAAATCACAAGCATCCAACTTATAAGGCTTTTTTCCAGTGGGTTTGGTAAGGTGAAGGTCTAGTTCAATAGGTGCATGATCCGAGATCTGGATTGGATGATGCTTAATGCCCGTCTAAGGAAACAGGGTAAACCACTCCTTAGACCCAAGCGCCTTGTCAAGACGTTCATAGACTCGGTGATCTCCCTTCCTATTATTACACCAAGTAAACCTAGACCCGTTGAAAGGAATATCAATAAACTCATTCCGTAGCTTCCAATTATTAAAGGAACAAGCGCCTCGTATGTAAGAATTTCGAGCACTTAATTTATCACTCCCATAATCCACTTGGTTAAAATCACCCACAATAAGATATGGATGATCAAGCTTGTGCAAAGAGGCCTCTAAGTTCTCAAAGACCATCTCCCTTAACTCAAATTTAGATTCACCATAGAACAACACAAGATACCATAAACGCCCATTCATTTTTTCCACTAGGAACACCATAAAGTTATTACACGCCTCAATAAGGCTCATTTTTGCTTCCTTCTGCCATCCGACCTATAACCCACCCGCAACACCATTTGCATCTATGCCGGCGGTCATAACGAAACCAAAAGGGCGAAAAAAAGGACTAACACTATTTACATTACACTTAGTTTCGATAAGGAAAAGAAAATCGTAATAACTACTACTACTTAGCGCTCTTATTTTGGGAATTGTAGGGGCGGGCGCGTTATTTAGACCCTTACAATTCCATATAAGTCCGTTCATGGTGATAGAGGAGGTTGTGAAGGCCCAACCTCCGCAAAGCCACCATCAAAATTCACAGAAGAGTCCGACTCCATCATCTTCTCATCATCAGTAATTTTAATACAAAAGCTAGCCGTCTTGCCTTGTACAGCCGTGGTCTTACCTCCTCGCCCAGTATTCACTTTAGTCCAGCAGCTCTTCTTAGCCAAATGTCCCAAAAAATCCTTAGCCCATCCCAAGGAACTCACATAATCAAAATCTACCAGACCTTCAGCAACTTCAGTGCAACACTTTCTTTTTTTAGCCATTCTGACAGCGGTCTTCAAGCTAGAGCTCATCTCAGAGTGACAGAAAAGATCAGCAAGCCCCATACACCCATCAGATGAGCCATGAACTTCAATGTTAGAGATTAAGAGAGCTTTGTTCCCAACAGCAGGAATAGTGAAGAAGTTGTCGTCTGAATGCCCAGAAGGCCCATCAGCAGCAGCAGTAGCACTTGGTTCAGCAGCAATAAACTCAGATTTCTGCAGAAATTCTTTCAATGGCAAGAGTGACGAGGAGCCCAGGTCTAGTTCCTTGCCTTTTTTGGTGATTGCAGTGGAGGATAAGGCACAATTTTTAGGTTTGAGTTTCAGGATGTCAAGATACCCATCTGCCTTAACCACTCCATCATAACCCATAGTGAGTACCAGATCAGTATTGATCTTACTTGTGGAGTCCTTCTTAGGAACAAGATCAGCCACAGAAACAGTATTATTAGTATCCTCAGAAATCAAGTTGATGGCTTGACTATAGCCAGATAAATCCTGGGTAGCAGTATCCCAGTTGAGCAGACTTTGAGAAGAGGAGTCTTCAGGTAAAGGAGAAGCAGTGGTAGCATCAGAGTCACTTATATAGATAACATCATTCATAAACTGATCAGCCTGGTTTACTGCATCAGAGCTTCCGGTAGCAATATTCACAGTAGCAGATATACCACCAGCAGGGTTTACAGCAGCAACATTCACCTAATCAGATTGGTTAGCAGTAGCAAAAACCTCTTGACCAGCCACATTTCCAGATGCTGCCACAATCTGATTCTCAGTCTGGTACACGGCAGCAACATGAACAACAGTGCCATCAGGCTGGTAATACCTGATAGGCAAGCCACCAGGAGGGGGGGTCAAAGGTTTGATTATAACCCATGCGGTCGTCATCCATTATAGCCCAGTCAATGTCTCCCTCCACCCTGTTGAGGATCTCTTCCTGTATGCGTTGGTCCCTATCAAGAGCATGATTCAGGTTCCCTTGTCCAGCATAGATCAGGTAGGGATCATTTTACTGCATTTGATGTAGCTGATCCAACTGAGCCATATTGACATCCCCCTGATTATCAAACTCATCCCCCACACTATGATAGTCATCATTTAGATTCTGGTCTTCATCTAGCCATCCCCCTGCACTAGCAATAGCCCCAGCTTGAGTGTGATGGGAAGAGCCCCCAATATCAGATGGAGCCTCAATACCATTGAGACCTTCCCCATGATTAGTGCTATCTTTCTGAGGGACAGCATTCATATCCAAATCTGGATGTGCAGTAGAGTTAGCCTCAACCTGATTTCCAGTAGCAAAACCACCCTCCTGAGCTTCAGCCATTGCAGTATCTCTCAACTACCCCATCCCTTGTTCCTATTCCTGTTCCTGCCCATGAAACCCTGCATCCACATTCCCCACTTGAAAAACAACAGGCCCAGCAAAAGGCTGGGCCGTGACAGCAAAAAGCATTCCTGGTAAAACTCTGCCACCGAGAGTGATGCCCAGGTCAAAGTCAACGACACGCTCAGGAAACTCCCTACCCTGCCTATTACTCTTATCCACACCATTTCTCAAACGTACCCTGGAATTAATGAACCTAGTAGTGGGAGGGGTAGCTCTTAGGTCAAGGTTAAACATAGTATGGTTACTATGGGATTGAAATGTTGGAATATGTGTCAATAATGCGATCACAACTGTCGATCATGATGATCACATGTTTAAGTCTCATTTTCAGAATACATGTGGGATGTAATATTTTTACTGTCAACTGGTCCACACATATCGGTAATGGTTGGCTGACTAGAGTTTGACATTACTGTCGTACGACGGTGGTGATCAGTTGATCCCCTTAGTTCATACCTAAAGGGTAACACTCTTAATTGATTATTTAATTGATCGTATAACGATACGGGTTAATTAAATTACTTAACATTGACGGACAATTTTGGAAGTAATATTTACGTATCTCATTATAATTTGATTAAATTAGATACGGTCTAAGTAATCGAATTGTTTTATTACTCGGATGAAATTGTTGTTTACAGAAACAAATTGAAACGGAATGAATAAATTATTATAAATACAGAATGTTGTAGTTTATAATTTGGAAACGCTTTTTGGTACAAGTAATTATGAATTACTATGTTAATTTTTATAAGTGACATATTTTATTAATATGTTGATTTTTAATTGTTAAAAATACATTTTATACACATCATGTCTTGGAACATGTTACATGTGACAAATTGACAAAATAATGTGTAAAATGGACTTTCCATTTTACACAATATGTGCCGAAAATAAGGAGGAAGTATTAAGCTTAATTATGTTAAATATGTTTAGTGGAAAGCATAATCATAAGACCTAAATACATAGCCTTGTATGCCTAATTTCTTGGGAAGAATTGAAGCTCATGCATTGGCCCCTTTTCTCACCTCCTACCCGGTTTCCCAACCATGCAAGCAAATGGTTTTTACCCTTTTATAATCTCTATTATGAAATAGATAATAACTAGTGTGTTGTGCACATTATTCATTTATTCACAAAAATAACTTAAAGAAGTTTAGATAGAGAAACAAATACTCCAAAATTCCTCTTCTCTTGGCCGAAAATTCAAGAGGACAAAACAATATTTTGGGTCAATTTTATTAAGATTAGTATTGTTCTAGTAATAATAATATTAGTCTTTTAAGAGGTTATCTTGGGTATAAATCCTTGGGAGGGATTCTAAGCTTGAATCCTTGTTCATCCAATATTAGGAAGCTCAAGAACAAGTGAGTAGGAGAACTCATTTGTGCCCATATATCCGAAATCTCAATGTAAGGAAAACGATTTCTTCCTTATTCTACTTATGTTTGCATGCATAAGATCACAATTTATTTTATGACTAAATAGAATATCACATATATGAATATGTCGAAATATGAGATTAATAATTTCCAACATGAAACACCACAAAACCTTTATTCTCAACCCTATCCAGCATACCATTTATATTGGACACAATGGTAGTAACACTCTCCCTGCATTGAGTCCCCTTATGACCCACCTTCCCACATTTGATACGGTATTTAAACATTTCTTCGTAACGAAATTGAACCCAGAGCAAGTATCCCCCCTCCATGGCCAGGAAAAACCCAGGCATTAGAGGCTCATTCAACTTAATGCCAACCTTAAGTCTAAGGTAGTCGTTTTCAGGGACTACGTCAAAAGGCTCTACAAAGAAACTATGACCGAGCAACTTACCCGCTAAATTAGCCACCTCCATAGTTAGATATTCGAAAGGGAGTCCGCAATTACGAACCCAAACCTCAGCAAAGGGAAACCTGACTGTTCTTGGGACAGTGTCAGCGTACCAGCAGGCAAAAACCATTATGGCTCCCTCAATAGTTGCAGTACTTCTTTCCAGGAGCCCTTCCCTATCTTCATCGTCCTCACAATAGAGGACATAAATATCACCCATTTTATAAGCCTTAACTGTTCCTTTAGTTCTCCATTTTTTCTGTATGATGTCATTTTGTAGATACCTCATTTCTGCACCTCCCGCAAGCCACCCGGTGATGATTGGGCCGCATGTTTGATACGCGGAACGATTTGTGACAGTTCGTAAGATTATCGTCAAGTGATTGCTCAAATATTAATGTCTACCTCTTAGTTGTCATCTACGTCCCGATACGGTCGTTTTGGCAGTAATTAGAGTACATTCGGAGTCCGGGTCAAAAACCGTCTCCATTTTCTGATAACTGTTAAATCCCGAGTCAGAATGTTCTGGAATGTTCCGGATATTTCTATTCCATATTTCACAAATTTTATTTTTTGGCAAATAATATCCCGTAATATTCATAAGATATTCGAATTATTTCCGTCCTACCATAACTCAAACGCGGAAATCTTTCTTCAAATAGAGGAAACCTCCGGGGAACAGACGCAAAGAAGGGCCGCGCCTCTTCCAAGAGACGCAGTGGGCTGCTGCGCGCTCTTCCCGACCCTTTTCTCGCATGTTTTACGTATCTTTTTCATATCTTTCCGAGATTCACTTCCAAAGAGTCTCCGAAACCCTAATTTCGTCGTGTGATTAGTATAAATAGGAGCCTTCGCTCCTCATATTTCTCACGCGAGTGTCCGCCCTTCTCTTCTCCCTTTGCATTCTAGACTTTGTTCATACTTACTGGCGCCTACGTGCTTGAACTTTCGACCACGTAAGCTCGGATCTTTCCGGGTACCAGCCTCTCCGTTGCATGACCGACCAATTTGACCAACTACACTTAATCAACTTAATTAATTAATCGTTTTTCTCTTACGAGGGCACTTTCTTTGTATTCGCGTCGAGCATCACTAATCGATATCTTAGTTCTTCTCGTTTCGTCAACATGTAAGTCTGAGGGTGTACAATTCCTCTTTTATTTATTGTATTTTACTTTTTGTATCACAATTGTAAGGTTTATGTCGAAAATACCTCATTAAAACCGATTTCTAAAACCACGTTCAAAACCTCTTTTACGGATTTTCAGTAGACAAACATCGAGAAAGGACGCAGCAACTGCTGCGTCTCTTCGAAGGAGCGCAGTTCCTGCTGCGCCTCTTCGTGAGGCTGCCGCAGTTCCTGCTTCCTTTCTTCTTCCTTCGTCCTCTGTAATTCGTCTTGTTTTATTCGTCTTTGTTTCGTTTGTTTGTTAATTCTTTGTTATAATAGCATGATAATCTCATATGTATATTGTTCATCATTCATTAGCATATAATTCGTCATAAATCCGACTTAAATCCCTTATAATCTCATATTTGCGGATTTTCGTCATTAAATCCAATCCGGGTTGTAGAAATTCGATTTGTTCATATTGAGTTTCTGGAATTCATCGTTGGTATATTTGTATCTGTTTATCATCATATGTTTATTCATTAATTCATCATGTTTAGTTTAATCCAATTAATTCGTTTGGTTTGTTAATATTGTTCACTCCTGTAATTAATCCATCTTAATTCCGTCTCACCCATGTTTTGCTGTTTTCATGACCCATTCATATGTTAAATAACCTATTAATCACTTTCATCCGAGTAAATAATTTAAATCCATCGTTAAATTAACCAACGAATATTAACAACTTGCAATTCCGGCTTCACGGCCCGGGGCGAGCCAAAGAACGACGCGGCAAGAATCGCTGCACCTCTTCCAAGGGACGCAGCTCTGTTGCGCCTGTTCCTGGTTGATTTCTGTCCCTGAACTCCGTTGTTGCTTTGACCTAGTTTGTTTAGCTTACGTATAATTGACTATTATTCGTAATATCACGCTAATTCCTGTTTGTTAGTTTATTTAATTCTTTCTTTCATTCTTTTATTCCTTTTTCTCAAATTATCCGTTTTAAAGGTATTTTCGACATAAATCGCCTATTCCGTTGTAATTAATGTAATTTTCATTATCGTAATTTATGGTTATTGTATTTCTTTTATCATTTGTATGCTTTCACATGTAAATGAGCATTAAATCCTATTTCGACATTAATTGTATGCTAATTATGTGTCAACCGACTTAGAATTAATTTTCACATGCTAGGATTAAAACTTGGATGTTGCATTGCATGCATATAGCCGACGATACATCGAGTACGAATAACTTCCCTAATCATTAGTAGAGTCCGCTATCGAGGCGGGTGGGATTAGGTGTTCGATCAAAAGAGCTTCCTAATACGTACCCTCACCCCTTACTCCAGATCTCCGTGAGCACCCGTGTTCATTGGCATCCACGAGAGTCATTCTAGACATAGAATGCTAAGGGTAACGATTGCTTAGTGTTCATGTCACTACTTTGTGTCTTGACATGACACGAGGTATTCGAACGGTTCCAATTTCCCATAAAAATTGGTGGCGACTCCATACAAAATGCAAACGCTTGTTTCGTTTCTCACCAAGCGCCCCCGTGGGCGGCCCGCTGTCCACAGTTTGGCGACTCCGCTGGGGATAATACACTTACGTGTAGCCAAGGGTGAAACTTGAACAAGGTTAGGGAATAAGTTTGTACAAGACAATTGTCGGTTTTCATAACTCGGTCTTCCTAGACCGTTTAATTCGGCCTTCCTAGGCCAAACCCAACCCATTCGACCAATCGTCCCGTCTAAACGGTCCTAATTCTTATTTGGGCCTAAGGATGGATAGCGATTGACGTCATCCATACCATGATGCTTACTCTTGTTTGTATCAAGGGCCTTCACTACTTGAGGAAATGGACTAGGAATCGGCCTTACTCTTGTTTGGCACGAGCCTCTCCACAGACTTCGGGTTTGATGGTTCGGTATGGCAACCCACCCTTTAAACCAAAACCCTTTTAAATGCACTCAGCATCCCGTTATAATGCTTGTATAAATGTTTGTACCTTACGTGATCACCATTTCTAAACGAAACCATGACGATTTTGCAAAAATCAAAACCTTTTCTTTTAATAAATATTTCGAAATAGGCCTTGATTAGCGCAAAACCCAGTCAAAACTCTGTCCGGTTGTCAAGTCAAACTTCTGTTGGGGCTGGTGTCCTTTACAGTTAGTGCAAGGACTTATAAATCTCTAAAAGTATCAAAGGGTATACTTTTGTATTATAATCAGTTGGTCCACGTTTATTAATAACGGTTGGCTTGCTAGATAAGTTTGACGTTATTGTCATACAGATGGCGGTGATCAACTGGTCCCTAAAAGTCACACCTATAGGATACGTTTGAGAGATGTGACGGTATGAAAATACAGTCATGTTGATGCCGGAAAAAATTGACTAAGCAGTTGGTCCGAGTTATTTGACTAATAATTAGTCAAAATGCGATGTTGAGATATTTTATTTAATACGGATTAAATAAAATGGGCTAAGGCGAATTAAACAGTTAATTCGTAAATTAAATATAAACGATTATATTTAATTAATGTATATTGAATTAATTATACAATATTGTCTTTG
This sequence comes from Silene latifolia, assembly GCF_048544455.1. Taxonomy (NCBI): domain Eukaryota; kingdom Viridiplantae; phylum Streptophyta; class Magnoliopsida; order Caryophyllales; family Caryophyllaceae; genus Silene; species Silene latifolia. The sequence continues at coordinate 127,316,438 of NC_133531.1, read as the reverse complement.
TCGGACATGTATTAATAATTCAACTAATCCGTGTCATTAGTTGATGTTTTAATAACCGATAACCGATGACGATTTATAATAAAGACCGCGTCATATACATTTTAGCATCGGACCACGAGTTAAAATAAGGAGAAAATGAAAGCCCATTTCCTCCTCTTCCACTCGGTTTGGCCGAATTAGAAGAACAAAAAGGAGAGCCTCTCCTCTTTGTTAACCTAATTGTCATTTGCAAAAAGAATTAGGGTTTTGAGAGACATTTTTCCTCTCAAAATTCAGATCTCACATCTAAAGAAAACTCACATCAAGTTCTCTCAATATTGCAAGGCAATTAGAGAACACATTTCTAGCACAAGGGCATATTCTCAGACGATCTTGGGTGCAACAATTAGGAGGAGATCTACTTTTATCTCTCATTGCCGAATTGCACTAGGACCGAAGGTTAATTCTTGTGCTTTATCGTTTTTCATTGGTTTTCGTTTATGACAATAAATCACGTATTAAATTTGCGTTATAGTCCTATAATTTAAGGGTTTTATACGGATATTACCCCACAAGTGGTATCAGAGCCAGGTTACGTAAATTTTTCTATGTGTTTTTCATCAAACGAATTTGAATCGATAAAATTTTTGCACAAAAATGAACCGTGTGGCTGTTTTTTTTTGCCTCGGCAAATTTTTTTTTTTTTTTTTTGCACGGCCTGTTTTTTTGTTGTGCTTTGGAAATCGTGTTTTTGATTTCCGTCTGATCAGACGATGTTTTGGTTTCGTTTTGTTCTTTGCGTATTGTTATTTTAATCGATAATTATAACAATATGTTAAGAACATGTCAATTGTAATTTTGTTTTAATACGGATTATGTTCAAATTGCAATTGGATTTTGTCAAATCGATTTTGTGTCGGATGTTGTTGCTTACGTTTTTTAGCAGCTGATAATTTTTTTTATCCTTGCTCACGGCTTTTAGCAGCAAGAAAAGAAAAAAAAAAAATTTATGTTTTGTTTTTTTTGTTTTTGCTCTCGGCATATGCAGAAATATAAAAAAAAAAAAATTTTTTTTGGCCATAACATATACGTAATACGGACTTTACGCATTCACTTGATAGTGAAACGGTTCACTCACGTACCATTTAGTTATTTTAAAACGATTTAAAATAACGGATTATCATGAATTAAAATTAAGTTGATGAAGCGGTTTTGTCACATAATTTTAATTGTTAAAAGGTGGTTTGGATAAATTTAACATAATTACGGAATTATGTCACGAATAAATTTGTTTTAGTTGATGCATTTTATTTATCGTTATTTTGAATGTTTTGAATGCTTTTATTACGTATTTATTTATTTTTTTACAAACGGTTGTAACTTAGTGTGGCCTTAGTAGAACGTGTTACCGTAATGATGGAACACGGTCTTGGTTGTATTTTGAGATCTCGTATCTCCCTTTTTTATTTTTTTTAATTACAGTTTTTATTTAGAATGTAAATAGGTTTATATTTTGTAAATTTTAATTGTAATTTTGAGAAGACTAAAGATGGAGATCGGATGCTCACTCCCGCTGCATGGACAAAGATGGAACATCAAGACAAGCTTCTCGGGTCCAACGGTGGATTCCAAAGTTGTATTATGTTCTTTTTACTAGGATCGGCCACACTAGGAATTTTTATTTACGTATTGCATTCATTTATTTATTTTATCGTAACGATAGATTGCATCATATTCCGCCTAAAACCAAACCACCTAATAATTGCATGAAAACTGACTCATATAAAGGTCACGCGTTAGTTTTCTTTGACATTCTTATGTCACACGTTTTATTAAGCCATCACCTAAATTAATTCATTCACGTAATGCTAGTTTATTCGTTCACTTAAAATGAATTAAAATTAAGTCGATGGGATCTTCCTCGTATAAACAAAAATTGAGAACAGTCTTTATAGGTCAAACTCCAATGAATCCCTTCTTCGTCGGTAAGGCATAATATGACCCCTTCTACGTCGGGTAAGTTGGAACTGATTGACTTATTTTATCTCAACACTATGGTCACTCGTACGATCCTGTGATTATGGTGGACTATAGATAGGATTTACGGAAATCTATCGACCAAGAGTTCTTACGGAAGAACTAGCTAAACAGTTGGCTTATCAATTTACGGAAATTGAGTCTTGGGATCACTTGTATTATTCTTGAGGGAGATCAATTATGCAAGTGCAATGAGTCTACACGATTAAAATGAATTTTACATAGACTTAAATCACCTCGATGAGTTGCTTATTTCGTTTTTGTTTTCTTTCTTTTTCAGCGTAGATCACGTTTTTAAACTCCTAATAACATAATGGCTGGCATCCTCGATGACCCAATGCCAAGTGCCACATTGGACCGTGAGTCCTGGCTTCGGATCTTCATGAATCAGATGAATCAGTCCACTAGACTGAAGAATGATGGATCAAACTTCGCGGAATGGGAGGCGGCATTACGGAATGCTGCCACTGCTGACGGGAAGCTCAAGTATCTGACTGAGCCCCTCCCGCCAGCCCTAGGCCCCACGGCTCGAGTTAACGAGGTCTCCACGTATAGCGACTTTGTCATGGAAGCGGGTGCGATTAAAAACGTACTCATTTTTGCAATGGAATCCAATTTGCAGAAACGCTTCATAGCCCAAGGTGCAAACAAGATTTTCACCACGCTCACCAAGGAATTCTCGAAATCACCGAGAATCGTGACCTATGAGCATACCACTCGCTTCTTTGATGCGAGACTCCAGAAGGGCCAACCGGTTAGCCCACACATTCTCAGCATGATTGAGAATGTCGAGAGACTGGAGGCGCTTGATTGTAAAATCAGCGAGAACATTGTTATTGACCGCATGCTTCATTCACTCCACGATGGTTTTGCGCTCTTTAGAGCGAATTACTATATGAATGATTTGAAGAAAAGTCCCCATGAACTGCACTCCCTTCTCGTACAGACCGAGAAGGACATGAAGTTCAGTGGGAGCATGAAACAAGATGTTCTCGTTGTGACAAACAAGGGCAAGGGTAAGGGCAAAGCTCAAGCAGACCTAGCAGTAGGCAAACCGAAGTTCAAGAAGTCAGGGTCAGGTAAGAGTGGGCCTGGTGAGGCAAGTAACTCATCAGGCGCGATAAAGAGCAAAACCGAAAACATGGAATGCCATCATTGCCACAAGACTGGACATTGGAGGCGTACATGTCCTGTTTATCATGAGGACATAAAAGCGGGTCGCGTTAAACCTGTTGGTATGTCTTCTTCTTCTACTTTTATTCATATAATTGAGATTAACCACGCAAGTTACGGAACTTGGGTACTAGATACTGGTTGTGGTTCTCATCTGTGTAATCATGTGCAGGGGCTCCGAAACATCGAACCCCTCGTAAAGGGTGAGGTGGACCTGCGTGTTGGGAATGGAGCACGAGTGGCTGCCGTCTCAAGGGGAACATATGTGATCCAACTTCCTAGCGGATTTGAGTTATTTTTATATAACTGCTATTATGTACCCAGTCTATCTAAAAACATTATTTCAGTTTCTGCACTTGACAAACTTGGTTTTTCATTTGTAATAGAGAATAATTCTTGCATTTTCTCATTACACGATATGACTTATGGCAAGGCAGTCTCCATGAACAGAATTTATGTTTTAGATCAGACCACCGAAATATTACACGTAATGAATAAAAAGTTAAAGGTTGGTGACAAAGATCAAACGTATCTATGGCACTGCCGTATGGGACACATTAATGAGAAACGCGTAAAACAGCTCATCAAAAATGGAGCTATCTCGGCCTTTGATTTTCAATCATTTGGCACGTGTGAATCATGTCTCATAGGTAAGATGACTCGGATTTCCTTCAAAGGTGTTGGAATGCGCGCTGCTGACCTATTAGGACTCATACATACGGATGTGTGTGGACCTATGTCAATCACCGCACGAGAAGGCTATAGGTATTTCATCACTTTCACGAATGATTTATGTAGATATGGCTATGTCTACTTAATGAAACACAAAAGTGAATCCTTTGAGAAGTTCAAGGAATACCAGAATAGGTGCAGAACCTCTTTGGGCGAGAAAGATTAAAACACTGCGCTCGGACCGTGGTGGCGAGTATCTTTCTCACGAGTTTGATCAACACCTTAAGGATTTGTGGGATTGCCCTACGATTAACTCCACCTGGAACACCTCGGTTGAATGGTGTGTCCGAACGGAGAAATCGAACACTACTTGATATGGTTCGATCCATGATGAGTCACACCGTGTTGCACGACTCATTGTGGGGTTATGCTCTTCATCATTTGTTCTAATACTTAACCGAAGTCCGTCTAAAGTCAGACAAGACTCCATATGAACTATGGAAGGAACGATCCCTAACTTGTCCTTTATACGGGTTTGGGGCTGCGAGGCTTATGTCAAGTGGAGACACGAGGATAAGCTCGGCCCGCGATCGGTCAAGACATACTTTATAGGTTATCCTAAAGGAACACTTGGTCATTACTTTTATTCGCCAACCGAACAACGTGTTTTTGTTGCGGCGGTCGACATTCTTAGAGAAGGAATTTCTCGAGAATGCAAAGAGTGATAGAACCTTCGAACTGTCGGAGATTCCAGAACCAAATACCGAGCAACCATTGGAGGAACTAATTCCTTCAATCCCGGCTGTAAATATTCTGAGGAACCTAGGAGGTCGGGAAGAGTCTCTATTCCTCCGGACAGATACATTGGTATGGTCGAGGAACATGACATAGATGACATTCTACTCTTAACGAGTAGTGAACCCGCAACCTATAAAGGTGCCATGACCAGTTGTGACTCAAAGCTATGGCTTGAGGCCATGCAATCCGAGATGGACTCCATGTATGAGAACAACGTATGGGATCTTGTTGACTTACCTGCTAAGGTTCGTCCCCTTCAATGCAAATGGCTTTACAAGATAAAGCATTCTGTGGAAGGTCAGCAAGATATCTATAAAGCACGACTAGTTGCTAAAGGTTTCACCCAAGTGCCAGGTTTGCACTACGATGAAATTTTTGCACCCGTAGTCATCTTTGCGTTCCATTCGGATTATCTTAGCGATCGCCGCTTTTCATGACTATGAAATTTGGCAGATGGATGTGAAAACCGCCTTCTTAAACGGTTATTTGGAGGAAGAGTTGTACATGATACAACCCGAAGGTTTCATCGATCCACAAAATCCTAAGAAAGTATGCAAGCTTAAGCGTTCCATTTATGGACTTAAGCAAGCATCTCGGAGTTGGAATCATCGCTTCGACCAAGTGATTAAAGAAAATGGATTTACTCGATCGGTCGAGGAACCATGTCTTTATATCAAGTCGAGTGGGAGCAAGATTGTCTTCCTAATATTGTATGTCGATGACATACTCCTGATTGGGAATGACATACCTCTCTTAACTTCGGTGAAAGTATGGTTGAAAAACCATTTCCAGATGAAAGATCTGGGTGAGGCACAAAGAATTCTAGGCATCCGTATCTATCGAGATAGATTACGTCGGATGTTATCTCTCAGTCAGGAGTCTTACATAGACAAAATCCTAGAGAGATTCAGCATGACTAACTCCAAAAGGGGTTTCTTCCTATGGCTCCAGGGGTGCATTTGAGCAAGTCTCAGGCACCAGAGACACCGGAAGAGAAAGAGCGCATGACACGGATTCCTTATGCCTCGGCTATAGGATCAATCATGTATGCCATGATATGCACACGTCCGGACGTGGCATATGCATTGAGTATGACAAGTCAATTCCAACAGCATCCAGGTGAATCACATTGGATGGCTGTCAAGAACATTCTTAAGTACCTACGGAGGACTAAAGATTGGGCATTGACTTATGGAGGCGATCAAAAGCTATGCGCAACCGATTCTGTGCAGATGCTAGCTTCCAAACGGATCGAGATGACTCAAAATCTCGATCCTGGATTCGTTTTTACTCTTAATGGCGCTGCAGTCAGCTGGAAGAGTTCCAAACAAAGTGTTACAGCAGATTCTACGACTGAGTCCGAGTACTATGCCGCGTCTGAAGCTAAAAAGGAAGCGATATGGATGCGTCAATTCTTACAAGGACTATCTGTAGTGCCTAGTTCGAATGACCCGATCACCATCTATTACGACAATAGAGGTGCCATCTTCCAAGCTAAGGAGCCAAAGTCTAGCAACAAGTCTAGACATGTACAACGGAAAGCTCATCTAATCCGAGATTACGTGGAGCAAAAGGAAGTAGTGATAGAAAAGATTGCTACAGATGATAACATAGCAGATCCTCTCACTAAACCATTACGACAAGATAAGCATGAAGGGCATGTTAATTCCATGGGAATTAAACGTGTTCCTAAGTTGTAGTACTCTTTTATGGATTAGATTCATTCCCTTATGTACTCTATACGACATCATCGTTTTGATATTTATATATTTTGTTTTTCATGTGGTTTTGTACGACAATTTTGAACACCACAAAGTGAACTGAACAAACATTATATTTTTTGGTCCTTAATTGCCCACGTGAGCTGATAACTCAAGGTAATTATTTTGTGACGTTGGTTGATGGTGGGTTCAACGAGCCATAAGTCAAAAGGTTGACTGACCAATCACAGAGGCGATTTATATGGATATTTCGTAGGACACAATTGTGACATCAACGTGGAGTCCTAAATGTTTTACAACATTCGGTGCCCGGTCGTGGATAGGACCTCCATGGTGATCCTAAGAGTCGATTCTTTTGACTATCGACTGTCTCTTGAGACTAAGGCAGATTTTGGGTGACTTTGGTTTCTTTCTCACGGTCATCCGTAACAGGGGGCCAAGTAGATTGTTTTACGGTCATTTCATCTTTGTGTGCTTAGATCGGAAGGAGTCGAGTTGAAGGAAATATTCAGCCTTTATCAGGTACTCGATATTTCTCGGGGCCACTCGAGGAGTCAGAATCGAAATGCATGGCCATGCTCGAATACGAATTCGTTTTATCAGTTAAGTTACTCTCTAGTCGGGGAAACCACTCTAGATACAGATCGATTGTAAAATACGACCTTTGCGGATCCGGATCTGCAAATTGTTTTACATTGAGTGGGAGAAATTTTAAATGAATATGAGAATCGGTTATCGCACATACACTTGTACGGACAAGTGGGAGTTTGTTGGAGCTGTGTCCTCCAGTTAGTGCGGATAACGTCATTGCACATACACTTGTACGGACAAGTGGGAGCTTGTTGGGGCTGGTGTCCTTTACAGTTAGTGCAAGGACTTATAAATCTCTAAAAGGATCAAAGGGTATACTTTTGTATTATAATCAGTTGGTCCACGTTTATCAATAACGGTTGGCTTGCTAGATAAGTTTGACGTTATTGTCATACAGATGGCGGTGATCAACTGGTCCCTAAAAGTCACACCTATAGAATACGTTTGAGAGATGTGACGGTATGAAAATACAGTCATGTTGATGCCAGAAAATTGACTAAGCAGTTGGTCCGAGTTATTTGACTAATAATTAGTCAAAATGCGATGTTGAGATATTTTATTTAATACGGATTAAATAAAATGGGCTAAAGGCGAATTAAATGATTAATTCGTAAATTAAATATAAACGATTATATTTAATTAATGTATATTGAATTAATTATACAATATTGTCTTTGTCGGACATGTATTAATAATTCAACTAATCCGTGTCATTAGTTGATGTTTTAATAACCGATAACCGATGACGATTTATAATAAAGACCGCGTCATATACATTTTAGCATCGGACCACGAGTTAAAATAAGGAGAAAATGAAAGCCCATTTCCTCCTCTTCCACTCGGTTTGGCCGAATTAGAAGAACAAAAAGGAGAGCCTCTCGTCTTTGTTAACCTAATTGTCATTTGCAAAAAGAATTAGGGTTTTGAGAGACATTTTTCCTCTCAAAATTCAGATCTCACATCTAAAGAAAACTCACATCAAGTTCTCTCAATATTGCAAGGCAATTAGAGAACACATTTCTAGCACAAGGGCATATTCTCAGACGATCTTGGGTGCAACAATTAGGAGGAGATCTACTTTGATCTCTCATTGCCGAATTGCACTAGGACCGAAGGTTAATTCTTGTGCTTTATCGTTTTTCATTGGTTTTCGTTTATGACAATAAATCACGTATTAAATTTGCGTTATAGTCCTATAATTTAAGGGTTTTATACGGATATTACCCCACAACTTCGGGCCTAAAACCCATTTCAAAACCAAATACAAAACAACAAAAAAAAATCCAAAAAAAAACAAAAAAAAAACGAAAAAAAATAAAGTCCAAAAAAAAAAAGAAAAAGAAAAAAAGAGAACCAAAATATTTTTTCAAACCATGTAAATGTAAATATGTAAATTCAATTGGGCTAAGTTAGAGTCAAAATCCAAACCCGACTATGTCCTAGTCGGAACTCTGTCGAGTCATAAACCCGTCTTCCTTTGCATTTTGGGTCATTTCAAATTCAAGTCAAGTCCTAAGGCGTCACGCCGTCATTTTGGACCCCCTATCCCATTCAGTTAGGATCTAAACATTTCCGACACTCGAGTCACACGTTCCGAGGCTCAACACACGTGTCTCAATGGGCCTCATATTTGAGTCTAAACTACAGCAGTCTTCTTAACACCTATAAGCAAACCTCGAGTCCAGAATCAACACATGTCTTCAATCCCGTCAATATGGTCAACTGTATACATGTCACTCTGTCAAAGTCAACACTCGAGTCTAAAGGTCAAGGTCAAAGCACCGTGAATTCAAACACGAGAAGTCGCTCACGACGTTTCACGAATTCACGAGCCAAGTCTAGATGTGTCATCTTGTCCCTTCCTTTGTTTGTTGCCTTAGTATGTGTGATCCGATGTCAAATCGAGTTGTAATGCGCGTCATTTCTGTCGAGTAGGAATCCAGCAAGTTCCGTCAATCAACAAAGTCACGAAGCAGTTCAAGCCACAATCACTGTGTCTCTCCAAGATGTTTATGCCATGGTCCTACGAGTGCAAGCTACAGTGGAAAATTTGAGCATTCGCGTCCTCACCCTCGAGAATAGAATGGTGGAAAAGAACACACCACCTAGAGAAACCTCTAGTCTAGGTCGTCCAAAGCTTACCTCTTGCAATAACCATCGTCCTAGAAAGTCGAAAACAGCTGAAAGGAAACCTGGGAGGCATCAAAGGGTGCTTACCGATTTAGGCATGTCTTATGCTAATGCTTTGAAGAGACTCTCTGCCCAAGGCAAGCTACATCCAATAGGTCCGACTCCGGATCCACCTTTAGAGAAACAGGTAAACCTCTGGAAGGGCAACAAATACTGCTTATATCACCAAGGTAGAGGCCATGATATTGAAGAGTGTTTCCTCTTGAAACACACCATTCAGGATATGATCGAGGATGGCAAGCTTCCAACGCCACCATTTGTGGAGCAATTCGATGGGACCGACCCTCATGGGTCTAACAACACTAAGTACGATGAAGGATCATTCCTAGACTTTTCTCATCTCCTCGATCCTCGTGAGGACAAAGAAGTCAAAGCGCCGAAGCAGGACGATGTCCAAAGTGGAATGCTCATGCTTTCCAAGATAGAGGGAGCCATTGATACTCTAAACTCCCGGCTTTCCAACATGGGGAATCAATTTGCTGAAATGGATAAGAAGCTTGAGACCCAATCTTTCAAGATGAAGAATGTCCAGACAAACCCTCAACCTCATGGGCTCGAGGAGAAAACAAAAAGTGAGCGATCTATTCCTAGTTCTTCTCATCCAGGAGTCAAAATAGGCAACCTCATGGAGCCTTCGTCAAAGAAATCTAACAACTCTCCCAGGTCATTCACGAGTCTAGGCATACCTTATGCCCTAGCCTTAAACAAATTATCCTCTCTAGGTCTTCTTCAACCAATAGGGCCTACTCCAGATCCAGAGAGGAGGTCTAAGTTTTGGGATGGCAACTCGTATTGTCAATACCATAGGGGTAGGGGCATGATACCGAAGATTGCTATAAGCTCAAGAATGTCATACAAGATGAGATTGAGGATGGTAGGATTCCTGTCTCACTCCTAAAATGTTTGGGTACAGAAGTTAAGTGGTCTTACAGGGAGTTCAACATCGCAGATGATCAAGAAGATGAGCGATCCACCAATCATTTGGTGAAAAGAAGGAAAACAGACTCACAGGTACCCAACAATCAAACAATCTACATTACCGACGTAAAGGTTATAGAACCTTCACCAGAAAGAGGAACTCGGCATTCAAGGTCATACTCCAATTTAGGCATGCCTTATACGGTAGCCTTTAAAAGACTCTTTGCCAAAGGACTGATCCAACCAATCGGTCCAACCCCAGACCCTAGATACGAGAGGAGAGGTCGCTTCTGGGACGGTTCTCAATATTGCTTATTCCATAGGGGTAATGGACACGACACTGAAGAATGCTCCAAACTCAAATCTACCATCCACTATATGCTCGATCACGGCAAGATATCTTTATCGACCCTCGATCCGTTAAGAGAACAGAATGACCCTCATGGGTGTCTTACTCTTCAAAGACAGGAAGGTCTCTTTGGCCTTTACCCTTCCAGTGTTCCCAATGATGAGGACGAGGAGCTCAAATGGATGAATGCTCAAAGCCAAATGCCGAAGCCAGTTGTTGGAAGAGAAAATGTTCAAGCATGGGCCGATGATTACGAGTCTAGATCTAAGATCGCGTCAAAGTTCGAGTCCGAGTCCGAGTATTAGGCTTTCTATCCCATAATATTTTCATGGTATCTTTCTCTGGGGGCTGTCCCACGAGTCACATGTCTTCTCGAGTCTATGTTAAATACATTTATTATCCATTTCAATAAAAGCACACTTTTCAATCCACATATTCTATCATATCTCTTTCTCTACTCTTTTCCTGTGACAATGAGAATTGGTTTGAGACACTTTAAAACAAACAACAACACATGATAGTCGATGTGAGTGCACTTAGATGATGTTCCATTCCAAGTTGTAGAGGACCTGAAACTCCGTGTCCATTTTTCTTTACCTATTCCATGTCTGGCAATAGAAACCACAATATAACCCTAGTCTAGGACGAGCATATCTCAAGAGATTCTAGGACAAATCCAGACCATCTCCCTTATTAACGACCCATGATGGAAGGCAAGCCCATTCCCCACAATAAACAACCCATGTTACTAAAGACCAACCCGTTTCACACCAAAGGTGCTAGTCTGACCCAAATCTATGGTAACAATCAAATCCAAGACAATACGAGCCATGATCAAAGATAAAAGGCTCAATCAAGATAAACCGAGGTCAATATCCAAGGCCGCAGTTATGCCCATAATCCAACACAAAATGAGTCAAAAGAAGAGGCTCAATCAAACAAGTCAATATCCAAAGTCAAAATTATCCTCAAAAACCTGAATCAAGAATCCGAGCAAAAATCCGAGATATATTCCAGACCAAGAATCTGTGTCTGAATCAAGAACAATATCAAATACGGAATACTCCTGAAGTCTATATAGAATCAAGATACCAATAAAGATGGTTGGCTAGCACCTCACTAAGCCTTTCACACATCACACCCTAAGTCCTTCTCGAGACCGTTACAGGGAGATAGTTAGGAATTTTGAGAATCTTCTCAAGCTTGTCAAGTACACCCATCCTTTAGAGCCAAGACATGGAAACTTGATCCCGCGTCATTTTAACCTACCTTTATGTGCTCAGGCTACATCAAGCCAAGAGACTCCATTTCCAAGCCACATTACAAGCCATAACCTTATAAAGCCTTAACTCCACAAAATCAAGCTCCAGAGATTTGTTCATCAAAGCCTCTTATTACCGAGCTCCACATTCCAAATATCCAATCCAGTTTCACCTTGACCCCAGACACGGAGTCTTCAAATACTTTGCTACCTAGGACGGGATATACCCATATCATCCTTAGGGTCCACTAAGTGTGCTCACATGACAAGGAAATTTTTACAAAATTAGTTACACCTCTTTGGTCTATGATCAGAGGGAGTTATCTCAAATCGATTCTTCGAGTCACCAAAGGAATACACCCTTGTGACCCCTGCACTTTAAGGTCCTAACAACATAGCTTAGGCACACACTTGAACTACGATCTGGTTTGATTTCACCTACTCAGGTGGATACGTAGGTAGTCCTTTCTTACCCAAGAAGGATACAACCATAACACCCAAATAAAATTAACCAAACCTCAGAACTACGATCTGGTTTGATTTCACCTCGCGTGAATACGTAGGCAGTCCTCAAGGACACAACCATCCCAATTAACAACTTTCAACCACCAAAATTTCAACCTCAAATCAACCATCCCAACCATCCCCACTTTTAACTTTCAATCTCAATATCAACCACCTCAATTAACATCCCTACCACAACCAACACCTCTATACTGGGGGCTCCTTATTGTCGCCCAGCCTCTTTTTTACCAAAGTCCAGAGTCATCTTCTCATCCTGGGGGCTTCTCTTCCAAGATGCCACCCTTCCTTTATTCCGCTAAGTCTAGCTAGTACTCGGTCCGGATAATGACAAAGATCTTAGATCGATTCTCCAAGTCATCGTGCCTCAAGAGGGGTCTCTTTTACAGCAAACGGTGGCAAAAGACGTCCAAGTAGACAGCTGATCATGGCTCATGCCTTGCCTTTATATGCCTTCATCATTCTTGCAATTCATATACCTTTGGAACTGATACGCATTGTCACCCACACTTGGCTAGGGGTTGCGCATGCTTAAACAAAGTCTGTCAAAGTCATCTCTGTGTCGCGTCAAACCTAAGTTAGTGTCGCGTCAGTCAAACCTATGTCTACATTTCGCGTCACGTCCATGTAAGGTCTGTGTCATGATAAGTCCTATGTCTAGAGCCCATTTGAATATGCATAACGCATTACAAATGACAAACTTCTTTGAACAAGTTTTAAACCACTTTTAAAAAGAACGACTTTGGCAAAACCTATGTGTTCCCTCATTCGAGGTCCATGTGATAATCGCTTACGTGCATATATTAGATTGCATTCTTGTGTGGCTACTAACCATGTAGGTAAGTATTAGATGCAGTACTTTACCAAGACCTTGCTTGTTACAACGAGCGAGTATTTCCCGACAGGTGTTTCGACACACCTCTATTCTGTTCCCCCAACGAGAGTACACGGACAGACATTCCCTCTTGAGACGTGGAGATCAGTTCCCGATTATGTTCCCCCAGCGAGAGTACACGGATAGACTTTCCCTCTCGAGACATGGAGATCAGTTCCCAAGATTTATTCCCCAATGAGAGTTTGCTTGAGGACAGAAACATGCAGATTCCCTAGAGTAATCACCCAACACGAGTTTGCTTGAGGACAGAAACATGCAGATTTCCTAGAGTAATCACCCAACGAGAGTTTGCTTGAGGACAGAGACAGGCAGATACCCCCAGGCGATCCTTCATATCTTTAGGTAACCCTTTTCAGGATAAACCCTCATATCTTTCAGGTAACCCCTTTTCAGAATAAACCCTTCAGATCATTCAGAAACGTACCTTAATCTTTTAGATACCTTTCAGATAACTCCTTAGATATCCCTTTCAGGATAAATCCTTCCTTCAGCCTTATCCCTTCAAGATAATCCTTCATATGTTGATCCTTTCAGTAACCTTCAAATAACCCCTTTTCAGTTAAGTCCCCTTTTAGTCCTTCAGAGAGTTGTCCTTCAGCCTGTCCTTCAGTGAGAGATAGCCTTCAGAGTTAGCCTTCAGAAGTATTAACAAGTTTCTTCATAATCCCTGTGACCCCTAATGCCTTCAGACACCAAGTTATCTTCAGACCAAAGAGTTTTGCCGAAGCGTCTTCAGTCCCGTTTCACCCAGGGGTATCTCAGGTATGGTCTCTTCTTATGGCTGGCGAGCCTCCTTACGTAGTCTAATGGACTTTAAACGACCCTCCCCGATAGTCGACGACTCTAAAATGTTCCCGACGACAGTCCTTGGCTCGGACCCCCTTGAGCGCCTCGCGTCGCCATAGTCGTCAAGTTATAATCTTCGATTGACCTGATGGCTATACTTTGACTTTCGCCTTGTCCAAGCCTCGGTCAAAGTGGGGGCTCAGAGATACCTCATTTCTGCACCTCCCGCAAGCCACCCGGTGATGATTGGGCCTCATGTTTGATACGCGGAACGATTTGTGACGATTCGTAAGATTATCGTCAAGTGATTGCTCAAATATTAATGTCTACCTCTTAGTTGTCATCTACGTCCCGATACGGTCGTTTTGGCAATAATTAGAGTACATTCGAGTCCGGGTCAAAAACCGTCTCCATTTTCTCGATAACTGTTAAATCCCGAGTCGAATGTTCGGAATGTTCCTGGATATTTCTATTCCATATTTCACAAATTTTATCTTTTGGCAAATAATATCCCGTAATATTCATAAGATATTCGAATTATTTCCGTCCTACCATAACTCAAACGCGGAAATCTTTCTTCAAAGGAGGAAACCTCCTGGGAAAGACGACGCAACAGGCGCTGCGCCTCTTCCAAGAGACGCATGGGCTGCTGCGCTCTTCCCGTGCCCTTTTCTGCATGTTTTACGTATCTTTTTCATATCTTTCCGAGATTCACTTCCAAAGAGTCTCCGAAACCCTAATTCCGTCGTGTGATTAGTATAAATAGGAGCCTTCGCTCCTCATATTTCTCACGCGAGTGTCCGCCCTTCTCTTCTCCCTTTGCATTCTAGACTTTGTTCTTACTTAATGGCGCCTACGTGCTTGAACTTTCGACCACGTAAGCTCGGATCTTTCCGGGTACCAGCCTCTCCGTTGCATGACCGACCAATTTGACCAACTACACTTAATCAACTTAATTAATTAATCGTTTTCCTCTTACGAGGGCACTTTCTTTGCATTCGCGTCGAGCATCACTAATCGATATCTTAGTTCTTCTCGTTTCGTCAACATGTAAGTCTGAGGGTGTACAATTCCTCTTTTATTTATTGTATTTTACTTTTTGTATCACAATTGTAAGGTTTATGTCGAAAATACCTCATTAAAACCGATTTCTAAAACCACGTTCAAAACCTCTTTTACGGATTTTCAGTAGACAAACGTCGAGAAAGGACGCAAAGAATCGCGCCTCTTGAAGGAGCGCGATTCTCGCTGCGCCTCTTCGTGAGGCCGCCAGATTCGCTCCTTTCTTCTTCCTTCGTCCTCTGTAATTCGTCTTGTTTTATTCGTCTTTGTTTCGTTTGTTTGTTAATTCTTTGTTATAATAGCATGATAATCTCATATGTATATTGTTCATCATTCATTAGCATATAATTCGTCATAAATCCGACTTAAATCCCTTATAATCTCATATTTGCGGATTTTCGTCATTAAATCCAATCCGGGTTGTAGAAATTCGATTTGTTCATATTGAGTTTCTGGAATTCATCGTTGGTATATTTGTATCTGTTTATCATCATATGTTTATTCATTAATTCATCATGCTTAGTTTAATCCAATTAATTCGTTTGGTTTGTTAATATTGTTCACTCCTGTAATTAATCCATCTTAATTCCGTTTCATCCATGTTTTGTCGTTTTCATGACCCATTCATATGTTAAATAACCTATTAATCACTTTCATCCGAGTAAATAATTTAAATCCATCGTTAAATTAACCAACGAATATTAACAACTTGCAATTCCGGCTTCACGGCGAATCGAGCCAAAAAAAGACGCAAAGAATCGCTCGCGCGCTCTTCTTCAAGGGGCGCAGCTCTGCTGCTTTGTTCTGGTTGATTTACTCCCCGAACTCCGTTGTTGCTTTGACCTAGTTTGTTTAGCTTACGTATAATTGACTATTATTCGTAATATCACGCTAATTCCTGTTTGTTAGTTTATTTAATTCTTTCTTTCATTCTTTTATTCCTTTTTCTCAAATTATCCGTTTTAAAGGTATTTTCGACATAAATCGCCTATTCCGTTGTAATTAATGTAATTTTCATTATCGTAATTTATGGTTATTGTATTTCTTTTATCATTTGTATGCTTTCACATGTAAATGAGCATTAAATCCTATTTTGACATTAATTGTATGCTAATTATGTGTCAACCGACTTAGTATTAATTTTCACATGCTAGGATTAAAACTTGGATGTTGCATTGCATGCATATAGCCGACGATACATCGAGTACGAATAACTTCCCTAATCATTAGTAGAGGCCGCTATCGAGGCGGGCGGGATTAGGTGTTCGATCAAAAGAGCTTCCTAATACGTACCCTCACCCCTTACTCCAGATCTCCGTGAGCACCCGTGTTCATTGGCATCCACGAGAGTCATTCTAGACATAGAATGCTAAGGGTAACGATTGCTTAGTGTTCATGTCACTACTTTGTGTCTTGACATGACACGAGGTATTCGAACGGTTCCAATTTCCCATAAAAATTGGTGGCGACTCCATACAAAATGCAAACGCTTGTTTCGTTTCTCACCAAGCGCCCCCGTGGGCGGCCCGCAGTCCACACATTTACCATCTCTGCTTCGAAGAGACGGTAATCGACGAGAAAACCCAAAACACACTTCCCCCAGAACTCCCTAGACTTCCCAAGATGGGAGGGATCAACATTCATCACACCCCCAGATCTAGGGAAACGCCAGAGATTGATGTGCAGGGGGTTCAAAGGTTGGAAATCCGCATTGGGGTTGGCCTGGTGATAATTTTGGTGATTATAGAAGTTCTGATGCACATCTCCATTGTTATTTTCAGCGGAGGTTCCAAAACGCCCAAATTGATTTTCAAAATCCATTGTTTTTGTTGAGAGTGATGAAGGTACTTAAGAAGAAGAGATTGAATATATGCTTTGTGGTTGATGAAATCAGAAGGAGATGAAGGTGAAAAGAGTCCCATCGTACCATTTATAGGTAGGATTGGAACCCAGAGAATCAAAGCGTTTCTCGGCAATCCCAGCTGAATGACAGTTGAGAGGGAGTTGCAGAGATTACTCGAGCCACCCAAAATAAAAGACCCAATTAAAACTTGTAAACGAGCAATGATGGAGGAAGGTAAATCGTTTTGTGAACAATTCCCAGAAAAAGCAAGGAGCCAATAGATATTCCCCCAAATTACCAATTAATTGCCCCATTTTGTAATCATTAAGCAGATATTCCCCAAGAAAAACCCTAGAAAAGTAGTTAGCAAAGGGAATGATTAATGATAGGATAGACTTTTCAGAAAAAGATTGAAGGCAACCCAATGATTGGGAGAGGAAGAATGGAAAACTGTGGAAAAGCTCCCCTTTTTCTTGGGAGAAAAGCTCTCGTTTCCTAGAGAGAGAAAGTTGCGTACGCTGGAACTGATACATGTGGATTTTTAGTTTATGCTCTTTTTTTGAAATATTTAGTACTTATTTTAATTTTAAAAAAATACGGCGTTTTACCAAAAAAAATCTTTTTTATACTTGGTTCACTTTTAAGGTATGCCATAACATTAATTTTTACTTCTATTTTCAAAACATCGTTGTAAGTTGTATATTAGATTTAAATTCTAAGTATTTAAAGAAGAAGCCCGAACTTTGATTTTTAAACCTATAAGTTTAACTTGTCTTTTGTATTATTTTTTCACTCCCCATTTACTTTTCACTTTTCTTTTTGTAATACTACGGTTTTATGAGCCTCTAGGTACTCTATCGAGTGGGCCTTACTCTGTCGAGTAAGGGTGTTTTACGATTTAAAACAGTTTCTGACCTGTTGGGTACTCGATAGAGTAACCTCGATACTCGATCGAGTAGGCGGCACTCGATCGAGCTCGATCGAGTATGTCAGCTACTCGATCGAGTAGCCGGTTTACGGGGGGATGATTTGTCGGGTTTTGTTAATAATGCGATTTAATATATAAACACTTCCGTCACTTTCTTAATACACTTTTACAAACCTAATTACTTTCAAAAGAGAAAATAATCTACGTTCTTCGCATCAATCGCATTATTGGCAAATCCCGGAGCTTGGAAGGTCGGAATTCGTCTTTCTTTACACCTTTGTGATCCTTGCGTCGAGGGTAAGATCTACGTACTGTTTTTATGATATTTCGTTAAAGTCAGTTAAACCCTAATTTGGTGATTTTGGGTTTTGTTGTATTTCTTGATTGGTAGTAATTGTATGATTGTATGTTAGGAGGAGGATTCGTAGAAGAAGCCTTTTGATAACAGCTGTTGAGATCGTCTGACTGTGTTGCTTTCCAGGTAGGGTTTCCCTACTCAGTATTAGTCCCATAATATGTGGTGTGGTGATTTATGATTGTTGATTGTTATCATACGAGTATTGTGACGGTTGTTGGTGTTGATTGTTGTTTAGTAGTTGAGATTGTTTGTATCTGTCTGTGTTCTTCGAGGCGCGTCCCTGGCTGAGTGAAGTCACTTGCGGGAGTGGCTTCACACCCATTATTTGCCTTCTGTGGAACCCGTCACAGAAGGGATGTGCACATTAAGGAATTTGGGTTTATCGCTCAACGGAGATGAGCGGGGATTAGGTGGGAACGGCTGCGGTCCCCCACTGGCGGCGTGGAGTGACTGTTGCGATGGGCACTGCGCGGGGCTACACACTTTAGTGTGTAGTCGGTATTGTGGAGTTGGGAATGGAGTTTGGAGTATATCTGTGATGATTGAGCTGTGCTATTTGTTATGTTGTTGGATTATATAAATTGTGTGATTAGTACTGACCCCGTTTATTGTTTTAAAAACTGTGGTGATCCATTCGGGGATGGTGAGCAGTTGTTCAGCAGGTATGAGTCGAGTTACATGGGATAGCTGGGATGTGCCACTTTCAGATGATAGAGTCTTCCGTTGTAGTCTGATAGTTTATTAAACATTTCATTTAGTTGAGTAGACAGTTGGTTTTGAGAACATGTAACCGTATTTTGGTATTTGGTTTTGGATTGTATCTTATTCACTAAAGTTATACTATTTAAATGTTGTTTCGTTATTGTCTTATGATTATCATTGCCTCGGGCAACCGAGATAATAGCATCTTTATACCTTAGTGGTCCTGGAAAGGCACTTGGAGTATGGGGGTGTTACAAAATGGTATCAGAGCGACGATCCTGAAACCTGTAACCAATGAATCTAATGAACATAGAGAGTCAATTAAAATGAACCCGGGGTAAAGGTTGTAGGAGCTAATGCAAAGGCTTGGGAGACATCCTATAGTCGCGAACTCGCCCTACAATTTTGAACCGGTCACATGGGGGGTATATGTCAAGGTCATATGTGGTGTCTGTTAGCTTGTATGTGAATGTGACGATATATGTTGTGAATTGATGGATGTTGGGAGTAGAAGATTGATATGGTGATTGAAAAGTTAGTGAGGTATATATATATATATATATATATATATATATATATATATATATATATATATATATATATATATATATATATATATATATATATATATATATATATATATATATATATATATATATATATATATATATATATATATATATATATATATATATATATATATATATATATTTATTTGTATAAGAAGCATGATGGTTGTTTATTATGTGGCATTTGATAAACATGAAATAGTTGTTTTGTTGATTGAATGAGGAGTTGTGTAGAATCGCATGCGTAGTTAGATTATAATGTTGAGTTTATAAAGTTGTATAGTATGTTGGGATTTGAGAGATAACATGCGGGTGGTATATATGAGTCAGCATGACTCGCTCGAGTAGGGGGTACTCGATCGAATAGGTGAGGTGCTCGGTCGAGTAGGTTTGACTCGATCGAGTGGGTATTTGACGTTTTTATAGCCAGAATCGTGTTTTTGGGTACTCGATCGAGTACATAGGGCACTCGATCGAGTAGGGGGTCACTCGATCGAGTGGTTGTGCTACTCGGTCGAGTATGTTAGAGATCAGAAGGCCTGTTTTGGGTCTGATGTCGGGGCACTCGATCGAGTATGGTGGGCACTCGATCGAGTAGGTTTAGGCACTCGATCGAGTATGTTTTGGGCAGTCTGTTTCCGTGGTTTGGGGTTATAGTGCGTATGTTTATATCTACCCTTTCTTATATAGTTTCAAGATGCCGCCCAAGAGAAACGCTTTGTATGCGAGAGCTGAGAACATGAACATCGATGATATCGTTAAGATGTTGGAGCATCAGGATGCTCTTACGGAGGCCCTAAAGTGAGTGGGAAAGGATAAGGAGGTTGATCACTCTAAGATCAGCCTTTATATAGCGAGGTTTAACCCAAAAGAGTACAAGGGGACCGGGGAGCCAAACCTTCTTGACAACTGGCATCGTGAGATGGAGAACATACTGGACCCGGTACACTGTCCTGATGAGATGAGAGTAGAACAAGCTGCGTTCTACTTGAGGGAAGCAGCTGGTGAGTGGTGGGACAAGGTGAAAGTGAGTGCTAGAGAGATGTATACGAAGCAGGGCTTACCGGCTATACCTTGGTAAGAGTTTCGGAGGGCTATGAGGAAAGAGTTTGTACCTGAGCATGTGAGGAGTAAGCTGAGGGAGGAGTTTGATGGGTTCAGGATGACATCTGATATGTCAGTTGCTGAGTACTACAAACAGTTTAATGAGAAGTCTAGATATGTTGAGGACATGGGTTTGAGTGAGGAGAACCTAGCACTGAGATTTGAGAGGGGGTTGACCCCCAAAATCATGGACAAGTTACCCGTGGGAGTCCTTACTGATGTTAAGGAAGCTTATGAGAGGGCTGGTAGAGCTGAGAGGTTGGTGGAGATGGCTCGGGAGAGAGTAGTTGAGAAAAGAAAGGCTGAGAGTGAAGGTGGTGGCCAATCTAGCCACAAGAAAGGCAACCACAATCAGGCTAGAGCATTTTCTTCTGGGTCAGGGTTCAGTGCTGGGGCTTCCTTTGGGCGTGGTCGTATGAGTGGTAGTGGTAGTTGGGGAATGACTTGCTATGGCTGTGGCGGTGTAGGCCACAAGAGACATGAGTGCACGAGTGTACCTGGAGCTTTTCAGAGATCAGCTCAGGGGAGCTATTCTCAGGGGCCGACACAAAGTTATGCGAGCAATAGACCTCTTGGGTCATGGTCTAACCGGGGAAGTCAGAGCTATCAGGGTGGAGGTAACCGCAATGGCGGTAATTCCTATCATAAACCAGCTACGAACAACAACAACAATCAGGGGTCGGGTGCTAAGCCGACCACATCAGTCAGTACTGTCCAGGGAGGTGGACAAAAGACCAGTGGAAAGCTGTTCATGATGGACAAGAAAGCAGCTGAGGATGATGCACATGTTATCACTGGTACTTTTCTTGTTAACGGTATTCATACCCTTGTTTTGTTTGATTCGGGGGCGTCTCAGTCGTTTGTATCTTCGAGTCATGTTAAACGGTTGGGTTTGAGGGTATATGAGTCTGTAAGTGAGAAAGTTTTTATACCTTCGGGTGAGTCTGTATCATGTGGGAGGTTGTATAGAGATGTATCTATGATAGTTGGGCAAGTTGATCTACCTGTAGACTTGCTAGAGTTTCCTTTTGATGGTTTTGAGATGATAGTCAGGATGGATTGGTTGGGAAAGTATAAAGCTAAGATAGACTGACATCAAAAGAAAGTGTCTTTGAGAGGTCCTAAGGGTGTTAGTGTGTCTTATCGTGGGTTTGTGGTCAAACCGAAAGTTAAGTTGATTGCAGCTGTGACCTTGAAGTCCTATCTAAGGAAGGGATGCCCTTTGATCTTGTGCCATGTGAGAGATGACCGGATAGAGAGTCCGACAGTTGATCAGATACCAGTGGTGGGTGAGTTTGCAGATGTCTTTCCAGAGGAGATTCCGGGGTTGCCACCGAAGAGGGAGATAGATTTCACGGTTGAGTTGAAACCAGGGACGGGGCCAATCTATAAGGCACCGTACCGGATGGGTCCTAAGGAGATAGAGGAGCTCAGGAAACAGTTATATGATCTGATAGAGAAGGGATACATTAGACCTAGTGTATCACCGTGGGGAGCACCAGTTCTTTTTGTGAAGAAGAAAGATGGGAGCTTGAGGTTGTGCATAGACTACAGGGAGCTGAACTGAGTGACGGTGAAGAACAAGTATCCTTTGCCAAGGATAGATGACCTGTTTGATCGGTTGAGTGGTGCATCAGTCTTTTCCAAGATTGATTGAGGTCGGGATACCATCAGGTGAAGATTAGAGAGGTGGACATACCAAAGACAGCTTTCACGTCGAGGTATGGCCATTATGAGTATGTGGTGATGCCGTTTGGGTTATCTAATGCATCGGCTGTGTTTATGGATTTGATGAACAGAATCTTCAGACAGTTTTTGGACAAGTTTGTGGTGGTGTTTATCGATGATATCTTAGTCTACTCCAAGACTAAGGAGGAGCATGAGGAGCATCGGAGGATTGTGTTGCAGACCTTGAGGGAGCATGAGTTATATGCTAAGCTATCCAAGTGTGAGTTCTGGTTAGAGAAAGTTGCTTTTCTGGGGCATGTGTTCTCTAAGGATGGGGTAGCTGTGGATTCGGCAAAGATTGAGGCAGTGACAAAGTGGCAAGCACCAAAGAATGTTGCTGAGATCAGGAGTTTCTTGGGTTTAGCTGGATACTACAGACGGTTCGTGAAAGATTTCTCCAAGATTGTGTGGACGCGGGCCCACGGGGGCGCTTGGGAGGGAGAACAAGCGTTTGCATTTGTGGAGTCGCCACCAATTTATTGTGGAAAATTGGAAACCGTTCGAATACCTCGTGTCATGTCAAGACACAAAGTAGTGACATGAACACCAAGAACTCGTTACCCTTAGCATTCTATGTCTAGAATGACTCTCGTGGATGCCAATGAACACGGATGTTCACAGAGATCTGGAGTAAGAGGTGAGGGTACGTATTAGGAAGCTCTTTTGATCGAACACCTAATCCCGCCCGCCTCGATAGCGGCCTCTACTAATGATTAGGGAAATTATCTATACTCAATATACTGTCGATTATATGCATGCAATGCAACATCCAAATAGATTAATCCTAGCATGTGAGAATTAACTAAGTCGATGAACACGTAATTTAGCAAACAATTAGGTCAAAGTAGGAATTTAGGTTCAATTACATGTGAAGGCCTACAAATGGTACAATAAAAGAAATACAATAGAAAATTACAATAATTACAATGGATTCATTGATTTATGTCGAAAATACTTTTAAAACAGATAATTTGAGAAAGAATAAACAAACGAATTAACGAACAGGAATTAGGCGATAATACGATTAATAGTTAATTAATACTTAAACTAATTAAACTAGGTCAAGGCAGAACGGAAGTTCAGAGATGCGAACTCAACGACGGAACAGACGCAAAGAGATCGCGCCCTGCTGCGGAAGAGGCGCGGCGATTCTTTGCGTCTGTTCCAAGGCCGAGTTCTGGCCGTCTTTTAACTGCAAATCGTTAATGTTCTTGGGTGAATTTAATGATTGATTACGATATTTGACTCGGATGAAAGTGATTTAATACATTAATTACATGTGAATGAGTCATAAAAGCGATAAAACATGGATGAAACGAGTGTGAATGAACTAATTACATGAATGAAAGATTGATTAGTGACATGGGTGAACTAATTAGGTTAAATATAACGAATTAATGAAGAACTAATGACGGATAAACAGATGGGAATATACCAAAGATCGAATTCCAGAAACTCGATATGAAAGAATCGAATCTCTACAACCCGGATTGAATTTACTGACGAAAACCCGCAAATATTGGATTACTTGGGATTTTAGTCGGGATTTAACGATGAATTATATACTAACAGTGATTAACAACATGTTGAATTATTAGAATTATCATGCTTAAGTCGTCATATAAACAATGAACAATAAACGAAAGAAAATAACAAAACAAACGAATTGACAGAAGACGAGAAAGAAGAAAGGAAGCAGGAACAGCGGCAGCCTCACGAAGAGGCGCGGTAGGTGCTGCGTCCCTTCGAAGAGGCGCAACAGTTGCTGCGTCCTTTCTTTACGTCTGTCTCCTGATAATCCGTAAAAAGGGTTTTAAACATGGTTTTACAAATCGGTTTTAGAAGTACTTTCGACATAAATCTTACAATAGTGATTACAAAAAATAAATAACAATAAACAAAGAAGGATTTACACCCTCAGACTTACATGTTTGACGAAACGAGATGAACTAAGTTTATGTTTTAGCGATGCTCGACTCGAATGTAACGAAAGTGCCCTCGTAAGAAGAAAACGATTAAGAATACTTAAGTTGATTATTGTGGAGTTGGTCAAATTGGTCGGTCATGCAAACGAGGCTGGTACTCAGAAGGATCCGAGCTTACGTGGTCGAAAGTTCAAGCACGTAGACGCCAAAAAGTAAGAACGTGGTCTAGAATGCAGAGGGAGAAGAGAAGGGCGGACACTCGCGTGAGAAATATGAGGAGCGAAAACTCCTATTTATACTAATCACGTGAAGGAATTAGAGTTTTCGGAGAAACTTTGGAAGTGAATCTCGAAAAGATATGAAAAGATACGAAAAATACGCAGAAAAGGACTTGGGAAGAGGCGCAGCAGCCACTGCGTCCCTTGGAAGAGGCGCAGCACCTGCTGCGTCTGTTCCCAGGTGGTTTCCTCCTGCGGAAGAAAGATTTCCGTGTTTAATTTATGGAATAACGGAATAATCTTATTTTCCTTAGTATTTTGTATGAATATTACGGGAAATTCTTTACTAAAGATTTAAAAGATTGTGAAATATGGAATAGAAATATCCGGAACATTCCAGAACATTCTGACTCGGGATTTTAGCGGTTATCAGAAAATGAAGACGGTTTTAGGCCCGGACTCCAAATGTACTCTAATTACTGTCAAAACGACCGTATCGGCGCGTAGATGACAATTAAGAGGTAGACACCGGTGTTTGAGCAATCACTTGACGATAAACTTACGAACTGTCACAAATCGTTCCGCGTACCAAACATGCGGCCCAATCATCACCGGGTGGTTTGCGAGAGGTGCAGAAATGAGGTATCTACAGAACCCCCACTTTGACTGAGGCTTGGACAAGGCGAAAGTCAAAGTATAGCCATCAAGTCAATCGAAGATTACAACCTGACGACTATGGCGACGCGAGGCGGCTCAAGGGGTCTGAACCAAGGACCTGTCGTCGGGAACATTTTAGAGTCTGTCGACTATCGGGGAGGGTCTTTTAAAGTCCATTAGACTACATAAGGAAGCTCGCCAGCCATAAGAAGAGACCATACCTGAGACTTCTTTCTCGAGACGCTTCCGGAGGTTCATAGGAGCTAAGGGTAAGCGTAGGAGCTAAGGGTAAGACCTAAAAGATAAGTAAGGGTTGTTCTAGGATGTGGGACCCTAAAGGAAAACGTCAACGGGAAGGAGGCCCGAATATAATTTCAAACTAAGGGGTAACTAAGGCTCGAGTGTAAGAACTCTGCCGGTCTGGGAACTTCTGGAGAACGACACCTTTATCGCACTCCGTGGGGAAACAAGAAATAGTGTGAGTAGCAGGACACAGGCGGGAACTGCTGGGAGAAATCTGCTTGGGTCGTCTTCAAACAAACTTCGGAAGAACTCGAGAAGGACGATTGTATGTCATGAACTCTCGTTGGGGAAACCTTATCAGGAACTTATCTCCATGTCTCGAGAGGGATTGTCTATCCGCTTACTCTCGCTGGGGGAATATAATGAAGGCGTGTCGAAACACCTGTCAAAGAATACTTGCTCGTTGTGACAAACAAGGTCTTGGAAGCGATAAATAATGTACGACAGTCTGCAGTCAGCTTAGAAACGTGGGTCTGAACGAAGAATAATCGTCAAACGGACCAAAAAAGATAAAATGGCATCGGGGAAGAGGCGCACCAAAGATGGGCCCAGAAATAACGAACTCATAACGAATTTTGAAAATCCGTATGAAGGGAAGCTAAGGAAGAGGCACATCAAGAGCTACGCCTCTTGGAAGAGGCGCAGCGCCTGCTGCATCTATTCCTGGAGGTGTCTTTCCTGCGTAAAAATGCGATGAAACAGGGGTTTCATTTCATTTGTTTCGAAACACAAATCATCAAGTTCTCTCTCAAAATTCAACCATTTC
The DNA here is from genome assembly GCF_048544455.1 of Silene latifolia. Taxonomy (NCBI): domain Eukaryota; kingdom Viridiplantae; phylum Streptophyta; class Magnoliopsida; order Caryophyllales; family Caryophyllaceae; genus Silene; species Silene latifolia. The sequence goes on along the minus strand of NC_133531.1, from coordinate 127,290,383 downwards.
CGCCAAAATTTGATCCAAAAGCTTGAATTTGCCATGACTAATCGAGGTATGTACATCATTCTTGCATTAATCTTCTATAATGGACGAATTGGATCGACAAAATTTAGGGTTTTCAACCCTAAAATGTCGAAAATTTGGGGCTTTTCCTCAAATGATCTTGCCTTGTAAAATCGACCTTGTAAATGGCTAATTGGCAGTATAAGGATTATAACCATGTATTTATTTCGAATTTTCGTTGAGTTTTGAGCATTTGAGTGAAATTGAGACGGTTTCACAGCTAGACCGTAAATTGCTTCGAAAATGGCCTTAGGATTGCCCATTTGCGATGAAACTTGATATTTGGAATCCTTGGATGATGGGTATACTTCCTACCATCTCGGGATTTTGGTTTGTGACGGCTTTTTCAGGACACTTTTCTAGGGCATAATCGTCGTTATAACGAAATGCTGTCGAAATTCCGACTCGAACCCATGACTAGGCTTCAACTTAGGCTTGACTTAACCCAAATTACCACATGAGTGATCGGGTTTGTGGGAATATGGCCAAAGATGGCGAGAAAAGAGCGACTTCGGGGCTTCTAAGACTCGAAGATCCCCTAATCAAGGTTCGTCGTCACTTGACGCGACCTAAAATTATTTTAACGTTGCAGGTGACGAGGCTTCTACTTCCGGGAGAGCTCCCATGGACATAGACACAGCCGTTGACGCTTCTCGTGCTCTCGAGGAGGCTTTCACTGCTGTTCGGGCAGCCGGTGAGGTTGCTGAGGATGAGGTCCTCGAGGAGGAGGAGGAGGAGGCCCCGAGGCGGGCCAACGTTAGGCGAGGCGGTCGTCAGCTGAGGGGAGCACCTGCGTGGGCTGAGACCTGGGACTGCAGACACTTGCTTTGGGCTGCGGAGGATCACCTGTCCTATAGGACGGTCAAGAGCTTGGTAATCTTGGATTCATTACTCATCACTCATCTTCTTTCATTTCATTTGCTCATATCTTTTCCAATTTCATTCAAACTAAAGATAGCTTTTGTTTCAAATCACGATAGGAGGCCGGGAACATCAGATCGTTCTCGGGCTACACGACGGCGATGGAGTGCTACGAGAGGTTGTCGGCAAAGGAGCGAGCCATGATCGAGCGGGGGCCATTTGGCGCCCTAGTGCAGGCTTGGAGGGATATCGCGAAGAGGAAGCTGCGGGCTAACCTCAGCCTGGTCCGCGCTTTCTTGGACCGATTCTAGGATACGACTTCCACTTTTCACATGCCTTTTGGTGAGGTGGGAGTCACGCTGGAGGACTACGGCATGATCTCTGGGCTGCCGTGTGGGACTGAGGTGGTGGAGTGGCCGGAGACTGCCATAAGGTTGGACTCGGCCGAGGCTAGGAGGTTGATCGGCTGAAACTTGGCGCCGAAGGCTGTTACAGTGCCTGATTTGGTGCCTAGTTCTTATGTCCGAGACTACTTTGCGGGGAAGACCCCGGCGCGGGTGGTGATTGACGGGAGGGAGACGGCTCCTCCTCCTCGTACAGCTGAGCAGAGGGCCCGCTTGTGGCTTTGGTGGTTTCTGTCTTCGATCTACCTCGGAGACAAGGGAGAGAGGCTGTCGACGAAGATTCTTCCCTTTCTTTCTTACCTGAGCTCCCTAGGACGTTGGGACTGGGTCACTGCTGGTTTTGCTGTCCTCATCCGCTTCATGAGGGCCATGGTTCGTCTGGAGTTGATGGAGAAGGGGACTTCTCCTGGTGCTGTCGGCCCTGGAGTACTGTTGGAGGTATGAACCTTTATTTGGACTAATAATCACTTCTTTGCCTTATCGAATTACGAAAGATCGTTATTGACTATCTCGTTTCACAGGTGTGGGTGTATTCCAACTTTTCGAGCCTCTCGCCCAAGAGGACAGAGCCGCTGGAGAAGGTCTATCCCGTTGTGAGGGATTGGGTGATGTGTCGTACGAGGAGCAAGCGTTCCTCTCACGGTGTCTACCGGCGGGACGTGAACGCTCTTCAGCTGGACAGCGTGAGCATCTCATTTATATTCGTTTTGCTTCTTTATTTTTTTAACCGATCATAAGAATGATTTCTTGCTCGTCATTTCCCAGTGGGTGCCCAGGCCTTGGGCGGAGTACGCTGGCGCTCCTCCTTTTGTAGCTGAGGTCCTCCAACCTAGGAGCTCGAGCCGGTTGCTGCTGAGGACGTCGATGGGTCCTGTGTGGTATCTGGGCGAGCGCTTGGCTCGTCAGTGCTCTCGGGATGTCTTGACGGTTCCCATCGATCCTCCTAGGACGATGTTCAGGGAGCCTTCTGAGGCTGAGAGGGAGGCTGACTTGGCTGGCGTTGGTGGTGACGCCTTTCTGCTTCCTGGTGAGGATTACTCGGCGTTCCTCTACGGGAGGTTGGCGTACTGGCCGGTCGTGGTAAGTGCTTTATCCTTCTTTATTTTTGATTTTTTGGAGAATATGATGAAAGATCATCGATTAATGGAAATCATTTGACTTTGCAGGAGGTCGAGGCGGCGGGCATCGAGCCCCCAGAGTACCCCGAGACTCTCGAGTACACTGACACGACCGGGAGGACGACGATCTCCGAGCTGCATGACTTTGACGTGGCTGTGACTGATGCTGGCCTGGACGATTGGCAGCATCTGATTCGGAGGGTGAGCCTCTAATTTGTGTGATTTTTGTGTAAGAACACATTTGATTGAGCCTATCCAATTATTGAGAACCTCTTTTTGAAAATGCAGCTTACGCCATCTCGGTTTGTGGCGTTATGGAGGGTAGCCAACCGGCTGCGAGCTACTGCCGTCGAGGCACTTGTCGGCGGTCGAGGTCATCAGGCATGGACCTTTCGTCTACTTCATTTTCTAATTTTTCTTATGATTGCTTGAAATGATTGACATGAGCCAATTTTGTTGTTTGCAGAGGGAGCGTGAGCTGGAGCGAGAGCTGGCCCAGTCTCGGGAGGAGACAGCTCGTTTGCTGAGGGAGCTCGAGGTTCGCGACGCCCAATGTTGTTAGGATCGGGATTCTACTTTGAATCGATGGGGAGGGTGTAACACCCCCATACTCCAAGTGCCTTACCAGGACCACTCAGGTATGGAGACATCACCATCTCGGTTGCCCGAGGTATGATAATCAAATAGACAAAATAGAAACAACCTTTATTATAAGTACTTTAATGAAAAGTTACAATCCTCAAACCAACTGAAAGTACAATACATTATTCCAACTAACTGTTCTCAAATGAAATGTAAATAAAGACTAAACTACAGCGGAAGACTCTATCGTCATGTCGTGGCCATCCCCACTATCCAACCATCTCTATACCCGCTCAATATCTCGCTCACCATCCCGAATGGATCCCCGCAGTTTTACAAAACAACACCGGGTCGACTAATCACACAACCAAAATAGATAATAACAATAAGGCAACAGACAAATGAATCATCACACATACACACAACACCAACTCCCATCATCATCTCAACACTGACTGTCCACTGGACCAGCCCTGCCAGTGGGGGACCGCAGCCGTTCCCACCTAAGCCCCGCTCATCGTACGAGCGATAACCCTGTATCATTAATGTGCACATCCCCTTCCGTGGCGGGTTCCACGAAGGGCGAAACTAGGGCGTGAGATCACTCCCGCAAGTGACCCCACTCAGCCGAGAACGCATCTCGAGAGCCATCAACAAACACAACCACAATCACAATCACAATTACAATCATCATATTCAATCAACTAATTACAGCACATCACCAATATCCCATTATGGGACTAATACTGAGTAGGAAATCCTACCGAAAGCACAACACGCAGACGGTATCTACAAAATTGTCTCAAAACGCCTCTTCTATGAACTCTCCTCCTACCATACAACACATAGATACTACTATTCAATTACTATTCATAAAAACCCCCAATTCCTAAATTAGGGTTTCACTAATATTAACAAAACATTATATAAATTACATTAAAAGCTTACCCTCGACGCAAGGAATCCAACGACACGAACTACGATACGAACTGACCGTCTGAACTCCGGGAATTGTCAAGAACGCGATTAGGAAGAAGAACCAGTTGCTTTCTCTCTTAAACAGGTTTTAGGTTTTGTAAAAAGTGATTTAGAACAATGCCGAATATGTTTATATACCTTAATCGCGTAATTAACAAAACCCGAGAAAACTCCCCCGTAAAACCGGACACTCGATCGAGTACCCAAGGTACTCGATCGAGTACTTCTACTCGATCGAGTGCCCCAACTACTCGATCGAGTGCCCAACAGTCGAAACTATTTATCTTCGCAACTTGCCCTTACTCGACAGAGTAAGGGCTACTCGATAGAGTACCCCCAAGACATATAAATACGGAGTATTACAGTCTTCCCTCCTTAAAAAGAACTTCGTCCCCGAAGTTCAACCCATACATAAAAACAAACATGCTAACTCGATCAAGACACAACAACGTAACTAAGAACTCGAAACAAAACTCCAACCCAAACATGAACTCGTAACACCAACTCCACTAACTATTCCTACCTCCACAACATGGCTCACGATATCGTATCAACTCCACATATATATATCTCTCACGACACCAACTCCATACATAACCAACTACCATCCTCTAACGCTGCTAGCTCCATAATATCATCCACTATCAAATCCAAAATCTAGACACTCATAGACATCAAACGGGATGTTACATTCTACCACCCTTAAAAGGAACTTCGTCCTCGAAGTTTACTCACACTCATAATCTCATCATCCAACTGTCAACACTATCGAAGTATTCTCGCATTCCTAACATCAAACTACTACAAGTACGTCCGTGACCTTTTAACACTATCAACCACAACATATACAAATCCATATCTTATGCTACACCAACACTCTACTTTCAAATATACTACCATATGCACACCCATCAAAATCTCTTTTATCACATCCTACTCCTCTTAAGATAAATGTTACGTCCTCGTAACTCACTAATACTAAATACTAGATACATCTCATTACTCTCTTTACCACCACATGTGTAAGATAACCGTTTATAAACCAAACACTTACCATGCATATATCCAAGGCTCTCTTACTTAAACATTCCTCATAACTCCACTCATTTGGCATACCACCTAACCTATACCATAAAACTCGTAGCAAAATCACCATACTAACTCTCCATTATTTCTGCAAAACAACATACCTCTCTATGTAAGGCACTTATCTCCCAGAAGCATAACTCACGATCCACACTCGTTACGTGCACTCATTCCAGATCCTCAAGTTCTTTCCTTCATTACCGCAAAACTCATACATAACTTAATGTGACACTAATTCCCTCAACACCCTACACTCACTGTCCCAACAAAAGATTATGAACTACCGGCCGCTTTAAGATCATTACAACACATGTTCCACGAATCATTTCCCATTACCATGTCTACTAAAGCCTTATCTAGAACAAGATCAAAATTACTGTAACAACCTCTCACAACCGTCTCCCATCAATAGAACATCACTATACGTGACAACAACGAAAACATATTCAACTCTATTTCATATCATACTCTACCTCATTCTTAACTTAACCTGGTAAAGAAAACATCAATAAGCAAGACAACTGTCTACATGTTCAACCAAAACTCACAAAGAACAACAGCAAACAAAACAACAATCTATGTATAACTGGTATGCACTTTCGAAAACTCGTATCATAATCATCCCGCCTACTCCACCACAACCGGTGACGGCATCACAACACCGCCACCAACAGCCACACCGTAGTGCGAAAATACCCGCATCACAATACTAAATATCGTGCCCGGATCACCACCCGAGGCACCACAACCACATCGATAGACATCACAACTACATACAATTCCATAAATACTGACTCGAAAATAACCTTTTGGACAAGAAAACTTACTCAAATCCACTTTACTCAATCACAACGCAACATATTATATGAATAAACAGATAAGCATCTCATGAACATCATCTCTACCATTTCACGGAATCCACATGTGTTATTAATACACATAAAATTATAACTAGCCATGTCAAATTAATCAAATTATTACCTTTTTGGATATCATTCAATTAAATTACCGTGTCCAACATATATATTACAGAACATTCATAAAACAACTTTATAATATCACACCATACCACTTCTTGTGAGGTCAGAACCTCACACAAACATTTACACATATCATAGACCCGTAATCACAACCAACTAGTCAATCCTGACCACGTAAGTTACCACTCGATAAAGGTTACCTGTCGCCCGAGTTTAACTCATATGCCCCTCATAATACATTTTCCCGTTCGCATAACCATCACTTCATGCCAAGTATAACCATACCATTAATATTCAATCACTAGCGCTCGCCTTCTATAACCACATCTTATACTTCCTTACAAACATTCATATCAATCCGGCCTTTACAAAATCAACCTCTCTAGGACTGTTGTCTTTCTTATCTATCATCACCCTTAACCACTAGTGACAACACCACAATACCACCACTGCTCGTATATCAAACCTCTTACACTCATATCAAAATAACACGGTTTTTCTCCTATCTTTGGTTAACATCCCAAATAACGAACATCAAACCCATCAACAAAATTACCTCAACATTATTCCCAATACTATCTTATTTGTATTGTCATCCAACTCTCCACCAAATATCTCATATCGTGCCAATACTCCACCAACTTCTTACTCCCTTAATTCCCCGAAACTCATTATCAATCAAGTTGTCCTGAAACTCCTATATAACCTTTAGCTAACATCCTCGTGACACTATCACACATTTCAATGATTCTTTACCTTTATATCACATAACTCCGGTGAATATTTTCCTCAGCTTACTTTTATCCTTCTTTTCTCTTTACACTCAATAATACCAATTAATAGTTCAACTCCTTATTCCTTCTAGCTAACTCTTTAGAAATCCAGTTACCCCCTCGTTGCTCCAAAACTCAAATTCCATTACTTTCTACCGACATCATCCCACTCTTTCTTACCATGGACCTTCTCTTATTATGCTATCACTCACACTTGCCACTAATCTATCCATAGAATCAACGTTTAATGTTCAAACAATTGCATCTCCCTTTTTACATCTCTGGAAATCATAATTCATTTAATACCGTTAATTGCCCAAGGAAATCCCACAGCTGTTTCATCTCTTAATAAACCAAATCTCCCAAACTCACTCACTGTGTATAAATCTACCTCGCGACATGTCTCCATAAAGTTCACTGTTTACCACTCTTCTCAACCCCCTTCAAAACGAACTTTCACTACATATAATCTTGACTCACACGATTCCTAACCATCTCTCTCCATAATTCTTTACACATCTCAAGCTGCCACTATCCACATCCTTACTTCCAATCTTTTTATTCTCACGTTCCTTAGACTCACATCATCCTTTGCCCATTTTCACTTACTTTTACATCACTCAATTTCGCGAATAATTCACTCACCACGCCTCACAAAAACTTGCACCATGCCTCAATCACTCATCAACATTCTTTTTCTTTTTCCACTTCTCAGCACAACCACATATAGTTCATCTCCTCCCACCAAACTCATACTCACTAAGAGGTGCCACTCACCACCCCATAGGATTGGGTAACTTACGAATCAAGACCAACTTACATGTAAAACAATGCATAAAGAAGCAAAATAACCACTTTGAATTAAACATAATATGCAACGAAGTCAAAAGATAAGCATATGACCCAAAACAGGGGTCACTAGATCGAGTACAGGCCACTCGATCGAGTAAGGGACTTACTCGATCGAGTAGGTCAAGATCAGAAGCACGTAAAACAAATCACCAGGGCTACTCGATCGAGTAACTGAGGTACTCGATCGAGTGCCCCTTACTCGATCGAGTACCAAGGATACTCGATCGAGTACCCTAATTCTCAAAACTGTCCAGTTTTCGTAAAACAGTCATAACTCACTCATTACTTGGTCAATTTGGGCGTGTGACCTATCGTTAGAATCGTAAAAGGACAAGCTATCATCTCCAATTGGAATCACATCAAAATTATTTATGCATCTCAAGTTATAACAGTTTAAAGACAACCTCTTTATAAACGAAAAACACAACTATTGATTTTTACTTCCCAAACGACTTAAACAACAACCAAGCAAACAAAACCAGTCCAAAACTCATAAAACCAGTATTCGTAATCATATGTTACTATTTTCAAAAATCAAGCAACAACATTCATCATGCACATAGGTTATTTAACTTGTCAATCACGATTTACCCACATAAACATGCTCCACCCATGAATTTCATATTCTTATGCAATTACTTACTTAATCTCTTCCAACTAATTCATCAATTACAGCTACACACTTCTTACAACATATACCCATGAACAATTGTGGACAAGTACATAAACTTATCATACAACTCTATGCAGACAAAATATACGTATACAACACAACATTTCTATTCACATGTTATTATTATGTCACATTATGAATCATCCATCATGTTTCTCATTCCAACCACAGTTCTATATATCTCATCAACAAGTTTCCTCATATCACCATTTTTTTTCACATGCTCAACTTTCTACTTCAACATCCAACAATTAACACATTCCATCACATTCATAAACCAGTTAACCAAACACACATACGACTCGACAAACACTTTCCCATGTGACCGGTTCAAAGTTGTAGGGCGACCCCTTGCGACTTTAGGACGTCTCCCAAGCCTTTGCACTAGCTCCTACAACTTTTACCCCGGGTTCATTTTAATTGACTCCCTATGTTCATTAAGTTCATTGGTTACAGGTTTCAGGATCGTCGCTCTGATACCATTTGTAACACCCCCATACTCCAAGTGCCTTACCAGGACCACTCAGGTATGGAGACATCACCATCTCGGTTGCCCGAGGTATGATAATCAAATAGACAAAATAGAAACAACCTTTATTATAAGTACTTTAATGAAAAGTTACAATCCTCAAACCAACTGAAAGTACAATACATTATTCCAACTAACTGTTCTCAAATGAAATGTAAATAAAGACTAAACTACAGCGGAAGACTCTATCGTCATGTCGTGGCCATCCCCAGCTATCCAGTACCATCTCTATACCGCTCAATATCTGCTCACCATCCCGAATGGATCCCCGCAGTTTTACAAAACAACACCGGTCGTACTAATCACACAACCAAAATAGATAATAACAATAAGGCAACAGACAAAACCGAATCACACACATACACACAACACCAACTCCCATCATCATCTCAACACCGATCCGTCCACTGGACCACCGCCGATGGGGGACCGCAGCCGTTCCCACCTAAGCCCCGCTCATCGTACGAGCGATAACCCTGTATCATTAATGTGCACATCCCCTTCCGTGGCGGGTTCCACGAAGGGCGAAACTAGGGCGTGAGATCACTCCCGCAAGTGACCCCACTCAGCCGAGAACGCATCTCGAGAGCCATCAACAAACACAACCACAATCACAATCACAATTACAATCATCATATTCAATCAACTAATTACAGCACATCACCAATATCCCATTATGGGACTAATACTGAGTAGGAAATCCTACCTGGAAAGCACAACACGCAGACGGTATCTACAGCTGTCTCAAAACGCCTCTTCTATGAACTCTCCTCCTACCATACAACACATAGATACTACTATTCAATTACTATTCATAAAAACCCCCAATTCCTAAATTAGGGTTTCACTAATATTAACAAAACATTATATAAATTACATTAAAAGCTTACCCTCGACGCAAGGAATCCAACGACACGAACTACGATACGAACTGACCGTCTGAACTCCGGGAATTGTCAAGAACGCGATTAGGAAGAAGAACCAGTTGCTTTCTCTCTTAAACAGGTTTTAGGTTTTGTAAAAAGTGATTTAGAACAATGCCGAATATGTTTATATACCTTAATCGCGTAATTAACAAAACCCGAGAAAACTCCCCCGTAAAACCGGACACTCGATCGAGTACCCAAGGTACTCGATCGAGTACCTACTCGATCGAGTGCCCCACTACTCGATCGAGTGCCCAACAGGTCAGAAACTATTTATCTTCGCAACTTGCCCTTACTCGACAGAGTAAGGGCTACTCGATAGAGTACCCCCAAGACATATAAATACGGAGTATTACAGAGGGTAGGATCGAATCGGTAGAATCGGATCGTAGAATCGTAAGATTCTACAAATTCACTAAATATAGTTTTTTATTTGGTAAAAATATATAATTGAAGAGCAAAACACTTATTTATACATAAAATATTGATAATTAATAAGTTAAGTATCATTTCTTGAACATGTTTCTACAAATTACATGAAATTTGGATTTTACGATGTTATTATATAAAAATATATTTTAATATGTTTACTATGGAGTCGGATCGTAGGATCGTAAGATCGTAGAATTGTATTATGATCCTACCTCTAGAAAATTTCGAATAGATAGGATCGTAAGATTCTATAAACATGATAGAATCGTAGGATCCGGGATCGGTCAAGCATTTTTGGATCGTAAAATCGTAGAATCATAGGATCGAATCGGGATTCTGACAACAATGGCGACGCCGAGGTTGCTGTTCTCGAGGCGAGGGTTGCGGAGTTAGGCGGCGACCGGCAGTAGTTTTGTTTTGTTGTTTGTTTGTTGTTGGCTGTATCTTGCACATTTGTACATTTTAGGACCTACATTTTGGATTTTTTGGATTTTGATTGGGGCTCGAGCTCCCAGTTTGTTGTATATGTCCCTCTTTTGGTTGTATATACGATGGCCTGAGTGCCTTTGCTGCTGGGTTCCGTTGTTTGTACCTGCAGGTTAGCTTTGAACAGGTTTGGTAGATGACGGTTTACGCCGTCATGCTGCCGAAATTTACATAGAAATTCACGTAAAACATACATTTGTATATATGGCCTAAATTAGCGCAAAACGAATGACTCAAAAGTGCAAAAAAATGCAAAAAATGCAAAAAAAAATTGCCGGAAATGACCGGACGGTAGGGAGGGTTACCCCCAAAAAAATGAAAAAAATAGAAATCTATAAGTTAGACATGTAATGTAGGACGGGAGTGGAATGATTCTCCAAAAAGAAGGAAATAAAAAGAAATATATAAGTTTGAAATAACTTACATTAAATTGGATAAATGATTCCTAAAAAAGAAGAAAATTGAAAGAAATATATGTGTGGTAAAATGACGAAAATGCTGATATTGCCTCGAAATGCGTGCCCACGGAATTAGGAAACATGGACTATGGTAATTTTGACGTATTTACCAAAATAATAACCCGTATGAATAGGAAATTATTCGCCAAGGAATTTAGGAAAGATCCAACGCGGAAAATCACAGAGACATTGCTGAGGAAGAGGCGCATCAGGAGCTGCGTTCCTTTGAAGAGGCGCAACAGGTGCTGCGCCTGTTCCCCGGTGTATCCGTCCTGGCGGATTTTAGGAAACAGATTTTAGTATAAATAGAAACGTCGATAGAGTTTTTGTTCACACAATTCTTCCATCTCTTCCTTCGTCTTATTACATAAAATTCTCAAAATAATCATTCATCATGAATACTTTAGAGATTCGTCTAAAAGAGTGGACCAACGAGTTTTCCAACGTGGAGAAACACGACATGGGTGCTTATAATCTTGGATCATTGTTGAGTTTGAAGCTTATCAAGGTGGTCAAACCATTCCTAGATGCTTGTCTTGATTATTGGGACCCGAATTATCACGTTTTTGCTTTCCCCGGAGGTGACATTTGCCCATTTCCTGAAGAAATTGCTGCGATCGGTGGGTGGGACCCAGAACACTTGCCTTCTATTCCTTCTACTTCACAAAGTTATAAGAAAAAATTTAGAGACCTGCTTGGATTGACAAGAATTGAGGTGGACCGTCTAGTGACCTCGAAGGAGTGCGAATGTTGGACTTTATTGACCGATTCATTAACAAGGCCGACCCCACCATCTCTTATGTTGCTAGGCGAAGGGCATTCGGATTTTGCTTGTTACATGTATATGTCCTTCAAGGGCATGTTGATGAGGATTTGAGAGGTGATCGCCGTCTCCTGGGCCTAGTTGAGCAAATGGAACTGCGCAGGAGCCCAGCCTGTCTATGCTTAGGAGAGATCCTATTGGGTTTGGATAACAGGAAAGCCAATCGTGACCTATCTTATTTGGGAAGTCCCATTATTTTGCAGGTAAAAGAACACTTTTCTCTTTCTTCTTCTTTTTTTTCGTTTCTTCTTTTTTCTTTTTTTTCTTTTTTGTTTGTTTTTTTTTCTTTTTGTTTGTTCTAATACCCGCTTTTGGTAGGTCTGGCTTATGGAGCGTCTTCGATTGATCGAGCCCCCAGTTCATGTTCCTTCTTATCATGCTCGCTCAATTGCAATGAGGACCAGGCTTTACATGGTGGACTTCACTCGAGTCTGCAATTATTGGGGAAACAAATTGAAGAGTGATGATGGCCCTTTGATTAGATGGATTGTACCATGGTGGCATCTCAAATCTGTCACTGGAGTATCTTCCTTGGATCCTACCCGATCTGTTCGCATTCCTGGCTTGGAATTCATGGTATGCATCTTCCCGGAGAGGCTGATGAGGCAGGTTGGATTGAAGCAAACAATCCCAAAGCTTGACACTGTCCCGCAGACTGACGTGGCGCTTACTACTGAGAGTCGAAGGGAGTGGGCCATTAAATGGGCTCAAAGAAACGTATGGTTCTTGAACTCTTCCGTTAGTGCCTTATGGGTGTCGGACTCCTATCTGCGGTGGAGGAAAGCTACTACTCCGGAAGAGCGTGAGAGAATGAGGAGGCGCGAGCCTGTTGACTACAAGGTGCGCGAGGTGGAAAAGGAGAAAGAGAAGCATCTGACTGAGGGAGAGGAAGAAGCCGGGTTTCGAGGTGTTCATCCTTCGAAGAAACCGAAGACCTCTCCTGTCGTGGATAAAGTGATTGACAAGAATGGGAAGGCTAGACCGCGAGAAAGACCTTTGGTGATTAGGTCCGAAGTGGCGCAGGAGCGTCCGGCTCGAGGTCGTGACAAGAAATATGACAAAAATGACTGATACGTCTGTCGTGTACCTATAAAAAATAAACTAACTAGACTAACTATATAGCTAGGGGAGTCAGGTCGATCTCCTCAGGGAGGCAAGATATCTGTAGAAGTCCGTCTATTTGGTCACAAATGGGGGGGGGCGGTTGTTTAAATTGTTTTCTAAACTAAAGGTTTAAAGGAAGAGAAGTAGAGAAAAGAGCAGTAAAAGCAGGAAATAGAATTAAACTATCAGATAGAGAAGGGTCATGTTAGGAATTCGGTTCACTACGGTAGTTCAGTGACTCAACTGTAAACAACTTAGAAGAATTAATGCAAGACGGGTATTGAAAGGTCCTTTCGGTCCACTTTCTATCCTAAATTACCACTAATTTAACTTTCGTCCTCGTCAGGGTAGTCTACTGTTCATAGCAGGCCTATTTAGTCCAATCTTTCGATCTAGGATTAATTTTAGCCAGATTAAAGGGATGACTCAGAAGCGTGCACTCAACTAAGTCGGTAAAAATATAGTTAAATTGCTATGGTGACAGAGTCTCGCAATTAACGCATCTAAACTGTTTACTACATCGTCACATTTCCACCGTAGATCCCCTAATCCCAACATGAAAAAGATTTAGCTACTCATATTGCTATTAATACTATCAAAACTAACAGCAGATAAATAACCAGCATTCAACATATTAAAACGATGATTAAATTGCATAAAAAGTAAATTAGGGTAAAAAGTAAATAAAGCAAGACGAAGAATTAAAGCAAATGAAATGAAGTTTATTATTAAGAAAGGAGAAAAAGATTACAATCGTGCAAATCCGGCGTAAAGAACAATCAAATCCGAGCGAAATAAATCCCAAAATAAAGTTACAGTGAAGGAGAAAATAGTACGTAGTCTTGAATGATAGATAAACTTTGATCGTCCGAAAATTAGCTCCTAATAACCTAGTAACGTAATGCTTAAATAGAAAAACAACTAAGTCCATAAGCTAAAATTAATTCACGGGCTAATTAAAGGCCACGCCAGCAGAAACCACTCGATCGAGTAGAATAAGACCACTCGATCGAGCAAAACTCCATAAAATCTACTCGATCGAGTAGAATAGTTACTCGATCGAGTAGCCCCTCTTTACAGCACTTCTGGATCGAGTAGAAAAGCACTCGATCGACCAACCAAGGATGTAGAAACCACTCGATCGACTAACAAAACCACTCGATCGAGTCTTCTGTCTTCAATTCAGCTCAAATCCATGTCTGACTGCCTCGTAAACCGTGCCTTCACGCTTCCCAATGCAGTATCTTACTCAGGAAAATCCCCTCTCCTCTAAATGCATGCAAAAAGGACGAAAAATGGTACGATTCCACTACTTTCGCGTTCATTTCTACAAAATGGACAAAACGAACTAAAGTAGCCAATTTGGGGCATAATGCAATATAAATAGTACAAAAGTACACAATAATACGTGCTAAAATAGGCTAAAAAAGACTATATAAAATGCACGTATCAAATCTCCCCAAACCGAACCTTTACTCGTCCTCGAGTAAACTAAAATGCAACTAATGAAACGGAAATGATAACTCAGAGCTAGCTTAACTTGTCTACTTGAACCAATTTAATGCAACAAAAACTAACAGTTATAGCTAAGCAGTCAATACGCAAACGAGTTATAAGTCATTTTCGAAATATAGCCAACCTATCGACCTTGCAAGACCAACAAAATCGGACTCTCTTGTGGTCACTCTTCTCTCATGAAGCAAAGGGTGAATGTTATATGTAAAAGAGAGAAGAAAAGACAGTCACTCACCTAACTGCGACCTACATAGCATGCATGCAACAAAAATGAAAGACAATTCAAGTACTAATGCACACACTCCAACCAATAATGTCCGTCACAGCCGAGGGCTTACAAATAATATGGGAATAGTGAGGTTCAGGTGAGAAAAGGCAAAACAAGTTATGGTAATGTGGAGGTAAAAGCGTCAAGCTAGTTCCTAAACAGGAACATATAAGACCGTCCGAATCTCAAATGACTGAAAAATAGAATACAAGTGCCCTTCATTTGGCACACAGCTCACTAAACTCAAACACAATCTCCTCAAAAATATGGAATAAGAATGGAGGAGTTAGACGGTCACAAACTTTCCTTTTTTAAACACCGTCTAAATGAATCAAAACAAACAAATGAAACTCTTTTTTTTCTTTTTTTTCTTTTTCTATCACTGTACACGTGAATTCTTTTTTTTTCATTTTTTTTTCTTCTTTCCACGTTTTTTTTTTCTTTTTCAATTCTTTTTTTTTTCTTTTCTCCTTCCTTTATTTTCACCAACTCCATACAAAAAGATACGGGCCAAACTGCAGACGGAAAATCGTACCACAAAATACATACTAAACTAGCTTGACTAGGCAGGCTTAATTTGGGATGTAGCTAATGGGTCAAAAAGGCAAGTTTTGGCTTATGTGGAGCTAAATGGGTGAAAAATATAAGGAAAGGGGAAAATTGCAAGCACCTCTCTGCATGTGACACCAACCACAAACCCGAATGTGTGCATTTGACAAGAAATTGAATGTCATAAAAGTGCAAAAATGATGAACATGCTATGCAAGGAGTACTACTCTCAATTCCTAATGAACCGGTCATAAATATCACCAGTTATGGGCTCTAAAACTCAGAATTTATAGAGTAGTTTGCCAATTTATCAGGTCAATTCTAAACAGTCAGCTATATTTGAACAGAAACTCGTAGACTATGCGTATGAAAAAGCTAATAACTATCAACAGAAGTACAAGGCTCAAGTAAAATGACAAGTTATAGTGCAGTTTCATCACGGAAATCTACCGTTCCGACTCAACCTATATGCAAAAATAAACGTGAATATTTTTGAATTTTTGAAATTTTCTAATTTTTTTTTTTTATTTTTGAAGTTTTTAATGAAATAAATAAACAATGCAAGCTGAAATAAATAAACGTGAATGCAAAACAAATGCAAATGCAGACTCAAAAGGAAGCAATACCCTCCCCAAACCAAAACGGACAACGCCCTCGTTGTCCTCCAACATACACCAGCAGATATATACAGGGGAACGGGAATATACAACCAATAAAGAATAAAAACAATAAAATAAAAAGGAGACAAAAATAAAAGAGTAAGATATACATACAAAACACGAACTTCCCCAAACCAAATTTAAAACCGGGAAGTGAGTAGACCAGTAGCTACTCATCAGCCTCCTCGTCACGGATGTCCTCCACCCTGAACTCCGGATCCTCCTCCTCCTCTCTCCTACTCCTCTGCTCAGCTCGAGCTCTCTCCGCTGCCACCGCTGGGTCCTCGTCCTCCTCAGCAGACTCCGGGTACCCCTCAGCTGGGTACCGGTAAAAAGAAGGGTATGGCCAACCCTCTGGGATCGGACGGTGTCGCCTCAAGTGGTACTCGTATAAAGGGTGCAAAGTAAGAGCTAAGTCCCTCTCCATACAAGCCTGTCGCTCTGCAATCTCAAGCAACAAACCGTCACGGCACCCTTGGTCCATGACCGCGGATGCCACAAAGGGTGGAGGTGGTACGAAAGTGTCCGGAAAAACCGGCTGTGGTTGCGTCTGGTCGGTGGGTGCATGAGTAGGAGTAGGGGTCGGGATGGGAGTAGCCGTGGAAGGCTGGGCACTCCCGGAAGGTGTAGACCCCTCTCCAGTCTCAAGTCTACGCCGCTTCTTGGCGGCGGGTAAAGTGGGAGGTGGCCGGAGTGGAAGGTGGTAGTCCGGTGGAGGTGGCAGTCGATCGCCCCTAGCGACAGTAGGCGAAGGGGCTAGACGGGGGAGAGTGTCACAAGGTAGGTCCACAGACAAGGAACCGTCTATCTTCCATGTCCCGGTAGTCGTGGTCGGCCAATGCTTAGAGAAAGCATGGCATCCAGACTCAGATACCTCTCTCCCTCGAGGTACCGCAAGTCACGAGGCCAGATAGGGAAAAGGAACGGGCAAGAATGGTGGCAATGCCACCGCAGTAATAGATCTCGTCTCCTTCACCCCGGGCACGAAAGTCTTGGGCGGTCGGATAGGCAATGTTGAGGGTAAAAGGACCCTCACAGTAAATGTTCAGGTAACCGCCCAAGATGGAGAGCTCGGTGTTGGTGATGTTGTTCGGCTCCTTTCGGCCAAAAATGGTGCTCCCCATCAATCTAAGAAAGTAACGGGCATGGGGAAGGTGGACCTGTGCGAGCTTTCGCTCGGGAAAGGTGGTCTGGGCCAAGGTCCGCCAAAGCTGAAAAATGACCCTCCTAGGGGCGGTAACGTCGCCCGTAGAGGAAAGGCCAAGTCTGCGACCAAACTCCTCCAAAGTCATCGGAAAAGTCAGGTTGAACAACCGGAATGACACATAAGAACTAGTAGGGGCAGCATCGTGTGCCCCGGAGGAGAAGGCGAAGGAGCTCAGGAACTCAAGGCTCAGCTCCAGAAAAGTACGGCCACTAATAGTGATGAGTCCGACCATCCCCGTGCCCCGTAGAAGCTCACAAACTGACTCGTAGATGTCGAGTCTCTCAAGTGCCGGTTTATCTAAAAACCAGGAAGGTACAAACTCACAGCCTAGGAGGTGATAAAACCTCTTACGGTGTACACCGTTAATAAAAATTACCTGCGGGTAGTCTGGGTGAGAGTCGAAGGAGTTATCCCCTCGAACAGTGACCGTGCCAGAAGGAGAAGCAGCTGAAGTGGAGGGAGCGGCAGAAGTAGAGGTAGCAGGAGCTGGTGTAGAACGGGAACGTCCACGACCTCGGCCCCGGCCTCTAGAACCCGAAGTAGAAGCCCGTCCAGTGACGGTGCGAGGAACTAGGGCCGCTCTAAAGGCAAACAGAATCGCTCGGGTGAGTCTCGCCACGATGTGCTCACTTTGTGGGGAGTAGAGGTTCTTGTTCTTTGTGACCACCACTGACGAAGAAAGACTAGCAGCAGTGCTAGCAGTGGTGGTGGCTGTAACTGAAGTGGTAGCCGAAACGGAGCTAGCAGCAGTGCTAGCTGGCGTAAAAACTGTACCGGCAGCAGAGACTAAGAACACAGGGGTTGCGGTACTAACAGAAGTGGAGGCGGTGGTAACAGCAGGGACCACCGTCTCCGTCAGGGATGGACTAGAAGTCTAGCTAGTAGAGGGTAGTGAGCTAGAATCCATCCTGTATACCAAGGGCAGGGGAATTTGATAAGAAAGAGCATGAAAACAGTATGACAATCAGCATGGTAACAGCATGACAATTCCCCTACCAGTCGAAAAATTCAACTTACAGCACAAAATTCCCAACTTCCTCAAAAATTTCGAATGGAAACATGTAAACAGCGATAGGGAAAGGGTAGTAGGCATCTATGGCATGAAATTAAGCAACAATCGAAGCAATTTAGCAAGTGACCAGCAAAGACCAAGCTTACAGTCGAAAATTTCGACCGTACTGAACCCGTATCACATATTTCTCGCAAAGATTCGAAATTAAACATGTAAAAGCAATGAGGCATGGGAAATGATCATCAAGCAAGATCAATGGGGCAAGCAATGAGAGTTAAAATTGAAAAACTCGACTAAACAATGAATTTCGAAACCCTAACCTAATTCACCTCATAAGGATGCAAAATTAGTGAAATTAAAATGCAAAGAGGTGTAGGGGATACTTACTTGATGGGAATGAACCTACAAATTGAAATTAATCTTCAAATAACAATCAAAATTGGCGATTTTTTTTCAAAAACCGCAAACCCTAATCCCGCTAATAGACCGTGTAAAACAACACAAATCAAGAGGAAAGTTGAGGGCTTTTGATGATTAATTAACAAGTAACAAATTGTAGGTGACGGATTTGGTAGAAGGGCAAGAAAAAAGTGGGATTTGGGGGTGTTTTTAGTCGCAAATAGGAAGGTATGTCGAAAAATTGGGGGAGAATGAAATTAGAATCAAAAGTAAAGGAGTTAAAGGAAACTCCCTGCGTGTCGATTCCCATTTTAATCGATCGAGTGTTTTAGAACTGCTCGATCGAGCACTTTAATAATCCATCTACTCGATCGAGTAAAAATGTACTCGATCGAGAACTCCCCATTTTTGCTTTGCTCGATCGACTGGTATGACATTACTCGATCGAATAGAATCCACTCGATCGAGTACAAAAAGTACTCGATCGAGTTCTTTTTCTCGGGTAAGCTCCTGAATTCGTCATTTTTCCTTTAAATTTGCGTAAAAATTCCCCAAACCTGCATAAAAACATTTGTACAAATATCCCAAAATACCAAATACGCAAAGTAACAGTCTATAGTCTTTATCTACGCTAAAAATTGTCTAAATTCTAATTGTCCTAATTAAAAGCATTAAAAGAAATTCAACGGAAATTCAAAAATTGTTTATACAAGTTGGTACACGGGGCATTTCCCCGCTCACTTCCCAAAGCAATTCAGTAGCACCTCGGAGGGCTCCTGACTGAAAGACGTCACCTCAGCAACATTGATCGTCCTCTTCAGCTTCCATGAGCTTGAACTTGAATTATTCGGAGGAGAATAGTTCACATCCACATATGCGCGAACTTTTCTCACCCTTCCTCCTTCCTTACCGGCTGTAACACTGTCACTCCCAACTTGACTGTCATTAATTGCACAATGCCCTTTGACAGCTCCTTCATTGTCTTCATCTGTACCTGCAGTAAGGAAAACTGACGAACTTTCCTCCTTTTTTCTCTCAATCTGAGGCGGAGGGGTAACAATAGCAGCACAATGCTCCAAATTTTCATTTGGAGTGTCAATAATAAGGTCAATAGAAGAGAGGGCATTGCAAGGCTGAGCTTGCATGGGAGCCCTCTGGAACTTGGACTGATGGAATATCAGCTCCTCGTCCCCAACCTGAAAAGTTAATGTCTTGCCCCCGACGTCTATTACTGCACGGGCAGTAGATAAAAATGGTCTCCCTAAAATAATAGGGGTATGTGCATCTTCGGGGATGTCAAATACAACGAAGTCAACGGGAATAAAGAACCTCCCGACCTTGACAGGTACGTCTTCTATTACACCTAGTGGCCGTGATATACTACGGTCGGCCATCTGGACAGTCATGTTGGTGCAATTAAACTTTGTCAAACCAAGTCTGTTAGCTAGAGACAACGGTAAGACACTCACGCTAGCGCCTAGATCGCATAACGCTTTATCAATCAAATGGGTACCGATATGACACGGAATCGAAAAACTACCCGGATCTGACTGTTTGGGAGGTAACTTATTCTGAACTAGGGCCGTCCCTACCTCAGTCAAGGCTACCGTCTCATTATCACTAATATGCCTCTTACGCGATAAAATTTCTTTCATAAATTTAAGGTAAGAGGGTACCGTGTCGTCGAGCTTCGGCGAATGGCACAGTGACCTGCAAGCTTCTCAGGATCTCGGCAAATTTGCCAAATTGTTGATTAGCTTTAGTATTCTGCAGACGCCTCGGGAAGGGACCGTGATGAGTATCTCGAGTCCCTTGTTTCTCTCTTCCAACGTGTCAGCCGGATCAAGCTCTATATCCTTTGGACGCTTCTTTCCTCTCGAACGGGGTCTTTTAGGTGATTTCTCACTCAATCGAGCACTAGCAGGCTCTCGATCAAGCTGTCCGTCGTCCATACTACTCGATCGACCAAAATTCCCATTCGATCGAGTAGTTTCTGCAATAGCATCACTCGATCGAGTAGAAAATTCACTCGATCGAGCAGTCGCCTTTTCCTGTTCACTCGATCGAGTAGAAATTCCACTCGATCGAGTACTTTCTTCAGCAAATCTACTCGATCGACCTCCAGAAACTAGTCGATCGAGTACTTTCTTAGCCGTCAGCTCATTTCCTTTAATAATTGGCAACCTACATCATATTTTCTGAGCTTTAGAGCCCATAACTGGTGACATTCATGACCAGTTCATCTAGGAATGTGAGTAGTACTCCTTATGAGACATGTTTCCTTAATTTGCATGATTATGAACTTGATCTACTTAATGCCTGTATGCATTCGGTTTGTGGTTTGTCGACACATGTGGTAGAGGTCTCCTTTTCTCATTTTGCCCATAAGCTCCACACTGCCAAAAATATCCTTTTTGTCCCATTTGCTACATACTACATACACCTACCTCCACAAGCTAGTAGTCTGGTTTCTGGGATTGTTACTCATTTTTGGTGGCATTTGCTCTTTTGAGATGAAGTTGGGAAAATGAAAAGAAGGAAGAAAAGAAGAAATGAAAAAAAATTATTCGAAAAAGAAATGAAAAAGAGAAAAACGTCCTGTACTGTTCAGAGCAGTCGATCGACTGCTCATTTAGGTCGATCGACTGATGTTCGTGAAAGAAAAAGGAAAAAAAAAAAAAGAAAAAAATCAATTCGCATGATTTAATCCTTATCTTTTGGCGATTTTTGCTCCCAGGTTCCATTTATTTCCTATGGGGAGTTTTATTGATTTAATAGTTGGGAGATTGTGAGATTTGTGCTTGCTATAGCACCGTTTAGTTGATTATGAGCAAGAAGTTGGATGTTGCCATATGGTTTCGTTTTGGTGCTAGCTTGATCACCTGTACCTCCACTTCACCATAAAATGTTTTGCCTCTTCTTACCCATACCTCACATTTCCATATATATACCTCGGCATGTGTCTTTGGTCATCTGTTGGTTGGAATGCGTATGTACGGTCGTAGAGATCATTTTCATATTTTATTGCTGGCATGTTTTCATAGGTCGTAGTTAGGTGAGAGTCTTTACAAAATGAATTCTTTCTATCTTACATATATATCACCCGTGCTCACTTGAGTGATTCGAGCGACCCGCGAGAGTCCATTTGATAAGTCTCTACAACAATCTGCGGTTGCTTTTTGACGACTTTATAATTCGTTTGCATGATTCACATTTCTAATCGATTGTTGGTTGTGCATTAAATTGGCTTAGGTTTTACTTATTGCATTTCGCTCTGAGATTGAACTCGTTCCCTTAGGTCATTAGATCGAGTCTAGTTCTTGCTTGGGGACAAGCAAGGTTTGGTTTGGGGAGATTTGATGCGTGTCATTTATATGATGTTTTACATCTCTTTTTACACGCATTTCAGAGCTCATTTGTTTAGTTTATGCTACATTTCTCCCTATTTCCGTCTACTTCCGTATTTTGTACTTTATTGCGAAAATGTGAAGAATTCGACGGAAATCAAGCCAAATCTGTCCCGAGTAAGTGCATTGCAAATGACGTAAAGGAGTTGCTTAAGGAACGAGCTTGGTGCGCAATCCAAGGCCCGAAAGACAAGTCCACGAGTTAAAAGAAGTCAAGTAGCGAGCTAGCGATCGACCGACCAACCTAGTCGATCGATCGACCAAGGCTCGGTTTCGAAGCCATCATTATTCTTTGAGGAGCAATGATCGATCGACGATCGAGCGATCGATCGACCAGATTTCGATTCCAGATTTTAATTAAAAGATTGAGAAACTCAAGGCCCGTGAAGTTTAGGTTTTAGGAAATAATTGTTGCGTTGGTTTCTATATAACGTAACCTAAGAACATCAGAATAGGCATCAAGCTTTATATCAATTTTTACTTAAGTTTTCATAAAGTAATACTTAGTTTTAGTTTGTTCGGATAATTAGGGTTTGCTATATCGATTCTTGCTTTGGAATTCTGCCTTGTTCCTAATCTTTCCTCTGAATTTTCGGTATTCATTCTGCCCTAATCCCGTTTATTGCTTTCTTTGTTAGTATAGAATTGATAGTTAGTGTTCCCAAGCCAATTATCGTTTCTTCATCATTGCTATTTATTTTAAGTATGAATTCCGTAATTGTCATGAGTTTTATTGTTGTTTTTACCTTCGCTATGAGTAGCTAAATCTGTAGTGCTAGGATGTAGGCGATTTATGGCTAGGCGGCATTAGATTAGACACGGACTGAACCAGCGTGTCGATCGATCGACCGACATTGTTGGTCGATCGACTGACCTTGTAAGGTTATCTTCGTTTTAATTGTTTTTAAACTTGTATTTAACAAATCGAATGCATGCGACCGATTAGATACCTATTTTTGTGACCGACCCATTAGACCGAAAGGTAGGGTAGGTTATGTGACCGCCAATTAACTCGACTAAACTGTGCTAAGATCGAAAGATAGGTATAGTTTGGACCATTAGTCACTTTTCGGACGAAAGTTAGTATTAGTGACATTAGGGACCTATAGCGAGATCGAGAGATGCTATTTGTTAGGAGTGGACCGAGAGGACCTCTTATTTCCCGCCTTACCCGTGTTTAATTCGGACCGACTTAGTTTGTTTGCCGCCGAAGCCGTAATGACCCGACCATCCTAGTACCTTTCTTTTATCTGTTTAATCCATATCTTTAGTTTATTTTCTTCTTATTGTTATTAGTTATAGACCAATTCAACCAACCCCCACCATAGTTACCTTTGACTGATTATAGAACAACTAGAATTTACAACTGCCTCCTTGTGGTTCGACCCTGTTACCACTAGCCTAGGTTAGTCTTAATAGGAGATTATAAATTTTATCTTTGGTACTCACAACGACGGTATCAAATTTTGGCGCCGTTCTTGGGAGGCAATAGTCCTAATTTTAGTTGCTTTTATTTTCGGTCTTTCTCGCTTTAAGGGACTTTTGTTCCTTAAACTTTTCTTATATTCTTGTTGTAGTTTCATCTTATGCGCAGTCACGGGGTGGAGAATTATTACCATTTGACTCTGAGATAGAGAAATCTTTGCGCGGGTTGAGACGAGCACGAAGGATATTGTCGACAGAGGAAGAGCTGAGTACTCTGTCAAGCTATCTCGAACACGATCTGTTTGAGGAAGACCAATAGTCTTCACCCACCTCTTTGGCTGAAACAGTTACCTCTCCAGAAATCTCAGTCATGGCCGAGGAAGCGAGTATAGCTAGTTTTTCTGAGCCGACAGCCGCCGACTTGTACAAAGGGTTCGAATTACCAGGAGAAGCCAGGAAATTCGAACCAAAGCCTGCTTACATTACTATGGTTGAGAGAAACCAGTTTGGGGGAGCTGCAAATGAAGATGCAGCTAAGCACATGGAGACCTTCATTGACTACTGCAGCGCCATTCCCCCACCACCGTGGCGTGACCCGAGATCAAATCAAGGAGACCATGTTCATCTTTTCCCTTCGTGATGCCGCAAGGGAATGGTATAGGGATTTGGACAAGACCGTTCGAGATCACCGATTGGAATACATTGGCATTGGCGTTCTACAAGAAGTACTTCTCTGCTTCAAGGACGATCGCTATTAGAGCTCAAATCACGGGCTTTAAACAAGGGCCAGATGAGAATTTCCACGAGGCATGGGTCCGATTCAAGAAGTTGGTGCGGACCATACCGCACCATGGGATTGCAAAATGGAGTTTGTGCAATCATTTCTACAATGGGTTGTACGACGATCGAGGGGCCATTTTGGATGTTTCGCCAATGGGAGATTCGGCCGAAAATTTGGGAGCAACCAAAGGGTGGAAAATCATTGATGATCTCGCTACCCACAAGGCCGAGTATGGGAATTCGAGAGGGAACCGAGGAGAGCTGCTGAATCTTCCTCTGTTCTTTGCACTTGAGGCTCTTACTGCAAGATTTGACAAGTATGAGCTAGGAGGAGTCTCTAAGGGTGGGATGTACCAAGTCAATCTTTGTGTCGACGGTCCCTTCGTGCAGTGAAAGGTGTGGAGTTGAGGGCCATGTCTCAAAAAATTGCCCTAGTCCATTTGAATCTTGCGCTGCCTTCCAACACTATAGGCAGAACAACTCCTACTACGAGCCACCGCACCCGAACTTGAGTTGGAGGAGCCAGAATGTCCAAAACCCAACTCAACCTCCGCCACAAAGAAGAAACCCATATGTGCCTCCGCATCAAAAGCAAAAGATAATACCAAAAGCCTCCTTATATGCCGCAGCAGAAGAACAATCACAAAATTCTCGAGTTTTACGAGCTTAAGAATCTGCTGCTAAAGGAGTCCCAAGCAAGAGAGGCCGGGATGAAGTTACTTGAGAGCCAAATTGCTCAACTAGCAAGTAAAAGTAACACTCGAGCTCCCGGACACCTACCCACTCAACCCGAACAAAAGGAGACCCTAAATGCCATCACCTTGAGGAGCGGGTCCACCCTTAACGGTCCTGCCATGGTTGAGGATGCTGTCGAGAAAGATGAGCCAGAAACAAGCCAAGAGAAAGCTTCAACGAACAATTCAAAGAAAAAGACGTCACAGAAAATCGGTCGATCGATCGATATACCTAGTCGATCGATCGATTTACGGGTTCCAGGAGCTTCGAATCTGTGCATTCGATCGATCGATCGAGGAGGAGGGTGGTCGATCGACCAATATCATCGATGTCAAGATTTTCGTCCTTTAATGCCAACTAATCTACGAGACCACTTGTTTCGGGGTACCACCGTCCCGAAAGTTTTAGGGGCGACCCGAGTGCTTGATGGGTCGATCCGGCTCCGAAGTTCGATCCAATGACGGTCAATGGGTCTCATTTGAGACGGTCTGAGGAGGGATCTAGCTTCAACAAAGAAAAGGTAACGGACTTCCAGCCAAAGTCCAAGGACGCCGGCGCGCGCGAATTAGAGGAGAGGGCTAAGGTGCTCCTTACAGCCCCATATCCGGAGAGACTCGTGCCAACCAAGGAACAGGTATCTTTCAGTAAGTTTGAGAAAGTTATCCGTAGTCTGAATGTGCAAGTCCCCTTCCTTGAGCTAGTTAACCAAGTACCCGCTTACACCAAATTTATGAAACAACTGTTGTCTAAAAAGCGGTCACTTGAAACAGTGCACACTGTCGCACTTACCAAGGAGTCTTGTTCTTATCTGTCTCACACTGCGCCCCTTAAGTTAGAGGACCCGGGCAGTTTTTCCGTCCCTTGTAGCATAGGTACCTTTTCTATCGAAAAGGCTTTATGTGATTTGGGAGCTAGCATAAGTGTCATGCCTTTGAGTCTAGCCAGGAAGCTTAAACTGACCAGGTTTGCTATTACTGAGATGACAGTCCAGATGGCTGACCGATCTGCGGTCGAGCCCATAGGAGTCCTAGAGGACATACCCGTCCAGATAGGGAAGTTTTTCTTCCCTGTCGACTTTGTTGTCCTTGACATGCCTGAGGATGACCATATTCCCATCATTTTGGGAAGGCCATTTTTGCACACTTCTTTGGTGCGATCATCGACGTCGGTCTAGGTACCTTGACCTTCAAAGTGGGAAAGCACTCTATTGTTTTTGCCCAGCCGGCTAAGAAAAAGGATCCCATGTGGCCCGTCACTTGTAATACGGTCTCTGAAAAGAGATCGTACTTTGTACTTTCCGACATGCCTATTACTACTGCTGTATTAACCCCTCCGCCCCGGATTGGGAGCAAGATGGAGGAAGAATCTTTGCTTTAAATAATGCGAGAGCTGGTTTGGGGAAGGGAGTACTACAAGTTGCGCCGGTTGCGCCAAGTAGCGACCCGATCATTCAAAGAGGAGGTCTAGGATGCTTAAGCTATGGAACTGATGAAGAAGTAGAGGATGAGCCAGCCAAGGTGAGATGGGCTGATTTGGACTCCGATGATTCTGAGGGAGTCCTTGATTGGGAAGATGACGACGCCGATCACCGAATTCTCCGTCTGTCGAAGCTGGGAAGGGTGCAACTGATAAGATGAGCACCATTGAGGCTACCTCTAGTAGCCAGAAGCCGACGAAGTGGGCCATACCGTGGTCCTTTTTGATCAACTATTAGTTGATCGGGTTCGTTATAAACTTCATTTTATTGCTTTCGAACTATTTTCTATTGCTTTTGTGTGCGCGAAAACTTCGCTTTTATTTTGTTTGCTTAGGATTTTTAAGTACTTTAGACTTCGTTCTGGGTTTTGCGCAATTTCGGGAGCGTACTATTGTG
Source organism: Silene latifolia (assembly GCF_048544455.1). Lineage (NCBI taxonomy): Eukaryota > Viridiplantae > Streptophyta > Magnoliopsida > Caryophyllales > Caryophyllaceae > Silene > Silene latifolia. Next base: position 127,263,432 of record NC_133531.1, on the reverse strand, counting down.
CATTTGCAGGTATTTAGAGCTTATTAGCTCAAATCATTGAGCGATTACGAAGAAATAAGACACTGCAGCAGTGTTTTCAGTCGATCGACTGGTATCATTGGTCGATCGACTGAGTTGCGGGTTACAGAGCTCATTCACACGACCACCTGGTCGATCGACTGCCTCTTTAGGTCGATCGACCACTGCTGCTGCTGTATTCGTTCACAACCTCTCCCCTGCTGTGTTTGGTCGATATGCGGACCTAAGGGAGTCTTCTACTCCTCTTTATTTTTCCGTCGAATTATCTATTTCTTCTTTTGTCTCATTTATGCACAATTTTTACGTTTCAAAATTGTTTTCTTCGGTCTTACGCGTGGTAATTTATGTCTTTCAGGCACACTTATCGGTAGCACTGCTGGCTACTGAAACCTCCTAGCTCACGCTGGTTTGGGGAGGTTTCTTTTGCTGCACTTAAAGTCTTGTGAGTTCCCAAGTCTTTACTTTATGTCATTGTGTTTTATTTTCTCGCAAATTCCCGTTTTCCATTTTTCTTCATTACATGATTTTGCACAATGGGGACATTGTGCGATTTGGTTTGGGGAAGGGTTTTGCGTCGCATTTCATTTGCTTGCATTCACGTTTACATTTTTGCCTTGCATTGTTTATTTCATTCTCATATATACAAAATTCCAAAAAAATTGAAAAATTTCAAAAATTTCCATAAAATGCATGTTTATTTTAGCATATAGGTCGAGTCGGAACGGTAGTATTTCAAGGATGATTTTGCATTTGCACCTGTTTTGCCTAAAGCCTTGCTAACTGACATGTTATTAGTAGAATCGTAAGTGCATATCTACGAGTTTTCGTTACATTCTTGCTGAACTTGAGACTTGACTTTAATAATTGGCAACCTACATCATATTTTCTGAGCTTTAGAGCCCATAACTGGTGACATTCATGACCAGTTCATCTAGGAATGTGAGTAGTACTCCTTATGAGACATGTTTCCTTAATTTGCATGATTATGAACTTGATCTACTTAATGCCTGTATGCATTCGGTTTGTGGTTTGTCGACACATGTGGTAGAGGTCTCCTTTTCTCATTTTGCCCATAAGCTCCACACTGCCAAAAATATCCTTTTTGTCCCATTTGCTACATACTACATACAGCCTACCTCTGTCAAGCTAGTAGTCTGGTTTCTGGGATTGTTACTCATTTTTGGTGGCATTTGCTCTTTTGAGATGAAGTTGGGAAAATGAAAAGAAGGAAGAAAAGAAGAAATGAAAAAAAATTATTCGAAAAAGAAATGAAAAAGAAAAACGTCTGTCTTTATTCGGAGAGCATCGATCGACTGCTCATTTAGGTCGATCGACTGATGTTCGTGAAAGAAAAAGGAAAAAAAAAAAAAGAAAAAAATCAATTCGCATGATTTAATCCTTATCTTTTGGCGATTTTTGCTCCCAGGTTCCATTTATTTCCTATGGGGAGTTTTATTGATTTAATAGTTGGGAGATTGTGAGATTTGTGCTTGCTATAGCACCGTTTAGTTGATTATGAGCAAGAAGTTGGATGTTGCCATATGGTTTCGTTTTGGTGCTAGCTTGATCACCTGTACCTCCACTTCACCATAAAATGTTTTGCCTCTTCTTACCCATACCTCACATTTCCATATATATACCTCGGCATGTGTCTTTGGTCATCTGTTGGTTGGAATGCGTATGTACGGTCGTAGAGATCATTTTCATATTTTATTGCTGGCATGTTTTCATAGGTCGTAGTTAGGTGAGAGTCTTTACAAAATGAATTCTTTCTATCTTACATATATATCACCCGTGCTCACTTGAGTGATTCGAGCGACCCGCGAGAGTCCAGTTTGATAAGTCTCTACAGTCAACGGTTCAGCAGTTTTTGACGACTTTATAATTCGTTTGCATGATTCACATTTCTAATCGATTGTTGGTTGTGCATTAAATTGGCTTAGGTTTTACTTATTGCATTTCGCTCTGAGATTGAACTCGTTCCCTTAGGTCATTAGATCGAGTCTAGTTCTTGCTTGGGGACAAGCAAGGTTTGGTTTGGGGAGATTTGATGCGTGTCATTTATATGATGTTTTACATCTCTTTTTACACGCATTTCAGAGCTCATTTGTTTAGTTTATGCTACATTTCTCCCTATTTCCGTCTACTTCCGTATTTTGTACTTTATTGCAGAAATGTGAAGAATTCGACGGGAAATCAAGCCAAATCTGTCCCCGAGTAAGCTGCATTGCAAATGACGTAAAGGAGTTGCTTAAGGAACGAGCTTGGTGCGCAATCCAAGGCCCGAAAGACAAGTCCACGAGTTAAAAGAAGTCAAGTAGCGGCTTAGCTTGATCGACGACCGACCAACCTAGTCAGTCGATCGACCAAGGCTCGGTTTCCAGAAGCCACTGTTGCTGAGGAGCAGTCGATCGACCAGTCTGAGCAGTCGATCGACCAGATTTCGATTCCAGACGGAATTAAAAGATTGAGAAACTCAAGGCCCGTGAAGTTTAGGTTTTAGGAAATAATTGTTGCGTTGGTTTCTATATAACGTAACCTAAGAACATCAGAATAGGCATCAAGCTTTATATCAATTTTTACTTAAGTTTTCATAAAGTAATACTTAGTTTTAGTTTGTTCGGATAATTAGGGTTTGCTATATCGATTCTTGCTTTGGAATTCTGCCTTGTTCCTAATCTTTCCTCTGAATTTTCGGTATTCATTCTGCCCTAATCCCGTTTATTGCTTTCTTTGTTAGTATAGAATTGATAGTTAGTGTTCCCAAGCCAATTATCGTTTCTTCATCATTGCTATTTATTTTAAGTATGAATTCCGTAATTGTCATGAGTTTTATTGTTGTTTTTACCTTCGCTATGAGTAGCTAAATCTGTAGTGCTAGGATGTAGGCGATTTATGGCTAGGCGGCATTAGATTAGACACGGACTGAACCCGCGTGTCAGTCGATCGACTGACATTGTTGGTCGATCGACTGACCTTGTAAGGTTATCTTCGTTTTAATTGTTTTTAAACTTGTATTTAACAAATCGAATGCATGCGACCAGTTAGATACCTATTTTTGTGACCGACCCATTAGACCGAAAGGTAGGGTAGGTTATGTGGCCGTCAATTAACTCGACTAAACTGTGCTAAGATCGAAAGATAGGTATAGTTTGGACCATTAGTCACTTTTCAGGACGAAAGTTAGTATTAGTGACATTAGGGACCTATAGCGAGATCGAGAGATGCTATTTGTTAGGAGTGGACCGAGAGGACCTCTTATTTCCCGCCTTACCTGTGTTTAATTCAGACCGACTTAGTTTGCTGCCGCCGAAGCTGTAATGACCCGACCATCCTAGTACCTTTCTTTTATCTGTTTAATCCATATCTTTAGTTTATTTTCTTCTTATTGTTATTAGTTATAGACCAATTCAACCAACCCCCACCATAGTTACCTTTGACTGATTATAGAACAACTAGAATTTACAACTGCCTCCTTGTGGTTCGACCCTGTTACCACTAGCCTAGGTTAGTCTTAATAGGAGATTATAAATTTTATCTTTGGTACTCACAACGACGGGTATCAACTACCCCTTGGTTGTTGTAATAGGAACCCCCTCCTTGCCTATATTGTTGAAAGGCAAGGACTTGTTCCTTCTCCGTAAGACAGCCAACAGCAGTGTGACCATCATTTCTCCCACACCTCTCACATGTAACGGTCTCTCCTCTAGTAAGCACATGGACCGTCTGAGGCTCCCCGGCAGAATGTAACTCCAACTTGTCAAATCTAGCATTCATGGCTTCCAGGTGAGCCACAACCTGCTTATCGACTGCATGAACTGTTCTAATACCATCCCTCGGGTTTCCATACTCAGCACTGTGATTCGCCATCTCTTCAATAAGGGCCCATCCCTTATCATCGTCGGTATTTTCCTGGAATCTCCCATTAGATGACGCATCAAGTATGGCTCTGTAGTCATCATACAGCCCATTTTAGAACTGGTTAGATATAAACCATGGGTCAAAACAATGGTGAGGAATAGACCTCACCAATTTCTTGAATCGGGACCATGCCTCATATAAAGTCTCATCGAGAGCTTGCTTGAAACTGGTAATCTTGGCCCTCAGCTGATTGGTGCGCTGTGGAGGGAAATATCTCTTGTAAAAGGCAAGAGCAAGAGACTCCCAATCTGTAACTCCTGCAGCTGTGCGGTCTAAATAACTCAGCCACTCCCTGGCTGAGTCGGTCAAAGAGAAAGGAAACAAAACCTCCTTAATCTTGTCTTGAGTTACCCCCTTTGTGGCGGGGATAGTAGAACAGTAATCTGTAAAGACCTCTATGTGCTTCCTCGGGTCTTCACCTGCCACACCTCTATAGAGATTTCTTTCCACCAGATTGATGTAGGAAGGACGGATGTCGAATGTATTCCCATCCTCAGTCTGGAGATTGAAACCCTTTGGAATTGAGGATGCTTTAGGCACCGAGTGACTGGAAAGTTTCGGCATCTTTACTTGTTGATCGGCAAAAATAGGAATGTCTTCTGCGAAAAGAGAATGATGTAGCTCTGGCTCGAAAGTACTCAAGTCTTCCTTTCGTGATTTTCTCTGCAGACGGAGTCTATGCCTGAATAGTCTCTCTGGCTCTGAATCAGCTGAAACTAACTCAAACCCGTCTGACCTGCGCATAAACAACACTGAAGTCAGGTCGATCTCCTCAGGGAGGCAAGATATCTGTATGGGGGGGGGTGTTTAAATTGTTTTCTAAACTAAAGGTTTAAAGGAAGAGAAGTAGAGAAAAGAGCAGTAAAAGCAGGAAATAGAATTAAACTATCAGATAGAGAAGGGTCATGTCAGGAATTCGGTTCACTACGGTAGTCCAGTGACTCAACTGTAAACAACTTAGACGAATTAATGCAAGACGGGTATTGAAAGGTCCTTTCGGTCCACTTTCTATCCTAAATTACCACTAACTTAACTTTCGTCCTCGTCAGGGTAGTCTACTGTTCATAGAAGGCCTATTTAGTCCAATCTTTCGATCTAGGATTAATTTTAGTCAGATTAAAGGGATGACTCATAAGCGTGCACTCAACTAAGTCGGTAAAAATACAGTTAAATTGCTATGGTGACAGAGTCTCGCAATTAACGCATCTAAACTGTTTACTACATCGTCACATTTCTACCGTAGATCCCCTAATCCCAACTAGAAAAAAATTTAGCTACTCATATTGCTATTAATACTATCAAAACTAACAGCAGATAAATAACCAGCATTCAACATATTAAAACGATGATTAAATTGCATAAAAAGTAAATTAGGGTAAAAAGTAAATAAAGCAAGACGAAGAATTAAAGCAAATGAAATGAAGTTTATTATTAAGAAAGGAGAAAAAGATTACAATCGTGCGAATCCGGCGTAAAGAACAATCAAATCCGAGCGAAATAAATCCCAAAATAAAGTTACAGTGAAGGAGAAAATAGTACGCAGTCTTGAATGATAAATAAACTTTGATCGTCCGAAAATTAGCTCCTAATAACCTAGTAACGTAATGCTTAAATAGAAAAACAACTAAGTCCATATGCTAAAATAAATTCACGGGCTAATTAAAGCCCACGCCAGCAGAAATCACTCGATCGAGTAGAATAAGACCACTCGATCGAGCAAAACTCCATAAAATCTACTTGATCGAGTAGAATAGTTACTTGATCGAGTAGCCCCTCTTTACAGCACTTCTGGATCGAGTAGAAAAGCACTCGATCGACCAACCAAGGATGTAGAAACCACTCGATCGACTAACAAAACCACTCGATCGAGTCTTCTGTCTTCAATTCAGCTCAAATCCATGCCCGACTGCCTCGTAAACCGTGCCTTCACGCTTCCTAATGCAGTATCTTACTCAGGAAAATCCCGTCTCCTTTAAATGCATGCAAAAAGGACGAAAAATGGTACGATTCCACTACTTTCGCGTTCATTTCTACAAAATGGACAAAACGAACCAAAGTAGCCAATTCGGGGCATAATGCAATATAAATAGTACAAAAGTACACAATAATACGTGCTAAAATAGGCTAAAAAAGACTATATAAAATGCACGTATCAATGACAAGGGCAAAGGGAAGATGGAGGAATAGCCCAAGTCTTTATTATTATTTATTATTATGATTGTAATAAGAAGGTGGGGATTTTAGAATCCTAGCCTATTTTATTATTTTTCTTTAGCATTATTATTATTATGTAACGTATTATTATTATTATTATTATAAAATGAATGAAATAAAGGAGGTTAAATGGTTATGAAACCGTTGCGATTTGTCTATTTATTATTCTTGTCGAATTCCAAATGCAACTGGAAATGTCCTTCTATTTACATTTTGAAATTAATGGGTTGTATCCTGTGAAGGATTGCCTACGTATTCATTAAGAAAATAAAATCAAACCCTTGCGCGTAGTTCGAGTAAATGTAAAAGAATAATTGTTCTAAGCAAGAGCTTGTAATGAACTTAGAAGATAAGCATGAGCTTTTTACTTACTCTTAAGGTGCAATTTAGTTTATTTGACGATATGAGGATTACAAATTGTCAAAATGCAAGAGCAGAGTGACATTAGCTTATTTTAGCTTGGCCAGGGGCCGTTTATTTTAGTGCCACAAGAGCGACACGTGAGGTTACGCGAGGCGCGTTTTTGTTCATATTCTAGGCATAATACCGCTTTAGTTGGTCAAGGTTTGTCGGGTTGGCAAATTCATTCCCATCTAGGTCTGTGATTCTAACTGCACCCCCTGGAAGTATGGACTTGACTAGAAATGGCCCAGCCCAATTAGGTTTGAATTTTCCTCGTGGATCGACAGATAAAAGAGCTCTAATTGATTTGAGTACTAAGTCTCCTTCCTTGATGTTCCTTGGCTTGACCCTTTTGTTGAAGGCTCGTTTGATACGTGCTTGATATGTTTGGACATTATGTAATGCGCGTAGCCTACGTTCATCCAGGAGGATGAGTTCTTCATATCTATCCCTCTTCCAACCGGCTTCCGGGATTTGACTTTCGAGTAAGATACGCAATGATGGTATTTCTAACTCGACTGGCTGTATAGCTTCCATGCCGTAGGTCAAATAGAAAGGGGTGGCCCCAGTGGGTGTCCTAACAGATATGCGATATCCCCACAAAGCAAAGGGTATTTTGCTTGGCCAATCTCGATAGTTGTCAATCATTTTCTTGAGAATTGTGACAACGTTATTGTTTGCCGCCTCTACCGTGCCATTAGTCTGTGGTCTGTATGGCGAAGAGTGGTGATGCCTAATTTTGTACTTGGCTAGCAATTGCTCAGTCTCGGCTTGGAAATGTGATCCATTATCACTAATGATCTCATGTGGGCAACCGTATCGACAGATGATGTTGTTTTGTATGAACTTTGCTATGTTTTTAGCCGTGAGACTAGTGTAGGAAGCCGCTTCTACCCATTTGGTGAAATAGTCAATTGCCACTAGGACGAAACAGTGACCTCTTGTTTCGGCTGGAGTTATCTTCCCGATTATATCAATTCCCCAGGCAGAAAATGGCCAAGGAGATGTCATCGTATAGAGTAATGAAGGAGGGACATGCTGTACATTCCCGAAGATTTGGCAGTTATGGCAATGTCTTACGTATTTGATGCAATCGGATTCCATTGTGGTCCAATAGTACCCCAAACGTATGATTTTCTTTGCCATCATGGGCCCACTCATGTGAGGACTGCATTCTCCATCATGAACTTCTGGCTTGATAGGGTGCTAGGCTTTCGCTTCGGATTTTCCAAGATCCCGTAACTTGATTGATGATCAGGGACAAATCCCCATGCACTCGGAGGTTTTTAATGCCTAAGCTTACTGCCGCTTGTAGTCCAATGAGACAAGCTTCGTATTCTGCAGCGTTATTTGTCACCTCGAAGTCGAGTTTGACAGAGATCGGTGTATGCTCGCCTTCAGGAGAAATGAGCAACACTCCTATTCCAAATCCTCTTAAGTTTGATGCTCCATCGAAGTAAAGGTCCCAGGAGTCTAGATCGGTTTGGAGTATATCCTCGTCAGGAAATGACCAAGTATCTATTGTTTGTGCATCATCGATGGGATTTTTCGCAAAGAATTCGGCAACGGCACGCCTTTTTATAACTTTCAGAGGCACGTATTTGAGATCGAACTCTGAGAGCATCAAAGTCCATCTTGCTAGGCGTCCGTTGAGGACGGGTTTCTCGAAGAGGTACTTGACTGGATCCATTTTGGAGTATATTTTGACGGAGTAGCTAAGCATGTAATGGCGTAGCTTCTTCGTTGCCCACACAAGAGCGAGGCATGTCTTTTCGAGTTGTGAGTATTTGCACTCGTACTCCAAGAACTTCTTACTAAGGTAGTAGATAGCCCTTTCTTCCTTTCCTACGGTTTGAGCTAGCATGGCGCCCATGGCCGTTTCTTCTTCGTGAGATATAAACCAAGAGGTTGATCTCGTTGAGGTGGCATGAGCACGGGTGGTTTAGCTAATATCTCCTTGATTCGGTCGAATGCCTTTTGACAGTCATCATCCCACATGGTGTGATCTGTTTTCTTGAGCTTTTTTAAGATAGGTTCACAGATCATGGTGAGTTTCGATATGAATCGACTTATATATTGCACTTTTCCCAGGAATCCTCTGACTTCTTTTTCCGTTTGAGGTTGTGGCATTTCGATCAAAGCTTTGATCTTGGAAGGGTCTATTTCTATACCTCATTGGCTAACGACGTATCCCAGGAGTTCGCCAGATATTACTCCGCATGCGCACTTCTGAGGATTGAGCCTCATGTTGTATTTTCGTAGCCTTGAGAAGAATTTGCGAAGGTTTGCAATATGCCCCTCTCTATCCTTGGACTTGACAATCATGTCGTCTACGTATACCTCAACTTCTTTGTGCATCATGTCATGTAGGAGTGTAGTTACGGTGCGTTGATATGTAGCTCCGGCGTTGATTAACCCACACGAACGGCATGACCGTATAGCAATAGGTTCCCCATTGAGTGACAAAGGCGGTCTTATGCATGTCTTCTATGGCCATCTTGATTTGGTTATAACCCGCGTGCCCATCCATGAAGGATAGTAACGCGTGATCTGCGGTATTGTCCACCAATATGTCGATATGCGGTAGAGGAAAGTCATCTTTAGGACTTGCTTTATTTAAGTCTCTAAAATCAACACAAACACGGATTCTCCCATCCTTTTTTGGGTACGGGTACTATGTTGGCTACCCAGTCAGAGTACTCGGAAACTTTGATGAACCCGGCTTTGAATTGCTTATCGAATTCTTCCTTAATCTTGAGAGCCCATTCTGTCCTCATTCGATGAAGCTTCTGTTTCACGGGCTTGAAACCTGGCTTAATTGGGATTCTATGTTCGGCGATATCCATGTCTATCCCTGGCATGTCTTTGTAGGACCAAGCGAAAACGTCTTTGAACTCGTGTAGGAGGTCTATGAAACTGGTCTTTTCGGTAGGGCTCAGGGTTGTCCCTATCCTAAGTTCTTGGGGTCCTAGTTCGGTTCCTACATTTATGGGTTCGGTGTTCTCTATTACTGGTCCCCCTTCCCCCTCTTGTAGAACTTCCTTGGCTATGTAGGGAGGTATCTCAATTGAGTCCGGATCTGGGTCATCCTCAGTATCATCGTAAATAGAATTGCATTCAAGATAACACAAAGAGTAAGCAGAACCTGATGTATTCATATTAAAGTTTGAGAAAAGTTGAAACAAAGAAGCCATCTGATCTGTGGTCAGCGGCGGTAAAGGGACAGTTGTTGGGACATTTCCCGAACTACTGTTACTATTTGAGGCTAAGCTAGGAGAAACAAAGGGAATGGGGACGACGACAGGAGACTCCCTAGTGACTTCACTAGACTCCGACTCTGACTTCGACTCTGACTCTGATTCGAATTCATCGTCTTCTGGTTCTCCCTTGAACATCTCTCCTTCTCCAGTGGTGAGCTTGAAGAGTCTTCCTTGATTGTTGGTCCACTTGATTGACTTTCTCCATCCTTTCTGCTGGTTCGCGTTTATTTCTGTGATTAACGTGGTAGGGTTGAAGTGGTTGTCTTGAAGTATCATGGTAATGATCTCATCCTGCGCGGCTCTAACAAATCGATCTTCTCCAAACAGTAGACTAACAGCTTGTTGGTCTAAGCAGGGTGCTTGACGGGCTTTGATGGTAGGAACCGTTTCTGGAGGAATGAAGTAGCAATCGTGAAAGATCTTGATTTCGGCTAGCTTCCTTCCGAGGTAGTGCCAAGGTTCGAGAAATCCGTGAAAGAGTTCTTGACTTCCTTCCCTAACAAAGTATCCATTTAGAGTAGGGAAATATGGTCGCATTTGGACAACAATGTGCTTACGGCTTTGAACTTGAGCGAGCATCTCGAGAACTTCCTCTTTAGTGGATTTGTATCCTAGTCCAAGTGGTATTCTTTTTGAATTGCCTTCCTTGTAGGGTGCGAAGGTGTTTCTTCGGGCAGGGTTCAAAGGCATTCCCGGGAAGTATCCCTGGGATTTGAGTATGTGGTTGACCACCAAGTTGGAGTAGGGATCGTAGTATAGGGGTGCCAACTCACTTTCTATGACACTTATGCTTTGAAAGCCCCCAAGTTCATATACTGGATCAGTAAGGACTTGATTATTTGACTTCTTTTCGATAATTGCCTTGATGGGCGACGAAGTGATCGTCACCACTTTGCCATTTAGTGGGATTTTGATCTTTTGGTGAAGGGTGGATGTTACCGGTTTGGAAGCGTGAATCCAGGGTCTTCCCAGAAGTATGTTGAAGGAAACTTCAATGTCTACTATTTGGAAGTTGACCTTTTCGCTCAATTGGCCCTGTGGCTATGGTTAGGTTAACGAGTCCTACTACCTTTCGTCGTGTACCATCATATGCACGGACACCTTGGTTGGTAGGGGTCCAATCCGACTCTTTCATGCCTAGTTTATATGCCGTTTTCAAGGGTATGACGTTGACCGCGGAGCCATCATCCACCAAGGTCATTGGCACGTTCTTCTTTAAGCAAATGACAGTGATGTAAAGAGCTAAGTTGTGACTAGCGCCAAAGGGTGTCAAATATTCATCTGAGAAAGTAATAGGATTACTTAGCTTTGGTGATTCTTGGAAAACCAAGTTGACTACATCGTCGGGTGTGGAGTCATGTGCTACATTTAGTTTGGCCAAAGCTTGCAGTAAAGCTTGGCGATGTGGGAATGAGCTTGCTACTAGTTGCCAGACTGAAAGATCAGCCTTTGTCTTCTGTAATTGCTTGAGCAAATGATCAGTAGAGTTATCTTCGTTATCATTTGGTGTGATAACGTTGGTTGGACCATTTTGAGTAGTATTTTGATATGGACGCCCCAAACGAGTTAGGTGGTCCACATCTTGGTCTTCACCGTTTTGGACTAGTTCTTTGACTAGGGAGTGTTCAATGAGATACTCGTCTTTATCATCATCGGCCCATACTCCATTGACTATAGCTAGTTCCCTCATTCTCATGATCTCATCCTCTAATTGTGTGACTTGGTCGACTAGTTTATCAACCACGGCGACTATTTCTTGCATAGTAGCATTTTGGGAGAAAATTAGTGGCGCGTGTTCTTTAGGTGTTGCATTGGGGTCATGTAAAGTTGTCACCACATTTTCTAATTCCGAAACTTGCCTACCCACACTCCTTACCCATGCGATGAAGTCGGTAATGGTAGGGGAGATGGTAGAGTAGAACCCTTCATTCTCGATCGCGTGGATCTCATCTTCGACTGGAGAAATGAGGTGTGAACAATCTAAGGTAGATTCTTCACTTGTGATCACTATAATTCCAAGAGGATTCTGAGTGTTGTTGGTCTTACCTCCCGGCGGTATTGGTAGTCGACCATCCTCAATCATGTCTTGAAGCACATTTTTCAATTTGTAGCATTTTTCTGTGTCATGCCCCTTACCCCTATGATATTCGCAATATGAATTCTCGTCCCAGAACTTGGACTTCTTTTCTGGTTCGGGCGTAGGGCCTATGGGTTGGAGTTTGCCTTGTTTCATTAACCTTTTTAGAGCATTGGAGTAAGTGTCCCAAAGATTTGTAAATTTCCTTGGTGGGGTACTCTTCTTGGATGGCTCGAGGAGGTTAACTTCATCGGTCTTGCTAGTAGAGCCGTAATAACGACTCGTTGAGCCTTGATATCCTTGGCCTACCATTTTGGACAAGAGCCCTTTACGGATGTCATCTTCGATCCTCGTTCCTAGTACGGTTAAGTCTTTGAAAGTTTTGATGTTTTGGTATCTCATATGATTCGCATAAATGGGCTTTAAGTTGTCCACGAATTTCTCCACAAGGGTAGCCTCATCCGGGCGTTCAACTAGTTGAGTACTAGTCTTCCTCCACCTACTTAGGAAGTCGGTGAAACCTTCTTTGTCATTTTGGGTAAGAACCTCTAAAGTGCGCATGTTAACTTGGATCTCAGCATTATCCGCGTATTGCTTAGCAAACTCGATCGCGGCGTCTTCCCAAGTAGCGATCTTATTGTGTTCTAGAGAGTATAACCATTTCTTTGGGATGGTGTCAAGAGATGAAGGAAAGATCCTTAAGAACATCACGGGTTTGATGCCTTTGATAGACATGTAATCCTTGAAGGCACGGATATGGTTCAAAGGGTTTTCGTGCCCCTTGAATTTAGGGATATCCGTCATATTGAAGTTGGTTGGCAACTTGGAACTCACGGCCTCATACTTGCGATTATTCTCCCTATAAATGTCATCCCCTTTAAGATACATCAATTGCTCCTCTAAGTATTGGAGTCGTTTCTCAGCTGCAGTCATACCCATGGGAGGGTTTTCGTCCCCGAAGCCATTCGCGAAGTCATCAACGATTTCACTTTCCCGAGGAGGCAACCTCGTTTCTACGGTATAAATCCGGCCCTCGATGGTGTCAAGGCGATCATACACTTGGTCTTGAGTAACTTGGAGCTGAGCTAGCGCGGTTAGGATTCGATCATTACCATCCTGGAGTTGATTGAAGTTCATGTCACTTGTTTCAGGCATCTTGGGAACTGGATAAGAGATCGACGACGAATCAAAACACGATCGACCATTCTAACACACTTACTAAGAAAGGAATGTTTTGACTTATGAAGTGGGTGTGTGCCACTTGTGTTGAGTGAGTTTTGAGGAAATGACAAAATTTGAAAAATGTTGGTCCTAGTCAACTTTAGTGTAGTTGTAGGAGTGGACTCGAAGTGAGGTTTTGAAATGGGCTTGGGCCCGAAATTTGACTTGACAAATGGACAGAGTTTTGACTCGGTTTTGCGTTAATCATTGGCCTTTTCGAAATTTACATTTTAAAGGGATTTTGATTTTACAAAAATCATCATGGTTTCGTTTAGAAATGGTGATCATGTAAGGTACAAACATTTATACAAGCATTATAACGGGATGCTGAGTGCATTTAAAAGGTTTCGGTTTAAAGGGTGGGTTGCCATACCGAACAATCAAACCCGAAGTCTGTGGAGAGGCTCGTACCAAACAAGAGTAAGGCCGATTCCTAGTCCATTTCCTCAAGTAGTGAAGGTCCTTGATACAAAAAAGAGTAAGTACCATGGTATGGATGACGTCAATCGCTATCCATCCTTAGGCCCAAATAAGAATTAGGACCCTTTAGACGGGACGATTGGTCGAATGGGTTGGGTTGGGCCTAGGAAGGCCGATTAAAACGATCTAGGAAGACCGAGTTATGAAAACCGACAATTGTCTTGTACAAACTATTCCCTAACCTTGTTCAAGTTTCACCCTTGGCTACACGTAAGTGTATTATTCCCAGCGGAGTCGCTAAACTGTGGACGCGGGCCCACGGGGGCGCTTGGGAGAGAGAACAAGCGTTTGCATTTATGGAGTCGCCACCAATTTATTGTGGAAAATTGGAAACCGTTCGAATACTCCGTGTCATGTCAAGACACAAAGTAGTGACATGAACACCAAGAACTCGTTACCCTTAGCATTCTATGTCTAGAATGACTCTCGTGGATGCCAATGAACACGAATGTTCACAGAGATCTGGAGTAAGGGGTGAGGGTACGTATTAGGAAGCTCTTTTGATCGAACACCTAATCCCGCCCGCCTCGATAGCGGCCTCTACTAATGATTAGGGAAATTATCTATACTCGATATACTGTCGATTATATGCATGCAATGCAACATCCAAATAGATTAATCCTAGCATGTGAGAATTAACTAAGTCGGTGAACACGTAATTTATCAAACAATTAGGTCGAAGTAGGAATTTAGGTTCAATTACATGTGAAGGCATACAAATGGTACAATAAAAGAAATACAATAAATACAAAAGAAAATTACAATAATTACAATGGGTTCATTGATTTATGTCGAAAATACTTTTAAAACGGATAATTTGAGAAAGAATAAACAAACGAATTAACGAACAGGAATTAGGCGATAATATGATTAATAGTTAATTAATACGTAAACTAATTAAACTAGGTCAAGGCAGAACGGAAGTTCAGAGACAGTCAACCTGAACAGTAGCGCAGCAGATCGCGCCCTGAAAGAAGAGGCGCAGCGATTCTTTGCGTCTGTTCCAAATGGTCGAGTTCTGCCGTGAAGCCGGAACTACAAATCGTTAATGTTCTTGGGTGAATTTAATGATTGATTACGATATTTGACTCGGATGAAAGTGATTTAATACATTAATTACATGTGAATGAGTCATAAAAGCGATAAAACATGGATGAAACGAGTGTGGATGAACTAATTACATGAATGAAAGATTGATTAGTGACATGGGTGAACTAATTAGGTTAAATATAAAGAATTAATGAAGAACTAATGACGGATAAACAGATGGGAATATACCAAAGATCGAATTCCAGAAACTCGATATGAAAGAATCGAATCTCTACAACCCGGATTGAATTTAACGACGAAAACCCGCAAATATTGGATTACTTGGGATTTTAGTCGGGATTTAACGATGAATTATATACTAACAGTGATTAACAACATGTTGAATTATTAGAATTATCATGCTTAAGTCGTCATATGAACAATGAACAATAAACGAAAGAAAATAACAAAACAAACGAATTGACAAAAGACGAAGGAAGAAGAAAGGAAGCAGGAACTACGGCAGCCTCACGAAGAGGCGCAGCAGTTGCTGCGTCCTTTCTCGACGTCTGTCTCCTGATAATCCGTAAAAAGGGTTTTAAACATGGTTTTACAAATCGGTTTTAGAAGTACTTTCGACATAAATCTTACAATAATGATTACAAAAAATAAATAACAATAAACAAAGAAGGATTTACACCCTCAGACTTACATGTTTGATGAAACGAGATGAACTAAGTTTATGTTTTTGCGATGCTCGACTCGAATGTAACGAAAGTGCCCTCGTAAGAGGAAAACGATTAAGATTACTTAAGTTGATTATTGTGGAGTTGGTCAAATTGGTCGGTCATGCAAACGAGGCTGGTACTCAGAAGGATCCGAGCTTACATGGTCGAAAGTTCAAGCACGTAGACGCCAAAAAGTAAGAACGTGGTCTAGAATGCAAAGGGAGAAGAGAAGGGCGGACACTCGCGTGAGAAATATGAGGAGCGAAGACTCCTATTTATACTAATCACGTGAAGGAATTAGGGTTTTCGGAGAAACTTTGGAAGTGAATCTCGAAAAGATATGAAAAGATACGAAAAATACGCAGAAAAGGACTTGGGAAGAGGCGCAGCAGCTACTGCGTCCCTTGGAAGAGGCGCCGCACGTGCTGCGTCTGTTCCCAGGTGGTTTCCTCCTGCGGAAGAAAGATTTCCGTGTTTAATTTATGGAATAACGGAATAATATTATTTTCCTTAATATTTTGTATGAATATTACGGGAAATTCTTTACCAAAGATTTAAAAGATTGTGAAATATGGAATAGAAATATCCGGAACATTCCAGAACATTCTGACTCGGGATTTTAGCGGTTATCAGAAAATGAAGACGGTTTTAGGCCCGGACTCCAAATGTACTCTAATTACTGTCAAAACGACCGTATCGGCGCGTAGATGACAATTAAGAGGTAGACACTAGTGTTTGAGCAATCACTTGACGATAAACTTACGAATTGTCACAAATCGTTCCGCGTACCAAACATGCGGCCCAATCATCACCGGGTGGTTTGCGGGAGGTGTAGAAATGAGGTATCTACAGATTGCTAGACCTATCACAGCTTTGATGAGAAAAGAGAACAGGTTCCGTTGGGATGAGAGTTGTGAGACGGTGTTCCAAACATTAAAGGAGCGTTTGACCACAACTCCTATCTTAGTATTGCCTGAAGGGGTCGAGAACTTTGAGGTTTATACAGATGCCTCAAAGAATGGGTTAGGATGTGTGTTGATGCAGAACGGTAAGGTGATTGCCTATGCTTCTAGGCAGTTGAAGCCTTATGAGGAGAACTATCCTACACATGATCTAGAGTTGGGTGCAGTGGTGTTTTCTCTTAAGATTTGGAGACATTACCTTTATGGGGCGACCTTTAGGGTATTTTCGGATCACAAGAGTCTCAAGTACATATTCACTCAAAAGGAGTTGAACATGAGACAGAGGAGGTGGATGGAGCTAATTGGCGATTATGACATGGATATTATCTACCATGAAGGGAAAGCCAATGTTGTTGCATATGCTTTGAGTAGGAAGAGTGTACATTCCTTGTGTACAGCTCTATCTTTGATGAGGTTGAGAGATGAGGTGGGGAGGTTTGGGATACATATGATGCAGAGAGGGGATGCCATGGAAGATTTGACAGTGCAGCCTGATCTTTATGATGATATTCGAGGTAAACAGGCGTTGGATCCTAAGATAGTTGAGTGGAGAGCTGGAGTAGAGAAAGGGACAGTGTCTCAATTCTCTATTCATACAGATGGTAGTTTGAGGTTTGATGGTAGGTGGTGTGTCCCTAATGATGAGGAGCTGAAAAAGACAATCATGACAGAGGCACATTGTACACCATATTCAGTACATCCAGGTGGTGACAAGCTGTACAAGGATTTAAAGAACACGTTCTAGTGGCCTGGGATGAAGAGAGAAACAGCTGAGTTTGTGGCCCGTTGTTTGACATGCCAGAGAGTTAAAGAGGAACAGCGACGACCACAAGGTAAGATTTAGTCTTTAGAGGTACCTGAGTGGAAGTGGGAATCCATTTATATGGATTTTATCTTGGGTTTGCCAAAGAGTCAACAGGGTAACAATATGATATGGGTAATAGTGGATCGACTGACCAAGTCAGCTCACTTTGTGCCAATGAAAGATACATGGACTAAGGCACAATTAGCTATGGCTTATCGGAAGAATGTGCTTAAGTTACATGGAGTCCCTAAGGACATAGTATCTGACAGAGATGCGAGGTTTATCTCAAGGTTTTGGAAAGAGTTGCAGGAATCTTTAGGAACAACTTTGAAGATGAGTACAGCATTTCATCCTGCGACAGACGGTCAGACTGAGAGAACGATCAAGACTCTTGAGGATATGTTACGAGCTTGTGTGATGGAGTTTGGTGGTAGCTGGGAACAAAGGTTGGATTTGATAGAGTTTTCTTACAACAACAGCTATCACACTAGTATTGGTATGGCACCGTTTGAGGCCTTATATGGGAGGAGATGTAGGAACCCGATTTGTTGGGACGACAGTGCTGAGGCAGTGGTTCTAGGACCAGAGATGGTACATGAGATGGTTGAGCAGATTAAGATGATCAGGGAAAGGATGAGAGCGGCTCAGGATAGGCAAAAGAGTTATGCAGATCTACATCGCCGGGATATAGAGTTTCAGGTTGGGGATAAGGTCCTTCTGAAAGTGTCTCCTATGCGTGGGGTTATGAGATTTGGGAAGAAAGGCAAGCTGAGTCAGAAGTTCATAGGGCCTTATGAGATCTTAGAGCGGGTTGGAGAGGTTGCATATCGTTTGGCTTTTCCAGCTGCGTTAGAGAGGGTGCATAATGTGTTTCATGTATCTCAGCTGCGGAAGTATGTGAGTGATCTGTCACATATGTTAGAGGCAGAGAGTTTAGAGCTAGATGATTCTTTGTCATACCTTGAGGTGCCTAAGCAGATTCTTGACCGAAAGGTTAGAAAGACTAGGAGTGGTGAGACAGTTTTGCTTAAGATCTTTTGGTCTAATCACGAGACTGAGGAAGCTACATGGGAGGCAGAGGAGGCCATGAGAGAGCGTTACCCTTTCCTTTTTGATCAGGTATGTATGGTTACGAGGACGTAACCTTGTTTCTTTTAGGGAGGTAGGAGATGATCGCAAAGCGTTTTAACAGCTTTTTATACCTTTTTATGTTGTGTCGGTATGTTTGTTGTGGTTGAGTCGGGTTGAGTTTGGGTTAGTAACATGTTTCATGTTGAGTTTTGTTTTAATTGTTGAATCGGGAGTGTAGTAGTGTGTGTCTTTGTTTTGTTGTGGTTTGAACTTCGGGGACGAAGTTCTTTTTACGGAGGGAAGACTGTAATACTACGGTTTTATGAGCCTCTGGGTACTCTATCGAGTGGGCCTTACTCTGTCGAGTAAGGGTGTTTTACGATTTAAAACAGTTTCTGACCTGTTGGGTACTCGATCGAGTAACCTCGATACTCGATCGAGTAGGCGGCACTCGATCGAGTATGTCAGCTACTCGATCGAGTAGCCGGTTTACGGGAGGATGATTTGTCGGTTTTGTTAATAATGCGATTTAATATATAAACACTTCCGTCACTTTCTTAATACACTTTTACAAACCTAATTACTTTCAAAAGAGAAAACAATCTACGTTCTTCGCATCAATCGCATTATTGGCAAATCCCGGAGCTTGGAAGGTCGGAATTCGTCTTTCTTTACACCTTTGTGATCCTTGCGTCGAGGGTAAGATCTACGTACTGTTTTTATGATATTTCGTTAAAGTCAGTTAAACTCTAATTTGGTGATTTGGGGTTTTGTTGTATTTCTTGATTGGTAGTAATTGTATGATTGTATGTTAGGAGGAGGATTCGTAGAAGAAGCCTTTTGATAACAGCTGTTGAGATCGTCTGACTGTGTTGCTTTCCAGGTAGGGTTTCCCTACTCAGTATTAGTCCCATAATATGTGGTGGTGATTTGTGATTGTTGATTGTTATCATACGAGTATTGTGACGGTTGTTGGTGTTGATTGTTGTTTAGTAGTTGAGATTGTTTGTATCTGTCTGTGTTCTTCGGGGCGCATCCCTGGCTGAGTGGAGTCACTTGCGGGAGTGGCTTCACGCCCATTATTCGCCTTCTGTGGAACCCGTCACAGAAGGGATGTGCACATTAAGGAATTTGGGTTTATCGCTCAACGGAGATGAGCGGGGATTAGGTGGGAACGGCTGCGGTCCCCCAGCGCGTGGAGTGACACATTGCGATGGGCACTCAGCGGGGCCTACACTTTAGTGTGTAGTCGATGTTGTGGAGTTAGGAATGGAGTTCGGAGTATATCTCTCGATGATTGAAATGTGTGCTATTTGTTATGTTGTTGGATTATATAAATTGTGTGATTAGTATCTTGACCCCGTTTATTGTTTTAAAACGTGGTGATCCATTCGAGGATGGTGAGCGGTTGTTGAGCGTATGAGTCGAGTTACATGGGATAGGCCGGATGTGCCACTTTCAGATGATAGAGTCTTCCGATGTAGCCTGAGTAGTTTATTAAACATTTCATTTAGTTGAGTAGACAGTTGGTTTTGAGAACATGTAACCGTATTTTGGTATTTGGTTTTGGATTGTATCTTATTCACTAAAGTTATACTATTTAAATGTTGTTTCGTTATTGTCTTATGATTATCATTGCCTCGGGCAACCGAGATGGTAGCATCTTTATACCTGAGTGGTCCTGGAAAGGCACTTGGAGTATGGGGGTGTTACACTTTTTTCTGTATTTTCGTATTTTGAGGTGTGTCATCACCCAAGGTTGGTTCTAAAGGATGATTCATATCAGTCGACCCCAAATCATTTTGAGATTAATGCTCTGATGTTGTTATTATTGTTGCAAGCAAATAATTAGGATGGAAGGAGTACATATTGATAAACTTCTGAACTATATATAATCCCTTATATAGTTTATCAAAATAGAGATAAAAAGACAGTAAATTACAACAAATTAAATTTAAGCTTGCTCATCTATAAAGCATAATTTTTTAAGTTTGTTTCAAAGTTAAAGTAAGTCCACATTAAAAAAAAAACACAAATATGATCGAGCTTAAACCATCTCCAAAGGTATAAAAAGTTGTTCAGCTAAAAGATGGGAAAGAGAAGTTAAGAAGCAAAAATAAGGCTCAAATTATGAGGACCAATCCTCAACAAGTTCAAGAATATGGACTCAACACCCTTTCTCTTTTAATTGGGCATCATCTCTATTATGCACAAGAGGAAGATAGTATAAACAAAAGGAGCTGTAATAAAAATAAACAAATTATTTTATATATTGTTATAATTCGTAAAAGTTTTTAAGTACTCTCTACATTTTGCTATGCCAAGAGAGATGATATTTACATTGATAAATAACTAGTATAAATAGAAGAACCTGTAATAAAAATAATCAAATGATCAAATAAAAACGATCAATTATTCCCTAATATTGATCCCGCAACATTACTTTTATTAAAGCTTTTGTCTTTAATGTATCATAAATAAGAGTCACAACTCACAAGGGAAACAAAATTTGAGGCTAATCCCTATTACAATTTTGAGGCAACATTTGCACACCAAAAAGTTTAAAGCCCTTGTCTTCATTTTCATGAGTTTTAATTTCCTCTACTTTAACGTTGTTTGCTTGCAATTCCTCATCATTAGCAACATCTTCCTCTAAATCTTCTCTTCTAGAAGAACTTCCTTCACTTTCATTAAAACCAATAATATCAATCATATAAAATTTTGTAACAACATCATCACCATTGTTATTCCCCCTTAACTCACAATTATAGAAAGCCACAATGTCCTTGGCTTTCAAATCCTTACTCTTAACAAAACCATTCCAACCTCTTGTAAAAACATAGCTAGAGCTACTTTGCCAATAACAATACTTAAACTTCCAATTCTTCATTGATTTATCATAGAAAGTTAGTTCCAAATCACCATTGTCACCGCCTTCTTGACAACCAAGTTCGACGGGATTGAAATACTTGAGGGCATACCGCTTTGGGATCACAAGCCTGTTAAGTTTTCCAACATCGCTTGGTGTTAATTCCTTTCTAAACAGTTCTTCGCAAAAATAACCTTCTTTTGGGCTTGGGCTACTATTATTGGGCCTTATTTGAGAAAACCCATTAACTTGGGCCATTGAGAGGTACCCACAAAACTTTGATTGGTAAGATCCATCTTTGATCATATTCAAGATTTGGTCAGTTGTATAGAGTGCTTGTGGGTCTGTCGTGTTGCCATGCCGGAGTTTAATGGCCGCGCTATCATAGGCAGCGGCAGCCAAGTCCTCCGTCATGCGGTTGTGGTTCGCGTATATTTGGGCACCCCAATTACCATTTGCTTGGGGGACAACCCCTTTGTATTTTGAAGCGGGCCTTTGTGATGGTGAAGAATCCGAGCTAACTGAATCCGAATCATCTAACTTTAACATTGTGCTGAACTTCGTCACATCTTCCATTACCACAAACTTCGAGACTATGAGACATACAACAAAGAGATTATATTGCAATATAAATAATACCATATGAGACCGTCGTGTTTGAGAATCGTAACATTAAATAATTAAGACTCCCAAATTAATTAAGACTCCCAAATGAGTTTATTAGACTAGTAGTTGAAAATTCATTTGCAACATAATTTACGCAAGTATGAGTTGCATTAATTCTCAAATACTACATCTACTAAATCACTATATAACTACTCGATTTTGTTAACCAAAAATAAGATTTGCATTTAATCAAACGTTGACATATCTGCATCTAACAAAATACTCCCTTTGTCTCAATGTTTACATATGCTTTATACGCAAAAACCAAGGTATATAAAATAAGAAGGGAATCGATTTTAACAAAAACGTAAACTATTGACTGAAATACCCAAAAAAAAAAGAAGTGTAACCTGTTAACCGTGACGGAAAGAGTAGAGTACTATAGAAGATTTATGCTTACCTCAACAAAGGAAGGAGAAAAAACAACGTGAGACCAACAGAGGGAACATGTTCATAGAAAAAAAAATTGTGAAAACTAAATAGACTAAAGAGTAATAGGGTTAATGCATATATTTGACAATAATAATAATAATAATGTTATTAATCAAGGAAAGAATAATATTTTAGAATAATATTGGTATATAATTATGGAAATTTCATCACATAATACATGTAAAGGAGTTGAGCAAGGAAAAATATTGTTTCCAGAAGTTGATACAAAAATATTTACATTTCCAAAAAATTGGTTGTAATTATGGAGTGAATTTTTTTTGTTACTAAATCAAAGAAGTTCATATTATGTCAACTCACAGGGAACAGAATAAGTTGATTTCAATTTTATTTCCAGCATGTTTTTGAAACAATTTTATCTCTGGTTACAAGATTTCTAGTTGATTTTGGTCATATTTGGATCATGTCACACATTGAAACAACCCCTTTATTTTGTGAGTAAATTATTGTAAAAAAGAAAATATAACTTACTAGACCCAAATGCCCCTTTAAAAAGTGGAACTATCTTAATGGGTCGTTTCATTCTATCTAAGAAATGCGGTTTTTTAGGAATTTTCACCTAACATAATTTTATTTATCATGTCTTTGAATAACTGATTTGGTTGTTGCTTTCTCCGCTAGAGAGGAATTGAAGTTCATAGAAGCAGTTTATGTAAATTACAGTATCCAGACAACCTACTGTTTTTATGTAAATTACAGTATCCAGACAACCTAATATTTAGACATTTGACTTTTATCTTATCTAGAATTTGACTCGTGGTAAACTTAATACGGAAGTATATGGATAGAGGTTTTTTATCAATAGATAGGTCATGGTCATAGGTACACGAGTTTCATTTCGAAGAGAAAATGTTGGCTGCATGCGACTGGAGCAAATGCTTTACTTAACAGTTGCCTTGGAGCAACCAAAAAAAAAAAACTTTCATCATTCATCCATTTACCATTTTTTGGTAAAATAAAAAGTGCAGACATTTGTATTGTATTTATGGTGAATTCAACATATCAAAGCTATCCATCCACATGTCCTAAGCGGGTCATTTGGATTGTATTTAAAAGCATAATCAATCGTCTGGGAGTTAAATTACCTCCTGACGATGTCTACTTTATTTCTTTGAACGGCTTGACGAAGAGTCAAATCAGAATGCTTGGTTAGCAAACTTGGCAGAAATAGTGAGTAATAACAACAATAGGTCTTGGTATAGACGGGTGGGCGAACAGACGGGTAAAGACCTTTAATAAAATGGGTAGGGGGGACAAGGTGGGGCACCCCCATGTGCTTCCCACTTTATGACAAATGGGTATTTTGTGAGAGAAAATGATATCCGTCTATATGTATAGACGGATAGTGTCCATCTATAATGAGAATTAAGTTTATGAGCTAGCCTACCCTTAAATGTGTAATAACAATCAGAATGCAGTAGACGATGTCTACTTATTTCTCCGAAAGTCGATTACAGGACAATATCCTCTCCAGCGGAACCTGTAATTGAATAAACAGCAATATCAGTCATGATTAATTAACGGATGAAAGGCTTGGGATGTATATGAGCTAGCCTACCCTTAAATGTGCAAAGGGACTACAATGATTCGGAGACCCAAATAACCTAACCTTGTTCCGTTGTTCGGCTTGCGAAGGTCAAATGCTGGATGTTCCAAGAGCTTCTTAACGTTCTCAACATTGCCAGGAATGTCTGACATTGCTTGAAGTGTGAACCACTTGTTCACAACCTTTTTCCCAACAGGAAACAAAGAAGCGAGAGTCAGTTGTATATAATGACATAAAAACCGACTTGAACAAAGTTATATTAACAATAATGATTTATCTAAAACACTTAATTGGTGGATTCAAGCTTAAAAGGATTTGGGTGATTTGGCCTCAACATGAAACAAGAAGTCACCAAAGTAAGAAATTTGAGAAATCTGCATTATTCGCATCTCTCATACCAGAGTACAAATCTTCATTCACATGTTAGTATGTTACTGCTTGTTCGTCATGTCTCTTTAAGTACAAATCCATACCTTATTGTTGAGAACGTATGTATATGTTGTACAAATTAATTTAAAACTTGAGATGATGATCATTTAATAATAGTAGCATAGCATTCTGTTTTATCTTATCTAATACACATGGATACTACTTGATCCGTCACAAGCAAGATTTACTGAATGAATAAATTTGTTTATGTTAACTTTAATGTTATCCCAACCTTACAAGATCACAAATACTTATCTTGTTCACACGGTTTAAAAGGCTTTAAAATACATATCAAAGACCAACCAAATGCCCCTTCATCATACTCCCTCCATTCAACTCCACTTTACAATTAAATAAGCATGCAACAAAATAAATCAAAGATACACACATGATTGCATAATTCCACAAGCACTATAAATATTTATGTATTCTTTAACAAAATACTCGGACCAACGATACTCATCTTTTATTCATCCCTCTTTATTACAATAATATTTTCGTCATTGTTCTTTACCATTTAGCTTCTAAGAAAGCAAAAATAAAAAAAATAATAATAATAGGGACAACAAGAAGGAATATAATAATATACAGAAAGCAAGATGGGTTATTTCAGAATAAAACAACAAAACCCTTTAAACCTAGCTCAACTTTTCTTCATGTGGTACATATCAATATAGAAGTGTGTCCAGAAATCAATGAAAAATAACTAGATGGTTAATAAAGCAACAAAATAAGAATTGACAAAATGAATGAGTATGTGACTTATGAACATACAACGAATTCTTCAAGCCTTATATATGCAGCTAGCTTGTGACCGACCAAAGCAAAAACATCAAGGAGTAACAACTGGTTTTCGATATGTGTCTTATGCTCCAAGTTATTCAAGTCATTGTTGAGCTTGTTCAACAAAGACGACTCGCCTCTTTCTGGAGATTTCAAAAACAGCTCGGGAGCAGCCAAAAACAGTGCAGCTAACTGATCCATTTCCCCATTTCGTGCGTAGTTGAGAAACGCTTCCCTAGCCCAAGTATGTTGCTCACTTTGGACAAACAACCTTATAATTTCCACACGAGCTCTCTGGAGCAGTCAAATGGACAGGTGGAAATATGAAAACAATAGCTTCATAAGATGATCGTGAATAAAAAAAACATTACCCTAAGTTTCTCAATGGCTCGCGCAAATAATTAAATTTATAAGATCACAATCATCGATACATTCGACAAATGAAATAACAGAAGTATATAACAATGAAGCGTAGAGAACATACATAATGAAAGCAAAGCCGCCAAAGCAGCTCAAAAAGTGTGTCGTTATTGCTAGTGAATCTGTATATATAACATAAACATTGTACCATTAATAAGTTTATACCTATCAAAAACTAAAGTCGATAGGAGTTGAAATTAAGAGGGCAATAGGGGTGGCATGTTTGAGATTAAGTTTTTTGTTATCACACGCAGCATCAACTATGCCACCATTCTGAAGAAGATACTCGGAGCACAGCGGGTAGTGGCAAGATGAAGGGGGGTCATTCCATCCTTCAGTTTGTCTTCCATGTCAATAAGACCGGTAGTTTCGCCATTAAGGACCGCCCTTGCAATTTCAAGAGCGTCGTAATAAAATATGGTATCAACTGTAAAAAAAGCACGCACTTCTCCGAATCCAGGGTCGTTGATGAGACTCATAAAGGCAGCTTTCTCGTCATTTTTTAGGGCAATATCCAACGTTTGCTTCAGGCTCAAGTTGTCAGATTCCCCGTAATACTAGAAACGACGACGATAGATGATAGGCTAACAACACAAAAGGAAGAAGAGAAAAACGTAGTTAGACGACAAGCAGCAAATTTCGTTATAAGGTGAGTTGCTCCATAGAAATTCTTGTAAATTATATAATAAAATTATAACATACATCTCCATGCCGTAGATTTAGATGAGACGCGAAACCAAACAAGACCTGTAAGATGAAACTCAAACCCTAAATACAAAAATACAATCAACTAATAATAATAATAATAATAATAATAATAATAATAATAATAATACAACCTTATATTCGGCAAAATAGGTAATTAATTAAAAAATAAACAACACCGAGGAGATGATTTCAAACTCCATCGTGTTGTGCGCGAAAGAACACGAGAATTTACTCGAACACAAGAATTTAAATGGAGAGAATTACATATTATAAAGACGAGCTCTCAAACTTACCTCTTCAAGTTCTCTACCTTTCTCTTTTAATTTACATGAAATATAGTCGGATCTTTATATAATATTATTGTACCCAAAACTATATACCTAAATTAATTAGGAAATTAAACAAACTTATCAAAATAAACTAAGCTGAGGAAAAACACCTGACGTCAAAGGCAACCAAGAAATAGATTAGGAAAGTGGGGGACCCACAACTTTCTAATACTATCTAGGTTGCTTCGCCGACTGTCTGTGGTGGATCGAGTTTGTTTGTGTGGAATATTGTCGGAAAAAGGATACAATGTCATGTAGATAAAAAAAGCTTCACCTGATTCAATCGATTAGGAAATTGAAGTACGTGGAGAAAAAAAAAAACAAAGAAATTGATTTAGTGCGTAAGTTGGGCTTCTGAAGTCAGTATGTTAGTTTAGCGCGTAAGTTGGGCTTCTGAAGTTGCGTGAATATTTAATTGTTTCCGTCTAATTTTGTCTAATGTCCTATCGTTCTCACCGAATCCTAAATTTATGTACGCATTTCATTGTCTTGAATGTCTAATACGTGCGACCATTATATATTGTATTTTATTTAGCCTTAATATGTATATAAGTGAACCAGTTCGAAAATAACGTTATTCTGTAAGTCTTGCTTAAAACGAATGCTATATATCGTCTTTCGCTTAAGACGGGTCAAATACTACCACATGGTAATAAAGACAAAACTTTAAATATTTCCTAGGCAACAAGTGAGATAATTTGGCATGTATTTGAGTCGTCTCAAGCTTAAAACAGATAAAATGAGAATATGTGACTTTATTGTAAGACTTATTATACCTCCCAATGTCCTACATCGGTTGTATCCTAAATAAGAATGACAAGGGAAAAAATTGACTACTACTATTAGCTATCTGTATTACAATTTTGAGGCAAAATTTGCACCCTTGTCTTCATTTTCTAGAGTTGTTTCCTCAACTTCATCCTTGGTTGCCTGCAATTCCTCATCATTAGCAATATCTTCCTCCAACTCTTCTTTTCTAGAAGAACTTCCTTCACTTTCATTAAAACTCACAATATCAATCACATAAAATTTTGTACCAACATTATTACCATTATTATTCCCCATTAACTCACAATTATAGAAAGCCACAATATCCTTGGCCTTCAAATCCTTACTCTTAACAAAAAACCATTCCAACCTCTTGTAAAAACAAAGCTAGAGCTACTTTGCCAATAACAACACTTAAACTTCCAATTCTTCATTGATTTATCATAGAAAGTTAGCTCCAAATCGCCATTGTCACCGCCTTCTTGACCACCAAGCTTGTCGGGATTGAAATACTTGAGGGCATACTGCTTTGGGATCACAAGCCTCTTAAGTTTTCCAACATCGCCGGGTGGTGTTAATTCCTTTCTAAACAGTTCTTCGCAAAAATAACCTTCTCTTGGGCTTGGGCTATTATTATTGGGCCTTGTTTGAGAAAACCCAATAACTTGGGCCATTGAGAGGTACCCACAAAACTTTGATTGGTAAGATCCGTCTTTGATCATATCTAGGACTTGATCAGTGTTGTATAGAGTGCTTGGAAGTCTGACTCATGACAAGTAAAGTCGTTCAAAGGAAAGTTTCTATGTAAGTCATGCCGGAGTTTGAGGGCCGCGCTATCATAGGCAGCGGCCGCCAATTCCTCTGTCTTGAAGTTGCCTAGCCAAATGCGGTTGTGGTTCGCGTATATTTGGGCACCCCAATTACCATTTGCTTGGCGGACAACCCCTTTGTATTTTTAAGTGGGTCGTTGTGGTGGAGAGTCCGCGCTAACTGAATCCAAATCTTTGGACTTTAAAATTACCCTCAATGTCGTCATATCTCCCATCACCACAACTTTCGTCTCCCTAGAGGCCGTCTTGCACACACACGATATTATGAGACATACACCAAAAAGATTATATTACAATGATAAATGAAGCGGTTTCACCCAAAAATACCATACGAGACCGTCGTGTTTGAGAATTCTAACACAAATGATTAAGAGACCAACATGAGTTTATTAGACTAGCTAGCTAGCTAGTTTTTTTTTTTTTTTTTTTTTGACAGAAAATAGGAAAACCCACAATTACCTAGCATTTTTAGCTAAATTGTGAGCAATCCTATTCAAAGATCTAGGACAAAGTGAAACAATGACAACCTAAAAGCAAGCTAGTAGTTGAGCATTCATTTGCAACATATTTACGCAACTATGAGTTGCACTTCTCCTCAAAGACTACATACTATGGTGGTATTTGGCTTTACTTATATAAAAGAGTTTTTCTTTATAAAAATGAGTTTTTTCATAAACTACTACTCAAAAAAATTGTAAGTGTTTTAACCCAATTTTTAAAAAACTGGTTAAAAATATTCCATACTAATATATACTGAGCGTAAGAATTCTTACAAAAGTTCATTTCTTTTATATAAGCAAGGTCAAACACCACCTAAATCTCATCTGCGTCTAACAAAATACTCCATCTTTCTCAATCAAAAACATGCTTTATACACAAAAACCAATATATATAGGAAAATTACTTTTTAATATTATTACAAACATACCAAGACATAAACGTAAAACTATATATTGAGTGAAACACCCAAAAAAGAAACGCGTAAACTATTGAACGTGACGAAAAGAGTAGAGTACTATAGAAGATTTATGCTTACCTCAACAAAGAAGAAGAAAGAACAACGTGGGACCAACAGTGGGAAAATAAATTGCGAAAACTAAATAGACTAAAGACTGTTAGCCTGTTAGGGTTAATGCATATATATTTAATAATAATTACTCTTATATTAATCAAGGAAATAAGAATATTTTAGAATAAAATTGGTACATAATTATGGAAAAATATTGTTTCCTGAAGTTTATACAAAAATGAAAAATCTTTACATTTCCAAAAAATTGGTAATAATTATGGACATCTTATTTGATTTTAGTTTTATTTCCAGCATGTTTTTGAAATAAAATTCTCTGGATATAAAATTTCTAGTTGATTATTTTCTTCATGTTTGGATTAGGTAACACAACCTTATTTTGTGATTTTACCATATTTGCCCATGACGGATTTTACACAATTTTTTTTAAAAAAAAAATAGAAATTAGGAGACAGAAATGCCGCGTAAAAAGTGGAACTATCTTAACAATTCGTATCATTGTACGTAAGAAATGAACTTTTGTAAGAATTTTCACTTAATTTTATATTTCATGTGAATTTGAAAAACTCATCTGATTGTTTAATACGGGAAATTAGCTAAGCAATTTCCTCCATTATAGAGAAACTGAAATTCATAGACTCGGTTTATGTGAATTGCGGTATCCAGACAACCTGCTAGTTTATACATGAGTTAGAGTCGATACAAGAGGAGTCGTGTTTTTTCAGAGAGTAACCAAACAAGTAATTTTAGTGTATCAAATGCTTTTTAACCACGGCTTTGTTGGTGTCTCATTTTTATTAATTTTACCGTAATATTATGATCAAATAATCGATGCGGAAACTGAAAAAAGTAGAGTTTAATTACCACTAAACGATGTATACTTGTTTCTTTGAACGGCCGCAAGTCCGCAACTGAGTAATAAACCCACAATAGTTCAAAAACATTTATTATTTTTGGAAAATAAATCTGCCTCGGAGATATGGGGTATATTAGTTTTTCTTGAAAATGCTAAAAGTACATGGAAATTTCCCTGGAAAAAGAGCATCTAATCTGCCAAGCTCTTTGAGGCAATCTCAAAAACGTTCTCCGAAAGTCCATTGCAGGACAATATCTTCTCCAGCTGAACCTGCAATTCAACAAACAGCAATGTCAGCGGTCATGATTGTCCGGATGAAAGGCTTGGGATGTATATGAGCAATAGGAGACTAGCTTACCTTTGCAAGGGTTTGTCGGGTCTCATCATAACGCTTCCATCGAGATAAAGACGACACCATCCTTGAAGCCACCTGTATTACAAATTCACACGGTTTTGGGTTACATGGAGATTTAACAGGTCTCCTAAAATGGCTTGGGGTAGATAAGAACTGAGAAGGATCGTCATACGATGCATAGTATCTTACTCTATTTAAAGATTCAATGAACACGATACCTGAGGGTTAATTTTATCTAGCTGAACTACCAAATCTCCCAAAAACTTATATCCCGATCCATCCTTTGCGTGGAAATTTACAAGGGATCCACAAAAGCCTCCGATCAACGAATAGACCTAATCCACATGAGTAACATCATGATCTCATGATAGCTTAAAGCATTTGAAATTTGAATATAAGAAGCACGATCCGAGACCAAAAAACGAACCTTGTTTGGATTGCGAAGGTCAAATGCTGGATGTTCCAAGAGCTTCTTAACGTTCTCAACATTGCCAGGAATGTCTGACATTGCTTGAAGTGTGAACCACTTGTTCACAACCTTTTTCCCAACAGGAAACAAAGAAGCGAGAGTCAGTTATATATAACGACATAAAAACCGAGTTGAACAAAGTTATATTAACAATGATTTATCTAAAACACTTATTTGGTGGATTCAAGCTTAAAAGGATTTGGATGATGATTCATGCTAGCTGATCCCAAACCATGTTGGTTTTAAGGCTCTGTTGTTGTACCGTTAGAATAAACTAAGAACACAATTTATTTATTTAGGTGAAATGTTGAAATCCTTCGAGTTTATTTCTTGTAAGCAAATCACCATAAACTCAATCGAGCTTTGAAAAATTTCAGTATGAAAAGGTCTGATATGCATTAACTAAGCACATATCTCCCGATTCTCCTATACAGTACCCTGCCACCATCACCCTAATTTAACCCCTTCCCCAAAAAAGTCTAATAGGAGAAGAAGAGAGTTCACCAATCACCATAGAACTACTTGCTAAGTTTAAGATAGAATCAGACAAATGATGCATATCAGTGGATGACATTAAATTGACAAGGTAATATGATATGCAAACTGACTAAAGCAATCTTGAAATAGTAGCAGATAAATAAAGAGTAATCTCAGTCTTAAATAAATAACCAGT
Source organism: Silene latifolia (assembly GCF_048544455.1). NCBI lineage: Eukaryota > Viridiplantae > Streptophyta > Magnoliopsida > Caryophyllales > Caryophyllaceae > Silene > Silene latifolia. The sequence continues at coordinate 127,232,066 of NC_133531.1, read as the reverse complement.
GGCCACTCACCAAAAAGTCATTCTGCCACTTCTCATAGAAGTCAGACAGAATTTCATCCCGAACATTCCCTGGGTTCTGGGAAATGGCCGTCAGAGCTCCAAATTGATCACTCATGTTTCTTGCTGTTTTATACTCATTCAGTACAAGTTCGGTGCATTTTGGATCATCGAGACATGCAATATATGCTGCAATATAGACATTTTGTTTTAGAGTGAAATACAGTATATAGTTACGAAACCAAAACAATAGGGCATATAAAGACTGATAACTGACCAAGTGCAATATTCTTTAGTGCCCTTCTAGCCATATTGGGATGGTCAAATACATATTGCTCCGAACATCTGTTTTCTTCAACCTGATAAAATCAGAAGAAGTTCGTTTTCAGTAAATGTCAGCATAACAGCATTTAAAGTCATTGAAGAAGTGTTAATGTCAGCATCAAAATTGCTTTCCCCCTTCTGAGAAATAAAATAATATGATGCTCACCGTGCTGAGAAACTCGGATTTTAGCTGCAACGCAAGCTGCTTTCTGATGAAAGTTCGGACTTCATGAACAGCATCAGGATCTGCTACATCCATCAAATCCATGATCTCCCTTTCACTAGGAAGAGTTATAGCCTTTGCAATGAATTCCTTTGAAAGAGAGAAGGAAAGAGAATAAACATCAGTACATTTCTAAAATGTAAAAGAAAGAAACCAGAATAAGAAAATACAAGAAAAGGATGATATTAAGTTCATACTTTATCCAACTTTTTGTCACCAAGAATGCATTTGAGACCATTGACAAATTTTTCGTTTAAGACCAAAGGCTTATTTTGTTGGAAGTCTGCAACTAAGCTCAGCATCAACTTCCTGCCCAGAATCTGACCAGCCTCCCAACTGCATCAGAAAGACCCATCAATCAGACATATAGCACAAGAACATTACCGCTATGCGTCAAGGGCTCACATAAAAAGGCGTGGTAAAGGGGGTCAGACGTACACACCCTTGGCATTGTGTAAACAGCACAAAGAGGCTGCCACTTCACATTCAAAAGAGGGGTGGCCAATTAGTGAGTCCTTTTGTTTTATTCCATCATAATCGAAACCAAAGGATAACTAGTCTTTGTCTTACTAGATCAACCCATTCCATTATCCTAATACTTAATTGATGAATAGTTTTAGTTGGTCTCACATGTGTGTGAGACCTTATGTGAGACGGTCCCATACAAGATTTCACTGTAATCTTAGTACACATACCGGTTGAATTCATCAGAATCATGGGCAAGGAGGAAAAACAGGTCATCGTCAGATGTATCAGATTCAAGACGGATAGGTGCACTGAAGCCCCTTAATAAAGAAGGAACTGGCTTCTCAGAAATATCAGAAAATACAAATATTTCTTCTTTCTGCAAGGATTCACACAGAGAATAGTCAGAGCGTAGATGTAAATGGCACATACTGAAGCCCATCATCAAAATATCATGACCATGGTATTAAGTTTGGGCCTCAACATCGCATCACAACCGATTTATCAAGGTCTGAAGGTTACTACGACTGAATTTTAAGACTGTATGACCGGGATGAGATATCAGTTCCATTACATTGCAAAGACCGACCATAATTATGAGATCAATCTAAGTTTAATACCATGAGAAAGACCGTAGGATTCTCAACTGGGTCAACTTTTATCGCAGGTAAATCTCGTGGTTTCATTAAAATGTTATATCCGGGAAGAAAAAAAAAGAGAGAGAGAAAACCACTCGCATTCAAACCTTTGTTACACGGAGAACAGTAGTGTAAGTAGGTTGACCATTGGAAGACAAAGACTCAAATTTCCCATCATGATAAACAGATGATAACGGAATGTCATTTCCATGAGAGTCCAGCAAACCGACAGCAACTGGAATAAACATGGGCTCTTTAACTGATTGCCCAGGAGTTGGTGGAACCTCTTGGCTGCAAATTTATCCCACAAACAACAGGCATTGGCAAATGTATAGCAGAAAAATAAAGAGAAGAAATAAGGACCTGAGATACTATTAATTGTACCTGAAATTTAAGGTAAATGTCTTCTTATCGGCATCATAAGACGAGGTTACTTTTACATTAGGTGTCCCAGCTTGCGAGTACCTTATATTATAGTTATTTGTTAATCCAAGAAGCCGACGACGACGTTTGAATTAAACGAGCACATGAAACAAGAACTCACCAAAGTAAGAAATTTGAGAAATCTGCATTATTTGCATCTCTCATAGCAGAGTAGAAATCTTCACATGTTACTGCTTGTCCGTCATGTCTCTTAAAGTACAAATCCATACCCTATTGTTGAGAACGTATATGTTAGACTTAAAGATAAAGACGAGTATCGGAAAGAAAGATAAGAAATGTTACGGTAAACAAAGCACCATCTGGGACTGCTTATTACCTTCCGGAACCCTTCGCTTCCCAACAAGGTTTTATACATCCTGACAACTTCTGCTCCCTATTAATGGTAAAAACAACCTCAATATACAATTAAAAGAAAAATTACGTACAATAGTAACACAAATTTGTCTTGGCCTTAATCAAAAAAGTTGGAAGAGAGAATTTCGAACAAAGTGTGCACCTTTTCATACACCTGCATAAGAAACAATACTAGATAAGTTGTTTGTGACAAATAAAAGGCGCTACAAGTAAATGCAGTGAATAGAAGTCAAGACATACCGTGACTGCATTTCCCACCAGATGCCGTATGTCAGAGCATAAATCAAACCATATCAGCAGTTAGTAATTGGAAAAACGAAATTCACGAAAAAATTAACGTATATAGAAACAACGAGTCTAGTATGAGCGCAGTCTCATATGTGAGATCAACCCAAATCCTTTCCTTGTGTATTCAACGGGTTGGTCTCACAGAGTCACGGGTAATACCATCAGTTTTTGTGATGTAATAGTTAGCAAATGAAAATTACCAGTGTAGAAATTGTCCATCTGCAAACATTTCCAGACAAAAAAAAATCATGACCGAACTTAAACAGAAAACCTGAAAAATATATGAACAAATGAGAGAAAAAGAAACCTACCTTGATGTATGAGTGTGGACGAACAGGATGAGCCATGGGACCAGCATCCTGAGAAATGAAAATCAAGGTTAACACATGCCATAATTCATTACTTGTTCAGGAAAAAAAAAGGGCCTGAGAATAGATGGTAAAAAGTATTCACATCAAAGAGAAGGCATCAAGCCAGTCGAAGTTACCTGAGGGTACTGAAAATTTCGAAGCTTTGAAACATCAGCAATCCGTTTTACAGTGCGACTTCCCATGTCCGAGGAAAATTCCTATGCAAATATAATAAGATTACTATGAGAGAAGGAAATGACAGTAGCTTAATTCCTACGAACTCATACAGGATCTTACAAATGTCTCTACCTGATCACGGAAAACAGTTAGCCCTTCCTTCAAGCTGAGCTGAAACCAGTCGCGGCATGTTACTCTGCGGAAAGCATAAGAAAGAAAGTTGCTCAAAATCCATTAAGGGAAGGTACTAGCATAATTGCAAGAGAATAGAAGGTATATGCTTTAAACAAGATTAATTTTTACCTGTTTCCAGTCCAGTTGTGGAAATACTGCAAGAAAACATTATGGGAAAGAATTAAAGGAGGCTAAGTCAGAAAAAGGGAAAAGAAAACCATAACTATCTAACCCTCAAAGCATACCTCATGACCAATCACACCCAAAATTGCAGCATAATCTACATCGGTAGCCGTTTCTGGAGATGCCAAAACGAGCTTAGAATTGAATATCTGCCAAAAGCAAAACTTGAGTTTAATCACAGTTTGTTGTATAAGACAGTCTAAACAGCAAGATAAGCATACAAATAATAGGACCAATCAAGAAACTCATATTAGACATACAGTATGCAATATTATGACGAGTTTAGAACGTTAGAAGTTATACAAATACAGGTATTTTCCTTTGGGATACTCTCCTTTTGGGCCGGTCTCATACCATAAAATCGTCTAATAGGAGAGTAGCGCTTAGCGAGTCTCAAAATTCATATTTATATCAACATCAAGAGCAATCACTAAATACTAGTTAGAGATTCCAAGAGCATACATTCAAACTCTTGTTTTCCATAGCTCCCCTGCCAAGCACACCAAACAATTTTGAGTCGTTTTCACCAAACTTATAAATACCAAAAAAACAAAAAGGCATCTACCGTAGAAAGATAAACAGAAGATTTCCTTAGAAGATAACTTACATATTGAAGTCTGGAACTGCGACAATATTAAAAAGATCCAGATCATACTCTAACCCAAATACCTAAAATAGAAGAGCATATAGGTTTAGAATCAATTTAGCATGTTAGTATTTAACTCACAGACATCTAAAAGACTAAAAATTTAAGAAACTAACATCTTCATCCCACTTCATTGCAGCCTTGAGAGAATACATGGCATGAGCCGTCTTAGGCAAGTCTTCAGAGGGGGTCCATATCCTGAGAGAAACCTCGCGTCCAGAACGAGTAACAAATGTGTCATCTCTGCTCTCCAGCGAGCCAGCAACTAATGCAAACAAATAGCATGGCTTCTTGAAGGGATCCTCCCAAATGGCGAAATGTTTCCCACCCTATAATAACGCAAACAAATAATAAATCTTTAGTTAGTTTTTGTTTTGGTCTATGAAGCCACAAGGGCAGTTTTGATGATGACGGGTTTCAAACGCATATTACGAGTACACACCTCAATTATTTACCAACTAAGCAAGATGACATATGCATGCATCATAATAATACTACTGAAAAAGCTGTAGAAATTGCCACAGGCTGACTTCTAGAGCTCACCTCAATATCTCCTTGACCAATAAGATTTCCATTGGATAACAAGACTGGATACTTGGACTTATCAGCTTCAATACGAACGGTATATTTTGCCATGATATCAGGACGATCCTAATGAAGTAACAAATTAGCAATTTGAATGAATTAACTCCTTCAATTAAAAAAAAAAAAAACAAAAATCAGATAATCAACTCAACAATAGGAAGCAAACCTGAAAAAAGGTTATTTTACGGAAACCCTCTGCTTCACATTGAGTGCAGAAATTACCAGAGGATTTGTATAAACCCTGTGTTAAAGAATGTGACATGGATTAGTTATTATTCATAGAGAATTTACGTGACTCATAAGATAACAAACGATCTTTACCTCTAGTGATGTGTTGCTTTGAGGGTATATCTCAGTAACAATTTCCAAAGTGAATGTACCACTAGGAGGGGATGCGATAGACAGATGACGTGAATCAACATTAAAATCTCCCTCCTGAGCAAAGCCAATAAGTAATAAGCATTTATATGAGCTCTTTAAGATTCAACAAATGTTATAGAGCTCTAAATTAATGACAACAGAAAAAAATGTAAGCAAGATGAGTTGTCCAGACTCCAGAATTTGTACATAAAATATACTAGCACACCTTTAGATCATTCCCATTAACTTTGATGGAGATCAGCTTTAGATCACCGCCTACCAAGTTCAAAGGAGATGGGGAAGAACCTACAAACATGACAAGAATTTACTATCAAGTTCAATTTTTACGATAGAGCTCATTCAATCATATAATAGAAACGGGTGCTAATATACCTTCAACTCCAGGGAGGACAGTAATTTTTGAAAACACAAGGGTCTTCTCTTCGTCCAACAAAAATTTCAAATCCACCTTCAACAAGAGAAAAGTGATAGGTCAACACAAAGATCTCATAACTACAAAAGTCAAATAAAGAAAGCAAACATAAACAGCACACTCCTCAGGAGCGTAGTAGTGCAGTAAAGCTACCCAGTATATATACCCCACTATTGGCAAGCAAAAACAAAGCACATACAGTATCAAAATAGTAATCAGGCTTCTTGTAGTCCTTCAGAAAAAATTCTTTAGGAGCTTCCATGTTCAATTCTTCAGCTTCCTTTGGCAACGGTTCAGTTGCAACTGAACAGATAAATCTTCCTTTGACCTCCTTACTCCTCTGAATACAAAAATGTAACATGGTAATGAGGAGGTGCAAAACGTAACAACAAATACATAACACAGCATATGAATCCTAAATTACTTAGGCCCCATTCTTGAATCTTTCTGAGTTGAACTGAACTTATACGACCTAAACTGCCGTGAAAAGTAAAAACGAACTGAGCTAACTTAGCAAATAAGACCTGACCTGAACTGAAATTAGGTGCAAAAGAGACAGGCCTTAGACACTTAACTTCGGTTGTGTGCCATATGTCTGACATTCCGACACGACATAACATTCTTACACTTCATTTTCGGTCAAAACAATAAACATTTCAATAGCATAGCCGAGTACGATAGTCCGACACCATGTGGCATCCAACACATGGAGCGGAATCAGAGTAACACAGCAAGAAACATGACAGCAATGTGTAGTACAATAATCACACTACAAACTGAAGCTCATAGTCATCAAACTTACATATAGGGATGAATATGGGAAACGACGGGTCCTTTGCAGGGCAGCCTAAAACAATTATCATATCACATTCAGTACAGTTTAATCGTAAATTGACAATAGCAAAATAGCAACTAGAACGACATTCAATGAACAATCGAAAAACAAACCAACCTTCAAACTAGAGATCCTTCTATAGGTAGAGAGACACTTGACTGAACGTTGAACTGGTGTGACTCGATACAAACCCTGTAGCTGTAAGTGTAACAGCAAAAATCGGAGTCAATAACATCTAACAGCAAAGTGTGCCCACATTACATATCATAGATGGATCTCAAATGCCACTCAATATCTAATTTGTTCATTCTAAAATCCTTGATTTAAACTTCAAGGCAACTACATAACATTAGATAGACGGCTTTCGGATTAAAAAAACTCGCTGCATGAACGTAAAACACGGCCCAAGTCCAAATTTCCTATCAACTACAAACCAACAACAATCACAAAACTCAATCCTTCACTAATTCAAAAACTTAACACTTCTACATCACAAATTCACAAACAAAAGACACAATCTTTCATTAATCTCTGACCAAGTTAAAGTACAAACATACATAAAAACGATCCGAAAATACAAAACATGAGAAATTATGAAAAGGGAATCACAGGAGAAGATGAAACCAATCCCAAAAAACTTGTCTTGGATAAAACTGAACATCTACTAGGTAGAACCAACCGAGCCATTCAACTGAAAAATACAAAACCCTGATGGATTATTAAACCGTTTTGGGTTTTAAAATCGGATCGGATATTTTTGCTCAGCCCTAGCACGTCACTACTTAAACCCCAAGAAACAAAATCAAAAACCCCAAAATCCCAAATCACTAGAAGAGTGAATATCCACAAGAAAATAAATGAAAGGGTGAAATATGAGGTGGGCTATAAATAACCTATCAACCCAATTGTTTTTATACCTTGATAATTCAAAAAAATGACAAATAAAATTAATTAAATTGAATGGATGAAAATAAAGTTCAAAGTAATTAGAAAATAAAAGAATTAAGATTTGTGGGAATTTTACCTTAGAAAAAATGAGGATGATGATGATGGTGAGAATAACACAGGAATTAACGAAATTGAAGATGTATGATTTTGACACAGATCACAGATGATTTATTTATACTAGGATTGATATAAAAAGAGATCAGTTTGAATATTTATTTATAAAAATAGTTTTTATCTATTTTATTACTCTTTATTATATCTCGATCAATTGTTATCCTTGGCTCTTTCAATACTATTTATAAACGAAGGGAATCTTTTAATTAATTTACAATACCTAAAATATAGTCTCTCATGAGAAATATTGTTTGATTTAAAAATATTTACAAAATGAAATGATCAACTACAACATGCAAATGATAACAATTGATCAAAACACGAGTAATAAAATAGTAAAAAAGTTAACAATGGGCGACCTATTTAAGGTTGTCTTTTGGATTTTTGTGAACTTTAAGGAGGCCAAAATATCTGCTCAGATTGCGGTGCTTTACCGAAATGAAGTGATCTTTTTATTTCCTTCTATTTTCTTCAACACAAATTGTTAGTTTAGACGAAAAATATCCGTCCATAGTTATAAATAGGTTAAATATTCACCCATTTTAAGTATAATACAAACAACAAGTTATATGTGGGACCCAAAAATGTCACTATTTTAAATTTATTTGACCCGTCTTTCACTTTAAACGGATATATCTGTATATAATAAGAGGTTGTTTGGTTGCCTTTTAAATTCATGAAAAATGGAAAATCATGAGAAGTGGCTAAATGAAGACTTGTTTGGTTGCCTAATTCATGGAAAATGGAAAAACTCCAATTCATACATGATGTAGGAAGTCACTTACCTAGTCCCCTAGGTAAGTGGAAATTCTCACATGAATTGAAGTTCCCACATCCAACCAAACTAAGGGGTTGTTTGTTTACCCATTCTAAAATGAATTGTAATTCATGGGATTTGCAAAATGGGGGAGTTGTTTGTTTGCCCCAAATCACATGAATTGAATTTCCATAGGAACTCCAATTCCTCCATGATGTGGGAAGTTGCTTACCTAGGTCCCCTAGGTAAGTGGAAATTCCTGTGGAATTCACTTCCCACATTCCAACCAAACAACTTTTTCCCATTTCATGTGATTTATAAAATCATGGGATCTCTCAATTCCTTGGAACTTCGATTCTCTTAGCGAACCAAACGACCCCTAACATTTATACAACTCACATGATTTTCAAGTTCATATGAATTTAATCTTTCCGGAAATTCTATCTTCCTATGGTGAACCAAACAACTCCTAAGACTAATTGTTTTTCAATAGTAAATTCCAAATTAATTTACCCTAATTTGATAAATTGTTAATAATCATTTTATTAGAAAAAATGAAGAAAAGAAACGTAACGATCCCTACTTGTACTCTACTAGGTCACTATATATTAGGGATGTAGTGGGGCGGGTTTTGGCGGGTCTTGCCCCGCATCCGTCTCACTTGGAGTGGGTGCGGGTAATGATTTGATGGGTCGCACTACTACAAATACAGGCAACTACAACGCCCCTTTAACAACGCTTATTCACGAAAATCACAATAGACGTTGTAGAATGTATGGCGCGAATTTTACTAAAATTAATTACAACGGGTATGGTTATATAACCGTTGTTATAAGTTTTAACAACGGGTCAAACATGCACAACCGTTGTTAATAATTTGGCGTAAAATTGGCGCAAAGTTAGTGAAAAGTAATCACAACGGTTATTTTTGAAACCCGTTGTTAAAACTTATTTAACAACGGTTGTTGTTTTACAACCGTTGTTAAAACATTTTAACAACGGTTTTTGTTTAACAACCGTTGTCAATACTTTCCATACTATAAACCACACAAACACAGATCAGCTATAGCCACAAAACACAAACCTTAACACAAACACAAACACAAACACAAACACAAACACAAACACAAACACAAACACAAACACAAACACAAACACAAACACAGGCACAGACAAACACAAACACAAACACAAAACACACACTTTCTCATCGTTTCTTTCTCTCTTTCTCATCGTCGCTTTATCATCTCGCCGTCTGATGTGACCATAATTAGAGCATATTTAGTCCCCGAATTAGCTTTGTTCTCATGCTTTTAGTGCATATTTGGGTCATTTATTGTCTTTAGTTCTTTGTTTTGCATATTCTTTGAGGTTTTGATCCTTTGGTAGGAAAGGAGTGCAAACCTTGCATTTTCATGGCAAAATGAGGCTAAATTGATTGAATTCAATGACCAAGCGTCAAGGAGAGACAAGATTAGAAGGCCTTTGTACATACTATGGTAGATGGGCAATGATGAGAAAGGATCCTTGCATCCCCGAGGAAATCCTCAAGGATTTTATGAAGAAAAATGAAGAAAGGAAGAAGGAACAAGACTGCCTGATAAACCGTGCGGATTGCCTTGAATCCGCCCGTCCACCCAGCCACAATCCGAGCGGCTTCTCCAGAAGACGCCCGGGCAAAGGCTCCCAAAGACGCCCGTCTTCACCCCCTGGACGCCCGGGCAGAAATCACCAAATCCGCCCGTCCCGTGCTAAAGACGTCTGGATTCCCAAACAGTCCTATTTCGTCTTCTTCAAGCTTCAAGGAAGGATGCACATATTTTTCTAGAGACCGGAGTCTCCCTAGAGACCGGAGTCTTCCTAAAAAGACCGGCGTTTCCTCACCAAGGGACTTAATCGTCATTTAAGCCCTTAGTTAACCCTAATTCATGCATCTAATCCCCACTATAAATACCCCATTAGTCTAATTAGAAGAGCATGTTCTTCTTAGCAATCTTTAGAGTAGTTAATATCAATCAAATCTCTCTTTAATCTTGTAATCAACATTTAATCAAGTTTTAATACAAGTTTTATTTCCTTAATCTCTCTCTTGTTCATCATTTATTTTGGGTAATTGAAGATTATTTGGGTTATTATTGGGAGATTGAAAACCTCTCAATCAAGCATCAAGTACTTCTTTTATTCTTTGCTTTATTATTGGAATCATTAGTAGGTATAATTCTCTTAATCTCTTTTTAATTATTGTTAATCATCTTCATTTATTCATCATGTTTCACTTTGTTGGTATGATTGACAACCTTGCTAGCATGTTCAACATGATAATGAGTGAGTAGTTTCCTTAGCTAGGGTTAATGGGTAATTAGGGGAAACCAACATGGGAAATGATTCATGCTTAAATTAATATGCTTTTATAGTTTATTTGCTTGCTTGTTGTGATCTCAACTTATGCACATATTATGTTTGATGAAATGTGAGCCTATGAATCCTTGCATTTTTTACCCATCACCTATCTTTTCAATGAGATTTGTAAGACATAAACCAACTCGAGTCTCATTAGACCATGCATATTGTTGAGTAGGGAAGATTAAGTCGACTTGTAGGTGTTGTACAATCTAATCGATTCGGCTCCGAGACCCAAACTTTCCTAGGATTGTAAGATATAAACCAACTCGATCCATCACAACAATAATTGCTTGCTTATAACTTGAGAATATGTTTGTATGATCAATTCCCATGAATCCCCTATGACCCCATGACACCCTAGTGCCTTTTATCAATTGTTTACACCCCTTTTTAATTCATCTTACTTATTTACTTTCATTACTATTTATTTTAGTGATCTTCTATTCAAACCCCAATTGTGACACCCTTAGACACCACTAGTTGCAATAGAAATCTCATCTCAATTCTCGTCCATTGGGATCCGACCTTTACTTGCCTCTTTACTAATTGTAGAGTTGTTGATGAAGTTATAAATTGTGTTTTGGTCTAGGTGCTCGTAACGACAAGTACTGAAAACTAAACCTCCATCGTGAGTCCGACCACCGTCACTATTGATTTCATCGTCCCTTACTTTATCTAATTATCAGGTAAATCTCGCCGTCACTGTTGGTTTCATTGTCATTATTTTTTTTTTCTAATTATTTCATTTGCATGTATGTGTTTTTATCGATCATTATGTTATTTCTCTAAGTATTATTCGCTTAATTAGCTAGTAAAACAAATTAAATAAAATAAAACAAAGAAGAAGCAAGATGATAGAGAGGAATGCATGATAAACTCAATTAATCAATATATATATATATATATAAATACATAAATTAAAAAAAAATTACATTAATAAAAATGCAATTCTTATATTTTCATAGAGAGTCTTATTCTCTTCTATGATATCCGTCCTCTCCTCCTTAGCTATTTGGAGGTTCCGTTCAGCAGTTGTTATATCGTCATATAGCTGCAACAATTGCTGCTCTGTTAAGCCATCTTTTTTGGCGTCCTTGAGTACGGATCGAGCATCTACAAGGTAGCTCCTGAAACTGTCCTCAATGTGGAGCAACCGGCGGATGAAACTGTTGTTATTCTCGATCATAGTAAGAGTCTTAAGGATGATATCATTCATTTTGTTGATGAAGTTTGGAGTTTGTTTGAAAGATTAATTAGGGTTTGGAGTTTGTTTTAGCAGTTAGGGTTTGGAGATAGTGAGATAATGGAATGGTAGTTGAGATAATGCATGTATTTATACTAAGTAATGTGTGGTTTGAGTTATTTTTTAATTAATATATGTTAGGAAGTTGTGCCATAATCATCATCATATCTCTCTCTTCTGCTTCAAATCTTATTATAACCCTTCTCATTCCATATTGTCCATTCATATGCACAGGGATGGCAGTAATAATGCATGTATCGGAATTATAACGGGCCGTAATAATGCATGCATCTAGTAATATTTAATTTAATTTTTTTTATTTTTTAAAAACAAACAACAACGGTTATTGAGAAACAACCCGTTGTCTTTAGTTATAACAATGGTTTTGTATATTACAACCCGTTGTTATAACTTTCCCCCTAAAATTGAGTCACACTTTCCACAACGAGTTTTTATACTTAAAACCGTTGTTAATAGTTTTAACAACGGGTTCCTTAAGAAAACTAACCGTTGTTAAAACCTTTTACAACGGACACTTTAACAACGTCCGCTTTTTTATATAACAACGGTTTTTAACCGTTGTTATAACCTGTATTTGTAGTAGTGTCGTGGGGCGGGGATGGGCTTTAAAAGTGTCATTCGTTGCGGGTTGTGGGCAGGGGCGAAGCCAGGTTTTAATTTCTGGGGTAGCAAATAAAAAATTAAAAAGGAATATGCAGGTAGTGGGACTCGAACCCAGGGCGCTAGGTTGGAAACCAAAACCTTTTACCATTAAACCACAATGTCTATAATTATACACTTAATAAGATAACATTTACTTATTAGCTATTGAGCAATATTTGGGGTGGTAAAAATCCGTCTTCTAAACCAATTTTTTAAAGTTTGGGGTAGAGACCACCACCCCTTGTGTGACGATTCGCACACTTCGAACCCTTAGATTTATTCATGCATATGTAATTTCATTTCCCTTGTATATTTTTAGTAAATACTTTCATAGTTTAGCATAGTTAGCATAGTTTTTCTTTCCATAAATAGGTATATCGTTATTCTACACTTTGAATGTTTCCTGCTACCAGGATGTAAATATCAAATTTCCCTCTTTAGGGAGTACTAGTGAATAAAAATCTACTTCCTACCTTGTGCCTTCGTGTTGCTTGTTGTTGCTTTGTTATGAACGACTCTTTGCCTTCACTTTACTAACAAGCCCTGTTTGGGGTATCGACACTAGGATCCCGACTCACACACCCGAGACCGATTACAATGCCTAGTGCTTGACAAACACTAGTGCTTGACGCTCTCGTTGCAATCCTGTCGAGTGTTTTTCGAGTATCGTGCTAGTGAGCGATCCTTCACTAGTACGAAGATCATTGTCACTTGCATCTTGCCTTGAGCCGGGCAAGGGTGCGCGCCACGATTCGGCAAAAGTACCGGACCGTGACATTTGGTATCAGAGCCAGGTCTTCGGACGAGTTTCTGCACGCCGCATTTGTTTATCGAGATCGAGAAAATGGGCGAAACAATCGAGGACCGAGTGGATGCCTTAGAGGAATCATTCGACGTCAAGCTTCCCAAACTTGAGGGCGTCGTTATGCGGATGGTCGCGAGCCTCGAGGAGTTGCAAAAGACGGTTTGTGAACTCGAGACGAAAGTGGACGGGATGAACACCCGCATCCAAGCGATCAGTGATGCGATCCCCGATGATCGGGATGAAGAGATCAATGATCTCCACCGAAAGGTCGAGATGTTAGAGAAAACTTGCGCCACGCTCGTGAAAGCGGTGGCCAATGACGGGAAATCTGTGAGGGGCCATAAGGTGAAGGCACCTCCACCTCGTACCTACGATGGGGCGAGGTATTCGAAAGCGGTCGATAACTTTATCTTCGATATGGAGAAATACTTCCGAGTAAGTAGGCTCGACGAATACGCGGAAGTTGTCACGGCAAGCATGTATCTAGTCGACGATGCCAAGATGTGGTGGGGGCAAGGTACAAGGAAATTGATGCGGGCACGATTACGGTGACATCGTGGGCCGACTTCAAGAGGATCTTGAAGGATCACTTCTACCCCGAGAACACGGAGTTTGTTGCTCGGAAGAAGTTGAAGGAAATCAAGCACGTCATGTCAATCCGAGAATATGTAAGGGAATTCTCAGCGTGCATGCTCGAGATTACCGAAATGTCCGAGACGGACAGGACATTCGAATTCATTGACGGGTTGAAGAGGTGGGCACAACAGGAGGTCATGAGGCAGAATCCCAAAACTCTGTCTTCGGCCATATCGGCCGCGGAGCGCCTGCTCGACTTTCACGGGGAGCGAGAGGCGCCAAGAGTTGTGGCACCAACGGGGAATACTGGTGCGTCACAAAGTGGGTACAATGGACAAAGGCCACAAAATAGCGCCATTTCAGTTGGGAATAGTCGGTTCCGCTCGCAAGGAAGTCAAGCCAAATCGGCGAGCACTACAAACTCGCCCTCAAGCTCGTCTTCGAAGGCGGGAAACTCAATTGCTTCCACAACGAAGAAACCGTTCGCGTGTTTTGTGTGCAAGGGTCCTCACAAGTAGGGCTGAGCAAAAATTTCCGAAACGGTTTTGAAATACGGATACGATACGGTATACGGTTTTCCCTATATACGGTTTTAATTTCCGTATACCCGAAACGGTTTTTTACAAACCGTTTCGTATCCGGTTCAGTAGAATTTGGAAATCGTATACCCGGTTTGACCCGGTTTTTTTTAAAAAAAAAAAAAAAAAAATCAAAAAAACACGCAATAAGTCCAATAACCCCAAAGGCCCAAAGTAAACAATTTAGACCTAGGTCACTCTCAGACTCTCAGTTACTCAATACTTCAATAGTCTTTCAATAATTCCATCCTTCACCAACCGCCGCCTCATTCATTCACTCCTTCACAATTTCAGAAATCAGATCCCCAATTTCCCATTTCCCCCCAATTTAAACCCTAATTTAAAATTCATGTCCCCAATTCAGATCTGCGTCAGAAATCAATAAATCATCTCTTTAACAAGGTTTGTTTTCTAATTTTAATTAATTTTTGTTTGTACTTCACTTGCTTTCTTTTCAATTCGATTTTCGTGTGCTTTTTCTGTATTTTTTGTTCAGATTTCCGTTTTTTTTACGTTTTATTTGTTTTTTTTTTCTTTTGTATTAAGATTAGATGTTGATTGTTGGATTGTTGTCATCTGTCAAACTGTTTGGTTTTGTTTGATTATATGTTGTTTAATCGATTTTGTTTATATGTTGTGTAATTGTTGTAATAAAATATGAATTAGGTTGTCAAACAGTTTATAATTTATATGTTTGATTAATGATGTATATCCCAGTATCCTAGTAATTTGTTGAATTAATTTCGTTTATATTTTCTTGAATTAAATAGAATTTCACGGTTAGTCAGATTCAAGTCAAATACAGATTGTATTTTGATTTTAATATGCAACATTTTCGACATAAAAGTGTTTTATTTTGACTTATTGGTTTCACAATATGTATTTTGATTTTAATATGTTTCTTATTTCGTAGGAATGGAATCGAGTCATGACGATAATGACACCTTCAATCACATTGATGAAAGAGTCATTGATGTTGAGGACCATGATGAGGAGGACTTTGAAGAAGTTTCAAATAAACGATCGAAAGGAAATCCTCAGACGTCCACCAAGCAAAAGAGAGCGAGACCACCAAAAATCCCTTCTAGTTCTAGCAATGTAAGTAATATCTGGTGCCCTGGTCAGCCTTTTGTTAGAAATAGAAAAAATCAATCACCTCATTGAGATCATTATGTGCAAGCTAAGGTTCGCGATTTTGCTGAATGCATACATTGTAGCAAGATAATAAGCTGTAAGTCTAGTAATGGAACTGGGACAATAAGCAATCATTTAGGTCGTTGTCAAAAGCTGCCTGCAAATGTTGATAAGAAACAAAAACTTATTACTTTGGAGTCTAGAACTGTTGTGAATGATGATGGTACAACCCAAACTGTTGATGTTCCTTCTGTGTGGAGTTTTGATCAAGAAAAAATTAGATCATCACTTGCTAAGATGATAATAATTGATGAATTGCCTTTTAGAACGGTTGAAGGAGAGGGATTTAAGGGGTTTTGCAAGGATATGAATCCTCAGTTTGTTATCCTTCGCGTTTTACCGTTGCTAGAGATTGTTATCAGCTGTACCTTGAAAAAAGAACACAACTACAAGAGTTTTTTGAAAACATGTCTTCTAGAGTTTGTCTCACAACTGATTGTTGGACTTCGGGCCAAAATTTAGGCTACATGTGTTTAACTGCTCATTTTATTGATGCCGATTGGAATTTGCATAAAAGGATCATTAATTTTTGTCAGATTCCGGGTCACTCGGGTAAGGTCATTGGTCAAAGTATTGAGAAATGTCTTTTGGGTTGGGATTTGAAAAATGTATTGACGCCACCGTAGACAATGCTAGTTCTAATGATGTTCTTTGTTGATTATTTAAGAAGGAAGTTCAATAATTCAGAATGTGATGTTATGGAAGGTAAATATTTGCATATGAGATGTGCATCTCATATCTTGAACTTAGTAGTGAAAGAGGGTTTGTCTGATCTGGAAAGGTCAATTGTCAAAATCCGAACTTTAGTTAAATTTGTAAGGTCTCCGCCGACAAGAACCCAGAAGTTTATGGCTTGTGCTCGTGAGGAAAAAATTTCTACTAAAAGTCTTTTATGCTTAGATGTTGAGACTAGGTGGAACTCCACTTATTTGATGTTAGACACTGCCATGAAGTTTAAAAAGGCATTTGGTTTGTTTCTTAATAAAGACACTCAACTTCAAAAAGAAATGAGAAAGCTTAAAGAACCCCTTTTAGCTAGTGATTGAAAAGAAGTGTCTTACTTTCTACCTTTCTTGAAAATTTTTTATGATGCCACTTTGAAAATGTCGGGATCCCGTTATGTCACTAGTAATAGCTTTGTAGATGTGATATTTGGTGTTGGACAAGTAATATCTGAACATCTTCTCCATGAAAATGAAGGCATTAAAACAATGGCAGCAAAAATGAAGGTGAAATATGACAAATATTGGGGTAAAATTGAGAATCTCAATTTGCTTTTGTTTGTATCTCTAATCCTTGACCCAAGATGCAAGTTTGGGTATGTTGACTGGATGGTGAAAAAAGCATATGGGCAGGAAAAGGGTAAAATGTTGTCCTTGAATATTAGTTACTTTTTCCAATCTCTTTTCGACTTCTATGCTTCCCCTACGGCTGCCAAAGAAGCTTCATGCTCTTCAAGTTCTACTACTACCACTTCTAAGGAAGTTAGGTCAAAAGAGTGTGAGAGTAATGATATGTCCAATTTTGATTCCCTTATGGGTGATAAATTTGAAAGAGAAATGGGTGGTGGAGTTGTGAAAAAAAAACGGAGTGGGAGAAGTATTTAGAAGATGACCGGGAAAGTAGGGATCCATCTTTTAATGTATTACAATGGTGGAAAGATAATCAAAAAAGATATCCCAAACTTTCTTTGATGGCTAGAGATGTGCTTGCCATCCCAGTTTCTACCGTAGCTTCCGAGTCGGCTTTTAGCACGGGGGGTCGAATATTAGATTCATTTCGTACTTCCTTAGCTCCATCAACGGTGGAGGCCCTTATATGTGCACAAGATTGGCTCCGGACTACTAATTCTCCTCTTGTCATAGAAGATGCCATGAATGAAATGGAAAGACTACAAGAAGGTTTAGTTTTATTTCAAACTTTGTTTTTATATTTGAAGTTTTACCTTTTTTTTGTATCTCCTTAATTTCAATGTTTGTTCCTTAATTTCAATGTTTGTTAATTTGTAATTGTAGATATGAAAGACTTGATCATACAACATCCTGTCATCATGGTCGATGAGGAAACAGAATCTTGAAGAATTGAAGCCTTAGTGCCTTACTACTTAGCTTGCTTTGTTTTGTTTCGAGTATTAGACAATTTGACTGTATTGCGTATTTGATAGACGATCTTTTGTAAGACGTGTAATATTTTCTCGAATTGTGTTTTATGTTTTTTGAACTTTGAACTTGTAACTTATAGGCCTTTATTTGGCCTTAAAAAGACATTGCAATGCTACAGGGTGGCTGGTGCTACTCAGTAGTGAGTATCCGTGCATTTGTGTTTCCATTGCTTTTAATAGAAAATTCAGATAACCGTATCCGTATACCCGCATTTCGTGTATACGGTTTAACCGGGTACCCGAAAACCGTATACCCGGTTAAACCGTATCGTATCCGGAACCAAAAAAATGGGGTTTTCGAAACCGGGTACCCGATACGGTTTTGAAAACCGTATCGGGTACCCGGTTTTGCTTAGCCCTACTCACAAGATGGCCGATTGTCCGAACAAAGCGGAGTTCAATGCCATGTTCAAGAAGATGCCAAAGGGGGCTCAAGAACGTCTTGATGGGGCGTTGGCCGACTATCACCAAGAGTATAACGAAGACTCGAGTGATGGTGAAGACCAACCACGGATGGGCTCACTTCAAAGGATTAGCGCGATGGAGAAGTACGAATATTCCTGCGCCAAAAAATCCAACGGGCTCATGTACGTGGACTTTATGGTGAATGGGGAGCAAGCACGAGCCTTGATCGACTCGGGCGCCTAACTTTGTTACTAAAGAGGAAGCTGATCGGTTGGGGCTAATTTTGCGGGATGCTAACAGCTGCCTGAAGCCGGTCAATGGGAAATCGAGACGCATCCAGGGAGTGGCTAAGAAGGTCGCGGTCCAAGTGGGTGAGTGGGCAAGGGAGCTCGACTTCACCACCGTTCCGCTGGATGACTTCAAGTTAGTACTCGGGATGCAGTTCTTTCAGAAAGCATTGGCAATATTGAAACCGAGTGACGGATCGATGCTACTAATGGGGTCTATCGTAGTGAAGACGGTAGACGGCGACGAAGACAAGGTGCAGAATCGAATATCGGCTATGAGGGTGATACCGACGCCGAAACGTGGGATGAAACCTTGGAGAATGCCTAAAGGTTCGGTGGAACCGAGGGCGAACAAAACCCCGGCTAACTACGCTGCTAAGTGGCCTGGGAGACAAAAGGAGAGTCTACCACCTCACCGAGGAGTAGACAACGAGGGTCGAAATACCCAAAGAAGAAGGCCTCGTGACATTAGGGGGCCGCGTCGATGTGTTGAATCGACGTCCTGGTTTGAGGGCCAGCCGACCCGTGGGAGAAGGCCTCGTACCATCAGGGGGCCGTGCCGAAATGTTGATTCGGCGTCCTGGAAACCTCCCGCGTTCTGTAATGCAGGTGCTGAAGTGACGAAAGACAAGATGAAGGTCCGTTGGAGCCAATACTTGAAGAAATCCCGAGAGAGGTCTTTTCAAGCAGCGGCAAAAGTGGACTTTCCCGAGAGACAAGGAGCACGTGGTGGACTTGGAGAACATGATGTTCGGCAGCTTCTATGTCAAGGAACTCCAGCCTATCCTTGAAGGGACGAAGATGCCAGTCATTGTTCAGGACGAAGCGCACATTCAAGCCGAGTTGTACAAGACAAGCCCCAACACTGCAGGGACAGTCAGAGCTCACCGAGGATGTGTCACTGAAGCACCATTCAAGATTTTTGTGTTGCCGAGGGCGGCAACAGATTAGGTGGGGGGAGAGTGTGACGATCCGTACACTTCGAACCCTTAGATTTATTCATGCATATGTAATTTCATTTCCCTTGTATATTTTTAGTAAATACTTTCCTAGTTTAGCATAGTTAGCATAACTTTTCTTTTCATAAATAGGTATATCGCTATTCTACACTTTCAATGTTTCCTGCTACCAGGATGTAAATATCAAATTTCCCTCTTTAGGGAGTACTAATGAATGAAAATATGCTTCCTACCTTGTGCCTTCGTGTTGCTTGTTGTTGCTTTGTTATGAACGACTCTTTGCCTTCACTTTACTAACAAGCCGTGTTTGTGGGATCGACACTAGGATCCCGACTCACACACCCGAGACCGATTACGAATGCCTAGTGCTTGACAAACACTAGTGCTTGACGCTCTCGTTGCAATCCCGTCGAGTGTTGCCGAGACCCGAGTATCGTGCTAGTGAGCGATCCTTCACTAGTACGAAGATCCTTGTCGCTTGCATCTTGCCTTGAGCCGGGCAAGGGTGCGCGCCACGATTCGGCAAAAGTACCGGACCGTGACACCTTGCTACTAGGTGGCTTCTCCCCTGGTTGTGGGGCGGGTGCAGGTATCACATAAGACCCGCCCCAAACCACTCCGCCCCGCCCCGCATGTCCTCACTCCGCTTATATCCGCCTTACTCATAAACCTAAACAAATTTATACTATATAAAAATAAAAAATAAAAATTTATAACTCAGATAAAAAGCCCAAACCGGAGTGTTCTATACTTGTATAGCGGTTGAACCTCTTTGCTTTATTTTTTGCCTCTACATACAAAATAAAATGAGGCTCTTTGTTTGAAATTTGCTGTTGGACTTACTAGGATGTAACGAAAATCATTAAAAAGGTATAATTAAGTCCAAACCGGACCGTGGACCCAACTTATGTAACGAAAATCATTAAAAAGGTATAATTAACAAATATTTCTCTTAATATGACAATAGTATTTTGTTATATATTTTTTTTGACATATTCTACTATCATACGGATTAACAAACTAAACCCTAACTCTCTAATATAAATTAAATTCATCGTAGAAATAATAAAGCAAAGAACCAAATCAATTGTTTGGTCCATATGGTCCGGTCCATGTATTTATTTGGTCCTGACCGGACCGGACCAATAAAAGTATGGTCTGGTCCACTATCCAACATTTTACCCTTATTTGGTTTTCGATCCACAAACTTTGGTCCGGCCTGGTCCGGTCCCGGACCAATGAAACCCCTAGCTAATGACCGATGAAAATATGAAATCTAATACACCCCCCAGTGGAAAGTGGCTGTGGAGGTTCTTCTACTACAATGTCGTCTGATTTTGATAGCCCAAGTGAAACGCAACCAGACCCTTCACTTGTGCCTTTTACCAGTACGAGATGCTAGACAATTTTGCGGAAACTTATTAGTACGAGATTAATATGTTTTAGATTCAATATTTATATTTTTAAAAATTATTTTGTGAGGTGATAGGTAATTTGGCGGGTCAACAGGTCCCCTCAGGGCGGGGACGCGTTTGAAAAGTTTAACAGTTGCGGGCCGTGGGGAGGTGTGGTTCACATAATAGTTCGCGGATACAAGTGCGGGTTATTCATTTATTCAGTTCAAGTATAATACGGGTAAGGGTAAGATTATCAATTCAAGGCTTTTTTTTTTTTCAGATTTGGTATCAAGTTTGGAAGAAAATGTTATTTTAGGTATAAAATTTTAAAGAAAGTTATCTTAGGTATAAGATTTGAAAAAGTGACTTATTCACGGTATAAGTTATCAAATTACCCTTTATTATTATTATTATTACTATTTTTACTATTTTTATTATTACTATTACTATTACTATTACTATTACTATTACTATTACTATTATTATCAGTTCAGCTCTATTTAGTTCAGTTCAGACAATTTCAGTCCAAAAGAACATGACCTTATTGCCCTTATATCATACTCCCCCATATTCATTCATTTCTCTCCATTTCATTTTGCACAAGAAATAAGAAAATGATTTTGGATCACACAAAACACTCTACCCTACATACAATTGATTTTGATCATACAATAAAACTTTCCAAAAAAGGAAAGAGGAAAGAAAATCCGATTATCATGAAAACGGAAAGAGGGAGGAAATGAGTGAATAGGAGGGAGTATTAGACTCTGTTTGGCAGAGCATTTCAGGTAACTTATTTGGTCAAAGTAGCTTATTTGACCAAAATTTCAGGTAGCTTATATTTTTGCAAGTGTTTAGCAAGTAGCTTATAAGTTATCTGAAATGAAATGCTACCTAGAGTAGCATTTGGGATTTCAGGTATCCGATCCTAATTTATTATATTCCCCTTTTACCCCTTCAATCTATAATATTAAATAGTTATTATATCTTTTTTCGTCATTTCATCAAAATAAGCTACATTTTCAGTTAATTTGCCAAACATTTTTTTTCATATAATCAGTCACATTACCAGCTCTTAATTTTCAGCTAGTTTTTCAGTTTTCAGCTATCTTTTCAGTTAGTTTTTCCAAACAGAACCTTAGTTTTTATTATTAATTTAGCATAGATTTGTAACTTGTTGAGTTAGTTTGTCGAACTTGCGGTTTTGTCAATTTTTGAAATTTCGTCAATTTTTCATATTCGTTTTTCTAAAATTATCTTCTGGGAAGAGCATGATACTTTAACGAGATCTGAACCAGGTCCAAATGCGTTGATTAAAAAAATAGTTTTAGATTCGTACATATAATAACGAGTCAATTAATTAGTACTAGGGGTGAGAATGAGACGAGACAGCTAGCTCGCGAGCAACTTGAGATCGGCTCGGTTAAAGCTCGGCTCATGAGAGATCGTCTCGAACTCAGGCTCGGCTCGAGAGTTTAACAAGTCAAGTTGAGCAAACGTTAGCTCGACTCAAAAAGCTCGCGAGCGGCCCGAACTTGTGTGATTAGATTAGATATTGCTCATATTTTATAAAAATATTTTATCATGATTATATCTTTGTATCACACATATCAAATGTTTCACTGATTTACCAAATTTTACATATAACCTTCGAGCCTTATTATTGAAAATATTGAAAGGAAAAAAAAATATTAACATTATATATAGGCTCGATTTGAGCTCGAGTTTGGCTCGAGCTCGAAGCTCGCAAACTTGATAATGAGCACATTTTTTATAAGCTGAAGTAAGCTCGAGATCGGTTCGAGCTTGAGTTTTGGTTGTTGAGCAAAAACCAAGCAAGGCTAAGCTCGAGCTCGGCTCGGCTCATTAACACCCCTAATTGATACTCCCTCCTATTCAGGGTTTTCTTCCCTTTGTTTGTTGGCACGAGTATTAAGGCGATGAATAAAATAAGAGTAAAAGAGTTGGGCGGGGTTGGTGATGAGAGAGATGAAGGAATAATTAGGAGTTAAATAAGGAATTGTGGGACCAAAACATTAAGAAAAGTAATAAAATATGGGTAAAAGAGTTGGGTGAGTTTGGTGATAAGAGAGAGGAATGAATAAAATAAGAGTAAAAGTTTCCAAAATAAGAAAGGGGAAGAAAACCTGAATAATCCGTTTTAGGAAATAGGGAAGAAAACAGTGAATAAGAGGGAGTACTAGTTTAGAGCCCATAAAATTGAATGGTTTTAACTATTTAAGGAGGTATATATAAATATAAATATAAATATAAATATAAATATAAATATAAATATAAATATAAATATAAATGAGCAGAAAATCTACCTAGTATAAAAGCTAGGTTCTTTCAAAACTTCCCATTGGTTGAAATTTTTTAGAAATTTGGCCAATATAGGACCCACCATGTTCTATACCCCATTTAATTACCCTTTCTCCTCTCATCTCCTCCACCCAATTCTAATCTGAAAAATTACTCCGAAGAAAACGATTTTGAGTTTATTTTGCACGTTTTTTTATAATAAAATCAATGTATTAATACTCCATATAATCTAAGCTAATCTAATTTGAATTAATATAATCCAATTCTTTTGATGGGGCATATTCTGCACCCGCTGACCGAGTCAACATATTGAGGAAGGTCAAAGCAAGTCAACGTATTAGACAGCCTAACCGACGCAGCCTGTCGGCCTGTCACTTGGGTCTCGGTCTCGGCAACTAGCCGGCCGAGAGGCATATCCGCGTACTCACATCCAGTCCCCTCGGCATGGAGTCAACCAGGCCAGCCGGCCTGCCATGGGTCCCTCGGCCGAGGGTAGAACAGTCTTTCCACCTGCTAGCCACTTGGCCACTACGTGACAAAAGGTGAAAGTCTATAAATACTCCACTTCTCTCATTGAGAAAAGGATCCGAAATCTATCCTAAAACTCACTAATAATCTGGTATAAACTTTCTTATCTCTCTACAATATATTTTGCCAAGTAACACACAACTTATCTCTTTAAGTTTACTGACTTGAGCGTCGGAGTGAGTACGCTCGGTACCAAGCCGAGCCCTCAGTTTGTTCATCTTTTCAGGAGAGAGCGAAAGGAAGAGTCAAGCAACGACATCATTCAACAAGCTCACGTGGTCACAACTCTGCTTCGGAATTACACCCGGAACATCTTTTAAATGATCTCAAGAAAGTGATTACAAATATTTAACATCTAAAAATTACGTATGTTTTTTGAAAAAATTGTTTTAAAATCTTCAAAAAAAATCCGAAAACTAAATTTAACAATTTATTTCAAAAAATTCTCTTTAAAAATACCGTAATTTAGTATAGGAAAAATATGCCATTAAACCATAAAAAACTTATATAAAAAATAAGATTTAGGAATTTAATTGATAAATATTCTTCAAAAAATATCCAAGTCATTTAAATTTAATAGATTGATTTCTGTTCTTAGAAATACTCTATTGTTTTGTCAAAAAAATAAAATAAAGAAACTTCAAAAAAGGGGAAGATTACATTTAAAATATGGGATTTTTTAAAAATTAACGAAAATAAGTTTTAAAGAAATGAAAAAAATAATTTAAACATAATATAGCAACGAAATAAAGTAAAAAGAATATTATTTAAAAACACATACTTACTTATATTGAGTAATTTTATTTAAAAAAACAATACTCATTAGATCTATGATATTCACCTAATAATTTTATAATTTATAAAAAAATAAAAAATCAACTTTTAGAAAAATAACCATCAGATCTATGAGAAATTGAATAGAAAAAAATCACAGAAATATGAAAAAAAAATGAAACCAACATAGCTGATAGTGAGAGAGATTGACAATTAGGTAAACATTATCGAGTAAGGAGATGATATATTGTTTAAAGAAGGAGGATTGTAGAGAGAAATTATAGGGACTATGAATCCATGAGATTTACGAGAGATAAAGTTGAGACAGAAGTGAGAGAATGAGTTTGAGGGAGTGATATAATGACGGTGACTGGTGACGGTGTGTTTGATGAGAGAGAGCGAGGGAGAAAGAGGCGTGTGAAGTATGTTAAGTTAGCATTACTGATTTACTACTATTAGGTGAAGGTGGGAGCTTTGGCGATAGGTTGTTTAAACCTATTTTAATCATATTTAAATTTTGAGCCAACAGTTTGTTATTCAGCCTATTTAGATTGACACGAATTATAGAGTAAGACGGATCACCCTGTGAGACGGTTTATTTCTACAAATAAACTATTTATCTAATACTAATAACTAAGTTGTTTTTATATACAACGAAATCGTCTCACCGTGTAAAACCGTCTCATGTAATAACGACTGTATTAATGTTATTGTCTTTACTATATTAAATATTGTCGATTGATATTCTTACTTATAATTTTGTATATTTGAATTTTAATATTTCTACATTTTCTTCATTCATAATTTAATAATAACAATTGTTTAATAAGTAACCCCGTGCAATTTTTGCACGGGATTAAAACTAGTTTAAAAATAATACTCTCTTCTTCTCGGTCATTTATTTACTTATTTCATTTTTGGATGTCTTAATCAATTATTTTATTTATCTTTTTATTTTGGAAATGCCTTTGTTACCTAATTTGATCATGCACACTCCTCAATTTGGTTCACTTGTCATCCAATGATTTGACCACTTCTCTTTCCTTGGTCTTTGTAACACCAAAGGTAAATAAATAACTAGGACGTACGTTAAATGTGAAACTAATTGAAAAATAATATATGACGTAACTAATTGAAAAACCGAATACACAAAATCTTCAAAACTGGGTAGTTTTATAGTCACCGTTTAAAAAAATAGTTCATTCGGAAAATGCACACGGTGTCCTTGAGGTTTGCCATTTTGCACGAAATACCAAAATTTTGATTCGAAAAACTTTAAAAGGCCATAACTCGTGCTTACGAGATCAGAATGTGACGGTTTTTTTTTCCCAAATCGATCGTCTTTTCGAGAACCTCTACAATTTGAAAAATAAAATTGTCGTATTTGGATCCCGTGGCTAGGAGTTTAGGTATGTCAATTTTTTTACCGAACAAACTTTAAGTAACCATATCTCTTGGTCACGAATTCCAAACTCGATTTTTTTTTTCAAATCGTAGTTCTCGAAAAGACGATTTATTTGAAAAAAAAAATCGTCACATTCTGATCCCGTAAACACGAGTTATGACCTCTTAAAATTTTCCGGATCAAAATTTTGGGTATTTCGTGCAAAATAGCAAACCTCAAGGGCACCATGTGCAAAACTCCCATCATTTTACAAAGTGACCATGTCCTAAGCTAAATTTGAAACTTTCTGTACCTAAAACAAAATTTGAAACTAAATTGATGTACAAAGAAGCATCAAATTTCCGTTCTTTACCCATCTCCAAGCCCTTGGACTCAGCTAGACCTAGACCTAGCAAAACTGTCTGCACCGAAATTGATCCGACCCAATCTAACTCACCCAAAAGCATGAATATGACTCGGAACATCTCATGTGATGTAGCAAATACCTCCATGTAAAAGAAGTTGCAGCTCGTTTCGTCCAAAGCAAAGCTCATCACATTTTGAACGAGGGGATTAATCAAAATCAAAGACTTGCTCATTTTGGTAACATACAAGTTGTTCCGATCTCAAACCTTTGACTGCATTGCACCCAAATGCTTCACCCACTGACCCGAACTCTGTTTCGTCATCATCACTATTTATTTCCTTTGGAATCACCCGATTTTGGTAAGTTCTACGATTGATAAGGTAAACATTAAAGTAGTAGCTAACTAAGTCGGTTCTCCTCTTCTTACGGAAGTGTGACTTTCCTAGATGTGGTATATTCAACCTCATAATGTGCTTGAATTTCATCTCGTCTTCTATTGTCCAAGAAAGAGATACTTCTTCGCCCATTCGGTCAAATTTCCAATGATAGAACGCCACCCCGAGTTTCTTTCTCAAGTTAAACCGGCTCTCTGCAATATGAAACCTATGGCATTCCACAGAACTTGGAAACCGGCATTTGCAAAATTCCGGCCTGCCCTTTCCGGATAATTCATCTTGGTAATCAGGAACCCATGTTTGAGTGCCAACCCATTTAGAATCACTCTCTAAAGCAATACCTGTCCAAACAGGTACGTCAACTTGAAAACGAGGCCCTACTAAGACATGATTCTCAATCGGGGGAACATCGTCATCAACCGGCACCGGCACAACTATTTTCTTGGAGGTTGGCAAATCGGTACTCACATGCTCCTCTATATGAGGCCCATTCTCGGATGGGAGCCTAGAATCACTCTCTAACTTACATGGGTTGTCTGGGCCAGACTTGCAACAATGACAAGCAGGAGCTTTCACCACCGTCAAAAGCCTTTTACTACAACGGAGACCTTCGTCAGAAACTTCAAACATGGAGGGATGCATTTTGTGCTTCTTCTGCATATTTAGAAGAATTAGAACAACTCGATGACTTAAGACGGGTAATTTAACACATGGGAAATATAAAACTTAAAATTAAAAGTCACCGGTCAAGAATACAATGCGCTTTAAAAGCACACATAATACAGTTCTACTAGAGAAGCATTGAAGAAACAAAATAGCATGAGAACACTAAACTGCAGTCCTTGACTTCAATGGAGCTAGATTTATCAAATTTATGAAAATTCATATGCCAGAGGATATTGCCAATGCAAATCACTAATAAATATAAAAGTGATAGACTAGGGTACATACACTCCACCCACAAAAAAAGAAGTCGGTGACTTGTTTATCAGCATGTTTTTTTTTTACCCTTTCAGAGTGTAGAAATCACTGTTGAAAAGAGAACACTTAGAAAAGCTTTGAACAAAAGCTGAAGCCTTCCATTGTACGAAAGCTTTGAACAAAAACTGTATTACTTCATTCCCCTTGCCTCCCCTTCATCTCCCTTCACCCTCCCGTCCACCCCTATTATTGTTTCCAAACAAACTCCAATGGAAACGACACTTGACTTTTCTAGTGGCTTATGGTGAAACGAATCGGACCAGAAATGGGTCTAATTTATTCATGCCAAACAAATTTGATAAGAAATAAGGACTAATTTATAACAATATAGAGGTCAAATCCTATACTTGCGCTCTTCACTTCTAGGCCATACCAATACCCGTGTCTCTAACACCTCTTTATATCCATACCCTAAACTCATTATGATAGTCCTTGTGTCCCAAAATTCTAGTCAAGGTCTTAAAACTGTAGTCAAGACAAGTCTGTTGGACACGTATTCGTGTAAGACATTTGTGCCCGCCATATCTTAAGATTTTGGAAAAATGTCTGTAGTTGCAATCTGTTGCGTTTTATTCTCTTCCTTAATACCCTGATTATCCTCCAGCTCATAATGATCTTCCCTTAAAATGCCCCAGCCACAAGAAGAAAGCATAGTATGACGGCATATTTGGACCCTAGAGGACTCACTTCTACGTACTTTCGAATTTATTTTCATGTACTTATACTTGATGGATTTGTCGTGCTTATTTCCGAGTCTTTACCAGTAGTTTTTTTGTAATGTTTACTAGAGATTTAGATTTTGGAGTGCTATTTTTCACTACTAATGTTTCACACCAAAAGACATGCAATCAAATTACCCTCTCACGAAGGTGTTAGTAATTGAAAATCCACTTCCCACGGTAAACTTTGTTGTTGCTCATTGCTTACTTTAATTAATAGAAATCTTGTGATCCCTTTCTATTATTGCTTCTGTACCTCAGAAGTTGACCATGGACACTGTTGGGGTTTTTGGTACAAATAATATAAAAGGTAAAGACACAATATTTTTGTTATGGACTTAACCACAACCCAACTTGTATTATTATTCTTAAACCTTAACAATAATACAATCTCAATCCTCCAACACTTAGCTACTAGCTAAGATTTCCAACTATGCTTAACTCGGGATATTAAGCATACACTCTCTTACTTTCCAACAATGACTAATGACCCTTATTTATATAAGGTCCCAAGTCCTAACTTACCTAGCTACATAAAGAGTCTTTATTCCATTCAAAACCTAACTCCTAATTATTTACTTCTAATAACATCTAACATAAAAACTCTATATGTTACTAGTCTTAAGTCATTCAATAATGTTAGGGTTACTACCCAACAGACACTAAATTTTCTAATACACAGTTAGGACGGTGCTAATGACCGATCCCTCACTAGTACTTGACCTTAAGCATGCATCCTTGGCTCCTTGCCAGTTGCCACAACATAAGACAAGGGACGTTTGTATCACAATCTGTCTCAAAATCTCGTACCATGATACATACCCCCTCCAAAAAGGGCAGTTAGAACTACATATTTTAAAGGAGTTGACTATATGGGCTCGGTGGGGATGGAGTAATTGTACCACCTCTTCCCTAAGAAATGTATTACCTCAATATGAAGGTAATAATAGTGTGATAGTCCCTCCATTAAGGGGGTAATAGTACCACCTCTTCCCTAAGAAATGTATTACCTCAATATGAAGGTAATAATTCTCCTTCACCTCCTCTTTCCACCTTTTACGACCACCAGAAACCACCAATGCCCTATATCTATGCTTCATCTCCAGATTATTTTCTATCTTCTTTTATCTATGACCACTAGCAAAAAGAAAACATGTAAAAAACAAACTCCTAGGCAAATAACATAGATTCCCTTCGCGTAAAGCCAGAAACATTATATATACGAGTTCAGTGTTTTTTTTCTTACCCAAAATGCTAATGATGACAAAAGAAACACATACACACTCGATAAATCAGGTCTTATGTACTCTATAGCTAGGTATGTTATTCACTAATAAATAGACAAAAGCATGAACCAATGTGCAACTAGAGCTCGCAAGTCTAACCGAACCCAAGCAAACCCAACCCCGTAGAATTCAAGAATGTTGCAACGGATAACCCAACCCGACTCGATGATCAGTGATTCAACTCGAACCCGACCCGATATGAACCTGACCCGATTAAATTAATGACCCGGCAATTATTAAGCTTATTAAGGATCAAATGAGCGATTTAGTATTCGGTTTTAGTTTTACTTAATAATGACGTAACTAAACCAAATAATGGTCAAAAACTAAACTCAATGGTCAAAAATTGAAGTAATGTGATAAACTAATTAGACGGAGTGTTAATGACCTAACTCAAAACCCACCCATCTGATTCGAAATGATCCATCCCGATAGCGACCCAACCCAAACCCGGTTCGAAAGGGTACAAAAACACAATTGCCACGTCGATATGCAGCCACAACAAGGCCAAATGCTTTTAATCCTAATACTACAACAAAGTCTTAGTCCCAACATAGGTTAGGGTTAGGGTCAGGTCGGCTAACATGAATCATCGTCTGAATTAGTATAGGTTTGAATCCGCCATATAGTCAAAGGTAAATTAACAAAGGAAAAGAAAATAGATAAATGGTTAACAAAATAAGTGTGTTTATAAAACTCAAATCAAAATAAGAAAAAAGTGGAAACCAAGATCAAAGATTAAAGTGGCAAAACGGAATTGTTAAACAAAAAGGAGTATAAGTAAAAAAAATCAATAAATAAATATATAAGTAAAAATGATAGTAAAAGATAAAGAAATATATAAACTAATCTTCAACATGGATTCTTTCTCTCCAAAATACCCCTCTCCTTTGCCATACTCTCAATAATTCTCAAAACACTCGTATCGTTTTCAATCACCATTATCCATGTTTGTTTCGCTCTTCCCCTTCTTTAACAATGTTATCCATTCTCTGGTGATCTCCACCGTACATTGTCAAACCACTTAAACGGGTTTCCCTCTTCTTATCTTCAATCGACGCAACACCTACTTTCTCCCGGACCACCTCGTTCTTTAGCTTGTGGCCACACATACGCATCTCATACGCATCTAATGTACATGTCCATGCTTTACTCCCGAACACTGAAGTACCATATAGTAGTGCGGGCCTAATTATCGTGCGATAAATTTACCCTTTAACCTATAAGGTACACATAGAAATAGAAATCCTATGGCGCTTTTCTACTTCAATCACCCTGCTTTGATTCTATGAGCCACAACTCCATCTAATTCACCATTTTATGAGTCACATCTCCATTGATAATAGATCCTAAATACCTCAAAAAATCGGAACCATAAACTATCTCCACATTAAGACTAAATATTCCATCTTCTTTGTGCTCAAAGTAAAGCCTCGAGATTCTAAAGTGTCTCCAAAGTACCAATTTCCTTTCAACTTCATCCTTTGTTTCATCAATCAACACAAAATCAACACAATATCGTCTGCATACATCATGCACCATCGAACCTCATTTTGAATTGATCTCGTCAATTTGTCCATAACATTAGCAAATAACAAAGGACTAAGGGCCAAACCTTGATGCACTCGAATCGTAATAGGGAACTCTTCTGTTTTCCCCAATTAGTCCTTATATACTCGTGGTGGCTCCCTCATACATTTCCTTTATAAGATCAAATGATCAATATATTTTCACGGCACCCTTTTTTTATTAATGCCTACCAAAGTACTTGTCCCGATATTTCTCCCTTGCTGCACTCGAATCGTAATAGGGAACTCTTCTGTTTTCCCCAATTAGTCCTTATATACTCGTGGTGGCTCCCTCATACATTTCCTTTATAAGATCAAATGATCAATATATTTTCACGGCACCCTTTTTTTATTAATGCCTACCAAAGTACTTGTCCCGATATTTCTCCCTTAATTGTCTTATAAGACGAATCGCCTCCATAGTCAATCTTCCGGGTATGAATCCAAAGTGGTTCTCCGATATCCCCACCTTCCTTCTAAGTCTTTGTTCTATCACTCTTTCCCACAAACTCCTGGTATGACTCACGGGTTTAATCCCACGGTCATTTAGGTCCTTCCGCTTTGTTCAATCCCATATATTTAGTGCTACTTTGACTTCACTTTTTTGAACTCTCCGCATAAATTCCCGATTAATCATGTTTGGGTGAATATGTATATCCCTAATATTCTCTTCTTGTTGCCCATCAAATAGATTATCAAAGTATTCCCTTACTTTGTGATCAATTATCTTTCGCCCATTTACCTCTTCCTATATCACGCGTCTTCTTGTTTCTTATCCGAGCAAGTTTATAGATCTCTTTCTCTCTCCTTCGTATCTAATCTTGCATACAATTTCTCGTTGACCTCCACTGCTTTTTTTTTTTTTTTGCTTCCCTCCGAGCTTCCTTGTACTTCTCTTAATTCTCCCTGGTTCTACATTATCCCAATAGCTTATACATGTGTCTCTTCTTCTTTATCACTTGACTCATTTCCTCGCTCCACCAAGATGTGTCCTTATTTGGTGGCGCGCCTCCCTTAGATTCTCCTAACACTTCTATCATTACTTCTTTAATCTTATGCTCCATCATATTTCATGAAGAATCTATATTCCTATCCAAATCATCACCAAACTATATTGACATCTTAATATCTTAGGCTAACGAGTCTTAAGATTCGATATTTTATTTTATTTTTAAGACTCAATTTAGACTCTCATTTTTTCTACTTTATCCCTTAAGACTTGTAAAAGAAAATCTATAACAATACATAGGATCCACCTTTCCACTCACATTTCACTATTCACGAGTCTTAAATTTGAGTCTCCAAGACTGTGCTAGAGTCCATGACTCCATGTACTTTACTCTAAGACTTTGCTATAGTCCAGCCAAAGTCGCTGAGACCCGAAAAAAAATCTAGCGATGAAGCTAGCCTTATAAATCTTTTGGGGGCGTTTGTTTCGCACATGGGTATGAGTTTGGAATCAGGAATCATACCTGGGTGGTATGGGGTTGGAACTTCATTCCTCATACCTTGTGTTTGTTTCAATTGTAAGCGGTAAGGGTTTGAAACCGAGTTAAAGTTAAAATATGTAAAATCTAATACTTTAAATAACAATTTTAACATATAAAATCATAAAAATAAAGATTTAATCAAGTAATTATAAAATATTTCATTTACAATATGTCATAATATTTATTTTCACATTTTTGTTTATTATAGTTTGATATCCATGGGAATCAATCTCATACCCACCCCCCTCCTTGGGTATGAGAAACCCATACTTTATGGGTTTGAGGTATGGTTATGAAACCTCCAAATTTGCGAAACAAACACTTGGTATGGGTTTGACTCATTCCAAACCCATACCTCATACCTTTAGTGAATGAACCAAACACCCCCTAGCCTACTTTACCGGACCCACTTGACCTACAGCAAATTGCAAATCGGTTCTAGCGTATTTTAACATGGCTGCTACTGAAAATCTATATAATAGACACAATAAGAGTGTATTCATAACGAATTAGGCAACCTTTTAGCTATTTTTTTATCTTAAGTTTTTTCTAAATTTTAAAGAAACATCTTCAAGTCTCCTTCTTGTCTGTCACTCAATCTATTTTAAGGTATCTCTAGGCCCAATTGCAGCAAAGCCAATAATATTACCTATGTGCCTTAAGGAATCCCGCAAATTTGTGGGATAAATTTGCGATAAGGGGTCAGATGTACGCGGCTTTACCCCTACGTTAGCAACACAAAGAGACTATTTTCAAACGACCCAAAATAACCAATTGTGTAGAGAATTGAATCAAATGCCTCTTACTTCACAAAAAAAATAAGCGCAACTGATTCAGTGAGTCATTTTGCTTAATTACGTCATAATCCAAAACCAAAGAACAATGAGTCTTTGACTCCATTCGAAAAAACAAACAGGGTGAGCATAAATGAATAGATGAAGCAAACGATAGAAACAAGGAGCGTATATATAAGAAAAATTGCATACTGTGATTAGATGGTTTACACTTTTGCATGCCTTAAGCAAATTAAGACAAACTACTGCATATGTTACATCCATATGAACCATATATAAACATGGCCTTCTGTTGAGAGAATCAAAGAATATGAATGCCACTAGCGGATCCGTTAACATTAACGATATAGCATTTGCTACACCAAATCCAAATAAATCTCTACGGAAATTATTTTTTTTGTTACACTATAAATGCACATTCTCTCAAATTTCTACATACACCTCGGGTGCAAAGAAAAGTATTTGGATCACTTATTCAGTACCAAACTACCAATAACTCGCCATTGGTGACCGAAGCACGGTTACTTCGCCGCTTCAGGTATGGCGAATGCTAAATTCACATAATCATCATCACTCATCAATGAAGTTGCTATAGAAAATTCAGAATATAATGCATAGGCATCAAAAGTCATAGGCTAAATCTTAATAGAACCGGCCAAATATCTCCTAGACTCCATGCACTAATAAGTCACCAGATACACAGACTACTTAGTATTAAGTGTGTTAGCTGCCCGGTCCGGAAGACAGCCCGCCATTGCCACTGAAAGGCCAGAACGTCAACCGCAAACGAAGGATAGCCAGACCCCAGTGATCAAGTATTATCAAGAGCAAGTTGGTTTAATTTTTTTCAATGGACTTCCTGAAGTAGCGCAGTAAAGGGGCGGAGTGCAAACTTAGGACTACATATTTAACAGTAGTATCGAGAGGGTTTGGAGGGTACTAGATAATATAATCATGTTCTTATTTCGAGATTATGAATCAGAAAATCATTACTTGTAGGAGTAATTTGTTATATTGCGTAACTTATTTTAATTTTGGTGACTATATGGAACTGTTGTTTATCATTGTAAACATTGCTAATAGAATTCACATGGGAAAAAAGATGAAGCCATTTATACGGTTCTCGTATGAAAAGAAGCCAAAAAAAATCATATGGACGATTATTAAGAAGCATATGAAGTGAGGAGGAAGTTAATTTATTAATCTTGCTACACCATAAATAAATTCCTGGTTTTGTCCCTGATGACGGCAACACTCACTATGGGCCTTACTCTTACGAACAGCACAATCATTCAAACCATAATTTGAAATTAGAGTATATCATACAGAAGGGATATGCAACTATCAGGCTCTAAATAGAAGGTAGATTCATCTCATGCAACCATCATAACAGAAATCATTCACAACAAATAAATTAGTTGTACCTGATTTAATGAAGATTGCTCATCGTTGGAATAAGAAAACTTCCTATGTAACCTTGCTTCCCGGACTGAAAGAGCTACTGACCGAAGATCGTGGTCTTGATTTCCTTTTCCTTTGGAGCATTCTCCTGATTCTCCATTGAAAAAATGATCAGGGTTTCTCGAAACATTCATCATCCAACTCAACATTTCCACAAATACGTCACGCTTCCTCTTGCGAGAACTGTCAAAAGCACATAGATTTGCTTTTCCAGCAAAGTCATTTCGGTTGCATAAGTTATCGTCATAATCAACTTTACATTCAATCAGGCCATTTTGCCATTCATTACTAGTTCCAGCATTCATATGATTACAAAAATCATAAAAACCAGATACGTCTTCCTTCTCTCCTAATTCTTTCCCGTCTGTAGAATAATCCCTAAATCGTTTTTCTAACTCTAACGACAACATGCCCAAATTCCCACCACATTCCCAACTTCCATTCTCCGATATCCTATCTCTAGTAATTCTATTCAACCATTGATCCAACTCATCCAAATACTTGAAATAGATTAGTTTAAGAGAGGAACACAATTCATAACCAAACCCAAACTTTTCAGCAATCAAACCCCACAAATTATCCTCTGAAACCGAACGAAAACCACCCCTATCCCTCACTAAACAGAACAGCTTGAACAAGTCCACAGGTCGGCCGTCGCCCAACAATGCAGGAATTTGCCTAATCCCATTTTTGGCATACACACCCCTCATCAAAACCATAAGAATTTGATCAAACAAACAACGCAATTTATCATCACAATCACCCCAATTAATATCATCATCATTGTTTACTACACAAACATCCATCAATTCACTGCTATTCCCACTACATTTCTCCTCAGACCCGTCTTCAAAAATCGATAAACCGGCCATAAATCAACTAAATTAATGATCAAATTCTACAATGGGAGGTTCAAAATTGCAAAAAGTATTGATCTTGAGGGAAATTACTCCCTCAAACCTGCATCATATATAATCTAATGAATTAAATGGGCATAAAAAGATTGGAACTTTATAGTTGTAAATAATGTGATACCTTGGGTTTATGAAACATGCAACCACTGTGTGTTCTGGGTTGTTGCAGGAAATTCACCTGAGTTTTGGTGTCTGAAACTCAGACAGTTATTTCAACCAAAAGGGTTTTATAAAAAAGGAAACCTATGTCTATATTCTATCAAAAATTAAAATTAAAATGAAAAATGAACAAAAAAAAAAATTGATCTTATCAGTTTTCAAAAATTGATCTTATCACACTTTGTAATAATATTATTCAACTTGAAATGTAAACATGGGGAGGAGAAATGAAGAATTTTAATGAGAAATTATTCATTAGTGGATATCTTTGCACATAATCACATGGAATTAGCTGGAATTTGTAGTGTTATTGAGGAGATATTAGAAAAGGGGTTATGGGTTAATTAGTTAATTACTTATATTACTTGTATAAATGAAACTATAAGCCACAATGGCTTCTTGGAAATGTTCAAAGATGGGATTTGGAGAAAACCCTAGTAATTTAATTGGGCTTAGGACAATTTATTGTGGATTTTTTTAGGACAACTAGGATGGTGGCTAATATATTTTGGGAGTTTATTTTCAACAATATATATTTTACTCATACTAATAAATTTTGGGAGTGTTCATTTATGGACGATTTTTACTATTTTATCAATTTAAATGATCAACTAGTTTTCACACCCGTGCATAATGCACGGGGTTACATAGGATGGCTATTTCAAAAGGGTGAGTTATTACTACTTAGCAAAAATATAGATGATGGTCAAGTTCAAAAAGAGTGGTATTCATATAATTTGGTAACCAAACTAACTCTTTGTTCTTATATATTCATGAGAATTATTTTCTCTTTTTTCTATTTGCAACCAACAACCATAATATCGAAGATTTATAACAATTGAGAAATTTAAAATTTGAGAATTTAAGAGTCATGGAAGGGTTAAAATTTTAGAAATTCATAAGGTACGGAACGGACCTAATTTAGTAGTCAAATGCATTACAAATATTTGTCCATTGGTACAATACGAAAAAAAGGCAATAAAAATAAACAACAATAAGGATTAATATCACAAAATCAAGTTTAATACAAATCTAGCCCTCATGAAAATTTAATCACCAATTTATGTTTCAAAATTTCATTAAAAATACACATACTTTAACTTAAATGCGAAAACATTATTTATAAAATAGAGTATTTTTCAAATGTTTAGAAAACCAAGGGAATGAAAAGATAATAGAAAAAACAACCATAAAGCTCTATTAAATCAGTGTGTTAGATTGAAAGTCATGGGTAAGGGAATGAGAGTTACAGGATCATAAACCATCACCTAAATTAACTACCAATATAATAACAAAAATGCCCTTAGTTGATGTAGTTATTTGTTATCATACTTTGAAAATTGTCACGCTTTTGCTATTGTTACAAGGGACTTGTAATCAGAATTTCAACATCAATATAAGAATTCATGGTTTATTGATTATAATATGAGAATACACCTATCATTCTGCTTAAACCAACCTCACAAAATTTAGCATTTGTTAGTGACAATCAAAATAATCAAACCAAAATTATTAACTTAAATGAGAGCCAAATAGATCAAATGCTTTGCAAGGCTCGAAACTCTTGAGTCTTGACGCAAGCAAACCTGAAAAACTCAAACACTTTTATTAGTAAGTAAAAATCCCATATCTACAATACACCAATTAAAAAAAGTTAATTAATACAAAAAAATGATATTTTGAATAGTAAAATAACACTATATTGGAAATCAGAAAATTTCGAATGATAAATATTACTCCATCAACTTAAATTAGCATATGGAAATATAAACATATTCATAAAAATAAAATCAATCAACAAAAATATTAGCAAAGAGAATATGGTATTGAAAGAGTGAGAAACTTGTATATTTATACATTGTTCAAGGCATTAAAGATTTGGGTACAACTCTTCCTCTTCCCCTATGTTAAAACATAAAAATGAAAAGGTATACTATATATGTTTATGAGATTGAATTTTAACAAATTAATAAAAAGAGTTTTAATTATGTGATTAATGAGTCTTAAGTTTTCATTCTCTTGAACTTCTATTTATGAATGAGGAGAGGAAAGCCAAAGAATTAGTTATATCAGTTAAGAAAGAGGAACTAAATATGAAATTGGTAGATTGAACTAATTATTAATTACTAATAACAATAAAAATGAGAGGAAACTAAAAAGTTTATTTACATTTATGTACTACTTAAATTTTATTTTTATTTTCTTTAATTATATGCATGTAACACATGACAATTCAAGATGACTTTTGATAGGAGACATGGCTTAGTAAAATGCCTAGTTTTATCTTTTTATAATATTATATAGATATAAATTTACCTTGTTGCATTAAATTTGTAATTTTATGTACATTTTAATTAGATTGTATAGATTTATATAAAAATTAGTGAATTAAATCAATGTTTTAGTAATTATAAGTTGATAATCCATGTCATATTTAAATTTTTCTTGTCACGTTAAAACTTGTCATGTCACATTTAAATTTGTCATTTTAGGTACCATTTTAATTAGATTGTATATATATAGATATGAAAATCTCTAATAAAATTTGGTATGGTACTATAAGTGAAATTTACTTAAGAGATGTCACATATGTTTTAGATGGCTTAAGAAGATGTCATGTCACATTGTTCAAGCTAGCCTTTTTATATTGTTTATAGATTATAGATAGACTAGGTTTGGTGCCCGGCTTCGCCCGGGCTACTTCTATTTACCGATAAATTTTATTTTCAATGAAATAAACTATGTTGGAGTTGTCTAACTCACACGTTTACTATTTGTAATATATTTTTCTACGGGATATCTTGTAATTATGATGAAATGTAAAATTTATTTTCAAATTATGAGACACGTCCACTACTCCTGTGGTTACTATTGTTTGTTTTACTAATTCCTCTATTTTTTTCTGTCAAATTCATTATTCCAGTTAATTTTATCCGGCCTATATTTAAATAAATAAAATATTTCCTTGAGTCGATTGGTTATTTAATTGTTTATACTTTTTCTCATTGTTACCAGTGTTACTCTCACTACATTCGTAGTTATTTTCATTACTCCCACTATTATTATTATAATTGTCACTATTTCCACATTAATACCGTTAATTTTATTAATCCCGTTGCTGCTACTATTACTTTTACTACCTTTAATTTAATGTATTATTCTATGATGATACTAATCAATTCCATAAGTGGGGCATGTTAATTTTGAGAAAAATCGCTAAATTCTTGTGTTTTCTAAATTTAATTACTTTAATTTAATGTAATTTCCATAAATATTCTTCATCAAGGCATCTTTATATTATACTTTTAACCAAAACTATATAATATTTACAATAAGGTCCCTTTATTAGGTCCATCACACGGTGCTATCGATTTAAAACTATATGGTATAATTAATTTGTATAGTTTTCTTTAATTACATTGAAGTCCCTTGGTTTCTGGAATTAATATATAATATTGATATAACATGTCACCACATATCAGAAATT
The DNA here is from genome assembly GCF_048544455.1 of Silene latifolia. NCBI lineage: Eukaryota > Viridiplantae > Streptophyta > Magnoliopsida > Caryophyllales > Caryophyllaceae > Silene > Silene latifolia. Next base: position 127,192,471 of record NC_133531.1, on the reverse strand, counting down.
CATATTATCATTTTATGTTACACACCATAATAGAAAAAAGGAAAAACCCGACAAAAGTAAAAGAGTATTCAAGCCAAAAGAAAAGTGTAAATATTACCATTATTTTCTAATTTCATGTATGTTATTGATATGTGAGTATGTCACCCTCCTGCAATTCGAAAACAAACACAAAATAATAACTAAATTATATTCTAACTATTGTTTCAAAACAAAATAAAGATAAAAATCGAAACAATACATTTAGTTCTCTATGTATTTTTTACCAACCGACTTTTGTAATAAAAATGAAAATTAGGATTGGTGTGATATTTATATAAGATCATTTTTGCAATTAATTCTCCTATTGATTTCAACAATTTATTTTGAAGAAGAAAAATTTTGTAAATGAAGGGAAGATTAAAAATTATCATACATAGTAATTACTAATAATGGTGATTAATAACATACTACCATTAAATAAAAGAAGTATATGTTATATAAATATGATAGATTCATAACCAAAGTTGTAAGTGGAAAATATAAAGTTTATATTAATTTATTTTTTGTATTTGTTGTATTAATTAATTTAAGAATAATGATAATAATAATGACATTTTTGTTAGATATTTTACTACATATATAAAAGGGTTAATTTAGTAAATTTATATTGTATAGATTAGTGTCATGTCACAATAAATTTTGCCATGTCACAATTAAATTTTTGCCATGTCATAATAAATTTGCCATGTGGCATTGTCTATGTGGCTTTAATTGGTTATTTTAGAGTAGCCTTTTAATAATATTTATAGATTTATTTTTCTCGCTTCAACACACTTACATTCAATATTTCAACTTACTCCCTCCATCCCCGAGTCCCTAACCACTCCTTGTCGCCACCCCTATCCCCACAGCACCCTCCTACGCGACCGTTGCCCAGAGCCACCCCTACCCCACCCGCCTAGACCTGCCAAGACTCGCCCTTTCCACCACCCATCACCGCCACGTTCTCCCTTCACCCGATCCCTACGTGACCACCATGATTGACCCACTACCGTTAACCATCACCGCACGACCGCGTTTGTCCCTTGCAACTATCATCCCCCCACCAAGACTTATCCCTCAACCCTCCGTGATTGAAAAAAATCGGAATTGGGGAAAAAAAAAACTAATTGAAAAACAACTTAACTGAGTCAATAGAAACAATAACTCATGTAATTTGTTCAAGAAAATCGAATTTTAACTTATTTCATGAGTGGATTAAGATTCTTCATTGGAGAATTTGGATCAATAGAATTTTTAGTTTTCTTTTCTTTCTTTTTTTTTTATGAAAAGGGTAATGAATGGAAAAAAATATGGAAAAATGTCCATGATTGAGTAAAACCCGTCCATGAAAAAGCAACTACGTAAATTTTTGTATTGAATTTTCTATTTGTCTATCCTAACTAAAAAACATAAAATCTGACTCTCTCTATCTTCTATCGATTGTTTACTCTTTACCTCATTCAAAAATATACAAAACTATTTAATTGTGAATGATAATTCGAGTATAAAGCAGGTATTTAATTCATTAATTCATTATTACTAATTAAATTGATTTTTTGTTATAATTTTGTATCTTTTTAATTAGGATTTATATATTTAAATTAATTAAGGGTTAATTGGCGTGAGATGGCGGGGGTATTGGTTTAGTGGGATGTCGGCAACGTGGGCGTGCGCCTGATAGGCTATCGCACACTATGCAAAGATAATATTTATACCCTAGCAAAACAAATGAATGTAGTACGCAGGGGTCGAACCACAGAGAGACGGGAGTTGTTAATTAGTTGTTATGGATTGAACTTTTATCTCGGCAGGTTAACGGTTGATTGATTGGTTTGTTTTGATGTAATGATAAAACAATAATAAAGAAAATGTCGAGGGAGGTCGGGTCACACATGCTAATTATGTAAATGCTCATTGTCAAGTTAGGAAGTTGATTATACGATAAATGTTTAGGCTTAAAGACACCCACCTTACGATATTAGTGTCAACCATAGACCGGGTCCTAGAGAAACTCTCTTTTATGACTAGGTCGTCCTACTACACATGCTTAGTCTAATCCGATTCCGTGCCTCTCGACTTATAGAATGAATTAACAAACTTAATCTACGATTACGACAAATAACCAAAGATTAAACGTTGTGGCGCAAACATGTTTTTAATTTGGCCTTATTTTGACATTTACATATTACTTAAACATGCATGGCTCCCCTTACTCCTTAGACAAATGAAACTACTCTAACATGATGAAAATGCAAACAAAACTAATGACAAATGAAATGATGAACATAATGAAAATATGAATAGGATTACCTTGCAATGGAAATGGAAATGGAACTTGGAAGAACAATACTTGAAATGTAAATTGTAAATGAACTTGAATGAAAATTATATTGAAATACTTAAGGTAAAATGTTTGTAACATAAAACTAAAAGTAATTCTAATCTAACTAAAGACTAAACTAACCTAAGACTTAGAGAGAATATTATGTGAAAAATGTATATGGAATGGTGTGTAAAGGGTGTGTCGAGTCCCCTTTATATAGGACTCAAGTTAAAACGTAAAGAACCAAAAATCACACGTCCTCGATCGGGGCTGGCAACCCGATCGGGGTTACCACTATCCGGTAATTCCCAATTAATGCATGATTAAAGTCGTGTGGAATCCAAAGTTTGTTGTTAATGTGCCTTTAATCTCCGGTATTAAAATCTTTTTACCATCTTATGAAGCATCCCATGTTGAGAATTCTAGGAGATTTGTGTGGACTTTGCATTTGGGCTTGACTTCCTTTGACTTTGATTTCCGTTTTCTCTTTTCAATCCACAACATTTGTTCATGCAAGTCCAAGCATCACTTCAAGTTGGTCCATCTTACTTCTTTGTTAGCCAATCTTCTAGTTCACTTGCAAATGTGTAGGATTAAGCTCCTAAAAGCTCTTATACCTACAAAACATGACAAAACATACAAATAGAACTAGAAAGCAAATATTAGCTCAATATCACTAAGGTTAGTGCATAATGACACGTAAATTTGAGCTAAAATATGGGGATAAAATATATATAAATTGGACTTATCAGCGCCGCCGGTTAAAAGGACGACAGAGGGTCGTCGGTGGCCATTCGACTAAGGTATGTTCGGGAGGGAGAGGAAAATAGAGAGAGGGAGGGTGTGTTGGCATGGGTTATGCATGGGAGTCAGGAGTGGTGGCCGATGGTGAGTAGATGCTGTAGTGGGTGGTTGAGGAGTTTGGGCTCGGCCCTGAGTGATGGTGGTTAATGCGCAACAATAGTGGTAGTAGTAGTAGTAGTGTAAGGTAGTACGTAGTAATGTATTGGATTTTTCCCCATTGTAGTACGTAGTACGTTTAATTATGAAATTTATTTAAGAAGTATTGTAAAAAATAATTAATCAATGTAGTACATGTCTTTGTAAAAAATAATTTATCAACGGAGTTCTATGTATGAAATTAGAGGAGAATGGGTGTGTAAAATTAGAGGAGAATACATTAGAGAGAAATGAAAGGGAAAATGGGAGGGGAAACGAGAGGCAGTAAATAGACTATACAACCAATTGTATTGGTTATATAGTGATTTATTTGAACTTAGATTTATACATTACGAGATTTATTTGAAAGAATTTGAGTTCTATTATAAAAAGATTGGTTTTAAAAAATTATAATGAAACTCAAAAATAGTATATATAAACTCAATTAGATTTTAATTTTAACATAAAAAATTAAATATGAATCAAAAATTATAAAAGTTCGAAAAAAATACACATAAGCTCGAAGATTTGTTATGGTTATATAATGCTTTTATACAACAGGTTGTATAGTATAATTGTCAACGGTATACTGCGAAATCAGTATACTATATTTTTTAGGGGCGTATTATTTTCTACCCACACACTTTATTAAATCCTACACAATTTTTTTTACTTTTTTCAACTTTGCATTCTCATTTGATGAACATTAACAACCCTCGAAGGAGAGAGAAGAAGAACGCATTGAAACCATATTATTTGGACCATCCACCTCTATTAACGTATCCACCTTCTCATCATTCATATCCTTTCTCTTATTCTCAGTTAACTAACTCAACAACTAATACAGATTCATCCAATTCATCTATGTTATTACTTATAAAAATAACAATTCCCATTTTCATCCAAATCTTCAATCGTTATTTCTATTGTACAAGTTACCCAAAATCAGCCCGATATGGTGATGAGATTGATGTGGTTATAATTAAGGGTAAGATTATCACTCAGACTCGTTTGGGTCTTAAAACTCTGTCACATCAGCTTTTTACTGCCTTTTTTTTATTATTTTTATATTGTCCAGACTCACTTCAGACTTTATACATTATCAATCAGATTTACCCCAAACTCTACTTTTTACCCTACTTATTTTTTCAGCTTACAAAGACAAAAAAAAAAAACACAAAAAAAGTACACATGTCAATTATTAATTGGAAGAAATGCCCAGTAAATTGTGCCAAGATACTACAAGAGTCTTAAATTGGAGCAAGGATCCTCTCAATTTCCTTCTCTCCATTTCTTGTCCATTTCCTCTCACATTCATATATTATATTATTATTCCTCATTTATCTCATCAATTACTTGCACCATTAAATCGTTCTAAAATATGATCCGGACCGTTAAAAGGAAATGGAAGGAAATGGAGAGAAGAAGAAATGGAGAGGATGTGTGTTGCTTAAATTGAGTCTTGAATTTCCATGACTCAACTCAAGACTGTCAAGATTTTTGTATATTATTGGTAGTCTTGAGCGAGTCTTGTCTCAAGACTTTGGTAAGTCTTATCTCAAAACTACCAATAATCTTACCCTAATGTCACTAAATTGGTAAAAAGTGTAGAATAATTGATTAAGGCTTTGTTTTTTTTTTTTTTATTTAATTTCAGTTCATTTCAGCTCTAGTCAATTCACTTCAGTTCAACTTATCTTTTCACACATTATCTCTTCACAAATTAAGGCCATGTTCTTTTCGCCTGATAAGAGTTGAACTGAACTAAACTGAACTGAATGAAAGTAAGTTTAACTACTAAACTGAATAGTGTTGAGCAGAACTGAATGAAGTTGAAGTAGGAGTTAATTTGTGAAGAGATGAACTGAACTGAATGAAGCTGAACCGAGCTGAGATTAAGCTAAAAAGAAAAGAGCCTAACTCTTACGTCGGTTCAATTCGGCTCTATTTAGTTTAGTTATAAATCAAGTTCTATTAATTTTCGTCCAGTTCAGTTCCGTCAGCTGAAAAGAACATACCTTACTTCAATTCAATTCAGTTCAATTCAGTTCCATTAAGTGCAATTTAGTTAAGTTCAACTTCATTAAGTTCAGTTTAGTTCAGTTCAACTTCTGTTTTCAACCGAAAAGAACATAGCCTAAAGGGTTGTTTGGTTGCCTCATAAAAACACAGGAATTCCAAAATCCCATGAATTAGGATTTAAGGCTCTTGTTTGGTTACCCATTTTTTAAAAAAAATGGAGGAATCTAGAGTTCCATAGGAACTCTAATTCCTGTATCATGTGGGAAGTGGCTGACCAAGCCCCCCTAGGTCATTCCCAATTCCTGCGTTTTTTTACTAGTGATGTTTACTATTCTACCCCTATTAAAAACACACCCATTTCATTTTCTACTTTCTCTATTTACCGTCATCTTCTTCACACATCCTTTTTTTTTGCCTCCTGTGCAATCTTCATCTTCACTTCAACATGTTTTTTTCCCTCCTCCCTCTTGCTATCTCAATTATTTTCTTTTGCTACTATAATCTATGGTACATAAAAAAATTAAAAATCATGGAATATTGGTAATCAATTAACCAATTTATAATTGTTAAAGTTTGATAATTGTTAAAGAGGAAACAGCAAACCATACGTACAACTTGAGTGAATATAATATGGAGCAAAATGGAATATGGGAGGAAGAATGTGATGTAGATGGAGTATGTATCGAGTTATCTTTGAATAGTAGGCAGGGCCACATCATAAAGTATTTTACATGTTTTAAGCATTCGACTGTTTTTTATTTTTACTGTATTACATTTTCGATATCTCGAATCTATTATACGTGTTTCGAGTAATGCTTTTCAGAATGTAATTCCTCGGATCAAATTGTCCAAATGAATTTATAAAATTACAAGCACAACTATTCTTGCTTGTGACGGGCTATTTTCGTCACAAGCTTGTGACCTCTCACAAAAAGTAGAGAGGGGACAAGATGGGGCACCCCCATGTGCTTCCTCACTCACCTCTCATGGGTCATTTGTGAGAGAAAATGGTATCCGTCACAAGCTTGTGACGGATATCGCCGTCACAAATGAGAATTTGTGTTACAAGAATTACAAGAATCTATTTTACGTGTTTCGAGTAAGCTCCATATGCTTCGCTCGGGTTCCCGGTCGGGTTCGCATCAGCTGATGTCGCATCAGTTTGACACCTTAGAAGAATTTCATTACTTGGCAAAAATCTTTTGGTTGTACCAGCATTTACTTGCTCTGTACTCTCCCCTTCTATTTTAGTAAAAGGGTAAAATAGTATTTACAACAAAAATTCATAGGAATTGGGTTATCCAACCAAACAACATACATGAATTTATTTCATGGGAAGTGTCAATTCCTTGATGGCAACCAAACAAGTTTTGGGTATTTCCCATGAATTACATGTAGGAACTCAATTCATGTGAATTTCTACTTCCCACATGAAATTAATTCCTCCATGAACCAAACAACCCCTAAGTGTAGTGATCAATGACGGGCTTCAAACTGTTTGGGAATTTTGAGCGATTATGAGAGAGTATCGGATTTTATATTTCAAACTCTCATTGTAAATTGCAAATAAAAAACATTAATTTAATCGGTTAAAAAACGCATACTAATGAAATTGTTAATAAAACAGAAAAATCACTCGTGATATGTGTGAGCTAAGATCTATAATTGTCAAATTTTCAATTAATTTGTTAGGTTTTGAGAAGAAGAAAAAAGAGAGAACTTTATTTTAATTTTTGTAAAGGAAAGGTAGTGGTGGAAAAAAAAAAGTGAAAAAGTGTGTAGAATATATTTATTTATCTATACTTCTTTTTAAAAAGAGAGAACTTCCCTTTGCCGTTGACGGGCTAGGTCGTATCCTTATACAAAGATAATCCTAAACGGACACTAAAAATAGTGAAGTAAGAGGTTGAACCAAAAGGAAACGTGACAAAATGTTTATTACCTATGAGTAGATTATAGATTATTGAGTCACAGATTGATTGGTCTGACAGATAATTACTAAAGTGATTGTAAATAAGACAAAATCAAATATATAAAACGAGTTTAGGGATTCCGCCATTCCGGTTCACAATGAATACTAATTAGGGGGCTTCATGGTCGATTAACTAACATACACTGACTCCCTAAGGTTATATGTTTGGTCGATACAATATAGCCTCTAGATTGGTGCTTAACATGCAATCACTATAACTAAGTCTGTGTACCTAATGACTATTACTATTACTATTAATATTATTATTATTATTATTATTATAAGCCTTTCTTAGTGTTATTCTGGTTGGCAATAACATTAATTCGCGATACTAATTAATGGGCGAACAATTAACCAATCACATCTCCTATATGCTAAGAGAATAAAACTTCTCAAATTTTTCCCTTCAAACTCCACCTACTTATTTAAGGAAAATAATGAGATTTGTTTTTCCAAACTATTATCTTTTCTTTAATGTATACTTTTTTTCATTAAATTCTCATTGTAATGTTTTAATCAAAATAAAATAAAAGTGGTATAAAATTACAAAATACAAACTTCTAATCTTTGTTTTAGAATGACTTGACTCTATAAAACAAAAATATAAACTAATATTATTAGCTTTGTGAAAAACAAAATTCATTAAGATGATTCAAGAAAAGTAATAAAATCAAATCCTTAACTTTGTGATAAAAAATTCATTAAAATACAAATTTCATGACATACTCAGTTTTTTTATTAGTTTTACAGTTTCATTTTTTTCTCATATCAAAATGCAATAAGGTGAAATACGAAAAAGTTAAGGTATAAATTTGAATGAAAAAGTAATATACACTAAAATGTAAATACTCTACAAATACCACGCATTTATTGCGTGGGATCTATACTAGTTACTAAACAATAATCAAGTGATAGTCTATCTAAGCAATTAACAGATTATTACCCCTAATAAAATATTCATTGATTTCCTTCACTATAGATGAAGATTTAGTTACGCAGAACGATGAACATAATTAAAGAAGACATAATGAAATAACAAACATGAATTAATAACGAAAGGAAATTAATTACCAATAACTAAAAGATTAAAGATCCAATCGCAAAGTATGTAGAATAGCAAAAGTACTCATGGTTCCTAAGAGTAGTGCATAAAAAGAAATTAGGTAGAACGTAGAATGAATATTTAACCTAACATGATGCTTAAAGTAATACATCTTAATTTATTAGCCCGAACTCCAGTTCACTACTAATTAATCTAGCTCGACCGAGTTGCCCCCGATCGAGTGGGAGCTGGTGTAATACTATGGTTTTATGTGACTTAAGGTACTCTATCGAGTGGGGCTTACTCTGTCGAGTAAGTAGGTTTTTACGCAAAACAGTAGACTGCCTGTAGGGTACTCGATCGAGTAAGTTGGGAACTCGATCGAGTAAGTGAGTTTACGGGTGATGTTTGACGGGTTTAGTTAATAATGCGGGATTAGTATATAAAGTTTTCGTCACTTTTCTTAAAACACTTTTACACTCTAAAACCTTTCAAAGATAATATTAGAAGTTACGTTGATTGTTCTCGCCGCATTATTAGCAAATACCAAGGCTAGGAGTGTCGGATTGCATTGTTCTTTACGCCGTTGTGATCATTGTGGCGAGGGTAAGCTTTTTATATAAATTTTATAATGTTTTGTTAAGATTGGTTAAACCCTAATTGGGTGATATTAGGGGTTTTGGGTGATTTATATGAATGTGGTTGTAATTGCATGTATGTATGTTATAGGAGGAGGTTTCGTTGAGGAAAGATTCTGATTTAGCTGCTTGATCGGCTGTTGGTGTTTGCTTTCCAGGTAGGGTTTCCCTACTCAGTATTGGCTACATAATGTGTGGTGTTTGTGATGATGATTGTTGGTTAATTATATTGTTGGTTTGATTTTGATGGTTGTTGGTTGTATATTGTTGATTGGCTGTGTATCTGTCTGTGATCTTCGGGGTGTTGTGGACATGGGCCACAAGCCGGCCTGCAGGCGTGATGCCGCCTGCCGGTCCATAGTCATGGGCCACCTGTACGTCAAGCCAATCTGTGGACATGCAGCGGTCTTTTGAAAGCCACGCTCAGCGGCGTAAAAAATGCTTTCGACCAGATCGTTTTAGATCGGTCGGTTTTGTCTCGGCAAAGGTCTCGAAATGATGTTTGAGATGTTCGGAGTAGCCACCAAGCAATTATGGGATGCCTGGAACCGTTCAAAATCCACTTTATACCTAGGTCAATCAAGGCAAAAAGCGGTGTTTGACATAGGTACTAAAGATAACGACTCGTCCCCCTTTTAGCATTCTATGCCTAAAATGACTCTCGTACGCCCTGGATAAGGCCATCCACTATCCAAAGGTTTTGATTAAGGGGTGAGGGAACGTATTGGGAAGCTCTTTAATCGGAAACCCAATCCTGCCCGCGTTAGCGGCCTCTACTGATCGATCGCAGTTGTTTAAGTGCAAAAGTTGATAAAACGGTTTAAATGCATGAATGCGTAACCGAAAGTCTTAACCTAACATTTGAAGATTTCCTAAGTCGGTTTATTTATCCAAATATCAAGAAAATGATGTCGAGTTGGATTTAGATTGATTTGCATGTGAAAACGGAAATTAAACATCCATTTACCAAATTCGGGTTATGATGCTTAACACGATCCATTATTTGAAAAAGGGTGTCAAATGACAAAGTGTATAAACATAAGCTTGTCAATCTGATACGTCATGTATTCGGATTAACCGTAATCGGGATCGTCCTAGACAAATGCTAAAACGAAACAGAACGGTTCCAGGCAGCCCCATTGGGGCGCGAGCCTATTGGCGAGGGAAGGGGCTCTGCCCATGAGCCGACCCAAGGGGCGTTTCCTAGTTGTTAAAAAGGTTGTTTAAAACCATTTTTTGTGATTAATGATTTGCAAGTATGATTTGCATGACTCGGAATAATTACTATTATGTTAGTAATATTCGTTGTCGGATTTGCATGTTTGAAAGCATGGTTTACAAATAAAAATGTAAAGTGTTTGATTTGAACTAATTATGTTAAGTTCATTTATTTGTAATTAGTCAAGTTTGTCATCGTACTCGGATTAAACCGACATGGTATAAAGAACCAAGGATGATTATGAATTATGACTAATATGTTTGCAAATGTAAATAAATGAGAAAATAGTAAAGTAAAAGAAAAAGGTGTTAAAGTACTCATTAAAATGTAATTAACCAATAATATCATCGAGTCACGGAATAAACCGTCATGGTATAAGGAACCAAGGATGACTTTTGTAATGGTCAAAATATTTGTCATAAAAATGAATTAAAATGGTAAAACTCGTAAAAGGAAAGAAGTAAAAATAAAGGAAAGTGCTGAAGGAAGGACGGACTCAAACACATTTGAGTTTGACCTGGACACCCACAAGAGGCGCGAGCCTCCCTGCATAGCAAGGAGCTTCTGTCTTAGGCCAAAACTCAGTTTTGGCTCGTCTAACCTGTGTTTGAATCGTGTTATGCATTGTTCATGCTTATAAACTCATAAAAACAGTAAAGACATGAAATAAATGAGTTGTTTTCACCCTCAAACTTACGTGTATTGATGTTTGCAACGTAGACGACTTTAGAGACGGTTTTCTCGTAGCGACTACTCACGATCAAAGAAGTTTTAAAAAGTTCCTTAAAATAGGATTTTGTTTTGAAAATATGTTAATTAAAACATGTTGATTGATGAATTGAGTTGGTCAAATGGGTCGGTCGAATGCACGGCGAAGGTACCAAAAAAAATGTATAAGGCTTGTGTTTACGATCGGTAGGTCGTAAACACGTGTCGATTTTGTGACTTAGGAAGTCGGGTCTAGAAGTTTAAGGGAGAGGTGAGGGGGCGGACACTCGTGTAAGAATTGTGGTGTGTGAAGGTTGGTATTTATAGAGAAATGTGGAATGGTAGGTCGGTTGAGTTTTCTTAGAGGCTAAGGAGACACCCCATTGAGGCACGAGCTACCTAGTGACTGAAAGGGGTGTATTGTCCCTTTCAGAAATTTGGATTTTCCATTTGTTCTAACCAATGTTTTGTTGGTTGTGATTTGTGGTATTTGATGGTTGCTTAGCTGTGTAAGCTTACTCTTGGGTGTTATTTAGGGTAGTTATTTTGTGTCCTTGACTCGGGTTTGACCCGTGTGAGTTGGGATTTAAATTTCGAGTCGGTTTTTGGCCCGATGTCGGTTTAGACTCTAAATAGGGTCATTTTAATGGAAATGACATGATAAAGACATTCATGGCATTATTTTTGACATTCGAGATTTGGGTTGACTCGGGTTGACTCAAGTTGACTCGAATTGTGGGTTTCTGAGTCGGTTTTGGGTCCGAAGACGGTTTTAACTCTAAATAGTGTTGTTTTAATGCAAAAGAAGTTAGAAAACTTTTGAAATCATTTTTCATATCCGAGTAGTGCATTAAATCGTCTCATGTATAGCCAATCCACACACGCATATCAAAAACACGTTTTAGTCCGATCATCATCGGGTGGTTTTTGGAAGGTGTAGATACTGGGTATCTACAGAGCCCCCACTTTGACTGAGGCTTGGACGGGGCGAAAGTCAAAGTATAGCCTCCAGGTCAATCGAAGATTACAACCTGAAGAACATTGCGACGTCGAGGCGACTCAAAAGGGTTTGAGCCGAGGATCTGCCGTCGTGAAGGGTGATGTCAAGGCGACTCGGGGATGCGAGTCAAGGATCTGTCATCGGGAACATTTTAGAGTCCGTCGACTTTAACGATTCGGGTCGTTTAAAGTCCATTAGACAACGTATAAAGGCTCGCCAGGCATAAGAAGAAATCATACATGAGGCATCTTCGGGATACATCCTTGAACTGTTTGCGCCCAAAGGCTCGCTAGCCGGTGTTGAAGGTGCGTTTTGAGGCTCGCCAGCCATAGGAAGGAGTCATACCTAAGGCATCTTCGGGATATGTCCTAGAATTGCTTCTTGTGTGCGTGCAAAGGATCGCCAGCTATGTTGAAGGTGATGCGTTGTGAGGCTCGCCAGCCATGTTGAATGTCGAATGATCGACTGTGGGAAATGGCCTGAAACATTGGGCTTATTTCAAGATATCGTCTGGTAATGACTTCCAACAAGGTTGACGTTGATAGGTTCGGCTAGGGAGTGACGAACGCCAACTTGCTGGGGTCCTAAATGAACTCCGTGGGGATAAATCATCTAAGCAAGGCTCTTTGGAAAACCATATAGTGAGAGCACTGCATCGGGATCATAAACGATGTTACGAGAATCTTTGAAAGACGTGTGTAACTTCTATTTAAAAATCGGCACTCGTTGGGGAGTTAGAAACCTCTCAGGAGTCGTCGGGGATATGAGTTGCTGCTCGTTGAGAGGTAGCGTGTGCCATGTAATCGGCGGGGTTAAAGCTCTTGGACTTGATGGGTCGCCATTTGTTGGGAAGAACCCAATACTCAGTTAGAGTGAGTTTGTCTTCTCAAGATTATCTGCATGGTTAGTGACCACATAAATCCGCAGTCGCATAGACAAGCACGTTAAATGCAAGAATATAAGCACGTAAGCACATAAGCATGTGAGTAGTTAGCATATAAGCAACTAGCACATAAGCATATAAGCAGGTAAGCACATAAGCATGTGACCAGTTAGCATATAAGCAACTAGCATGTAATATCTCACGCGAAGGGAGATAGAAGTTTTGAATGTTGTGAAGCTTAAAGGCGAGTCTTGTTACTCATAGATCTGTGATTTGATAGATTGAAGAAACGTTACCGTTGCGATATTGACTCACACGGACGCATACAGACAGACTGATCAACAGACGGTTGTGAACGTGATGCAAATTCAGTATCGACACGACACGTGGGTGACTCCGATAGACTTTGTTTATGTAAGTGTAACTCCTTGCCAAGAAGGGGTCACAACGCGTATCAAATTCCTGAGGTAGAAGGTCCGCTTGGATGGGGAACATGAATTGATTATCTTCTCCAGACATCTTTGCCCTTGTTTGCTTGTTTGAGATCCCTTCTCGAGGTATGATGATTCGGAGAACGGAACCGAGGCCTTGTCATCGTCCGAACCGAGCACTAGGCTATGGGCGGTTTTATTTTGGACTGTAGTTGAGATTCAAAAGATGTTTGAGGATAAAGGACGGGTGGCGTCTTGAAAGAGAAGCCCCCAGAGTGAGAAGGTGGGATTTTGACAAAGTAAGGAATGGGCGATGTCTTAAGGAAGAAGCCCCCAGTAAAGAGGTATAAGATTAATTTTTCCAGCAGGGTTGCTATTGAGGATTGATGTTGATGGTGTGCCGTTGTGTCCTTGTAATAGGACTGCCTATGTATTCGCGTGTTTGCGAAATCAAACCAGATCGTAGTTTTGAACTGGTTTTTGAAGATTGAAAATTGGAATTGTTTTGAAAGGGGTATGCGGTGTGTCTTTGTTAAAGGACTGTCTACGTATTCGCGTATTTGCGAAATCAGACCAGATCGTAGTTCTGCATGTGTTTTGATAATTGATTTTGAGGTGTATGGTTATGTCCTTGAAGGACTGCCTACGTATTCACGTGAAGTGAAATCAAATCAGATCGTAGTTCTGAATGTGTGTGTGTGCCTAAGCGAGATGTTATGACCTTTAAGTGTGAGGGTCATGACGGTAAAAGCCGTTTGGTGACTCGAAAAATTGATTTGAGAAAATCCTCCTTGATCATGAATCGAAGAGGTGTAATTTGTGAAAATGTTCCTTATCATGTGAGCACACTAAAAAGTGGACCCTACGGGTAGATTCGGTATGACCCGTTCTCGGTAGCAAAGCATTCGAGGACTCTGTATCTGGATCAGGGTGAAAATGGCTTCGGCATTATGGAATGTGGAGCTTGGTAATAATAGGTTTGTTTGACAGATTAAAATCTGTTGTTGAGGGTCACGATGGTAAATTCCGTTTGGTGAGTCGAAGGTTGATTGGAGAGAAATCCCTCTTGATCATGAATCGAAGAGGCATAGTTTGTGGAAATATTTCTTGTTACGTGAGCACACTAAAAGTGGACTCTAAGAATGAAATGGGATGTCCTGTTCCGGGGAGCGATGTCCTTTTTGAAGACTCCGTATCTGGGTCAAAGTGAAAATGGCTTCGACATTATGGAATGTGAAGCTTGGTAATAAGAGGTTTGTTTGACAGATAAAGATCTGGAGCTTTTATTTGTGGTGTTTAGGTCGACGGGTTACGGCTTGTAATGTGGTGCGGAATGGGGTCTCAGGCTTGATGTGGCCTGAGCACAAAATGGTTGGTAAATAATTTGGGATAAGAATCCCATGTCTGAACCTTAAAGGTTAAGGTGTGATATTACGAGCTTGAGGGGAATCCTCAGAAGCCTAGATAGGTCTCCCTATAGCAGTCTTTACAAGGACTTAGGGGTGAAGCCGTGTTGGGTTTGTTGTTAGTTGACGAGTCTTGAGCTCTTGTTTTAGCTCTTTGACATTAAGTTTTGGTATTTTGGTGTTTTGTACTTGTTGGTCCCGAAGTTTGGAGGGAAGAAACGTTGGTCATGGGCTTTGGACTTGTTTGTCCTGGACTTGGTGTTTTGGACTGACTTGTTTGGTGTTTTGGACTTGTCGGTCCGGGATTTGGTGTGTTGGACTCGTTGGTCCTGGGATTTGGACTTGTTGGTCTTGGACTTGGCATTTTGTACTCACTTGTCCAGGATTTTGTGTGTTGGACTCATTGGTCCTGGGATTTGGACTTGTTGGTCCTGGACTTGGTATTTTGTACTCACTTGATTTTGTGTGTTGGATGCTTTCTTTGTATTTTGGCCTTTTTGAGAAAAGGGTTTCAATCTTGTTTTGTTTTGATTTTGGCTTGGGTCTTGGCCTTGACGTTGGGTGAGTAGCCTTTGGCTTTGGCTTTTGCTTTGAGTGAATTGACTTTGGTTTTTGCTTTGACTTTGGCTTTGGCCTTGAGTTAATTGCTTTTGGCTTTGGTTTTCACTTTCGCCTTGAGCTTTGGCTTTGGGTGAATGGATATTGGCTTGGCCTTTCGCTTTGGCTTTGGGTGAATGGCTATTGGCTTGGGCTTTTGATTTTGGCCTTTCGCTTTGGCTTTGGTTTTCGCTATTGTTTTGGCTTGGATGTATTGGTAATTTGCCGTCCGTCGTTCGAGGAAGGCAAAAGTGCAGACGGGGATGTACCCATTGGTGAGAGGTCGATTCTTTATGATGGGACGTTTTTTGTGGGGATTGGACTTGCCTTCCATCATTGATCATGAACAAGGAGATGTTCTAGTTTGTTATCTAGGTTTGTCGTAGGATCTCTTTTATTGAGAGCTCGTTCTAGATCGGGTGGTAATGAAAGGTTTCTATTGCCAGACATGAAATGGGTAAAGAGAATGGACACGGAGTTTCGAGTCCTCTGCTTACTCGGTACGGAACGTCACTCGAGTGTACTTATATTGAATGGAAACATATTGTTTGTTTTAAATCAATTCTCAAATCAATTCTCGTTGTCAACGGGAAATGATAAAGGAAGAGAGAAGAATATACGTGAAAGTTGTGCTTTTATTTAGATAAATAAGATGTTAGCAAAGACTCGATGAATACATGTGACTCATGGGGACAACCCCCAGTTTGTCACTTAGGAATAAAAGGACATACACTAGGATAGATATGATCAAGCCTAAGACTCGGACTCAGACTTAATCATAGATACGGGCTCCTAATCATCACTTTCCTCTTCGAAAATCTCCTTCGCAGCATCTAGCGGCTTGAATGTCTGGTCTTGAGCTTTGACTCACTTGAGCAGTTCATTCTCGTTGTTTGGGACCATATGAGGACAATAGTCAAAGTGGCTTTCATCTCCTTGCAGAAAGAGATGTCCATTAGGGTTGTTTTCATCACTTGGTTGGCCTAGGGATGAAGCTATCAGTTCATGGTGGTGGATCATATTTTGAATAACATGTTTCAGTTTGAAGCATGTTTCAGTATCATGACCATTTCCTTGATGATATTGGCAATAGGCACTACAGTCCCAGAAACGAGTTCTTTTGTGTTCAGGTTTATCCGCAGTCGGGCCAATGGGCTGCAGCATTCCTTCTGAAGCAAGTATCCTCAGAGCAGTACCATATGTTATTCCATGATCTGTGAACACCCTTTGATGTTTTTCCCTGATTCCAACATTGGTGTTTCTTGGGATGTTATTGTGAGTTTTGTTTTTGTTTTTGATTTTGTCAATCCTGGGTGGAAACAGGATTTGGTCATTGTCAATGGACAGTTTTGAGGAAATTGCTTGGTATTTTGAAGGGGAGTTTGGTGAGGTAATTTCATGCTCTTTATTTGTGGGTTCATGGATGTGGGAACCATCGGATGACTCCTCATTTTCAACAGTTGTTGGTTGGTAAACGGAGGGTTAGTTTTCTCCTTGATGGCCAGGTTCATTTTCGGTATTGCCAAACCTTTTCTCCAAATTAGCTACTCGAGTGTTCAAATCATTGATAGCCAC